>NC_084587.1:53974909-54574909 GCF_033807715.1 Cololabis saira
ACTTTCACACCTCTCTCTCTCCTCTCTCCTCCGCGTTCATCCCTCCCTCCCTCTCTCCCTCTCTCTCTCTCTCCCCGCCTTTGTTTCCATCGTCTCTCTCTCTCTCTCTTCCTCTCCGTCTCCGTCTCCGTCGCGAACCCCGGGCCTGCCGTAGCCGCCGCCCCGGCCTCCCGCGCCTCCCGCCGGCGGAGCTAGAGCCGCCCCGCTGCAGCCGCGCCGCAGCCGCCCCGCGGAGACACGCCGGTGGAGCCGCAGCCGCCCCGCTGAGACACGCCGGTGGAGCCGCCCCGGAGCCGCTGGTCGCCACTGGTCGCCGGGCAGACATGCAGTGAAGCCCCGGGGAGGAATGCCGGCCCCGGCCTGAAGCACCACCCCCCCCCCGGAGGGAAGGACGGACATGTCCGGCAGGATGCCGCTGACCCCGGTCAGCGAGGCCGAGCAGGTGAGACCCCCGACCCCCCGAACCCCCAACCCGGGCTGAGCTGGAGGACTAGGGGCTTATCATTGACTGAATGGTTGTGATTTAGCAGCAACTTTTGTTAGGCTGTCACTGATTCCTTTTATTTTAACTGTTTTATCTCACTGTCAGTCCTGTTAAGTATGGAAAATTATACAAACGGGGCTTCATCTGCAATGCTATCATCCACATTGTAATGGGTGTGATTGTTATTGGAGGTTATGGCAGTGAGAGTTGTGTTGTCTCTGGAAGTGAGTCAGCTGATCTGCTGGATCTGTCCTGTAAAACAGTCCTGATCTGAGCTGGATCTGTCCTGTTAAACAGTCCTGATCTGAGCTGGATCTGTCCTGTAAAACTGTCCTGATCTGAGCTGGATCTGTCCTGTAAAACTGTCCTGATCTGAGCTGGACCTGTCTGTTAAACAGTCCTGATCTGAGCTGGATCTGTCCTGTAAAACTGTCCTGATCTGAGCTGGACCTGTCTGTTAAACAGTCCTGATCTGAGCTGGATCTGTCCTGTAAAACTGTCCTGATCTGAGCTGGATCTGTCCTGTAAAACTGTCCTGATCTGAGCTGGACCTGTCTGTTAAACAGTCCTGATCTGAGCTGGATCTGTCCTGTAAAACTGTCCTGATCTGAGCTGGACCTGTCTGTTAAACAGTCCTGATCTGAGCTGGATCTGTCCTGTAAAACTGTCCTGATCTGAGCTGGACCTGTCTGTTAAACAGTCCTGATCTGAGCTGGATCTGTCCTGTAAAACTGTCCTGATCTGAGCTGGACCTGTCTGTTAAACAGTCCTGATCTGAGCTGGATCTGTCCTGTAAAACTGTCCTGATCTGAGCTGGATCTGTCCTGTAAAACTGTCCTGATCTGAGCTGGACCTGTCTGTTAAACAGTCCTGATCTGAGCTGGATCTGTCCTGTTAAACTGTCCTGATCTGGTGGATCTGTCCTGTAAAACTGTCCACTTCCTGCACCGGTGTGTCCATGTCTGCATCCCCCGGGGAGATGTTCAGTTCAGGTATGGACCGGTGTCGTGGGGTGGGGGGGTTTACTGCTGTAACCTTGAAGCTGCTTCACCCCAGCATCATCGTCGTGCCGGTGGCCCGATGACGCCCAGCAGGTTTCCTGTGACTCTTATGTGCAGCCTCATGTCTGAGAACATGGTTGATCTGTCCTCTCTCTGCTGGGATATCTGGGGTATCAGGTAGGAGGTGCAGCCCAAACCCCTGCCAGGACAAGCCTTTAAACGTCTCCACACCGCTGTCTGATCACAGTCATCACAGCTGAACACGCGTCTCGTTACTACGCTGTCTTCTTCTGCAATATGGTTGAATTCTACCAACTGCCTCAAAACTGTCTTTTATCGTGGTTGAAAAACGAGACTCATCTGATATGATGCAGTACTGGAGTTGAGGGGGGATGATGGGGGATGGCACCCCCCCTGAAATCAAAACGGTCAAAATCATCCCCCCTTTCCATCCCTTATGTCATTTCATCAATGAATGTGGTTTTAGAGTCATTTAGAGTCATCACCAGAAAAATAACTTATTTGACAATTTTCACCTGTTTCAAGTAAATTTAAACTTGAAATAAGTAGGAAAATCTGCCAGTGGAACAAGATTTATCTTCTCATTACAAGCAAAAAAATATTGTTCCACTGGCAGATTTTTCAACTTATTTCAAGTGAAAATCTACTTGAAACAGCTGAAAATTGTTGTTTTTTCCAGTGATGAGTCTTGTTTTAAGTGTAATGAGATTTTTTTACTAAATTGAGACATTTTAACTAGAAATAAGACAAATATTCTTGTTAAGATTTTGAGTTTTTGCAGTGATCCATGTTACTTATCCTGTGAAGGACAGAGTCATATTGATAAGTTCAGAAAAGTGTTTTTTATTGTTGTGTTTTGATGTATTTGATGTAAGCCCAGTGGATATTTAAAGCTTACAGAAGGCTGCATTTAACTGCTGCTATGTCATTCCTGCAGTATTTCTGCAGGTGTTTTGGTCACTGCTATTATTTGTAATATATTATATTATTTGTAATCAGCACAAATTATCTGTCCCCATATGATAAAATCCACCATCCCCCTGATTTTTTTTTACAACTCCAGTACTGTATATATCATCAGATGAGATCAGATCATATACTATCTCCTCTTCCACAGGGTGTTGGGGTCCTGATTTTCATCCTCTTTTGTACTATCGTACTCTGTACGGATGAAGGACTGCTGTTGCTGTTGCAGAAGAATGTATTGATCCAAGGTGGTATTAGCATTCTGCAGCCATCTTGGTTGCTTAAATTTGTGGCTCTTGGACACTCCTGTAGGAGTCATCACATAAAGTAACACCCCCCTCCCTGTGGTAATTGTTCCTTACGTTCTGCACCAGTGGAAATGGCAGTAAGGAGCACCAGCCCATCTCTCCAGAGAGAATTGGTGCTAAACCAGTGGGTATGGTTGATAGAAGACTGGGCCCAAGGAGAGAAGCAGAAATCCCATCCTGGTGCTTTATTACAATATGGTTTATATGAGTCGATGCTTGTCAGATTCAGTTTAATTAGCTCAGAGTAAAGCAGTCAACTGCTATAGTAAGAGGTGCGTTTGGTTCCTGACTGTGTTGGCAGCTACCTGGAACCAGGCAGATGCAGGCGTCTCCCAAAACCGTGGTTCACATGCTGATGGGAACATATCATAGCAGGATCATCGTGAAGCAGAACAGATGTTTCCCCAAACCATCCCTTAAATGTGGTTAAGTCGTGTCATGGGACCACCAGAAGCTCAGCAGTCCATGATGGAGATGTAGAGGCCCAGCAGGGGAAGTTCACCTGTGTGTCCACGTGTATATTTATTAGGGGTGTAACGATACACTAATCTCACCATACGGTACGATACACCATATTCAGGTCACGATAACGATACGATATTATAGCAGTATTTTTTTAACTACCTTGAATGAGGAACATATGACTGGAAAAAATGGTCTTTTATTTGAAAGACACAAAATACAAAACAATGTTTGCCCTATTGTTCCAGTTTGTAATGCTTTATAACTGTTTAAGTTTTAAAGAGAAAGCCAGGCCAACCATTTTCCACAAACTGAACTAAAAGTAAATGTCAGGTTTGCATTATGATCTTCAGTTTCATACAAGTACAAATATTTAGCCACAAACTGAATAGTTTCTCTCATGTATCATTTGACTTTTTTCTTTTCCAGAAATGTAATAACTAAAATTAAATAAATAAATAAAAGTAAATAAATACATACAATTTTACATCATAAAAAGATTGATTCATGCTCACCTTATAAGTGTAAGAGGAGATTTATTTTAGTTAAGAAGGTTATTTTGGTAATTCAGGGTTGATTATTTTATAAATATATTCTTTATATTCTGATGTAAATCAGGGACTATAATGACACTAGTCAGTTTATCTGTAGTGATTAGTCTGTTTTAGATTGGGCGGAGTGATACGCCACAGTACGGCACTAGGTGCTGTGTTGATGTTCTAAAATCCTACACTGTTGAGGGACATTAAAGTACACTCGAACTCAGCAGAAGTTGTCCCCGTGTTTATCCTACTCACCACCCCAAAAAGGTTTAATTTAATAAGGTAAGGCTTAACTCTACACCAGCCTTACATAAGTAAAAGTTCAGAGATCAAACCCTGCAAGTCCCGTGATCGGGACCAAAACGGTACTAGTTTCTTCTGAGCGGAGGAAGATTTTGGTCCACGGGTCGAGGCGCGGTCGTTACTAGTCAACACAATAGATTAATATTAATAACCCAATATCGTGATACACTTTGTCACCTCCACGACACGTTTTGTGACGTTTTTGTATCGCAAAATTTCGTGGCACAATATATTGTTACACCCCTAATAGTTCTAAATAAAGGTGAGTTTGAAAACCCAGGACGGTTAACTAGCAAGGTTTAACCTGAGAGCGTTCAGAGTTGAAGACAAACAGGAACAGCGTAGCCGCTGTGGTGAACTTCAGTATGAACTCGTATGTGATGCAGGATGTGGGAGCGGGCCACAATCATCCACTAGTCACGGATTATTGTCTTTTATTAGGAAAGAAACTGCAGCAAAGCAGGTTCTAAACCTGTGATCACAGAAATTGATCGGTCACCGTCTATATGAGCTAATATCGTGCAGACGAACGCGGAGACTAGACGGGTCACGATTTGATTTGATTTTGATTCCATTACTTGTAAGATATTTGTACAAATACTCAGTTTTACGCTTGTTGTACACATGTGAGGTTGGAATGACCTTGGTTTGTCCGTGATGCTGCTATCCACACCATCATGACGTGTTCGGGTCATGTCAGAGGGCAGAAATAGCCTTTATTTAGATGGAAGCCTTCCATGTAATGTGTTAGGGTTGTTTTACCTCAGTAGTGTTCATTTCACTAGATTGATCCATAAATGTCCCAGCAGAGATGGAGAAATCCCCCTGTTGTCCCTGTGAGAACAGAACGCCCCTAGATCACAGCTTTTGGAGCCTATGGGGTAAAAATGTCTTGTGGAGTAACACGAAATAACTGAACATTGGGCCTAAGCTAAACTTACAACTTAAACCCACACCTTCCTGCAGAGAACGACCGATGTGATGAAGCTGACAAAGACTGGGGGGTAAAAAATAAACGTGAGCAGAGTCTGCAGCCTCTGCTATCCTCCACCGGGTGAAAGCAGAGTCTGCAGCCTCTGCTATCCTCCACAGGGTGAAAGCAGAGTCTGCAGCCTCTGCTATCCTCCACAGGGTGAAAGCAGAGTCTGCAGCCTCTGCTATCCTCCACCGGGTGATCACGGTGCTGAACGCAGCCCATTGTATGTCCTGAAAATACAATCAGCATCGGCCAAAACTGGGATCGGCAGGTCAGATCTGTCTGAAAACCAGGAACTGGAACCGGCTAAGAGAATGTGACATGTCAGAGCAGGAGAGCTGGGTAATGTGGTTGACGGGGTCTCTGGATGTGGGACGATGCAGCCTCCTCACTGTCAGGCTGGTGCTGGTGCTGATGCTGATGCTGGTGCTGGTGCTGGTGCTGGTGCTGATGCTGATGCTGGTGCTGATGCTGGTGCTGGTGCTGGTGCTGGTGCTGGTGCTGATGCTGATGCTGGTGCTGGTGCTGGTGCTGGTGCTGGTGTTGGTGCTGGTGCTGGTGCTGGTGCTGGTGCTGGTGCTGGTGCTGGTGCTGGTGTTGGTGTTGGTGTTGGTGCTGGTGCTGGTGCTGGTGTTGGTGTTGGTGTTGGTGCTGGTGCTGGTGCTGGTGCTGGTGTTGGTGCTGGTGCTGGTGCTGGTGCTGGTGCTGGTGCTGGTGCTGGTGCTGGTGCTGGTGCTGGTGTTGGTGCTGGTGCTGGTGCTGGTGCTGGTGCTGATGCTGATGCTGGTGCTGGTGTTGGTGTTGATGCTGGTGCTGGTGTTGGTGCTGGTGCTGGTGCTGGTGCTGGTGCTGATGCTGATGCTGGTGCTGGTGTTGGTGTTGGTGTTGGTGCTGGTGCTGGTGCTGGTGTTGGTGTTGGTGTTGGTGTTGGTGCTGGTGCTGGTGCTGGTGTTGGTGTTGGTGTTGGTGTTGGTGCTGGTGCTGGTGTTGGTGCTGGTGTTGGTGCTGGTGCTGGTGCTGGTGCTGGTGCTGGTGCTGGTGTTGGTGCTGGTGTTGGTGCTGGTGCTGGTGGTGCTGGTGCTGGTGTTGGTGTTGGTGTTGGTGCTGGTGCTGGTGTTGGTGTTGGTGTTGGTGTTGGTGTTGGTGCTGGTGCTGGTGCTGGTGTTGGTGCTGGTGCTGGTGCTGGTGCTGGTGCTGGTGCTGGTGCTGGTGTTGGTGCTGGTGTTGGTGCTGGTGCTGGTGCTGGTGCTGGTGCTGGTGCTGGTGCTGGTGCTGGTGCTGGTGCTGGTGCTGGTGCTGGTGTTGGTGCTGGTGCTGGTGCTGGTGTTGGTGTTGGTGTTGGTGTTGGTGTTGGTGCTGGTGCTGGTGCTGGTGCTGGTGCTGGTGCTGGTGCTGGTGCTGGTGCTGGTGCTGGTGCTGGTGCTGGTGCTGGTGCTGGTGCTGGTGTTGGTGCTGGTGCTGGTGCTGGTGCTGGTGCTGGTGTTGGTGCTGGTGTTGGTGCTGGTGCTGGTGTTGGTGCTGGTGCTGGTGCTGGTGCCGGTGCCGGTGCCGGTGCCGGTGCCGATGCCGATGCTGGTGCTGCTCTCCTCATCACTCAGCTTCACCTTCTTCAAAATCAGATCCTGATATGAACATATATCTGACTCTTGGACCTCTAACATAAAGGGTTATGATTAAAACTAATTAAACCTGAGGGTCAAAGGTCGGGCTTTCATTCAGCCCTGCTGGTTAAGAACAAAGTTGTTCCTCTTCTAATAGGAAAGCTACGGAAGAGTATTAAGGCCAGGCAGGACAAAAATTAAAATAATATTTTAGAGGAGGAAGATTTTATTTTATTATGCACTTCGAGAAAAAAGTTGAAATGTCGAGAAAAAAGTCGAAATGACGATATTAATGTTGAAATACAATTTCGACTTTATTCACGAAATTGTATTTCAACATTAATATCGACATTTCGACTTTTTTCTCGACATTTCAACTTTTTTCTCGAAGTGCATAATAAAATAAAATCTTCCCCTCTCAAATATTTGTTCTCCTGCAGGGCCCTGATACTCTTCCGTACGAAAGCATCTTGTGCTCAGTCGTTCCTTGTTCCCTGAGTCCCAGCAGAGTCGTGAGCACCCTTTACTTCCACGCCGCAGCTCCAGCCGGCTCCTTCTGTCTCTTTTACTATTGATTGTTCTTAAAATACCGGGCAGGAAGTGCTCTGAGAGCACGGGGAGCCGTATTAGCGTCAGTCTCGCTGGAGTGACTTTCACAGTTCTCCAGCAGGTCAGGATGGACGTTACACGGTTTCCAGGTTTCCAGGTTTCCAGGGTTCAGCCCTGCCTGGGATGGGTCTGCAGGTCTCATCGTTATGGTGTTGAGGATTAATTGCATAAATAATTTCCATCAACAACAGAAATCAGTGCTTCTCTGTGTTTGCTGTGTAAACATTTGACAGCTTTCGTTATCTTTCTTCTGAAAATCCAGCAAATTCCCTCTTCTGAGTTCCAGGAGAAGGTAAACTCAGCGCAGTCCTGAAATAATGGAGGATAAGCCCGTTCAGATAAACAGTTAGGGGTGTAAATGTTCTCACTTTTGGTCCTATTAAAACAATGCAGACCAACAACGAGGAGCCAGCAATGTTCCAACTGCACTAGTTACACGTCAGTGAGTAAAAACCAGCGAAGCTGCTGATGCAGATACAGCTGTTAGTTCTAGCCAGCTGTTTATCTGAAAGGTGAATAGATATGATTGTAACGATTGAGCAAAACATGTGCAATCCTCCCAGAAAAGTGTGACGGGTCCTGAGGGCATCTTTGAGGACGTGAGCCGCTGGAAAACCTCCTGCGTCCTGCAGAGCGCATCACCTCACCATGGAAGAAGAAGGGTTAAATACTAGGGCTGAGGATGGATTCAAATGTCAAGAATCGATTCGATTCCGATTCTTAAGATTCAGAATCAATTATCAAGATTTGATTCGATCCGATTCCGATATTGATTTGGGTTAGTGTTATTAAAACAGTTTTTTGAGCTGTTGCATGAATTATATGACTGTAGTTATGCAAAATATTACTACTAGTATTATATTGAGATTCAACAGCAAGTATTGGCAGCTAATGATGCTGTAAGGACCAATCAGCTCCCAGAATGCTGATAGAACTGCTTTCAGAAACATTGTGGGGAAGAATTACCCCACGATTTTACTTTATTCTTGAAATTGTATTTCAACATTAATCTCGACATTTTGACTTTTTTCTCGAAGTGCACAATAAAAAAAAATCTTCCCCTCAAATATTTTTTCTACTCCATGGCCCTAATACTCTTCCGTAGGCGCACCTTCAATAAGTGGCCTATTTTAAAACCATCTTCATATATAAGGCGCACTGCACGATAAGGCGCATAATATCCGGTAAAATACCGTCCTATAGTGGCTGGGGTTGAGTTACGTATCTACCTGATGGAGCAGCTGCGCTACAGGACATGCTACAAAATCCTACAGCAATTGCAAAACAAAAACAAGAAGAAAAGTACTGTAAGTCAACCTTTATTAACACTCCCAAAACAAACGCGGAGGGGAACTTTTCCAGTTCATCCCCGAATCCCTCAATCTTCTTCCGTGTCAGAATAGAACAGCTGGGCGAGTGCGGCATCCAACAGTCCCTGTCATTACCCGATGTGAGTCGCTACCCGATTTGAGTCACACATGCGCAGTCACGTCCAACATCGTCGGCCATCTTGGAAAGCAACATACGGCAACACCACTTGGACAAACTACAGTTACGTCGGCAGACTTGATAGACAAGATCTAAACACACACTTGTTTTGATATACACTACTCACAATAAGTTAGGGATATTATTATTTACATGATTGCTTTTCCTATTTGGTCTGAATTTTAATGAAATAAGTAAAAGTTACCTTTGATATTACTAATGATGAATGAGAAGAAACACCATTTTCATTAGTTTAATATTACCCTAAAAATTTAGACAATAAAAATAGTCATAGAGAGAGATGCATATGTTCATATTTTTTCAGTTGGGAATGGTATAAACTAACACATTTTTAACATTACATTACAATCATTTTACATTCATAGAGCTGGATTTGGATTTCCTATAAAAGTTTTGGTAATGAAAAAAGGCCAGGATTTATCTGATGTTTGATGTGCACTCTTATATTTTTATACAGACAAGGGTATCACCCTTTCTAGCTCTGTCCCAGCCCCTCCACTCCCGCCCCCCCCACCCAAACTGTTTCCTGTACTCAACTTATTGTGAGTAGTGTATATCAAAACAAGTGTGTGTTTAGATCTTGTCTATCAAGTCTGCCGACGTAACTGTAGTTTGTCCAAGTGGTGTTGCCGTATGTCGCTTTCCAAGATGGCCGACGATGTTGGACGCGACTGCGCATGTGTGACTCAAATCGGGTAGCGACTCACATCGGGTAATGACAGTCCTGGCTCCGTCTGTCACATACCCCTTTTACACCAAGCTGGTTCCAGGGCTGGTTCTGGGCTAGAGCCAGAGTTAGCACCAGTTCTTTGGTTTTACACAGCCTAAGCGCCAGCTCCTGGCTCTCAAAACGGGTGCTACGCCAGCCCCTTTGAGCTGCTGGGCCAGCTCAAAGAACCAGTTACGTCGGGGGCTGGGGGCGGGGCTGGGGACGGTGTTACTGAACAACCAAAGCAGAATAAACACGGAAGAGTGCCGTTTTTAAACAGCGGAGCGTTGAAGACGGTGGTTAAGTTAGCAGACTCTTTTATTATTACATCCATTTATTTAATAATGGATGTAAAACAGAAGCAGCAGTGGTCTATGGTACAATCCACCAACAGTAACGTCTGCGGGCACGGAGCCCGCCGATGCAGCGGCTCCCAGTCCGCGTCCCAGCCCGCGGGGAAGCGTTCCAGCCCCGCGACGCTTCCCCAGGGGCTTGGACGCGATGCTGCCGCTGCCTCGGCGGGCTCCGTGCCCGCCGAGGCAGCGCAGCTCGATCCATTTATTTAATAAAAATGCCTGGCCCGCGGGGATGCCTCCCAGCCCGCGGTTCTGGTTCTGGTTCTGGTACACCAACGCAGAGCCTACGGCGTATGTTACGTAGGAGGAGAGGAGAGGAGAGGAGAGGAGCTCCTGTCCCCCGGGGCTGCCGGCTGTGACGATCGACGCAGAGCCTACGGCGTAGGTTACGCGGCGACGGCCGCCGTACGCCGTACCCTACGCCGTAGGGTCGATTTAACGCGGAACCATAAATCAGCTCCGGAGCCGGCAGGCAGGCAGAAATCCCGAAATTTTCAGAGCAAATTTCTTAACAGGCGTTATTTGGATAAACTGAGCCCAGGTTGGGGATCTTAAAGGTTACTTTACCTGAAAAAATATTAAAACTTAATAAAGTGCCATATTAACAGCGCTACAGCTGAAATTAAAACAGCTTTTGGCTCTCAGCTTCCTGATCAGGGTGGGGATGAAAACGAGGGGGAGTGGTGACGTGATGACGTGGCTCTCTGGCCAGCTGCTGGGCAGCACCAGCTGTGTAAAAGCAAACGGTTCTTACTTAGAACCAACCGCGAACCGGCTCTAGCACCAGCACTAGCACCAGCCCTGGAACCAGCTTGGTGTAAAAGGGGTAACAGTTGCCATCATGCGAGTCAGCGGCACTGCTCTTGTCTTGAACGTCTGTGACGATTCCTGCCGGTTTTAGCGCCGTAACCTCGGCAACACCAACTACAGTACCCACAATCCCCTTGACTACAGTAACACACATTACCGTAATGGTCATATATAAGGCGCACTGCCGTTTTTGAGAAAATGAAAGGCGAAAGGTGTTTTATATGGTAACTGCAATTATAGGAAACTGAAAATGAGTCTAGTCCCGATCGATCGGGCCCGATCACGTCATTTTCAAAACATCAGCATCGGCCAAAAAAGTATGGGGAAGCGTGGCTAACAGAGAGCTAACAACAGCTACCAACGCTCAGATAAACGGAGACAATGTCTGAAAGTTTTAAAAAGAAAGAAAAGCTGTGGGAGAAAAGTGACTGTAGTGTTATGTAAATGATTATCCGTCACTCGTTAATCATCTTTTGGTCACTTTATTGACTCGGTGACAACACAGCACAGGGATGACGGACTGCTGTTTTGCAGGCTGGTGTTACGGTCTAAAGGGTCCCTCTCTGAACAACCACACTTGGTTCCTACGCTCTGCGTGACATCATTACAACACAGTGACAGAAAACAATAACAGGCGTGATGAAAAGCTGCTGCTATTCACTTCATGCTGTTGAGAATTCTGCACTAAAGTTAAGCCAAAATGTATTTCAATTTTCTTATTGATTGTGAGTTTGACTGGATGTCATTCCACTTTTGAAGTGAAATGTATTTACTTTTGTGATTGCACTATTGTGCACTTTTTGTTTTAGTTTACAATTTCATGTTTCTACATTTTGTGGCACCAGTGCTGATAAGCTTTGTTTTGATCCAATGATGCAGTCAGTGAAAAGAAATATATGTCCATGTTTGAGAGAATGGACAATAAAAGAAACTTGGGAAAATTTGATTTTTTTTTTTTTTTTTTTTTTAATTTAATTCATTGCCAAAATGTATCTGATCCGGAAAAAGTATCTGAATTGTATCGGGAGCCAAAAAAAGTGATCGGATCGGGAAAAATCGGGATCAGCAGAAACAAAAACTCAAGTGATCGGGATGGGATTGGGATCAACCCTACTGAAAATACTTCTTTTCTTTTCTAATCTTTCGTGAACCTTGAATGTTCAGTTCATGAGACTCCTGCTCCTTTAGGTGTCTCTGTCCTCTCTAGGACCTGTAGGTTTCTGCATTTGTGCAGATCTGCTGCAAACAAACTCACACTCATGTTCTCTAGAAATCAGCTGCTGTGCCGTCGCTATGGCAGCAGGACGTTTATGATGGGATTCACCCTGTCATCCTGGAAACCCCCTCCAGCCCTGCACCAGCCTGCACCACAGATGAGGCAGGAAGTTGCCCCCCCCCCCCAAACATCCCGGGCTGCTCCAGCCGTCTCTCCCGCCGGCGTTTCCTCATATGGGCCTTTGGTTTTTTGTTTTGAGGTTGAACATTTTTTCCACCAACCTAAGTGGATGCAAACGCTGGAAATGGTAGTTTGAGACATAATATTTACCGTGTCTCCTCATGACCTGCTCTGAGCTCGGCGTTGGGGCGGTCCTGCCTTGTTTATGATCCTGCAGGTTTCATGTTTGTCCTGCTCAAGGAGCTGCAGACCTTCGCCTGCAAGTGGCGCTTGGGAAGCAAACGGCTCCTATTTGATGTCAACAGAGCCATGTTGTCCTGGATTATGTTTTTTATATTTATTTATTTAAAGCTGTGGAGTATATTGTAGCAAGCTCGTTACCACTGGGGTCGACCGACAGGACAGAGGACACAGGGTTTAGTGCAGGAACTCCTTTATTCAATCACACCCCCACACGTGCACCAGCAGAACCTTCCCCCCAGCAGACCTCTTGCTGGTGTGCAGCTGCTCCTTATGAAGGCAGGCAGGGTGGTGAGGCCGATTGAGCACAGGTGTGCCCAATCGGCTGAGTGGCTGCTCATCCACCCTCCCACACACCTCCATCGCCCAACTCAGGCCGGGGACCATCCAGCCTAGCCAACCCTCCCCCCCCCGGAGCGGGAGAGGAAGCCAGGAACCGCCATCCGAACCTCCGGGCCTTCCAGGTTCGGCCGACTGCCAAGACCGGTCGAGAGGGCCGCTCTCGGGACTGGGCCCAGGGTGGCCTCGGGCCAGACGGCATCCGTGTCCAGGACCACCCCCTCCCCGACGCAGCACTGCTCCAGCAGCTGGTCCGCCTCCGGAGCTGGCGCGTCCAGGACCGCCTCGACGACCTCCGCCTCCAGGACTGCCGTGACGAACCTCAGGCGTGTCGCCGGGGTGGGTCGCGCTGCGGGTCCCGCCGTCGCTGGGGCCGCCTCGGGAGCCGTCACTTGGCGGCCTGCAGCCTCCGCCTCACAGCCTGCCGACTGCGCCGCCACCAGGGTCCGCTCCCCGCATCTGCTCCCCGCATCCCTGGTCCATCCTGTCGGGCCCCATGTTGGGTGCCAGTGTAGCAAGCTCGTTGCCACTGGGGCCGACCGACAGGACAGGGGACACAGGGTTTAGTGCAGGAACTCCTTTATTCAATCACACAGCCACACATGCACCAGCAGAACCTTCTCCCAGCAGACCTCTTGCTGGTGTGCAGCCACTTCTTATGTAGCCAGGCAGGGTGGAGAGGTTGATTGGGCACAGGTGTGACCAATCGGCTGAGTGGCTGCTCCTCCACCCTGCCACACATATATAATTGCATCTGATGGAGACCAGTGAGTTTAGCGTGTAAGATTTGATGACATGTCTGGCACATCCCCAGACCACAGCCAGTGATCAGCCTGTTTTTAAACTAATTTCTGTCATTATCTTTCACTGATTTGACCATCCAAGCTTCGTCCCCTACTGTGGGTGTGAATCTTTCATCATTTACTCCTCTTTTTTCTGAGGGTTTGTCCGGTTTACTCAAACCGTACTGAGCAACAGCAGACCCGTCAATAGGCTGTAAATGTAATCTGAGCCATAAAGATCTTCTTCCTGTTTTCAAACGGCTGCTTTCTTCAACTTTTATTGAACTTGTACAAATATTGGTGAGCTTGGAAAATCCAATGTTTCCCTGCCGTTAAGTACTTTAAAAAAAAAAAGATTACCGTAGGTTTAATTGGCTTGAATGGGACGTTGGAATCATGTTGGGATTATTACAAATGCTCCGCTTGATATGTAAAGTAACGGGCAGAAAGAGTCAGTAGAGGTCGATGAAGTAGTGAAACCATTACAATAAACTATTGATAGTAGTTGCAGGATTTACAGTTTGACGCTCATTTTCCGTCCCTCTATCTCCTTCCAGAGGAAGATGGCGTTATTGTTTTTAGCAGTAGTAAATACAAATAAAGGTAGATAAAGGCTATCTAACATATGGGTCAGTGAGTAAGGGCCAGTCCCAATACTCCCCCTACCCCTCGTTTTCATCCCTAACCCTAAATTTTGCGCGTTCCCGTGAGGGTAGTGGTGTCCCAATTCCTCTTTTCACCTTGGGGGAGTGGAGAAAACTAGGGCGAGTGGATATGAATCTGTCCCTATGGACCGAGGGCTAGAAAAATTTCCCAGAATGCTTTTCGTCGTCATTTGCGGACTGAATCCAAAGAAAAAAACATGGCGGACATTTCTTATTTTTTAGTGAATAAAATCAATATTTGGAGTTAGTTTCTGCATAAAAATGCGTTTTGATTACATTTCTAGCGAGAAATATATATTTTACTTTCATAATATTCACTCAGTGAATGTACATAATCACTCGTTTTCCCGTTTGCCGAAGATTACGCCAGAATAAAGGCTGATTTATGATTCCGCGTTACACCAACGCAGAGCCTATGGCGTAGGTTACGTACCGTAGGGTCTGTGTCGATGTAACGCGGACACATAAATCAGTTCCAGAGCCGGCAGGCAGAAATCTTGAAATTTTCGGAGCAAATTTATTAACAGGCGTAGCTACAACTGTTAGATTTCATCTATTAAACCAACATTTATCTTCCTAAATGATTTATTTCAGCCAGCGGTAATTCTCCACAGAGCTGCAGGTTTCTCCCCGGGACGACGGCGCAGGGCGATCACGTCTGTGATCGGGGTCGGCGGCTCTTCTCATCTCCGAAAACATCGGGTCAAATTTCTTAACAGGCGTTATTTGGATAATCTGAGCCCAGGTTGGGGATCTTAACGGTTACTTTTACGCCTGAAAAAATATTAAAACTTAATAAAGTGGCATATTAACAGCGCTACAGTGGAAATTAAAACAGCTTTTGGCTCTCAGCTTCCTGATCAGAGTAGGGATGAAAACGAGGGGTAGTGGGAGTATTGGGACAGGCCCCTGGGAAGATTTCAAGTGCCCTAAAATCTGTCCCTTCTTTTTTAGGGGTAGTGAAGAAAAGAAGGGCGAGTGAAAGAAAGTAGGGGGTGTATTGGGATTGGGCCTAAGTCTCGCAGCAGTTCCTGTCACAGTTCAGAAGGAAACAGGCTTTTTCATGGGCCACAGCCACACAAGAGACAGCTAACCCCCAAACAGTCAGTTAAATAAACATGTTGGTAGAAATACACACTTGCTTACACTTTTGAAAGTGTTGAGTATTTGTGTTGTCAGACGTTCTTATATCTGTAAAAACCAGCCGGAGAAGCTGGTGCTCCTGTCACAGTGGTCTCCTGTGGCAAATGTGTATTATTTACTGACACGTCAGCAAAGAGGAAAACACCCAGAGACCTACGAAGAGGCTCAAAGGTTATGATGGAGGAAAAAACGAGAGGTCAAACTATGGTGAACGACGCTTCAACTCCACTTCCGACGATATTTATGACTAAATATCGTCGTCAACGAACCCTTATCACCTGAGGAAAACGAGACGCAACGAAAATGCTGCTCATGTGACGATAACGATAATTAAATCTGTAATGCAATATGGTAGAGGAATAAAAACCAGACTAAAATGTAGATTACAAAATAAAAACTCTGCTAAAATGTGTCTTCATTTTCGTTGACCAAAACGAGATGAAATGTTCTACCAAAGATCCTTAATGTCCATGTTTTCAGTAGTTTCTCTGGTTTAATCTCCATGTTTTCAGTAGTTTCTCTGGTTTAGTTCTGCTGCTGGGTGACGTCACGTCTAGGCCTGTGTTGAAAAAAATCGATTTCCCAATTCTAAATCGATTCTCATATTCCTAAAAATCGATTCATATGTCTAAAGATCGATTTTTTTATTTTATTTTTATTTTTATTTTTTTTACATTTATTTATGTTTTTTTTTTTTCATCATTACATTACAACTTTTGGTTATTTTTTTTGTTTATCCCCAAAAAAGGAATGTTTTGTTGGACACGAGAATAACTGGTGCCATGTTTTTGCCTTTAAATATGTTTAAAGATATGAAAACATTAAAGTGTTAGGTTATAATTGCATAAATTGTCTATATTTCATTACTTTATATAATGTCTTGGGGTTACATTTGCAAAAAATGCTAAAAACCAAATTCTCAAAAATTAAAAACCAAAATAGACCGAAAATTGAACAAATAAAGACAGAATGTAGGAAAAAATAAAAGCGATTTCATCCGTCTCTGTTTCCTCCCTGGATCTGTTTGGTAATTCTGACCCACATGATGTTTCTGAAAGCAGTTCTATCAGCATTCTGGGAGCTGATTGGTCCTTACAGCATCATTAGCTGCAATACTTGCTGTTTAATCTCATTATAATACTAGTAGTAATATTTATCATAACTACAGTCATATAATTCATGCAACAGCTCAAAAAACAGTTTTAATAACACTAACCCAAATCAATATCAGAGTTAGAGGCTGATGCCGTTAACGCAGAACTCTAGGTTCACGTCAATTAAAAACAAAGTTACACAGAGAAACGCAGGGATATGCTCTGGGACTGGAGAAGAAGAAGATCCATCTTTGGAAACACTTTCCTACATAGACGTGGAAAAGAAAACCCAATGTGTCGTCGGAAAAGAAAAAGACGGGGAGAAATGCGGAAAAATAAATATGTTGTAAACTCAAATTAGAGTCTTCTGTATGTGGAATGAATGTATTCTTGAGTCTATAAGGTAACAATAATATAATAATAAGATAACCTTGTTTGAATTGTAAAATGGATTTGTCTAAATACAATCTTTGACTGAGGCTGCTTTCACACCTGTTCCGTTTGGAGCAGTTGTTCCAGAACAGGGAGCGTTTCCCCCTAAAGATCGGTTGGTTTGGTATATGTGAACACAGCAATCGCGCTCGGATGCGGGACAAAAGAAGCGAGCCGAGATCTCCTAGGAGAGGTGGTCTCGGCTCGCTTCCATTCCAGACCTGGAGCAGTTTGTTTGCAGTGAGAACAGAATCCACACAGCAACTGACACAACTCACTCATAACTGTGGTTCAACCGTTGTTTTTCCCGGGGTACGGAAGAGGAAACTCCTTCCGCGTTAATTTCTGACCAATGAGAGAACAGTTGGTTCATGGCATTTGTTAACAGCTTTGAACCGCTACAGGCGGTTGCCTTGTGAACACAAACGCCACAAACGGAAAACGAAACAACTGTATCGATTTAGCCCCTGAATCGGAACAAAACAAATGGGCCACAGGTCTGAAAACTCCTTTAGACCAGGGGTTCTTAACCTTTCTGACCTTGGGGCCCAATTTTTTCAGTACAGAGTGGCCCGGGGCCCATTAAATATAAACACTCTATAGCAGGGGTATTCAATTAAAACTTTAAGAGGTCCATTTAGAGAAAATTTACTCAAGCGAAGGTCCAGAACATCTGTGTGTGTGTGTGTGTGTGTGTGTGTGTGTGTGTGTGTGTGTGTGTGTGTGTGTGTGTGTGTGTGTGTGTGTGTGTGTGTGTGTGTGTGTGTGTGTGTGTGTGTGTGTGTGTGTGTGTGTGTGTGTGTGTGTGTGTGTGTGTGTGTGTGTGTGTGTGTGTGTGTGTGTGTGTGTGTGTGTGTGTGTGTGTGTGTGTGTGTGTGTGTGTGTGTGTGTGTGTGTGTGTGTGTGTGTGTGTGTATTCAAGTAGCCTCATAGTTGTTTTCTGCATCTGACTGTTATATTAAAAAAAGTACATATTTGCCAATTAACATGTTTAACTTGAATTAAACATATTTTTTTTCTCTTAAAAATAAAGTAGATTTTATTTTATTTTTCAAATGCTATCTTATTTTATTTCTCTACCAGCAGTTTGAATTTCCCCTTTTCTTTGTTAATTGTCTCAACACATTTTTATACTAAATTAATATAAACACATCTTAACAATTTAACAGTTTTGCAGTTTTTCTTTCTTCCCCTCTTATAATCTTATGCCCCCACTTTCTGTTGTTCAGTGAGAGAACTGAGCTCTATTTTCTCCTGTCAGGACTTTAAATCTGGGCTGGATAGTGTCAGGTTCTCATATGCATGTGGAGGTGCTCATTGGTGAGCCTGAAATGATATTTAGTTTTAATTATGTTCACTGTGGAGAAAGCTGCTTCACAGCTGTATCTGGACCCAAACATGGGCAGGGTGTTTTAAGATGGTCAGTTTATTTTTCTGTCACTTCAGTTCAGACTTGAGTGGATATGTTTGATGAAAAACTTTGTGTTTTGTTTCAGTGGCGTTTCACTTTCGCACTTTGAACGCCACGGTCTCTGAGTGAGACACTGGTTTTGTCCCAGTGGGAAGACTGAACAGGATGAATCTGTCCATTCCGGGTTGCATATTTAAAAATACAGCGAGGACAAAACTTAGTTTGATTTTACTTTAAGTTATTTACATTAATAAGTTGTCAGGACTCAGTGTGTCGGGTTCATCCGAGCCTGATCAGCTGCGACGGGCACAGCCCGCACCGCAGCTCTCTGGTCGCGCTGCAGCAGTTACTTTCCGATGCTTTTTCGAAAGCCCGAATAGTCCAGTCCAGCAGACACGACAGCCCACGCATCTACATCTACCATCCTTCAGCAGTAAGGACGGAGCCCACCGCCCGAGCGGCAGCCTCAGCCGACCTCCCCGGCCGCGGGGACGCGCCGGGATAAATGATCACGCCGCGCTCGCTCGCTCTGGGCGCAGACCCAAGTAATCGATCCCTGATCCTGGCGGATCTAAACCTACTCTGTGCAAAATGAAGGATTTTCTCTGTAAAGACACACCATTTCTCTTACTATTACACGTACAGCTAGCTGAGTGTCTTCTTCTCCTCATTTGGTTGGGAGTTGCTATGCAGTCCCGCGGCCCTCACGGCCCACACGTACAAAACTGAATTTTTTTTGGCGGCCCACTAGATGGCGCTCGCGGCCCAAGTGTGGGCCGCGGCCCTATGGTTAAGAATCACTGCTTTAGACTAGACTGAAATGGTCCTGGACAATTCTGACTAAAATGACTTTTAGTCGACTGAAACTTGACACGACTAAAAGGAGTATGAATGTGACTAAAACTAATAAAAACTAAAATGATAGCTTGATCCAAAGACTAGACTAAAACTAAAGTTGAAACAAGCTGACGACAACAAGACTACTTGTAGGACTCTTGATGGATTGAATCTGTTCTAATCTCTGCATTCTCTGTGAAGCCCTTTCAGCGTCACCGGGGAGGAGTTGCAGTGAGTAAACCGGCCTCCCTGATGTAGAAGTGGGAGCCGGAGCGGTGTCTGTGGTGGACTCTCCACCGGCCTGCTGGAGGGTTGTTTCAGCAGGCCGGCTGGTTCCTTCTGCTCCACTTCCTCTGCTGGCCAGCAGCTCATTTGGGAAAAAAACAACAATTTTCACTTGTTCCAAGTAGATTTTCACTTGTTCCAAGTAGATTTTCACTTAAAATAAGTAATAATCTGCCAGTGGGACAAGATTTTTTTGCTTGTAATAAGAAGATAAATCTTGTCCCACTGGCAGATTTTTCTACTTATTTCAAGTGAAAATTTACTTGAAACAGGTGAAAATTGTCAAATAACAAGTTATTTTTCTGGGAATGACTCTTGTTTTAAGTGTAATGAGATTTTTTTGACTAAAAATGAGACATTTTAACTAGAAATAAGACAAATATTCCTGGTAAGATTTTGAGTTTTTGCAGTGTGTCTTCTGGATCCTTGGGTTGCTTCATCATTCTGCACGTCTTTCGCTGCACTGGACCGTTGAGTTCTCCTGTTCTAAATGCTGTGTTGAATTGTCTTCCAGCCGAAGTCTTCGGACGGCCTCCCGGAGCCGCCGCCGCCCCCGATCAAGTCTTCCAGCCGTCACAGCCTGCTGCCGAGTCGCAGCTCCGTGGCCACCGTCACGGACGAACAGCCGCACGTGGGAAACTACCGGCTGCTCAAGACCATCGGCAAGGGCAACTTCGCCAAAGTCAAGCTGGCCAGACACATCCTGACGAGCCGTGAGGTGAGAGCACCCAGCACCGCTCACGTAACCCGCAGGACAAACATGTAGGAGCAGTTCTACTTCTACCACAGAGGAGAAGGGACAGACTAACATGAAAGTAGGGCTGGGGATCGATTCAAATGTCAAGAATCGATTTGATTCCGATTCTTAAGATTCAGAATCGATTATCAAGATTTGATTCGATTCGATTCCGATATAGATTTGGGTTAGTGTTATTAAAACTGTTTTTTCAGCTGTTGCATGAATTATATGACTGTAGTTATGCAAAATATTACTACTAGTATTATACTGAGATTCAACAGCAAGTATTGCAGCTAATGATGCTGTAAGGACCAATCAGCTCCCAGAATGCTGATAGAACTGAAACAGAAACATCGTGGGTCAGAATTACCAAACAGATCCAGGGAGGAAACAGAGACGGATGAAATCAGTTTTATTTTTTCCCACATTCCGTTTTTATTTGTTGCATTTTTGGTCTATTTTGGTTTTTAATTTTTGAGCATTTGGTTTTTATAATTTTTTGCAAATGTTACCCCAAGACAGTATATAAAGTAATGAAATATAGACAATTTATGCAATTATAACCTAACACTTTAATGTTTTCATACCTTTAAACATATTTAAAGGCAAAAACATGGCACTAGTTATTCTCTTGTCCAACAAAACATTCCTTTTTTGGGGATAAACAAAAAAAATAACCAAAAGTTGTAATGTAATGACAACCCCCCCCCCAAAAAAAAAAAAAAAAAAAAAATTGATCTTTAGACATATGAATCGATTTTTAGGGATTAATATGAGAATCGATTTAGAATTGGGAAATCGATTTTTTTCAACACAGGCCTACATGAAAGGGATGCACATTTCTTTTATTCTTTTACCTAAGAGTTTTAAACATCTCTGTGTACATAAAATACTTTCATAAGTATATATCCAAAGATATATTGTACAGTCACAATCAAAACAAGTCTCTGACACAGTTGAAAACCAGGCACATTAGCAACCGGTTACATAAATAATTCCCCATAAAGAAGAAAAAATCCTTCCTGTTATTCATTTTCATTGTCCACATCATCTGAATGAACACGTTTCTAAACTCATGCTGGATGTAAATTATGTTTTCATTTATTAAAATCTGCATCCAAATATAAATTATTATGAAAAAGTCAGCAATTCCCAGTGAAAGAAAAACGTTTCACCTCTGAATTAGTTTTTATTTCATGTTGCTAGTTTCTTCAGAGGCCGAGAAATAAAAGGTTTTTGGTATACAGCTCCAGTTTATAAAAGGTTTTATTTTTTTAAACATAGTCTTAGTTCATAATGTTTTAAAGGAATTAGAGTTTTTATTGTGTAACGACTGTTTCGTAACATTTCCTTTCTTGTAGTATCATGAATCATAAAAGAGAGCTGCTAGCGTTGGAAATACTGTTGTCAAGAAATAAAACAAGTGACAGAGCAGACAGCGAAGGTCATGAAATACTTCTTTAAGTAGATATTGATTACTAAAAGAGTAAATATAAATAAATCAAGTGATGTGCATGACTACAGTCCTCACAGAATCCCACCAGAATGGTTCCTAACGGCAGGAAAAGTGCAGTGGTTTAGTAAAACACATCAGCAGGAGATGAAGACGGCTGCTAACATCACTTTTCTACATGAGTAAGCTTTATTACACGTCATGATGCCAGATTGTCTGGCATTGCTGCGGGTGTCGATCCATGAGTGTGACATACTCCTTCATACTTGTTGTAACTTGGGAGTTGAGTCTGAGATTCCTTTATTCGTCATTTACAATGAAATGTCATTCCAAATACAGCCCGTCCAACGAGAAAACCTAGGCCAGCTAGGCCAGCCCGCCTAGTCCACGTTAGAAATATCAACAATTGTATTTGGGTCAGGCCGACTCCATCTGCCTTAAAGTCTCTCTAGTTCATCGCCATGGCGACTCCAAACAGACCAATTTGTGGGCACTTTCCGCCAAGCTGAATTTCCAACTTCTCCAAGGTCTTTTCCATCCTGCCAATGAGTTAAAAAAACGCAGCTAGCTCCGATTCTAAGAATCAGGTCCAGTTTGCGATTTTACTCCCCCACTGTCTGAGTCTGAGTGCTGGTCACACATCTAATTCCTTCAGTCACGTATGGCAGCTCTGAAATGGTCAGGATAGCTGTTGACATTTTCCGAGTTTGTCGATATGCCCGCTCCAAAAAGCAGAAATCCAATTATGAAGGCCTCTTCAACATCCTCGGCCGACAGTGAGGACACACACAACCCTCCACTTCTCCCAGGAGTCCGTCCTTCGTGTATCCAGCAGCAAACGTCCCATCAGCAAGAGGGCTCCCGTCTTCTTGTCCAGAACATTTGGTCAATTGCGTTGAGAGACCAGCTGACCAATCCCATGATTTTACAAATGTATGTATAATTAGAAATGTATCTGTTTCTTCGTCTAAAGTACTCAGTTGGTACCTCAAAATGTTGCAAACATGATGCTGACACACTGTGTTGCCAGCAGAAAGACAGAAAGACCTTGGGTCCATCTCCACATGTGTTGGTGCTCCATCATGCCGCGGGGCAGGGGATCCCTGCAGCAGGCGTATGGGCTCAAATTAAAGCCGTAAATATTTTGCATCTGTAAATAAACTTTGTACTTGTAGAAATATTTTGTGCGTGTGCACAAAATATTTGTACTTGTAGAAATATTTTGTGCATGTGTAAAACATTTTTGTAGCTGTGGAATTAATTTGTCTGTGTGCAACATTAGAAAGCTACAAACTTTTTTTACAAAAGCTACAAACTTTTTTTACAACTACGAATTATGGCGAATTATGGCACTGTTTTGACGTGCCAATAATAAGAGCCAATCAGCGATCTTTGGCACGGGTTTCAAAGCGTTTCTAGAGAGCCAATCAGCACATTGCATCGCCTACTGACGTCGCCGCCATATTGGATGTTCAAGACTGCGCTGTAAACTAATACAAGTAAATGGACTTATTTTCGCCATAATTTGTAGTTGTAAAAAAAATTTGTAGCTTTCTATATCCAATGTTGCACACAGACGAATTAATTCCACAGCTACAAAAATGTTTTACACACGCACAAAATATTTCTACAAGTACAAAGTTTATTTACAGATACAAAATATTTATGACTTTAATTTGAGCCCATACAGGAGGGTCTTGATAGGATGAAACTCATGAAGTAAGATTACGAAGGCATATTAGTGTGAAATGTTGGACCCTACCTAACGGGGTACGGAACGGCTCAGCAGACCTAGAACAGCAACCTGGCACCTTAGAGATGGTTACAAGGATCATAGAGGGAGTTCACCGTAGTCCGTGTTTCTCAGCCAGATATTAGTGCGGGACGTTAACAGCACAGTCAGCTGCATTTGTCATCGTAAAGAAAATGTCTTTATAACTTTGAACATTTCATTAGTTCAAGTTCAAGTTGACTTTATTAGTACCTGTAGGTAGATTTGTTTTGCAGTAGAATCTTTACAGACATTAATTTGACAGAGAAGGACAAATCCAGAGAACATGTTTACGACGGCACAGGACAGACATGGCAGGTATCACAATGCTCACTGAACAGGATAAAAGTAGACAATAAATACAGGTAGAACCAAGGTCAGGTTTACTAATAAATAGACTTAAATAAGTTAAAAGCAGGATAGACCTCAGCAATAAATACAATGTGTTAGGATTTGTTTAACAGAGAGACAGCAGCAGGGACAGAGCTGTTCCTGTAGCGTGTGGTCCTGGTTCTGGGGACTATGAATCTGTCCTGATGGCAGTAGCTGGAACTCACTCTCTAAGGGATGGAGGCATCGTTGGGATGGAGCTGGAGCTGCAACTGTTTAGTGTACAGCGACTCCAGGCCCAGCTGTGTTTCCCCAACCAGCCGACCAGTTAATGATCTGGTTGACTAGCTCCTTTCTTTTAGGGGCAGGTTTCCCAACCATGATGCTAGTGAAAAAGCTAAAACAGATTCAATAAAAGCATGATAAAGTGTCATCATGGTCCTATCTGTGTGGAAACGGGACAACGTCCTCAGCCAGAACAGCCGCTGGTGTCCCTTCCTGCTCACAGCTCTGCAGTTCTCTTTAAAGTTTAGGGTAGAGTCAATGATTGTCCCCAGATATTGATAGGACTGCACTTGTTCAATGACTTGTCCCTTAATCCTAACAGGTTCAGGTTATTTTGGCATTCTTCCTGAATTCAATTGCCATGTCTTTGGTCTTTTGGCCTAAGTGTGAGTCTTCACACCACTTGATAAAGTTGTCAACGACAGGGCCGTGATCATTTCCATTTCCCTGCAGCAGGCTAAGCTAGTGCAGGGGTTCCCAAAGTGTGGAGACTGCTAGCAGAATCAGGGGGCCGTCTGCCAAACAGCATACCAGGCAAATGCTTGGGGCCCCGAGCCAAAACTGGGGCAGCTGGGGTCCGACCTACTTTGAATCACAACAATTTGCGATTCAAAGGAGAATTTGTATTGACAGTGGTATGTGAAGACCTCCCTAAAGAGGGGGGGGGGGATCTACCTCTACCTCTCATTCTCACTGCGTCTGAGAGCCACATGGAGAAGCTATCCATCTGAGGATGAGCTAATGTTTTAGCAGACTGAACCCCCAGAAGACCAGGGTACAGTAGTCCTAATAAGCCTGATGTCCAGGTGAGGTGAGCTGAGGCAGAACCCGGAACAGTACCAGTCCACGTCTACAGAAACAGTCCAGTGTCCCCTACCCCGGGAGAGCCCAGAGGTTTATCCAGGAGGCGCGAGCAGGGGCTGCGTCTGGAACTGAAACAGGGCATACACCAGAGATTTGAAAACACGTCTGTTATCCAAACCCAATCACAAAGACAATCTACGGTCCGAAGCCGACAGAGCACAGACACCGGATGACACTGCAGCAGAAACGGGTCGCGCACGAGAGGCTAGAGGAAACAGGACTGGAGAAAACCACTGACAACCTGCCGCTGAGGAGATGTGAAATACTAAAGATAATAACAAAACCAAACAGGCCCTTGGAACATAGACATATATCCATATCCGCCCCATGCAGCTGCTGCGATACGTCAACGATCCGCCATATTGGATGTTCAAGACTGCGCTGTAAACTAATACAAGTAAATGGACTTATTTTCATAAAGCACCTTTCTACAAAGAAATGTACGTTTTTATGTCTCATTTATTCATTCACACACGCACTAATATACTTGGGAAACAGTTAGGCACCAAATATAATGTATTTAATTTTCTCAGATGGCAAAAATAAGAAGTTTATTGATCCCACATAGGAGTAATTCATGTTGTATCAGCTATAGAGAACAAGGTAGTGCCGAAAAACTATATATATCCCCCCTCACAAAAATTAGAATGTTATTTGGTAATTTCTCAGAAATGCCGTGTTTAGCATGACGGTGTGTGAACTGAAATTAAATGACCTATATCATTGTAACTATTAGTGATGCACCGATTGTTCGGTAACCAAAATTGTTCGGCCGAAAATGGCAAAAAAACACTTTCGGTGTTCGGTGGAATAAGTGGGGAAAAAAACGAACAATTAATAACGGCGTTGTAATATAAGGAAATAGACTGGACGCTCCCGTACCGGTTGCACCACAAACATAAATCGTTGGCCAACCAAAAAGTAACCACATAAGAATTTTACCTAACATTCACCAGGAGGTGGAACCAAAACAACATAATGCTGGGAAATTAAAAAATGTTCAGTTTTTTATGTTCAATAAATATTTTCTACCTTGTAATTTTGTAAAAGATTTTTTTCTTTGAAAAGCATGCCTAAATCAAATTTATTTGATTTATGCAATGGTGAAAAAATAGGCAAAATAAATGAAAAACTGCGAAGAACCATGTTCGGTATTGTTCGGTATTCGGCCAAGTGTTTATTATTATTTTCGGTTTCGGCCACAAATTTTCATTTCGGTGCATCACTAGTAACTATGTGACCTTGTATAACAAATAACTCTGAATCAAGTAAAACCTTGCCCTTACATGTCTGACTAAGCATGAGTAATCTGCCCACATGCAGTAGCACATCTCTGACAGCCGGAATCCCAACCGTTACACCTAGCTAGGGCTGCAACCAACCAAAGAAATTCTTGGTCAACGGATGCCCTCAAATTTCCACTAAAATTCGACTATTCTGCTATTTTGGGTTTGGGTTTGGGTTTGTCGTTGTCGATTTGCGATATATTAAATCGTTTTTGATCTAATGTTCTGCACCGAATTAATTACACACTACAGCCTGTGGGAGTGACTGGGGTGGTCCGGGTGCATGTGGGGGATCTGCAGTCATCAACTAAACACAACACACAGGAAAACCAACACCTCCCTGTCTGCATAGAAGACTCTGTGTCAAGCATAATTACCAGGCGATTTATTGGAATTGTACGTATAACGAGCTGCATGGATCTACACTTATTTTTTATTTTATATGAGCCTGTTACTTACTGGATAAGCACCTTCTTCCATGCATCCAACTTCTTAATGTCTGTATATGAATAAGGACACATGGTATAACTCTGGGTAACCAGGGACGGGGATTATCAGTTTTTCTTCCATCCTCGTATTCTCCTTCTCCCGCCTTGGGCAACGCTTCTCGCCTTGGGAATCCCGGTCTGTGATTGGATGCTGCTTTGGCATTGCAGCTGCTCATTTGCATAAAGTTGAGATTCTCTCAACTTCAAATTGCGGCTCTGATCGCTGGCATCGCGCCACTCGCTGCTGCCGACGCGCCAGACATCCTTTGTAGCAAGCCATCACTGAAAATGAATGTCACCCGGCTGCTTATGATGCGCGTGAAGCTTTTGGTGTGAATTCAGGGTTAGACACCTTGTTTTAAGCATTTCAAAATAAAAGCATTGGCTGCATTAATGCTGCAGCAGAATAATAAACACTTATGAACTCATTTACAATAAAGAAAATATTAGTAAGATCATTTACAAGGTGCATGAATGGAAATAATTGTGCGTTGTGTGCCAGTGGTGTTTATAATTTATTTTAAATATTAAATATTTTATTAAGTATAGAAGTGTGTACTATTTATATTTAAAAAAAAGTGTTTTTCTTTCTTCTGTTAGTGTCAGATTATTTATTATATAAAGGTTGATTAATAAGTTGAATCAATAACTGAACGAATCATTTATTGATTCATTTCAGACATGTCAAAACCATTGTATAACAACGTTAACACTAGTATGAATCTATGCATCTATAATCAAATAGATATACATATACACACATTTTGAACATATAGAATTCCTTGTAAATAAATGTATATAAATAAATGAATATATTTTAACTGAATGTACACAAAATGAATAAATCTATAAAACATATCCAATGTGTACACTATTATCTATACATCTATACCGTTATACAACACGCATAACAATACACATAACACACGAAGCCTGATTAACATGTCTGAATGGGCTAGAATGAAATTAAACTTATTTAATCCTACCCCTTTATATCCATCCGGTTTTCCGAGATTTATGAATTTATATATAAAAAAAAAACATCTTCGTATAAAGTAATGCAGAAAGTAATCTGATATTATTTTAATGCTAAAATGTTGCATTGTTTGACAACCACTGCATTAGTGTATGCTGGTTCATTTGCATTCATTCTATATTTTAAGGCCACGTTTACACGTAGCCGGGTATTTACAAAAACGGATATTTTCCCCTCTACGTTTTCAAAAAAATCCTCGTTTACACGGACCCGCATGAAAACGCTCTTAACGTCATGCAAGCCAATCAGAATCCTGGAAAAACATCAACAAATGACACGTGTGTAACTTCCAGTTAAGGGCTGATTTATGGTTCCGCGTTACATTAACGCAGAGCCTACGGCGTAGGGTACGCGGCGACGCGCATGTACCTTGCGCGTCGCCGCGTACCCTACGCCGTCGATTTAACGCGGAACCATAATTCAGGCTTCATGCTGCTGGCTGACGCGCTCACAGGCTTGAATGAGCAGGAGGCTGGACGGGGGGGGGGGAGTTACTTTTAAGTGTGACTTTAGAATATTAAACAGGTAAAATACAAGAAAATATTGACGGTGGCCAAACTAATTGTAAACACAGGTCGCACACATGACGCTGGTGAGTTTCTGGTGCATAATGTGACGTTCTGAAGCTTAAATCTCCGTTTTCCTCCGTTTAGACGCAAACGGGAAAACGGAGTTTTTGAAAATCTCCACTTTGGCCGGAGTTTTCAGAAATGATCGTTTTTGGTGACTTTGACCTCCGTTTCCGTGTAAACGGACGGCCAAAACGCATGAAAACGCCTCCGTTTTTGTAAATACCCGGCTACGTGTAAACGGGGCCTAAAAGCAGGGGTGCCTATAATTCTGACCAGCTCTGCAGACAATCTGAACAAGAGAAACAAGACAAAAAAGGCTTGTACAACAGTTGCACTTAGGGAAAATGTCAAGCTAAAACAGCCAGAGGCAAAACAGGAGACAAAAAAACGCAAGAGAACAAACAGGAGAAGTGAGAAAAGCTTAAGAAACACCAGAAAAGAAATCCTAAACCACATATAATATTGGAGGAACCGTCACAAGCTGATGTGAAACGTGCATGTCAACACATGCACATGCACGTGAAGGAACCCCTGCAGCCCCCGCCCCCCGTGTACACGTTTCTGTAGCCACTCATGAAAATTGCAGCCATGCATGTGCGTCTGCAGTCTTGAGTGTAACTCGTATAAATTTGTAATTAGATTTTCATTAATGTGATGAATTGAATTTCATGCTGATTACAATTTTTAGAATCACATTTAGTTAATGTGGGCTAATGTAGCCCATAAATAGCAGCAGCTTTGTGTGGGATCGTGTGTGTCTGGAGAATCAGACTGAAGTTCTCACGCGCCATCAGGTCCATGAGGAGCAGATTCTCACCATTAAAACAATTAAAATCCTAATAACGCGAGTTTCTGGTATTTAGTGAGTTTTTGCACTTTTGCATCAGTTAAATGGAGCATCACAGCAGCCTCTGTAAACTAACACTAAACTATGCCACAACCATTATTTTATGCATCACATCTTTGTCATTACCTTCTAGTGCAAAAGTGAGCTAATTAATAAAAGGCCTGTCAATGAGGCAAGTGGACAAGTGTTTTCTGGAACTGCTGGTGTGTTTAAGAAGGTTAAAAGTCTCTTCTGAACAGTGTCTTGTTCCGTTAACTGTTAGCCGAGCTTCCTTTCAGAATGCCTTTTACACTGCAAAAACCCCAAATCTTAACAAGAATATTTGTCTTATTTCTAGTTAAAATGTCTCATTTTTAGTCAAAAAAAATCTCATTACACTTAAAACAAGACTCATCACTGGAAAAAAAAACAACAATTTTCACCTGTTTCAAGTAGATTTTCACTTGAAATAAGTAGAAAAATCTGCCAGTGGAACAAGATTTTTTTGCTTGTAATGAGAAGATAAATCTTGTCCCACTGGCAGATTTTTCTACTTATTTCAAGTGAAAATTTACTTGAAACAGGTGAAAATTGTCAAATAACAAGTTATTTTTCTGGTAATGACTTTTGTTTTAAGTGTAATGAGATTTTTTTTTTACTAAAAATGAGACATTTTAACTAGAAATAAGTCAAATATTCTTGGTAAGATTTTGAGTTTTTGCAGTGTACAAACCGGGAGCGCTCTGACGGCCGTCCACTTGCTTCCTTGATAGATAGGTCTGGAAGAGGTTTCCATGACAACCGCCGTCATCCTGACGCAGTTGCTAATCTCTGAGAAATTAGAGTTTGTGTAGTGGATTTCACACAGATGCTCAACAAACATTAGAAAATCATCAATGAACCACTTTCAGTTGTTAAACTTTGTAGTGAATTTGTGAAAAATGATAGCAAACATTGTAGAAATGAGTTATTAAATGGTTATAATGGTGATATCATTCTATAGTTGGGTATTAAAGTGTATTGGATCGTCATTGATTGGACTGTTTTGGACATTTTTAAAGTGAAAGTTCTGTCACACATTAGCTTGTATTTCAGGGAGCATAAAGGCCATGCAGTAATTTAACTTCCCTCTATCTGCCTTTCCCTGTGTAACTGTGTAACTGCAGTGGATGTATTTCTATAGTCTCTGGTGACGGCTGTGTCCGGCTGTTGGGGACGATGTCACACCAACAACCGTGAAGCTCGGTCACCGAGCCACAGTGGACGTCAGGGCAGACCTGGCAGGAGACTCAGGCCAGTAACGAGGGAAGAGAGAGCGACGTTAACCTCCACGGCTGTAGGGGGAGCCGCTGAGCTCTGTGCTGCATTAAATAACTGTTAAAGAGGCCTACGCACTTGCCGGGCCTCTCCTCTTGTCAGCATGTTTTATGTTTTGTAGGGAAGAGTATTAGGGAGAAAAATAAACATAATATTTTGGAGGAGGAAGATTTTTTTTTCATTGTGCACTTCAAGGAAAAAAGTCGAAATGTCGAGATTAATGTTGGGGTACAATTTTGAGAAAAATGTCGAGAAAGAAGTCAAAATTTCGTGAATAAAGTTGAACACCAAGGTTCAGAATACAAGAATTGACTTTACGATATTGATTTGTAACACATATCAAACATATGCCGTTGCATAACTTCAGAAACGTCCCCTTAACGTTCCACTCCAAGGATGTAAGTTAGTTAGTTAGTTAGTTAGTTAGTTAGTTAGTTAGTTAGTTAGTTAGTTACGGCTGCTGCTGCAGAGCTGTCAGTCTCTCCTAACTGGATTTGATGGGCCAGAGGAGACATTTCAACTTTATTCACCAAATTGTATTTCAACTTTTTTCTCGACATTTCGACTTTTTTCTCTAAGTGCACAATAAAAAAACATCTTCCCCTCTTAAATATTATTTCTCCTGCCTGGCCCTAAGACTCTTCCGTAGATGCAGTGAGTTGGTGCTACAGACTCAGATCCTCTAAAGAAATGTCGTCTCCTGTGTTGAACACTTGTACTAAGTACTGGATTTACTGATGTGTTTAGAAAGAGGTCCAACTTTTCAGAAGCACTTGTGATTGTGAACGTATAAAAAACCCCTCCAAGGCTGTGAGAGCACTGATTTATTTCATTTTATCTTTTGAAGGGACAAATTTAGGCGTGTCTGTCAGTTCAACATTCTGAAAGTGTGTGAACTTAAATCCGACGGCAGCAGCAGTGTTTCACTTGAACTTCCATGGCGATGTTTCCCGTCCGTGTTGGGAGGGTAGAGTGGGCTGAAGCTGTGACGTCACCAGGCGGAGGCCGCGGCTGCAGGTTGAATTATTCACGCTGCAGACGTCAGCAGCTCGGAGCCGGTTGGCCGGGCGATCAGACGGAGAGCGTATGTCACGCTCGCCGGCTCTGCACTTATTTTAAGATCCATCTTCTGAGAGGAGACGCAGAAGCGTCCAATCAGCTGCTGCGCTTCTCTCTGGGGACGGCAGGCCGGTCGGGCCGAGAGGAGGGAAGAGAAGAGAAGAGGGAGGGGCTGGGAGAAAGAGGAAGGGGGAGGAGGAAAGGAAGGAGGGAGAAAGAAAGGGAGGAAGCATATGAAGAGAAAGGAGAAGAAGAAAAAGAAGGTCAAGAGGAAGACAACAGGAGAGAGCAGCGTTACCACTGAGAACGCGCTGATAAGCAGCTGATAGATTTTGCTCCCAACTCTCTCAGCTGAAGTCTGAAGTGTGAAGCTTTCTGGAGTCAGAGCATCTATAAAACTCTGGATTTGCACTAAAGTCATGGATTGTTGGTCTAGACGTGTTTTCTCACTGTGTTCTACTTCATGCCATCTCCCACTTGTTTTACAAGATCGCCCCAAAAGTGCCACGCTCAAGTAAAACAAACTAAAAATCCCCGTAAAAAGTGAATAAATCTGTTGCTGTCAAACTGTTATTGAATGTAGTGAAAAGAGAAGGCAGTTATTTAACAGTTTCTTCTTAAAAATGATTAAAGAATCTGAAAAAGATTCACTAAACTACTCTAAAATAACTATACATGTAAAGCTATAAACAGGTTAAAAGTAGCTGGTATTAACTGGTTTGTGAAGGTAAATATATGAAAAGGAGATTAATTAGTAAACTAAAATATTGCAATTAAAAATGGAAGAGGAATATGGAAAAATCCAGAAATGAAGCCGTGACAACAGAGAAAAATGATGTGGAAGATTTGTTTGTTAGTCCTTTTTCAGTTTCCCAGTAAACCCACCAGACCTGATTCTGATAGTATGTTATTCTTTATCTACTGTAGCCAGAACAACCTGATGAACAATATTAACTCATTAATTTGTTTAGTTTTAACACCCCCGCTCATGTACATGCAGAAGAACGCCAAAGCTACCGCTAGTGTGACAGAGAAGACGGTGGTTTATAGTTTATAGTTTTATTTGGATCCCCATTAGCTACAGCTAAACTGCCTGGGGTCCGACACATAATACACAGAACATTACAACAAAAATGAAAAGCAAACCTAGAAGAAAAGAAAGGAAAAACAGAAAATAAAGAAAAAATAAAAAGTAATTCCATTTAACATTTAGATATAAATAAAAACAATACATATTCATACATTTTATAACGTCAACAAATTCAAACAATGTATAGTTAATATAGTTTGCACCAAAAAACATTTTTAGTAAATATTCATTTGTTTATATACGTATATATACAGGACTGTCTCAGAAAATTAGAATACTCGATAAAGTTCTTTATTTTCTGTAATGCAATTACGAAAAAAAAATGTCATACATTCTGGATTCATTACAAATCAACTGAAATATTGCAAGCCTTTTATTATTTTAATATTGCTGATCATGGCTTACAGCTTAAGAAAACTCAAATATCCTATCTCAAAAAAATAGAATATTCTGGGAATTTTAATCTTAAACTTTAAGCCATAATCAGCAATATTAAAATAATAAAAGGCTTGCAATATTTCAGTTGATTTGTAATGAATCCAGAATGTATGACATTTTTGTTTTTTTAATTGCATTACAGAAAATAAAGAACTTTATCACAATATTCAAACTTTCTGAGACAGTCCTACATGTACTTGTAATTAAATAAGTTTTATATGTATCTATTCAAGAAATGTTTCTTTACTAACTATGTGAATTCTTTTATGTTAATAGTTTGCTTAAAGTGTTTGGGAAGTTGGTTCCATGCAGACACAGCTCTCTACATCACCGTTCTTTTACCATAGTTTGTCTTTATATATGCGTTTGTCTTCTATGAAAACTCCCAGCAGTTTGGTCTCTTGAACTTGATTGCTACAAACCTCTTTGATTTTCAGATTTAATTGAGGATTATTACTGATGTTTTGATGATAGCCAATTACCCAGTCCACAACTGCTTTTAAATCTTCTCTTAAAACTGAATTGAGCTGCATTGGTGCAGCTGTCAGCTCTGCTGCCTCAGCAACAAGGTTCCTGGTTTAGTTAGTTTAGTTAGTTTAGTTACGGGTCTCCTCCCAAGCTCCATAGGTCACGCATGTTCAATTATTAGTTGCTCTGATAAAAGCTGCTGCTCCGTGTCATTAACGGAGTCTAAGCTGCTGTTCAGGACTGGAACATGCTTGTACCAGTACACGTGGTATGAAGCACGGTAAATGTGACCATAAGGTAACGCTGCTGTTTCCATCTGCAGGTCGCCATCAAGATCATTGATAAAACCCAGCTGAACCCCACCAGCCTGCAGAAGGTACGGCCTCCACTCTGAACGCTGGTCCAAGTAACTCTGCTTCCACATTTGACTTTTTGATGCTTCTCTTAAATGTTTCATCCATCTGGTCATGAGCAAGTTCAGTCTTCTCTCAGAACCTGCATGGAAACGTTCACAAAAACCTAAACATGACAAGTAATAATGTATGTAATGAAAGTCTTTATCCTCATGAAATTGAAAAGTTGGCAGACCTACGGAAGAGTATTAGGGCCATACAGGAGAAGAAATATTTGAGAGGGGAAGATTTTTTTATTGTGCACTTCGAGAAAAATGTCGAGATTAATGTTGCAATACAATTTCAAGAATAAAGTTGAAATTTCGTGAATAAAGTCAAAATTTCACCTTTTTTCTCAACATTTCAACTTTTTTCTCGAAATTGTACTTCAACAGTATTCTCGACATTTCGACTTTTTTCTCGAAGTGCATAATAATAAAAACATCTTCCTCCTCTAAAATATTATTGTTATTTTCCTCCTGCCTGGCCCTGATCCTCTTCCGTACGGACCAACATCAACATCCATCCATTTCTGCGTCAGATGCTTCAAACTGGGTCCGGTTTAGTTCTGTTGTAACGTGAGCCCGACTGGAAGCTGAGATAAACTACGAGCTTAAAAGATAAAAAGTCTTAACACTTTTCTCAATTTTACTAAACTGTCATGAAACATGTTTTAAGATTCAGTTTGGTCCCATTTTGTCTCCTCAGCTGTTCCGGGAAGTCAGTGTGATGAAGATACTAAACCACCCAAACATCGGTGAGTACCCTCCTCTTCCTCTGCTCTCGTTCCTCAGATCATCTTAAAAATTCAGACATTTACTTGGACATCCTGCTAACAACACATTACAGTAATCTAGTCTAGAAGATACAAACGCATGAACTAGTTTTTCTGCATCACTCTGGGAGAGGATGTTTCTAATCTTTGTGATATGACGGAGATGGAAAAGCACTGTTTTATAGGTTGGTTAATATGATGTTTAAATAGAACATCCTGATTGATTATAACACCAAGGTTTAGCACAGTGGTACCGGAGGCCGATGGTAATATCTGCTGCTTTTCTCCCAGTAAAGCTGTACGAGGTGATAGAAACGGAGAAGACTCTGTACCTGGTGATGGAGTACGCCAGCGGAGGTAAGAGATTAAGGCCCTTCCCAATCCCCCCCTAGTCCTACTTTTCCGCCCTACCCCTACATTTTGCGCGTTCCCGTGAGGGTAGTGGTGTCCCAATTCCTCTTTTCACCTAGGGGGAGTGGAGAAAATGAGTGTAGTGGTTATGAATCTGTCCCTACGGATCGAGGGATTTCAGATGCTCACTAGTTTGATCTAGGGCCAGAAAAATTTCCCAGAATGCTTTTCGTCGTCATTTGCGGACTGATTCGGAAAAAAAAACATGGCGGACATTTCTTATTTTTTAGTGAATAAAATCAATATTTTGAGTTAGTTTCTGCATTAAAATGCGTTTTGATTACATTTCTAGCGAGAAATATATATTTTACTTTCATATTATTCACTCAGTGAATGTACATAATCACTCGTTTGCCCGTTGTTGCCAAGTCTTTTTCAAACCTCGCCAGAATAAAGGCTGATTTATGGTTCTGCGCTACACCAACGCAGAGCCTACGGCGTAGGTTACGCGGCAACGCGCGCCGTACGCCGTACGGTGTAGGCTCTGTGGCGATTTAACGCGGAACCATAAATCAGCTCCCGAGCCGGCAGGCTGTTCTCATCTGAAATTTTCAGAGCAAATTTCTTAACAGGCGTAGCTACAACTGTTAGATTTCGTCTATTAAACCAACATTTATTTTCCTAAACGATTCATTTCAGCCAGCGGTAATTCTCCACAGAGCTGCAGGTTTCTCCCCGGGACGACGGCACAGGTTACTTTTACGCCTGAAAAAATATTAAAACTAAATAAAGTGGCATATTAACAGCGCTACAGCGGAAATTACAACAGCTTTTAGCTCTGGGCTTCCTGATATGGTGTGACGTATGTGCAAACGTAACTACGCAGTCGCTTACGTACCCGAACGTAAACCACGCAGTGACGTAGCAAGCAACATTTAGGGGTGGTGCTGAAAAGTAGGAGTAGTGGGAGTATTGGGACAGGGCCCTGGGAAGATTTCAAGTGCCCTAAAATCTGTGGCTTCTTTTTTAGGGCTAGTGGTAGTGAGGGAGGGCTAGTGAAAGAAAGTAGGGGGTGTATTGGGATTGGCCCTTAGCTTCATAAATGATAAATGTCCCACACCTGCATGGCACCTTTCATCCTTATGTGGGTACAAAATGCTTCTTACAGAGTGTCACTCATTCACAAAGTCATGCAGCACATCTTTGTACTCAGTAACCTGAGTGTGCAGCATTTGTCCTTTAAAATCCCCCCCGACCAGCACTGTGGGGGTGACATGGACATGTGGGCCTGGGGTTTAACCTTCTGCAGGGTTAGTTTTCCAGCTGCACGTGTCTTGTCCTCATCTGTTTGTCCGTGTCTCAGGGGAAGTCTTCGACTACCTGGTGGCTCACGGACGCATGAAGGAGAAGGAGGCCCGGGCCAAGTTCCGCCAGGTGAGATCCCATAATCCTGTAAGGATTCTTTTTCACTGTAAAATCAGACAAACCGTTTCTTAACATAAGACTTTTCAACATTACAACCCAAGAAGCAGGATGAAAAAGCCTCTTCAGCAGAGGAAATAAACCTTTGTACTACAAGGCTGTAAACGGCAGTAGGTTATTCTGTGCAGCAAGTCCAGTGAGTTTTTAGTTCTGTCATACTCTGATACTAACATTTTGGAGCATAAAAATAGATTATTGTTTTCATAAATGTTAGTAAAATGAGCTGTAGAGGAGTTTAATTCCCAGGACTCTCACCATCAAATATTAGCTAGTGTTCACACGCTGATGTTTCCTTTTCTTTTCTTTGGTTTGTTTAGTTAAAAAGTCATCTAAGTGAAAGTTTTGTCTCTGTGTCAGATTGTGACCAAATATACTGTGAATGTTTGTTGTTTTTTTTAATTGCAGTTTGGTTTGAGTCTGGGGATGTAATGGGATGTTTCTACACAGATCTGTGCAGTTCTGACAGAATCAGGGAACAGTGTTAATATCTGCCGTGTGTTGAGTTTGAACAAAGTTACTTAAAGGTTTAATTATAACTATAGACTTATTATATGACTGAAGCATAAAAGCTAAACTTATCCACCTGGGAGAACTAAAACAAACGTGGTCAGAGCTAATGAACAACCAGAGCTGACAGGGAGACTGTTGGTGAATATGAGGGGAACCAGCTCTGACTGTAGTGGTGCAATAGAACATTATTTATAGGGCACTACGCTTTTACTGCTGGTGAAAGGAAGTATATTCTACCATTTCCTGTTTTGGTGGATGGACGGAGCCACTCCACTCCACCCCGACTCAGGAGTCTGTTCCGATGTGTCATGCAGCTTCCTCTCCTGACCTGCAGCCGGTGCTGCATCATGGGACACGGGGTGGGGATGGAAATGGATTGGCTGGATAAAAGTACTCTGATGTGGCTCTGTGATGTCACAGTATCCTGCAAATCTGCATGAATGAATATACTGGAGCTCCCAGCATCTCCAGTAGGGATGGGCGGAAATTATCACAATAATTTCTGGCATTTATCCTGATAACGATAAAAAAAATACCAATACAAAAAAGTAATCAACGGGAATCTTTCTTTCTTTCTTTCTTTCTTTCTTTCTTTCTTTCTTTCTTTCTTTCTTTCTTTCTTTCTTTCTTTCTTTCTTTCTTTCTTTCTTTCTTTCTTTCTTTCTTTCTTTCTTTCTTTCTTTCTTTCTTTCTTTCTTTCTTTCTTTCTTTCTTTCTTTCTTTCTTTCTTTCTTTCTTTCAGGATCATATCTTTCTTTCTTTCAGGATCATATCTTTCTTTCTTTCTTTCAGGATCATATCTTTCTTTCTTTCTTTCAGGATCATATCTTTCTTTCTTTCTTTCAGGATCATATCTTCCTTCCTTCCTTCCTTCCTTCCTTCCTTCCTTCCTTCCTTCCTTCCTTCCTTCCTTCCTTCCTTCCTTCCTTCCTTCCATAAATCAGTTTTACACAAAAACGTCATCAACGGGAATTTATCCTTTTTACCGCGAGATGACAAATTCTTACCGTGGGGAATTTTTTTGACGGTATATCATGAACGGTAAAATATCTCCCATTCCTAATCTCCAGTCAAAGTGACGTAGTCCCCCACACGTAATGCATGTTCTCAGTAACAAGTCCTGTTGCAGGAAACCTGCAGGGTTAAAGGTGCTCCGACTTCTGATGCATATGAGTCAGGAACTATCAGAGGAACCACAGACCCGACCACAACCATCCCCACAGGACGGTCGGCTCCATGAGCTAAACAGCTAATGAAATGGTTCATGGATACTTTACTGAGCTGTTTACACTACTGAGATGTAATCAACAGATCCTCCTGCTGCGTGAGGTATTTCCTGCTGACTGTGAGCCCACAGGCCCAGTTTAAACAGATCCCTCTAGCAAGGACAGGACGGGCCAGTAGCTCCCGGTGTCTTTAGACCGTCGCAGAGTCACAGAGTCCCGTCCTGTAATGCGAGCACACATTCTGTTCGCTCCGTTGGTCACATGACCTCCTTCTTGATGCTTAAATAACCTGTAAAGATGCTCTTCCCTCCGGAGTCGTTCCTCTGCCGCCGCCTTAAGGACAGACTTTAACATAACACTGAGATAGAGGAAGTAGGGATGGGACTTGATGAGATTTTTACCATTCCAATCCCATTTAATGATTCTGCTTAATGTTATGAATCTTTATTTCGGCTTGTACACCTTTTTACAAAACAAAATGAAAAGGTAAAAAAAAACCATTTCCTTTGCCGAAAAGGTGTAGGCTGAAGCCGAAGCTTATAGTGCCGACCCTTTTTTTCTTATGATCTGCTTAATAATGAGACATTAGCATTACTCCGTGGAAACAAACAATACATAAAAAGACAAAAATAAGTAAGACAAAATATAAAATTGACGTTTCACATTGTAGAATGTTTTTGATAGTATACTTTATATTTATAGTGTTTTATATTTATTTACAGTATTTTCTTTAAACATTTCCTTAAACGTGAAGATAGAATTACACATTTTTAGGTTGTTATTACAACTATTCCAAATTTCTCTAGCCTTAATTGACCTTAATGATTCGGTTCTTAATCGATTCCCTTAACAATTCTCATTTGGAAAAAAAAAGACAATATAAGTTTGATTAGCATCACTAATATAACATTTTAATGATAATACATTTAATATTCTTCTTTAGAAATAAACAAAATTCAACATTAATGATGCTGTGGCAGTTCCATGAGAATGTCCAATATTTTTCTAATAGAAATAGTGTCAGTGTCATAGTCAGTTAGTGACAAATCCAATCAAGTCAAATCCAATCAAACTGTGCATTTTGCAAATCTGCAAACCTTACAGAAGGCTGCATTTAACTGCTGCTATGTCATTCCTGCAGTATTTCTGCAGGTGTTTTGGTCACTGCTATTATTTGTAATATATTATATTATTTGTAATCAGCACAAATTATCTGTCCCCATATGATCAAATCCACCGTCCCCCCTGAATTGTTTTTACAACTCGAGTACTGACTATTACTATTGACAGCCGTGCCTGATGACGTCATTCGTGCCCACTTGAATCCAAAAGGCAATCGTTTGCAAAATTTGCAAAAAATTCCTTGGAATTGAAACCCTGGGAACCGGTTCTGAACGAGAGCCGGTTCTGATTCTCCTCCCTAAGAGGAAGTCTCCAGATCTTAGCTGCACCTGACGGCTGACGGCTGCCTGCTGCGTCTGTGTGAACCCTTCTGCTTTCTGACCCCTGTGTTTCTGTCAGATCGTGTCTGCGGTGGAGTACTGTCACCAGAAGAGGATCGTCCACAGGGACCTCAAGGTACAAGAGAAATAATCCACCTTTCTGTCTTCATCTCCACCCATCTTAAAGAATCAGGTTTCTCCTTTTAGCACAAAGGCTTCACAACACCCACCGAGCAGTTTCACCTTCATCCCACTGGTCACAACCAGCTCTGAGTCCATCAGACTGGAATCACTCGAGTATCTTTTCTTCAAAGAGAAGACATTTAAAATGACCTCAAACACATAACACGCTTCCCCTCACTCATGACTCCACCATATATATATATATATATATATATATATATACAGGGCCGCCGCAAGGGGTGTGCGAACCGTGCGACCGCACGGGGCCTCGCGCCCCAGGGGGCCTCGCGCTATGGGCTGTTTTTTTTTTTTTTTTTCAAAAAAAAATTTTTTTCAATTTTTTTTTTTTCGTTTTTTTTTTTCCCCCCCTTATAAAATATCAACAGTCACGTTCCATTACAGACCTAAATGTGTACTAGTCTGTGCATATCAATAAATATATGTGCAATGATGCGCGTGTCTGTTGTTCAATACATCTGATCAGACCAAGCGCAGACACAAGCTGCTCTGATCCAGACGGGTGGAGTTGGAACAAACTGTCACACAATGTCGAGAGAACGAGACAGATTCAGGAAATTTCCATCAGGGGATGAAAAAAGAAAAAAACTAAAGAAAATGGAAGAGTTTACTGCCTCTCTGAAAGGCTTGTTTGATAAATTTGTTACAAAAATCACCGATCCGACCGGGTCTCAAGCAGCCGTGGGGCCCCGCGTCGAGGCAAGAGATGATGATGAGGCAGGGGAAGGTATCCAGTATTTTGCTAATTGGAGAGTTAAAATTGCGCATATAGACACCCGATCCGACCCGAAAAACCCAAATATTTCGGGTTTGGTTGATGGTTGAGGGCCTCCCCAACCATTTCGCACAGGGCCTCGCAAATCTCCCCAGGCTCTGTGTGTATATATATATATATATATATATATATATATATATATATATATATATATATATATATATATATATATATATATATATATATATATGTATGTATATAATTTATTAGGGGTGTAACAATATATCGTGCCACGAAAAAACGTCACAATACGTGTCGTGGAGGTGACAAAGTGTATCGCAATATTGGGTTATTAATATGAATCTATTGTGTTGACTAGTAACGCACATCCGACCGCGCCTCGACCCGAGTTAAGCCTTACCTTATTAAATTAAACCTTTTTGGGGTCGTGAGTAGGATAAACACGCGGACCAAAATTTTCCTCCGCTCAGAAGAAACTAGTCCCGTTTTGCGGTCCCGTTTTGAGCTCTGAACTTTTACTGATGTAAGGCTGGTGTAGAGTTAAGCCTTACCTTATTAAATTAAACCTTTTTGGGGTGGTGAGTAGGATAAACACGGGGACAACTTCTGCTGAGTTCCAGTGTACTTTAATGTCCCTCAACAGTGTAGGATTTTAGAACATAAACACAGCACCTAGTGCCGTACTGTGGCGTATCACTCCGCCCAATCTAAAACAGACTAATCACTACAGATAAACTGACTAGTGTCATTATAGTCCCTGATTTACATCAGAATATAAAGAATATATTTATAAAATAATGAACCCTGAATTACCAAAATAACCTTCTTAACAAAAATAAATCTCCTCTTACACTTATAAGGTGAGCATGAATCAATCTTTTTTATGATGTAAAATTGTATGTATTTATTTACTTTTATTTATTTATTTATTTATTTATTTATTTAATTTTAGTTGTTAAATTTCTGGAAAAGAAAAAAGTTAAATCATACATGAGAGAAACTATTCAGTTTGTGGCCAAATATTTGTACTTGTATGAAACTGAAGATCATAATGCAAACCTGACATTTACTTTTAGTTCAGTTTGTGGAAATGCAATGTGTGTGTTTCACAAACATAATGATAAGAAGAAAGAAGAAAGGTCATTTATTATACAGTATGTCTTGCCGCTGAAATTTACTTTCTGACCAAAACCAAAGTCGGTACATGGATCTAACTCGACCAACAGGTGAGAGAATCGTCATTGAGCGGTTCAGTTTTTTTATTTTTTATTTTATTTTGTCCATGTAAAAGACAACAATTAAAATAGAAGATAAGAAAACAAAACAAACAAAAAAAACAACAAAGAATTTCATCCTTTAACACTTAATATCTTAATTTACATGTGCAAAAAGGAGTAGAAAGAAGTGTAAACTTATTGAATCCTACCCCCATTCACTAATCATTTATTAACACGTATTTATAATAATATATTGAGCTGGGATAGGCTCCAGCAGACCCCCGTGACCCTGAAAAGGATAAAACGGGTATAGATAATGGATGGATGGATGGTATTTATAATAAATAACTATACTACAATTATACTCACACACTTACCTATACATACACATAGTTAAATATTTCTATATATCTATACACACATGCCCATGTAAATATTTATATAAATATACTTATTTACACCAAACTATCTCCAAATTAACTTCATCTGCTCTATATCTATAGGTATATCTACATACACACATATACACATACATAATCACACACATACACACATATATACATACACATACACATACACCCATATATATATATACACACATACATACAAGACTGTCTCAGAAAATTAGAATATTGTGATAAAGTTCTTTATTTTCTGTAATGCAATTTAAAAAAACTAAAATGTCATACATTCTGGATTCATTACAAATCAACTGAAATATTGCAAGCCTTTTATTATTTTAATATTGCTGATTATGGCTTACAGTTTAAGATTAAGATTCCAAAAATATCCTAATTTTTTTAGATTTTTTTGTAATGAATCCAGAATGTATGACATTTTTGAATTACAGAAAATAAAGGACTTTATCACAATATTCTAATTTTCTGAGACAGTCCTGTATACACATACACATATATATATATATATATATATATATATATATATATATATATATATATATATACACATGCATACATACACATATACAGTATATACACATGCATACATAAACATATACATAGCTGCTCATTTCTGCATATAAATATAAACAAATCTACCCAATAGTGTTATATATCAGGCCCCTAAAGGCGCTAAACCCCTTCCTCTTTGTACCTTGTGAAAATCCTGTTTCATATTTGTTTTTAAACTGGTTAATGTTAGTACTCTGCTTTAGCCAGCAGAACGATGGAGACGGCTGAGGTGGAGTATGATTCTCTGTTTCTCTCTGTCTCTCTCCTGCAGGCAGAGAACCTGCTGCTGGATGCAGACATGAACATCAAGATTGCAGACTTCGGCTTCAGTAATGAGTTCACTCTGGGCAGTAAGCTGGACACGTTCTGCGGCTCTCCCCCGTACGCTGCCCCGGAGCTCTTCCAGGTGACTGATCTCCCGGCACTGAAACCTCTGCTGGTTTCCTCTGGAGCCCGGAGCTTTGAGGTTTACGTAGCTGTGTGATCCTGCAGGGGAAGAAGTACGACGGGCCGGAGGTGGACGTGTGGAGTCTGGGGGTGATCCTGTACACGCTGGTCAGTGGATCACTGCCCTTCGACGGACAGAACCTCAAGGTGGGACCCCAGGGGACTGATCCTTACATTCAATTCAATTCAATTTTATTTATATAGCGTCTAATACAACAAAAGTTGTCTCTAGACGCTTTCCAGAGACCCAGAACATGAACATAAACCCCGAGCAATTATTACATAAACAATGGCAGGTAAAAACTCCCCTAGTGGAAGAAAAACCTTAAGCCAAACAGTGGCAAGGAAAAACTCCCCTTTAGGAGGGAAGAAACCTGGACCAGGACCTGGATCATAAGGGGGGAAGAAACCTTGAGCAGGACCAGGCTCATAAGGGGGGACCCTCCTGCCGAGGGCCAGACTGGTGGGTCAGGGACGGCAACAGCACAGCAGGCAGGTGGAAGCAACAATGGGATGACCAGGGGTGGGGACCGCAGGCCAGCACGCAGCTCCCGAAGCGATTTTTTAAAATAATCTAATTGCGATTTTTTTCCTCAATATTGCGATTTAATATGCGATTATTTTTTCAAGGTCCTGTTCTCATGTATTTTTCAAATACACGAGGCTTAGTTTAATAGAAAAACACAGAAAAACTCCCACAGGGAACAAAAAAACCTTCCTCACAGGGAACTCAAAACTTCTTCACAAATTATTTAAAAATCACAGAGAAAAAAAACCACCAGCAAACTAACAAACCAACTAAGCTTATAGAGTTAACAAAACGAACCAGCAATGAACTGACAGCCCTGCTGTTTAACCTGTACTCCTGATGAGCTGACGAGCTGCAGGTTCAGGCTCACAGCAACTCAACGCTGATTTATGGTTCCGCGTTAAATCGACGCAGAGCCTACGCCGTAGGGTACGCGGACCGTACGGTGCGCGTCGCTGCGTAACCTACGCCGTAGCCTATGGTAGCGTAGGCTCTGCGTCGATTAAATGCAGAACCATAAATCAGGCTTCACAACGCGACTCACTGTCCGCCGGTGTGCGCCCGGCTCGTCGCCGCGCGCAGCTCCTCGCCACGCCGACTCCGTACTCATATATTTAATAAATTTATAAAGCCCATATACTTATAAAGCCCCGCCTGGCCGAGCCCTAACACTGAGGCCATGGTAGATTTAGGATACACGCGGACACGCAGCACTGTTGACTTTTTTCCCCTGCCGGCAACGTGACCAGATCACGTGACTGGTCAAATCGCAGCCTTTGCGGTTAGAAAATCTTGTTTTATCACATTGCGATATTATCGCAAATGCAATTAATCGTTCAGCCCTATATTGAACAATTCACAACTACAGTAGTTGACCTTATTAGAAAAGTAGGAAACAAGAAAATGTTTTTTGTTTGTGGTGACTTAAATATTGATCTGTTAAAATGGAAAGATCATAAGTTAACAACTGATTTCTGTAACACAATGTTCAGCCTTGGCCTTTGGCCTCTTATAGACAAACCTAGTAGGATTACTAAGGACACAGACACACTTATTGATAATTTCATCTGCTATTGTCCAAACAACATGTGTGTTGCTCATAAATGATATAAGTGACCACCTTCCTATCTTTATGGTCATGCATAGTTCAAAATCTTCAAATACACCCCAGAATAGTGAATCTTTATTTAGGTTAGGACGGTTAAGAACTCCAGGAAGACTAGAATCTTTAAAGGAAGAACTCAAAAGTAGTAATTGGGAGACTGTCTATGTGGAGGATCCAAACCAGCATATGATAAGCACTGTCCTATAAAAAGGCATTCAGTAAAAGGTAAAGATTCAAATAAAGAACTATCCTGGATGACAAAAGGCCTCCCAAAAGAAAAAATTATTTCATACACAATTTTTACAATTAAGAACCAATGAAAGTGAACATAAATATAAGTTATATAAAAATAAACTGACGACAATCATAAGACAACAAAAGAAAAGATTCTACCCTGAAAAGCTAGACGCTAGTAAAAACAATATGCAAAAAACTTGGAAAGTAATAAATCATATTATTAGAAATAAATCCACACAAACTGAATTTCCAAATTATGTTTGGGATATCAGTGGCTCAAAGGTTGAGCACTTAAAGACAATAACAAACCATTTTAATGATTATTTCGTTAGTGTTGGACCAACCTTGGCAAACAAAATGATTGTGGACAATCAAAATAAAGAACTGGAGGTATGAAGTACTTCTGCAAACACCAAAAAAAAGGAAGAAACAAACCCTTGTTCCAAAGTCTGGTTATGTGAGTGTGTGTGCGTGTGTGTGCAGGAACTGAGGGAGCGCGTCCTCCGAGGAAAATACCGGATTCCCTTCTACATGTCGACCGACTGTGAGAACCTGCTGAAGAAGCTGCTGGTGCTGAACCCGGGGAAACGGGGCAGCTTGCAGGTGAGAACCACAACCAGAACCAGAACCAGCTCCACATGTCAAAGACAATCCTTTATCTGCACAAAGTGTATGGAGCCAAATCAAGGCCAAAAGTTTTGCTAATTTGAAAATAAAATTTGAACCTGAAAATTCTTTTTTACAGTTTCAATTTTTTTTTTTCAGCATCAGATCTTTTTTTCAGTTCCAGATCTTTTTTTTCAGTTTGAAATTGAAAGTTTGAAATTTCAAATTTCAAACTGAAAAAAAAGATGTGAAACTGTTCTGAAAGTTCTGAAACTGAAAAAAAGATCTGATGCTGAAAAAAAAATGTAAACTGTAAAAAAGAATTTTCAGGTTCAAATTTTATTTTCAAATTAGCAAAACTTTTGGCCTTGATTTGGCTCCATAAAAGTGAGGATTGTTCACCATCAATGACTCAAGTGAGGCAGCTTCATAATAAATGTGTACAGTAATCCCTGGTTTTTCACGGGGGTTACGTTCCAAAAAGAACCTGTGATAAGTGAAATCTGCAAAGTAGCAACTTTTTTTTTTTTTTTTACAATTATTATACAAGGTTTCAAATTGCAAAAATCAGCCCCACCGCAACCCAAATGATTGGATTTGAACGGGAGAAAATGTAAAATGATTCTGAAAAAAAATACAATAAGTACAGTAGTATTGTGACTGGCGTGTATACCACTGCTCTTCTGATGTTGCTGCATCCTGATTCCTGACTCCCTCTGTAGCGTCTTTTTCTCCTAAAGCCGCGGTGCAGGGGTGTTTTTTTCCAGAGAAGAACATAGTTATGGGTCGTTGTTGTCGCTCTTTTTTCTTCTGGGTAAAAAGATTCTTCTAAACCAACATGCCACCATGGATTATATCTGAGACTGTAATGAACGATTCATCAAAGGTCCCGTTCTTGAGCTGCTGCTGAAGCTCATTGGTCGTTCTCTGCTTGTTGCTAAGCAACCAACGTTATTGACACAGGAAGTAAAGAAGCGGGGAGACTGTTTAGCCAATCAGAATGCAGAACATGATGCACAATGCAAATCTGTGAAGCAGCGAGACGTGAAAGGAGAACCGCGTTATAGCCAGGGATTACCGTACAGGAATTTTGATGGTAGTTCCTCCCAGTAAACGGCTGCTCGGTGACACCACAGTGTTCCTGTTTCTGTTGCTTTTCAGCAAATCATGAAGGAGCGCTGGATGAACGCCGGCTACGAGGAGACGCTGCTGAAGCCGTACCTGGAGCCGGAGCAGGACCTCAGTGACCTCCGCCGCATCGGTCAGATACTACTCCTCTTTCACTTATTTCTTATTTTTTTGAACTAGTCACCGAAGTTTGTTCGTTCGTTTTGTTTATTTCAAACATGTATAAAAAAACAAGAAAAAAAGATAAGAAAACAAATACAGGTGGGCATTCCAGCACATAAAGAAAAAAAACCAACATCAAAACACATATTTCAGTTACATGTTCGAAAAGGAGTGGGGGAAGTATAAACTTATTTAATCCCACCCCATTTACACAACTAAACATAAATTATATGTCTGTATTTACTTTTTATACTATACACTAATTTGTATAAATATATATAATTTTTACAAAAATAACCTGTTTAATACCAGATGTAAGCTCTATCATAAATATAATATAACTATGATATAAATATAATACGTATATCTAAGTATACAGGACTGTCTCAGAAAAATTAGAATATTGTGATAAAGTTCTTTATTTTCTGTAATGCAATTAAATAAAACAAAAATGTCATACATTCTGGATTCATTACAAAACACCTGAAATATTGCAAGCCTTTTATTATTTTAATATTGCTGATTATGGTTTACAGTTTAAGATTAAGAATTAAATAAAAAATTTTGAGAGAGGATATTTGAGTTTTCTTAAGCTGTAAGCCATGATCAGCAATATTAAAATAATAAAAGGCTTGCAATATTTAATTTGATTTGTAATGAATCCAGAATGTATGACATTTTTGTTTTTTTAATTGCATTACAGAAAATCACAATATTCTAATTTTCTGAGACAGTCCTGTATACCAAGTTACTGTTTTTGTACTGTGAAATATTTAGTTGTGTTGAGGCAAACGGCACCCTGAGGAGATAATGATGCGTGTCATCACACCCCCCAGTCCTGCAGCATGGGTGGTTGGGGGAGGAGGATAACTCCCTCAGGTCATCCTGCTACTGGCAGGGTCACCCTGACTCTTCCCTTCACCACCAGCAACACTATTTCTGCTCTTTTGCATGATTTCTTAACAGCTGCTAAACCAGAATGCCACTTTCCTTTCAGGATGACTTTTGTTGAGTTTGAACAAGTTCAGGTTCAAGTTCTTTATTTGCACGTTCAGTTCAACGTTCTCACAGAAATGAATGTGTTGAATGAACGCGTTCATTTGAACTGGTTCATGCACAACACTGCTGCCACTGCACCGTGTCACATCAGAATAGTGGTCACTTTAGTCTTTGGCCGTGGCCAACCCTGTTTGTTAGATAGTTTACCCAAGAGTCATTGACTACGTTTACATGCAGTCAAAATTCAGGTTATTGCTAATATTCCGGTTACTGAAACATTCAAAATATTCCGTTTCCATGCGTGAGCAAACAGGGTTATCCCTGTGTACATGGTAATTAATCATTTGGGATATCTGGATCAAACCAGCGACGCACGGAGAACGTGATGACGCAATTACCGTAATTTCCGCTTCCTCTTCCTGTATCCAAATTCAAAACAAATGCTGCTTCGCGCAACTTTTCTCTCACCTTCTTGTAAATCTTCTATCCCGGTACTTTCTACCGTCTACAAATGCAGAAATGTTCATATCCTTCATTACATTTATGAAGTGATTAGTCTCCTCCTGGTCTTGGTTTCTCCGTGTTTATAAGAACTTCCTGGACTCAAAAGACCAGGATTCCTTGTGAACAGAGCATGTGCAGAAAACAAATTCCTGTTCCGTTTGATGGGGATATTCCGTTTGGCGTTTACATGACCCAATATTCAGGTTTTAAAAGGAGTAACCCAGGGCTCATATTGGGGTTTTTAAAAACAAGCAAATTCAGGTTATTCAAAGGGGTTATTGGTGTTTACATGGCCGTGTAAATTCGGGTTATTGACAATATTCGGGTTTTAAAAGGGTTATTGATGCATGGAAACACAGTCATTCTGACTCTGCCGTGTCCTGCAAGACCTTGATTTAGCTGTTTTAAATGAAACTCCAGAAAGGAATGAAGTCCACATGGGAGTGTTTGCCTTGGTGTTACATCCCCCCCCCCGTGGCGGCGGTGGTGTCAGCAGGTTGTTACAGTGGAGCCATGTTCTCTGAATGTTTCCCTCACAGCGTGGTGAACACTTCTGCCTGGATTATAACTGGATGAGCAGCTTGATTCATGAACAAGTTAGCCTTTTGCTTACTGTTATCATAACAAAATACCTTATTCATTTCTTCATGGTTCTCAAATAACGTTGTTGTTTTCAGAGTCTAATAAGCTGTACAGATTTCACCAACACGTTTCCCCTCACTCATGACTCCATTGATCACTGAAGAGAAAAGAAATATACATATCTTAATGGTGGGCATCTGTTTTAGTACAGAAGAGTATTAGGGCCATGCAGGGGAAAAAATATTTGAGAGGGGAAGATTTTTTTATTGTGCACTTTGAGAAAAAAGTCGAAATGTCGAGATTAATGTTGAAATACAATTTCAAGAATAAAGTCGAAATTTTGTGAATAAAGTCGAAGTTTTGCCTTTTTTCACGACATTTCGACTTTTTTCTCGACATTTCGACATTTTTCTCGACATTTCAACTTTTTTCTCGACATTTCAACTTTTTTCTCGACATTTCGACATTTTTCTCGAAGTGCATAATGAAAAAAAAATGTTCTTCCTCTAAAATATTTTTATTTTTCTCCTGCCTGGCCCTAATACTCTTCTGTAGTTTTAGACACCAAGTCAACTGACTGTTATGACTCACAGGAGATGTTCATCATGGGGGGGATCAGCTATTATTTCCAGCTTCTCATCCTGATGTAACTGGCTAGAACGGATCCTGGATTTGAACCTTAACCCTCCACCTTGTTGGTGTTTCCTGCCCGAAGCACGATTGTGCTGTTTTTGGTTTTCCAACCTTAGAAATGGCTCTTAGACGTAAAGTTTCCCTCTATAGACCTTACCTTTACCTTCAACCCCGGCTCAGTGTGCCGTGTTTTCTTCTGACCCGTCAGATCTCATGGAGACGATGGGGTTTGCTAAGGACGACGTAAGGAAGGCTTTGGACACTCAGAAATACAACGAGGCGACTGCAACGTACCTGCTGCTGGGGAAGAAGTCTTCAGAGGTTTGTGAAGCCTCACCGGTTGGGGGTTTTAGATGATGCCATTTTCATAAGCGATACATCTGAACGCAGCTACGGCCAGTCCGTGCATGAGCCAGTCCTCTACCCACAATCCTCTGCTGTGTCTCCTGCAGTTCGAGGCCTCCAGCGAGTCTTTCTCCAGCGGGAACCTGGTTCCCAGGTCGCGCCCCGTGAGCGACATCAACGGCTCCAGTCAGTCCCCGGCACATTCTCGCACTGCGGCCACTTCCCAGAAGCAGCGGCGCTTCAGTGACCACGGTGAGTCCAATCCTTCCTCTCCCTCCTCACCCTTTACAACTCATGTGAGTCAGAAACGTTGCTGGAAGTCCAATACAGCTTCTCCGTCCACTGGTCCAGTGTCCAATGTCTGCATTGACATTAGTTTTGACTTTTGAGTGAATTGGATTATAAATTGATAGGGGTGTAACAATATATCGTGCCACGAAATTTCACGATACAAAAACGTCACGAAACGTGTCGTGGAGGTGACAAACTGTATCGCGATATTGGGTTATTAATATTAATCTATTGTGTTGACTAGTAACGCGGATCCGACCACGCCTCAACCCGCGGACCAAAATCTTCCTCCGCTCAGAAGAAACTAGTTCCGTTTTGCGGTCCCGTTTTGAGCTCTGAACTTGTACTGATGTAAGGCTGGTGTAGAGTTCAGCCTTACCTTATTAAATTAAACCTTTTTGGGGTTGTGAGTAGGATAAACACGGGGAAACTTCTGCTGAGTTCCAGTGTACTTTAATGTCCCTCAACAGTGTAGGATTTTAGAACATCAACACAGCACCTAGTGTCGTACTGTGGCGTATCACTCCGCCCAATCTAAACCAGACTAATCACTACAGATAAACTGACTAGTGTCATTATAGTCCCTGATTTACATCAGAATATAAAGAATATATTTATAAAATAATCAACCCTGAATTACCAAAATAACCTTCTTAACAAAAATAAATCTACTTATAAGGTTAGCATGAATCAATCTCTTTTATGATGTCAAATTGTATGTATTTATTTACTTTTATTTATTTAATTTTAGTTGTTAAATTTCTTGAAAAGAAAAAAGTCAAGTCATACATGAGAGAAACTATTGAGTTTGTGGCTAAATATTTGTACTTGTATGAAACTGAAGATCATAATGCAAACCTGACATTTACTTTTAATTCAGTTTGTGGAAAATGGTTGGCCTGGCTTTCTCTTTAAAACTTAAACAGTTATAAAGCATTACAAACTGTAACAATAGGGCAAACGCACAGTATTGTTTTGTATTTTGTGTCTTTCAAATAAGACATTTTTTTCCAGTCATATGTTCCTCATTCAAGGTTGTTAAAAAAATACTGCTATAATATCGTATCGTTATCGTGACCTCAATATCATGTATCGTACCGTATCGTGAGATTAGTGTATCGTTACACCCCTAGTTCTGAGTGAATTGGATTATAAATTGATTACACTGAATGTGATTGAATGGGATGGAGTTTCTGACTGTGTAAAGTGTCTTGAGATGAGGTTTGCTGCTGATTGGCTCCACACAAGTGAAGTGAACAGATTTAACGGAGTACTTGGGCTTTGTCCAACACATGTGGATCACCCCTGGACTCGTGTGTGTTTGTGTTTCAGTGGCGCCCTCTATCCCCCCGCCCGTCTCCTACACCAAGCGTTGCCATGCCAACAGCGTGGACAGCGAAAAGAAGGAGGAGCCGGCGTCTCCCATGGGGATGCAGGACCGCAGGAAGTCGGCCACGTCCTCCGGGGTGAGGAGCCTCAGTCTGGTTTGACACCAGATCTCTTATGTCATTCATTCTTATGTCAAGAATCGGTTAGATTCCGATTCTTAAGATTCAGAATCGATTATCAAGATTTTATTCGATCCAATTCGATTTGATTCCGATATTGATTTGGGTTAGTGTTATTAAAACTGTTTTTTGAGCTGTTGCATGAATTATATGACTGTAGTTCTGCAAAATATTAATACTAGTATTATATAGAGATTCAACAGCAAGTATTGCAGCTAATGATGCTGTAAGGACCAATCAGCTCCCAGAATGCTGATAGAACTGCTTTAGGAAACATCGTGGGTCAGAATTACCAAACAGATCCAGGGAGGAAACAGAGACGGATGAAATCGGTTTTATTTTTTCCCACATTCCGTTTCAAATTTTTCCATTTTCGGTCTATTTTGGTTTTTAATTTTTAAGAATTTGGTTTTTAGCATTTTTTGCAAATGTAACCCCAAGACAGTATATAAAGTAATGAAATATAGACAATTTATGCAAATATAACCTAACACTTTTACGTTTTCATACCTTTAAACATATTTAAAGGCAAAAACATGGCACCAGTTATTCTCGTGTCCAACAAAACATTCCTTTTTTGGGGATAAACAAAAAAATAACCAAAAGTTGTAATTTAATGATGAAAAAAAAAAAAATACATAAATAAATAAAAGAAAAAAAATCGATCTTTAGGAATATGAATAAATTTTTAGGAATTAATATGAGAATCGATTTAGAATTGGGAAATCAATTTTTTCAACACAGGCATAGTGTGATACGATAGCGTCACTTAGACCACCAGCGAGACGTTGGATGTGATTCTCACCGTGTGTTTCAGAGCATGACCCGGAGGAACACGTACGTGTCTGAGAGGAGCGGCGCTGAGCGCCACTCTGCCGTTCCCAACGGGAAGGAAAACAGGTGGGAAGAACGACGCCACTTTTACCGCCCTGCCCTCCTCCAGATAAATCCCTCCTAGCTTTGTGTTTCAGTCTACCTGAAGTCAGCGCTGCATCCCCCTCTCCGTCGCCGGGGGCAACCGTCTCCTCCACTCGTCCCCGTCACGTCAAGTCCATGTCGGCCTCAGGACATCCCATGAAGTCCTGCCTCCCCCCCATCGATGACAACGCAGAGTACCAGAGGTAAACAGCTGCTGTTTGCACGTTTAAATAGACCCTCCAGAAAAACGCGGGCTAAAATCCTTGATTCCGCGGGCTAAAATCCTTGATTTTGCGGGCTAAAATCCTTGATTTTGCGGGCTAAAATAATTGATTATGCGATTAAATGTGCAGGTTTTTTATGTGCTTTTATGCGGTGAAATTGCGGAATATGCGGGATGTTGCAAAATATGCGAAATATGCAGGAAGTTGTGGATTGGGCGCTGAGCTCTTCCCTCTTAAATTCAGCGGGCTGTCTCGTCTGATCTAAGGTCGTAGGAGAAAAAAAAAGGAGAGCGCAGGTGGAGAGGAGAGGGGCGGTCGCAGCCCGGGGGCCGGCCGCCTCTCTCCCTCCAGCCCGCGGCTCGGTGCTCGGGTGATTGCCGGGCGAACCGGCACAGCGAGGGGACGAGCTGGGGCTCCGTCACCCCACGCGTCCGCCGGCAAGATCCCCCAAGTGGATGGGAGCTCCGCCTCCGCCGGCCCTCGCAGGCGCAGTGGTGCGCGGTCAGCGCGGATCCTGAGTCCCCCGGCAGCCGCCCCCCCCCGCGCAAGCAGGCTCTCTTTTTCCTCTCACCCCCGCGGGTGAGAGCTGCTGTTTGGGGGGTGGCGGTTGCGAGGGGTGCGGAGGTCCCCGGGCGGGTCCCGCACGTCGCGACCGGGCGTCCCGACATGTGACTCACAACACTTCCCCCTTTTTCCAAACTTTATGCGAAAATGCGCGGCGATGATGCGGTGAAATCAAGCGAGCCCCGCATAATTCGCATATTCAGCGCGGACATATGCAATATTAACCCCAGTAAAAGTGATTTTTCTGCACCAGACATTGAAATCCACGGAAGGTCTGTAAATCCACGGACAGCCGTGAAATCCGCGAAAAATTCCGCGATCACGGAATCGCGGATTCCTGGAGGGTCTATTTAAAGGTTCAGTCAGCAGGTTCTTGACTGTTTCCATGGTAACATGGTTTGGTCTGATTCACCGCACGAATCGGCACACATTACTTTTGTAATACTGTATTTGACCCGGTCTTTGTACCTTTTGACCTTATAGAAACGTCATTCTTGCCATTTTAAGAATGAGATGTACCTGCTGTACTCTACTGTCCTCACTTTTAACAACTTGTGCTTTTTATTATTAGGGCCTATTGTATCTGTAGGAGTTCTCGTTTTTATTTTTCTTCCGACGAAATTAGGGCCTTTTTTTCCCCCTAAACGTGCCCCAAAAGTCACCAAATTTTGCACCAAGCCAGGCCTGGTGATAAATTTGATATTTAATGGTTTGCATTAATGGGCGTGGCCTAATGGCTCAACCGCGCCCCCTAGAAAACTTTCTGCCTCAAGCCCCACAATACGGTTTAACATACATGCACAAAAATCGGTACACACCTGGATCATGGCACAACTTAAAGAAAAGTCTCTTGGTGCCATGGCCGAAACCCAACAGGAAGTCGGCCATTTTGAATTAATCGTGTAGTTTTGGCGCAATTTATGCCATGTCTTCGGCCGTTAATACGGCCCGAACCATAACGTGCACCCAGGTGTGTTATACATCAAAATGTGCGTCTCCATCCTGCAACGATGCGCATTACTTTGCTCAGTCAAAAGTGTAACCGTGGCCACGATAGACACCAAAAAGCGCGCCCCCCCCCCCCCCTTTCGATTGGTCGATATCTGATAGTTCCTACTTTCTGCCATAACTTTTGAATGGTTTGATATAGAGAGTTGTGGGTGGTTTCATCCGCTAAATGTCCAGGCCTGAAGAATCTACATCAAGTCATACAAGCTTCCACTGCAGCCTGAACGTGCACAAGGGTGGAGGGCCCGTTCATCGCTGCTTGCAGATTTAATTTTACCTGTTTTCTTATCATTGCATTTGTTTTTTAGTGTTTAATTGTGTCTTGCCGCTTTTAATCTTGATGTAAAGCACTTTGAATGACCTTGTGTTGAATTGTGCTGTATAAATAAACCCACCTTGCCCACCCCCCCCCCAGCACCAGCAGCCAGGCGCCGTCGTCACCGTCAGCCTTCAGCGTCACCAGCAGCAGCGGCACGCCGGACCGGGCCCGCTTCCCCCGGGGCTCCTCCACCCGCTCCACCTTCCACGGCGCCCAGCTGCGGGACCGGCTGCCGGCCACCTACAACGGCCCGCCGGCCTCGCCCAGCCTGGGCCAGCACACGGCCCAGCGGGGCAACTCCACCTCCCTCATCGGCAAGTTCACCTCCAAGTTCGTGCGCAGGTCAGTAGCAGCGGGGACGCCGGCCTCCACACTCCAGCAGATCACATTACATTTATCAACTCATTTGTCCAATTTGTGTCACCACCCAAATTATCCCTGAAGAGTTTAATGTCATTTTAAACCTAGTAAGTTTCAGGTGAGCTGGAAGGAAAGAGGGATTAGCCTTCTTCCGTCATAAAAGTTATTGTTTTTTTGTTAATGGCCCGAATCTAAGACGACCCTGATTATAAGACGACGCCCTCTTTTTCAGGACTTAAGTTGGAAAAAAGACTTTTTGAACACCAAATTCAATTTTTATACAGAAAATAATTACAGTACATCTGAAACAAATGATTATAACAATATATTCGAGAGAAAAAGCATGTTATTTTGCCTCATTCAAATCATCATGTTGAAGTTTGCATCATAACTTCTCACCTGCCGATCTTCCGCCCACTTTTCTCCAGATTGTCGCTACGTTTCTCTATTTTCTGTTATCCCTTCTCTTATTTTCTTCTCTTTGCTTTCTTACCGCTATTTTTATTTTTCTTCTTCGTGACGGGGGTTGGCTTTAAAGGAGACCTATTATGGCATTTAATGTATATTTTAAACAGGTCTTGAATGTCTTAAAAACAATCAAAAGCTTGTTTTTTTTTTTACATAAATCAGAAATTCAGCCTCTGGGCCATGTCTATAGTTTTACCGCTTCTAACCTCAGAATCTGTGCTGGATTCTAAGGGGAGGCGAGGCTATGATAATGAGGCTCTGTGCTGATTGGCTGCTTGAATGACGTGTAGCAGGGGAGGGAACAAAGCCTCTCTCCCGCAGAAGAGAGCAGCATGCGAGCGAGTTTCGAAAAAAATAAATTCCATTGCTTTATTTTTTTCTATTGGACTGTCCTAACTGGTCGCGAGTTTAACGGTTTCAGTGTGGACAGAGAGAGTTTAATGGTTTCAGTGTGGACAGAGAGCGTTTAATGGTTTCAGTGTGGACAGAGAGAGTTTAACAGTTTCAGTGTGGACAGAGAGAGTTTAACAGTTTCAGTGTGGACAGAGAGAGTTTAACGGTTTCAGTGTGGACAGAGAGAGTTTAACGGTTTCAGTGTGGACAGAGAGAGTTTAATGGTTTCAGTGTGGACAGAGAGCGTTTAATGGTTTCAGTGTGGACAGAGAGAGTTTAACAGTTTCAGTGTGGACAGAGAGAGTTTAACAGTTTCAGTGTGGACAGAGAGAGTTTAACAGTTTCAGTGTGGACAGAGAGAGTTTAACGGTTTCAGTGTGGACAGAGAGAGTTTAATGGTTTCAGTGTGGACAGAGAGAGTTTAACAGTTTCAGTGTGGACAGAGAGAGTTTAACGGTTTCAGTGTGGACAGAGAGAGTTTAACAGTTTCAGTGTGGACAGAGAGAGTTTAACAGTTTCAGTGTGGACAGAGAGAGTTTAAAGGTTTCAGTGTGGACAGAGAGAGTTTAAAGGTTTCAGTGTGGACAGAGAGAGTTTAAAGGTTTCAGTGTGGACAGAGAGCGTCCGATGTCACGCAGCTCGACGTGATAGTCGGACGCTCTCATTAAGTTACACGCTGTAAACGGATCTTAAAGCCTGATTTACGGTTCTGCGTTAAATCGACACGTACCCTACGCCGTAGGCTCTGCGTTGGTGTAACGCGGAACCATAAATCAGCCTTTAGTCACCTCGTCTTCACACAGGAAGATTTAATTTAATTCTAAACAGGTACACCACAGTTATTTACTCCAATTCCTCATCATATGTTACAAGACAAATGAATCATGTTAACTGTAAAGAAATCACAACACTGAATTTTCATAAATGGCAACTTTATTGTTAAAAAAATAAGAACATAAGTTGTATATAAATAACATGTATGCACTATTGCTGGCTCAAGGAAGGACCGTGCGTCTTCTGAAGGTGTCGTTGAAGCTTCAGGTGCTTGGAAGATCTGAAACCATGAACAGAAAAAAATGTATTACGGTACTAATAGAGCTCCGGTGTTACCTAACACTCCGTTAGGGAACACTTGAGCTACCGGAGCTGCTCACCGGTCCGGTGAGTGGCTCCGGTGCTCCAGAGCTAAGCTAAATACTTAGCCCATGCAAAGATCATACTTGTAAAAAAATATAAATAACATAAAAAAATAACGTCACTTTCCGCTGACTCGTGTGCAGTTGCCGGGTCCGTTCTGTTGGAACTGATCCTTTTATGAGGGTAAATGTCGATGCAAAACCTCATTTTGAATGTCCCTCGTTGTTCAAACAGCCACCGCTTCGGAACAATGGCTGAAGCTCCGGCCGGCGGAGTTGGTTGTGGGCGTGGTTTCAGCAGCGGAGACCAAACCTCTGCGCCTATCGTGACGTCACCATAGGCGCAGAATCTGAACGGCTCGTAGAAGTCACATGACACTGGAAGGATCCTCCGGACGGGGTGTACGGACACTGCAGAATTTAGTTGCTAAATTCTTTCTCTGAGTTGGCAGGGTGAGGAGAGACCATAGGTCCCCTTTAAAGATATCTGGCACCATCTAGCGTTGTGAATGGGTATAATGTCTAGACCCCGATTGGAAGACGACCCCCACTTTTTCAGTCTTATTTCAATGCAAAAAACAAAATCTTATATTCGGGCCAATTCGGTACTTTTTAAAACATTTAGAATCCTGATAAATCAATGTGAAACGGGTGTTGTGGAAATGTATACATTTCCACAAAGTAAAGTAACGATCCTTAACAAAACTACAACACCGGTGAGCTCGAGATTATCAAAGTTAACTAGGTGCACGCCAGGAGAGTCGACTGCAGCACACAGGCTTGGGCAGTCGAGTCTCCCCATAAGTGGCCTGAATTCTTTATATAGGAATTGGGTTAGACTTGGCTGCTCATTGGATGCTAGTAACATGAAAGACCCACCTGCGCATGACAGACGCATAGGTGCCAGTTCTCCTAAGGCACACATTTACAAAAGAGGCGTAGTCTCTTTCTCGCAGCCGCCCCCCCCACCATCCTGCTCCCCACAGCTGCTGCCCCCCTGTTGGAAAAATACAATGTTTTGAATTTTTCCATGACACGGGCCTGGTGGTAAATCCTGCAGTATTGTTGTGCGTGGTAGTTTAATGTCGGCCGTGCTTTTGTGTTTCCCCCAGGAGCTTCTCGGGCGAGCCCAGAGAGGACGGCCGTGAGTCCAAGCCTCGGTCTCTGCGCTTCACCTGGAGCATGAAGACCACGTCCTCCATGGAGCCCGGGGACATGATGAAGGAGCTGCGCCGCGTCCTGGACGCCCACAACTGTGACTACGAGCAGCGCGAGCGCTACCTGCTGTTCTGCGTGCACGGAGACGCCCGCCAGGACACGCTGGTGCAGTGGGAGATCGAGGTGTGCAAACTGCCCCGCCTGTCGCTCAACGGCGTGCGCTTCAAACGGATCTCCGGCACGTCCATAGCCTTCAAAAACATTGCTTCCAAAGTAGCCAACGAGCTGAGGCTCTGAAGAGAGTCCTGTCCTCCCCCGACACCACCACGGGAGCGTTCTGTTCTCCTCCCGGCAGGTCGGAGCGTGCGGCGCTGCAGAGGCCCGCCGGTGCAGCTGGTGCAGAGAGGCTGCACCAACACAAACCTCCTACTATACCCATCACATGATTATTTAATGTCCTCACTAAATGTTGATGCAACTGAAACCAAATATTATCTTAGCGGAGCTGGAGACGCTGCAGGCCGCGGTCGGTCCGGGCAGCGCGGCGGAGGAGACGAGGGCTGTTCCGTTGACCAGCGTCTGTTACCGTGGTTACAGTGTAGGTTAGTTACTGTTTGGGAAACCTCTTTGTTCACGTTGAAATGTTGAAAACTGCGTTTTCCTGTTGAATGGGAACCTGGTAACTGTGAAAGGGATTAAAGCTGATTGAAGACACTGGGACTGCTGGTTTGTTGGTGGTGGAGTCGTTGGCCCGGCCGTCTGCACGTCACCCGGATCTCTGCAGTTATTAGTGCATGTTGTCCCGTCTGCTCCCCGACTCCGGCCGACTCCCAACCCTGACCCGCTTTCCTGAACGCTAGTGAAACACGACGGCCTCAAGTTCCTCCGTTTATCTGTCCCGGTCTGCTCATTTCATACTGACGGAGCGTCTGGATTCCTGAAGAAATCTAACTTATCAGGCTGAATGTGCAGCACGGCAGCTCCAGAGAGCGGCTCCAGCAGCTCCAGCAGCTCCAGAGAGCTGCAGCTTCATCAGTGACATTCAGTTTCTAGTTTATTGAAATTCAGTTCCAAACTAATAAATTCAATTTCAAATTATGCTATTCAGATTCAGTTTTTTAATGCAATGATTCAAGTTGAGCAATTCAAATTCAAAATATTAATTATTCAAATTCAGTTTCTAGTGGCACATATTTCTGCCCATAGACAGCGAGGTACCGAACAACCGTCACAGTTGAGTTTTAGAGGCGTGAAGAAGCTGCCAGAGCGATCCGGCTTCTAACCCGTGCAACCAGGAATCATCCCTGGCCCCTGAACAGACCAACATGACCAGAGATCTGACGCCTGCAGCAGTAACTCTAATAATAATGAATATAACCACACAAACATGAGCTCTCCTGCTCCCGTCTCTTCGCTCCTTTAATCAAACCTAAACTTTGTTCTGACCCCCTGATAAATGTGTGTTTACTCCAGACTCCAGACGTGTCCCGGTTTAACCGTACCAGATAAATCTGCAGGATCACGAGTGTTGCAGGGATGAAGGTGGCTTAAATGAAATGCATTTTAAAACAAAGTGCTTCTCTTAAAGGGACAACCAGTGAATGAAAGGGATTATAACTATGATAGCCCCCCCAACAGATCTGCTAAATGACCCCCGTTAAAGCTTAAACTTGTTCATCCTGCCTGGTTTCCGGCTCTGGCCGCCGGCTGCACAGATTCCTGCAGAGCTAATCCTCACCGGAGACGCCGTATAAACCAGGTCCAGGTTAACAAGTACACTGGCAACCATGATAACCACTCTGGGCCCCTGAGCAAGGCACTCAACCCTCACTGCTCCCCGGGCCACTGCAGCCACTGCTCCTGGTGGAGGAGGGACTAATAAAATAAATACTATTATTATTACACTAAAGATTTACCAAAGAGTATTAGGGCCAGGCAGGAGAAAAAATATTTGAGAGGGGAAGATTTTTTTTATTGTGCACTTTGAGAAAAAAGTCGAAATGTCGAAATATTTGCCCTTTTTCTCAACATTTCAACTTTATTCATGAAATTTGGACTTCAAAATTATTCTTGACATTTCAACTTTTTTCTCGACATTTCAACTTTTCTTTTTTCATTGTGCACTTTGAGAAAAAAGTCGAAATGTCGAGAAAAAAAGTCGAAATGTCGAGATTAATGTTGAAGTACAATTTCGAGAAAAAAGATTCAGAATACAAGAATTGGCTTTACGATATTGATTTGAAACACATATCACACATATGCAGTTGCATAACTTCAGAAACGTCCCCTTAACGTTCCACTCCAAGGATGTAAGTTAGTTAGTTAGTTAGTTAGTTAGTTAGTAGTTAGTTACGGCCTGTCAGTCGCTCTGCTAACTGGATTTGATGGACCAGAGGAGACATTTCCACTTTATTCACCAAATTGTATTTCAACTTTATTCTCAAAATTTCGACCTTATTCACGAAATTTCGACTTTTTTGTGCACGGTAAAAAAAAAATCTTCCCCCTCTCAAATTTGTTTTCCTCCTGTCTGGCCCTAATACTCTTCCGTAAAAGATTAGTCCAGATTTCCATTCAATCTGTTTCTAATGCACTCCGTCAACACTTTGTTTCCGCACTGTTGAAATCTGTATTTTAAAGTCATTTGTAACCGAAGCAACTACATCGTATTTAGGTCGTCACCTGACAGAACCTGGAGACGAAGCCCATTTACCTGAACCATGAAGAAAACGGACTCTTGAATGGTTTATTCAACTAACGTATCCGTTGGTTTGCTACGTCTGTCTGTCCATCCGTCTCTGGACTCTAGGGAGTTTAGGGAGTTCTGTACGCAGGCCAAACCCCCCGATGGCAGAGACAGATCCCTGAAGCCTGAGGGCTACGCCGGTGTTTTCTAACGTATCTATGCAGTTCATTACTCCATCATCTCAGCGCTGTTTCAGAAAGGAGCACGTCTCGTGGGTTTTTTGTCCAAATATGCTGAAAAAATGCTGAAAACAGAAATCAGCAGGATCTTTGGTTGAACTTTAGACTTTTTATGTTGCAGGTGGAAATCTCCCAAACACAACCAGGTAGTTTAGTGGGTTTAATGTTTGGTACATGCTGTTTTATACTCATGTTCCCCTTCAGTCAGGTTGTACCTTTATTTAGTTGTTTTTTAAATCAACAAATCCACATGCAGATCCAAACCTCCAGCTTGTCGTCTCTGTGTCTCCTCGTCTCAAACACATGACAGAAATGTGGCATTGCTACTACTATAAATGGACCGTGAACCGTCCTAAAACCCAAGGTGCTTGTAACTTCGTACCGACCAGACCGGCTGTTTGATTCTGCCCCGTCAGACGGACGGACGGCGGACAGACGCTGCTCTCTGAGTTCTCCTGACTTGAATGTTTGATCGCATCTTTAAAAAGCCTGACAGCGGTTTGAATCTGCTCCTGGAGACTGAAAGTGAGGAGCGTCCTGCTCAGGCTGCATGGCTGCACTTCCGACGCTGATGTCAACTATACAAACTGAACAACAAATGATGTTTGTTTTGTATTATTCTTTTTTCTTTTCCTTGTTTTCTCTCGACTCCTCTGGCTGAGCATCAGTCCTGCAGCTCGGAGCGTGCAGGGGTTTCCTGGCATCACTTGTACCGTATGTACCAGGGAGCAGTACTATTGCCATAAAGAGCACATTCATCTTATTTGTGACCAGGTTTTCTAGTTTTCACCTTCAGATATTTAGCTTTTTACCCTCAAACGCAGGGAGACCCCAAAAACGCTCTCCCTGCGGTCAGATTGGCTGTTGTTGGTACGAACATCCTGGTCTTTCTGCAGCACAGTCACGACACTCAGATCATTGGATTTGGTTTTCAAATGTCCCCGACCGTTACGGCCTAACTGGGTTTAGCAGATCGGACGTACTTTCATTTTCATTCATTTCAAGCACTGCAAAAACTCAAAATCTTAACAAGAATATTTGTCTTATGTCTAGTTAAAATGTCTCATTTTTAGTCAAGTTTTAAAACAAGACTCATCACTGGAAAAAACAACAATTTTCACCTGTTTCAAGTAAATAAGTAGAAAAATCTGCCAGTGGAACAAGATTTTTTTGCTTGTAATAAGAAGATAAATCTTGTTCCACTGGCAGATTTTTCTACTTATTTCAAGTGAAAATTTACTTGAAACAGGAGAAAATTGTCAAATAAGTTATTTTTCTGGTAATGTCTCTTGTTTTAAGTGTAATGAGATTTTTTGACTAAAAATGAGACAAATATTCCTGGTAAGATTTAGAGTTTTTGCAGTGAGTCACTTGGGTTTTATTGTCGTCATCGTTCCTTACAGCCAGAGTTCACCCCCACTTTAATTCATCCAGGTGGAGAAGTGTGAGCTGAAGAATTGGCTCTGCGTTTTCCCGATGTTGTGTTCAGATATGTAGCTGTGACGACGTCCAGAAAGACCTTAAATGATCCTGAACAGAAGTGAAGTGGCTGAAGAAAATGAATGAATGAAAATGTGCAGTTGCTTTTTCCACTAAGTTTATTTACTATGGATTAACCTCCATAATCATAAAAGTAAACGTATGTATTTTACAGGCACACTAGTTTATCTGAGTGTACTGGGGGATATTTGCACGCAAGCAGAATCTTTCTTTTCTTTTCAAGAAATTCCGAATCTGAAGGTGAAAACGAGGAAGTTTGCTCCCGACTGACTAAATATAGTGATGTAACCCTGAATGTATGCTGTAGCACTTAACATGAGAATAAAATGAAGTGAAGGGGGAACACACTCAAACTGTATGTCCTAATGTGATAGAAATGAGCGTGGCCACGTTGTGCAGAGTGAAAGTAACAGTGTCTTAACGTCGTGTGGGGGAACGGTGGATCTGAGCCTCTAACTTGTCCTTTTCCTCAGTTCCTAGATGGAAACTTGTCTGGATGACGGACTCATATGAATCCTCAGCAGCAGGAAAGTAGCAGCAATGTAATCAGTATAGGCTCGCTTTGAATAAAAGAGGAAAACAAATCTGAATGAGTCGTTCTGTGTTCAGTTGATGCCCCTGTGGTGAGAAACGTGACCCGCTGCTGATGTCACGGTTCAGCAGATGAACCCGGTTAAGATCCAGATGTGATTGTGATGCTTCTCTGTGTCTCTGCAGCAGGAGAGCAGCTTTCTCAGTGAAGTATTTCAAAGTCAAGGTACATAAATCTGTCCTGTTTGTAGAAGAGGAGACTAAAACCTAACTATCAGTCCAGTAGGAGTACGTTTGAAGGCCTTTTTAATCACATAGTCACTTCTGACTGGTTGATTCTGCAGTATTTTTCTATCCCCATTTCAGTTAACTGTACAGGACTGTCTCAGAAAATTAGAATATTGTGATAAAGTCCTTTATTTTCTGTAATGCAAAAATGTCCTACATTCTGGATTCATTACAAATCAACTGGAATATTACAAGCCTTTTATTATTTTAATATTGCTGATCATGGTTTACAGTTTAAGAAAACTCAAATATCCTATCTCAAAAAATTTGAATATTCTGGGAATCTTAATCTTAAACTGTAAGCCATAATCAGCAATATTAAAATAATAAAAGGCTTGCAATATTTCAGTTGATTTGTAATGAATGATATTTTTGTTATTTAATTGCATTACAGAAAATAAAGGACTTTATCACAATATTCAAATATTATATTATATATAGTTCATATTTATGAACTATAACTGCATCCAACACTCCAGGCTATGCAACCCTCATTTTTATAACATGAAATATTGTAATAATAAACATTTCTGCAATACTAAACAGGTTACTTATATATCTGTGAATATGTTAATATCATTGCCTATAGGGAGTATGGGAAACATTATAAACTTTGTATCTGTAATGCAAAAATGTCCTACATTCTGGATTCATTACAAATCAACTGGAATATTACAAGCCTTTTATTATTTTAATATTGCTGATCATGGTTTACAGTTTAAGAAAACTCAAATATCCTATCTCAAAAAATTTGAATATTCTGGGAATCTTAATCTTAAACTGTAAGCCATAATCAGCAATATTAAAATAATAAAAGGCTTGCAATATTTCAGTTGATTTGTAATGAATGATATTTTTGTTATTTAATTGCATTACAGAAAATAAAGGACTTTATCACAATATTCAAATATTATATTATATATAGTTCATATTTATGAACTATAACTGCATCCAACACTCCAGGCTATGCAACCCTCATTTTTATAACATGAAATATTGTAATAATAAACATTTCTGCAATACTAAACAGGTTACTTATATATCTGTGAATATGTTAATATCATTGCCTATAGGGAGTATGGGAAACATTATAAACTTTGAGATCATTTGCATTTTCCTTTTCCAGCTAATATGAATTAAAGTAGGCAAATTATGTCTTTTAGTTTTCTTAGTTAGTTTCAATTTATTGTCCTTTAGGAAATTATTTTTGCATCTGTGGCATTTATGTCAGAATACATGGTCAAAATCGGCCGCTCGGTGGCGCAGTGGGTTAAGCAGCGGCTCATATACTGAGGCTACAGTCCTCCTCCTGCAGCGGTCGCAGGTTCGAATCCCGGCCTGCGCACCTTTGCTGCGTGTCTTCCCCGTTCTCTCTCTACCCCTTTCCAGTCTGCATCTTCAATAAAGGGCCACTAGAGCCCAAAAAAATCTTAAAAAAGAAAAAAAGAATACATGGTCAAAAACAAAAAATAACAGAACAATACAATACTACACAATTGGACATAATACAGCACAGTACAACACTATACAATAACATAACTTAACACAATGATCCTAAAGTGTTTCACACCAAACCTGATTCTGTGGATTCTGAGATTAATAATGCATCTATAGTTTATTTAGCAGAGCTATACTAGAGGGAATAATAGAAGTATAATAGAGGTCTGCAGAGGCGGCACCTGCACCTCCGTCCTGGTGGAAACAGCAGATATTCTGCATTGAGGGGATGAGATAAATCACTGCAGATTCCCCTCCTTTCCCAGTCACACAGGATTCACAGAGCCGGGACAAACTGACTCGTTGTTGGCCTACAATCTTGATAAACATGTTGACAATCTTACTGAGTTTGTTCTTATTACCTATTGACAGTGAAAAGAACCAAGCAATAAAACAAAAAGTGAGAACACTCTATGAATGAACGGTAAAAAAGAATCATAATGTGACTCTGAACTGTCGGCTCTTCTGCAGGAATATAGTCGTTGCAAACCTTTTTTTATAGAGGAAATCTGTATTAGAGTCCCATAACAGTTTCCTGTTAATCACTGTCCCTAGATATTTGTATTCATTTACAATTTCAATTGGATCACCATTGACAACGTTCTGATGTCTTCATGACATTTCTGTTACTTTAGTCAAAATATAACAAAACGTGCAGCTGCTCCACTTTCAACCATGTTAGTGGCTCTACAGGGTGGAGTTGAATCCCGTAGTTCAGTCCACAGTTCAGCCGATGCCAGGACGGAGCAGGGCGTCCTCCTGTAGGTCCGGTGGAGTCACGTTAAATCGCCCAGGCTGTCTAGATACTTCCATATCCTCGTCTGTGGTGAGTGTTAACAGCTAGTCTGTAGGTCGTCTAACAGGCAGAACTCTTGCACGTAGGTTTGATGAACCCCAGCTTAGAAAACAAAACCTTGCAAACAAGAGTAATACAGTAATGTTCTAATCAGCCTGAATTCCCCTCAAAAAGTTTCATGCTTGACTTTTGAAAGTTTTTGAATGAAGTCCCAAAAAGGAACACACATTCAGAACTTTTTTTTCAGTTTTATTCCCTTTCTTTCTTTTGTTTTATATACATATATATATATATATATATATACACACATACATAGATATGTGTGTGTGTGTGTGTGTGTGTGTGTGTGTGTGTGTGTGTGTGTGTGTGTGTGTGTCTTTGTATATATATATATATATATATATATATATATATATATATACACTCAGTGTGTGGAAAATGTGGTCACAGCATTGAGGTCATGTAGATGGAGTACAGCAGTGAGGTCATGTAGATGGAGTACAGCAGTGAGGTCATGTAGATGGAGTACAGCAGTGAGGTCATGGGTGTAGAGGGAGTACAGCAGTGAGGTCATGTAGATGGAGTACAGCAGTGGGCCCAGTACGAAGCCTTGTGGGGAACCAGAGTGAGCATTGCTGCGGAGCCGCTGTGGGTGGTTCTTGACCAAGTCTTTCATCCAGGCCCAGGGAAAAGGTGAAAGAAACAATGCAGATAAGACTCAAGAACCCACACAGATGGAAACAGGGAAGGAAATAACAAGGATGGGACCCTTATAAACACAGATAGAAATTTATTTTTTTAAAACAAACAAACAAAAGAACCAAAACCCAACCGCCAAGGACACAAGGTTCATCTCGTGTCTCTGTGTCATTACTTACATCTATTTCTTCTTTTGTGGCCCAGAAATCAGTCTCAACAAATCATTTTAGAGGATGTCTCACTTCCAAAAAGCTCGGTTCTCAGGTTCAAAGAGCCTACTATGGCCCAGTCCCAATCCCCCCCTAGTCCTACTTTTCAGTCCTACCCCTAAATTTTGTGCGTTCCCGTGAGGGTAGTGGTGTCCCAATTCCTCTTTGCATGTAGGGCTAGTGGACATAACAAGGGCTAGTGTGTATGAATCTAACCCTTCACAGTGAGGGATTTCAGATACTGACTCGCCGACTGAGGGCTAGAGAAATTTCCCAGAATGCTTTACGTCATCATTTACAGACTGAATCAAACAAAAAAACATGGCAGATATTTTCTCATTTTTAGTGAATAAAATCAATATTTTGAGTTAATTTCTGCATAAAAATGCGTTTTGATTACATTTCTAGCGAGAAATATAGATTTTACGTTCATAATATTCACTCAGTGAATGTACATAATCACTCGCTTGCTCGTTGTTGCGTTGTATCTTCAGATCTCGCCAGAATAAAGGCTGATTTATGGTTCCGTGTTACACCAACGCAGAACCTACGTAGGCTCTGCGTCGATTTAACGCGGAACCATAAATCGCCGGTGGCTCTTGTCATCCCTGAAAACATCGGAGCAAATTTCTTAACAGGCGTTATTTGGATAAACTGAGCCCAGGTTGGGGATCTTAACGGTTACTTTTACGCCTGAAAAAATATTAAAACTTAATAAAGTGGCATATTAACAGCGCTACAGCTGAAATTAAAACAGCTTTTATCTCTGGGCTTCCTGATATGGTGTGACGTATGTGCAAACGTAACTACGCAGTCACTTACGTACCCGAACGTAAACCACGCAGTGACGTAGCAAGTGGTGTCCCAATCCCTAGGGAAGATTACAAGGGCCCTACGCCTGTGGCTTCAATTTTAGGGTGAAGTGGTAGTGGGTGAGGGCTAGTGGTAGAAAGTAGGGTGAACATTGGGGTTGGCCCTAAGTCTTTGGCAACTCTTGAAGTCTCTTTGAACAAGTTGCCTTTTGGTAACAGAGTAGTGGCACAACTGACAAAGACCTTATCACTCCCCTGATAACGTCCTTTTCTAACCCCCCAGCCTACGGAGAGACGGCGGGCTGCCGGGACGGAGGTGGCTCAGTAGTGACAGAAGAAAACCTTTGCTGATGACACCTTGGTATTTGTCTAAATAAGGCATGACACATTGTAGATAAAATAGGAGTAAGTAAATACATTTCACAAACACATTTAATGCCCATCTGACATAAATAATCAAATAAATAAACAATGAAAGAACAATGGACAGATGATGTTTGTGTCTTTATCTAACATGTCAGGTGTCAGATCAGAATGAAGGCGTCATTTAGGTAATTCCCTGATGAAAGTGATCAGCACTCCTGCAGGACTTTACTCATCCGTTTTCCATTTGTTTGTATGCTGAGGTAGTCGTAGCGCTGATCAATTTGGTATCTCAGTACTTAGGTATTTTAACAGAAGACTTTTATCATGTTGAAAATTAAATCCACACAAAGGAATATTTTCTCTCTTTTAGGAAGTATAATTAAGCTCACGCCGCCCTCCATCCCTGCAATCAACAAGTCCCGCCAAAAATTAACCTTGGATTCCCATCCCAGTTGGGTCGGTTTACACCACTAGGTCACACATCCATAGTGATGAACCAACTCAGAGGTATAATGTACAAAAGCGCCAGCATTCAAAGTTCCTGTTGAAGCTTTTGCAGAAACATTATTCATTATTTTTCATCAGGGGCAGCCTCCAAAATAGCTTGTCTCCATTTAATCCATTTGTTAAAATCTCCAACTTTCCAATACAATTTTATATATATATCTGAATCAGAATCAGAATCAGAAAAAGCTTTATTGCCAAGTCAGACATAAATCAGACGAGAGAACTTGACTCCGGTTCACACCGATGGCACCATTAATACGGACGCCATTTTTAGAGGAAGGGTGACACTGGGATGGAGGGAGAAGGGGGAAAAAAAGGCATCTTCACACAGTGTATTAATACCTAGTGTCAAGGTGCAAAAAAACACCTCAGCACAGAAAAGCAACATACACACAACTTAACAACATCATAGCTTGTGGGTATGGGGGGTGGGCAAGTCGGGGAGGGGGATCCCGGCACAGTTCATCCAAGTGAGGGCCGCGGCAGCGTGGCGCCCGAACTCGACGTCCATGTCAGGGGGGCTGATAAGAGGGGAGCCAGGGAAGGCGTTGAAGATTGGGGGGGGGGGGTTATCAGTGACTGTGTGTGTGTGTGTGTGCGGTGGTGTGTGCGATGAGTCCGTCCGTGAACCTCCGCCCAGAGCTGCTCTCAGCCAAATGTCCTTGATGTTATCAGGCGGCTCGGTACAGTTCTGCAACAGGGATCCGCAGGTGTTCGTGGGAGAGGGGGAGGGTTAGTGGGGGGCAGAGTCATCTTGTTTACATTCCACCAGAAAGATTGTGACCAAGAGCGATCGGCCTAAGACCACTCTTTCAAGGGCAGATTATAGAATATATATAGTCTGCTAGTGTGTGGGTGTTATTCATTTTCCTTCAGATCCAGCGGAACATCTGGTTACTTTGAGAGACACAGACCGATCATCAGTCCTACTTCTGTGTGGGAACCAGTTCCTCCATCTCTCTGCCGGCCTCCAGCCTCTTTTCCATGGTGATCAGCAGTTTGACTCCGTCCACCACCAGCTGAGTTAGTTCCACCTCACTCAGGCCAAAGGTCGTAGCGTTGCTCACACGGTACAGAGCTGGGGAGTCTGCTGGGGAAAGGTTTGTAAACAAAGCTGTCATTCTGAGAAGAATGAAATCTGAACAACTGCTCCGCTGTCCTTGAGGTCATGTTGAACTGGCACCGTTACTATGGAACCAACTTCAAATCTGGGTTAAGGAGGCTGACACCACCTTTAAAACTAAACTTAAAACCTTTCTGTTTAGTAAACCTCTAGCTGGTGTTGGTAAATCTCTAGGTAGTGTAAACTCTAGTGTGTTAGAGTCAGTAGTCATAGTTGCAACTATAGAACAAGACTGTAATAGTTAAGTCTCAAACATAGCTTCGCGGTAGATATCCTGCTATAGGCTTATGCTGCAGGGGGGACCGACATGATCCACTGGGCGGTGCCTCTCACCCTTCTTCTCCTCTCCCTTTATGTTCCTCTCTTCTCCATTTCCATTTTTATTTATTATAAATATCTCATAGCTATCATTTTTGTCCATCGTTCCTGTAGTTTCTTGTGCCGGCCCCCCTTTTTTCTCTTTTGTGCATGTTTGCAGGCCGGAGCCTCGGGAGCTGCGTTCTGGCCTGCGGTCCCGCCCCCCCCCCCCCCCCCCCAATCCCCGGTCATCCTGTTGCTGCTTCCGCCTGCCTGACTGTTTTAGCTCCGTACACAGTAGTCTCAGCAGCCGGCCGCCCTTTCAGAGTTTGGTTCTATCAGATATTTCTTCCTGTTAAAGTGAAGTTTTCCTTTCCACAGTCGCCTAGTGCTTGCTCAGGAGGGAAGATTGTATCGAATAAATGTTTTGATGCAATCTGTTGGTTTCCTTCATGAGGCAATAATTAGGGCCCTAGCACTACAGTGCGAAGGCCCTATTGTATCTGTAGGAATTGTTTTTTTTCTCGTTTTTCTTCCGACGAAATTAGGGCCTTTTTTCCCCCTAAACGTGCCCCAAAAGTCACCAAATTTTGCACACAAGCCAGGCCTGGCAAAAAATGTTATATTTAATGGTTTGCATTAATGGTCGTGGCAAAATGGCTTAACAGCGCCCCCTAAAAAACTTTGTGCCTCAAGCCCCACAATACGTTTTGACGTACATGCACAAAAATCGGTACACACCTGTATCATGTCGCAACTTAAAGAAAGGTCTCTTGGCGTCATGGCCGAAACCCAACAGGAAGTCGGCCATTTTGAATTAATCGTGTAATTTTGGCGCAATTTATGCAATTTCTTTGGCCGTTAATACAGCCCGAACCGTAACGTGCACCTAGGTGTGTTATACATCAAAATGTGCGTCTCGATCCTGCAACGACACGCATTACTTTGCTCAGTCAAAAGTGTAACCGTGGCGACGCCCCCTTTTCATCTGATTGGTTGATATTTGATAGTTCCTACTTTCTGCCATAACTTTTGAATGGTCTGACATAAAGACTCCTGGGGGGTGTCATCTGACTCGGTTTTGAGTCCTTGACCATAATTGGTGCAAATTAGCCCCGCCCCTTCTTCTGATTGGTCGATATTTGATTGTTCCTATTTTCTGCCATATTTTTTGAATGGTTTGACATAAAGAGTCATGGGTGGCGTCATCGGACTTAGTTTTGAGTCCTTGACCTTTATTGGTGAAAATTGCACACGCGAGGGCCCGTTCATCGCTGCTTGCAGCTTTAATTATTATTGTTATTAGGGCCCGAGCACCTTCAGTGCGAAGGCCCTATTGTATCTGTAGGAATTTTTTTTTTTCTTTTTCTTTTTCTTCTGACAAAAGGAAGGCCTTTTTGCCCCCCTAAACGTGCCCAAAAAGTCAGCAAATTTTGCATGCAAGTCAGGCCTGGCGAAAAATTTGATATTTAATGGTTTACATTAATGGGCGTGGCAAAATGGCTCAACAGCGCCCCCCGGAAAACTTTGTGACTCAAGCCCCACGATACGGTTTGACGTACATGCACGAAAATCGGTACACACCTGTATCAGTACACAATTTAAAGAAAAGTCTCTTGGCGCCATGGCCGAAACCGAACAGGAAGTCAGCCATTTTGAATTAATCGTGTCACTTTGGCGCAATTTATACCATTCCTTCGGCAGTTAATACGGCCCGAACCGTAACGTGCACCCAGGTGTGTTATACATCAAAATGTGCGTCTCCATCCTGCGACTACACGCATTACTTTTCTCTTTCAAAAGCGTTACCGTGGCAACGCTAGACGCCAAAAAGCGCGCCCACCCTTCATCTGATTGGTTCAGACCGAAAAAACTTTGCGCCTCAAGCCCCATAATACGGTTTGACGTACATGAACGAAAATCGGTACACACCTGTATCATGTCGCAACTTAAAGAAAAGTCTCTTGGCGCCATGGCCGAAACCGAACAGGAAGTCGGCCATTTTGAACATTCTGAATTAATCACGTAATTTTGGAGCAATATATGCCAATCCTTTGAGAATTAATACGGCCCGAACCGTAACGTGCACCCAGGTGTGTTATACATCATAATGTGCGTCTCTATCCTGCGACTAGGTGCATTACTTTTCTCTTTCAAAAGTGTTACCGTGGCGACGCTAGACGCCAAAAAGCGCGCCCCCCTTCAACTGATTGGTCCATATTTGATAGTTCCCCAAAAGTCACCATATTTTGCATGCAAGTCAGGCCTAGCGATAAATTTGATATTTCATGGTTTGTATTAATGGGCGTGGCAAAATGGCTCAACAGTGCCCCCCGGAAAACTTTGTGCCTCAAGCCCCACAATACGGTTTGACGTACATGCACGAAAATCGGTACACACCTGTATCCATACACAACTTAAAGAAAAGTCTCTTGGCGCCATGGCCGAAACCGAACAGGAAGTCGGCCATTTTGAATTAACTGTGTAATTTTGGCGCAATTTATGCCATTCCTTCGGCAATTAATACGGCCCGAACCGTAACGTGCACCCAGGTGTGTTATACATCGAAATGTGCCTCTTCATCTTGCGACTACGTGCATTACTTTTCTCTTTCAAAAGTGTTACCGTGGCGACGCTAGACGCCAAAAAGCGTGCCCCCTTCATCTGATTGGTCCATATTTGATAGTTCACCAAAAGTCACCAAATTTTGCATGCAAGCCAGGCCTGGCGATACATTTGATATTTCATGGTTTGCATTAATGGGCGTGGCCTAACGGCTCAACAGCGCCCCCTAGAATACTTTTATCTGCCATAACTTTTGAAAGGTTTGACATAAAGAGTCGTGGGTGGTGTCATGGGACTCGGTATTGAGTCCTTGACCATGATTGGTGAAAATTAGCCCCGCCCCTTCTTCTGATTGGTTGTCCCGATTTTCTGCTATAACTTTTGAATGGTTTGACATAGAGAGTCGTGGGTGGTGTCATCAGATTCTGTATGGAGTCCTTCACCTTCATTGGCCTGAATTAGCCCCGCCCCTTCTTCTGATTGGTTGTCCCTTTTTTCTGCTATATCTTTTGAATGGTTTGACATAGGAAGTCGTGGGTGGTGTCATTTCTGATATGCTTATGGGGGGCGGTGGCCGTGAGTGCGAGGGCCCGTTCATCGCTGCTTGCAGCTTTAATTTTGTTTGTTTTGTAATAATTTGACTATTTAATGAGTTGAACTGTGTTGATGCAGAACCTTAAGATTAAATTTGTCAGGATTACGTGCTATATAAACAAAGAATAGAAAATTTAATGTAAGAACAGGAGAAAATCTGTTTGTAACAACACATGATAATGTAGATACTGTGAAGCCCATCTGAGTCATGGGAAGTTAAGGATTATTCCTGGATACCTGTTTTGTTCATGCAAATCCTCAGCCGCTTTAGGACGTCCCGCAGACGCTTGTTCTGAGGAAGGTGTTGGAGTTTGAGGTAGACATTGATCCTTAGACCTGTCCCAACGTCAGCGGGGGAACTCGTCACCCATCCTAGCTGCTGCTTGCAGATGAAAGGGTGCCTGAGCGCTTTATAGCGCTGCTCCAGCTGGATACACGCAAGCAAAGGAAGCAACGGGTCAGAAAGTTGTGGAACATTTTACCTCTGCACATCAGACTGTCACAGTTTCACAGTGTAGGATAGGTTTTTTTTACTGTTTAACCCTAATCAGCCAGAGATCCACTCATTCCCTTCACCTGTGCTTCCCCACCCAGCTCCACACCTGGTTTCCCTCATCAGCAGTTCCCCTTATATACCGGCCCATTTCCACCTTCTAGTTTGCCAGATTGACGTGTGTTTTTGCCTCGCTTTCCAGCCTTCATATCCTGTTCTGTTTCTGCCTGCCTGCCTGCCTGCCTGCCTGTCTTTGACCCTGCCTGATTCTTGGTTTATGGATTTTTGCCTGCCCGTTTTGGTTTTGTTTGCCTGATCTGCCTGACTACCCGGTTTGACCCCTGCCTGCCTTTTGACAAAGATTAAAGCCTCTTGGACTCTGACCTGCCTGGTGTTGTGCATTTGGGTTCTCTGTCCTGTCTGAGCCGTGACACTGACAGGCCTCCTCACTGTCTGCTTTTAAAACTGACCTCAAAACCCATTTTTACTCATTGTCTTTTAACCCAGTATGAGACCTCGCTCTGTTTTTAGTGGTTTTATGTAATTTTATTTGTTTATTTAATTGTTTTTATTGTCTTTTGCTGTTGATTGTTTGTCCTCTTATGTACAGCACTTTGTTTCAGCTGTGGTTGTTTTAAAGCGCTTTATAAATTGAGTTGAGTTGAGAAAGAGAAGATCCTGAGAAGCAGTTATACCTGGTTTCCAGATTGGAACCTGCAGATGTTTCCCTGCTTGAGCAGCCCTAACACATCTTTATCAGGCCTTGGCAGGCCTTGTGAGTTTCAGTCGGTTATTAGAAGCACCACATTGAGCAAAAGAAGTCCTGAGGACCACAACTCAGGAACACTGTCTCAGCTTTGTACTATTCCTTTTTTTTTTTTTTGCAATCCTACAGCTATGTTTGCAAATGTCAGAATACAAATTATGTATTGTGATTTATGAGAGTGATGCCAACCTCTCAAATAACTTACAGGGGCAAGAAATGTAACCTACAACAGCCATATCAGAAAATAACTGGACTGTATGAGAAATGCAAAAGAAAGCTGAAAAATAGAGATTCACAATAAGATTTTTTTTAACATTTCAATTCAGACCATACAATACATACGATATTTCATGTTTTTGTGCCTCGTTTTACGTGTTAGAATATATTAATTTTTGCGTTTTAGGGCAGCAATTATAATAATACTAATAAAAACAAATAAAGATGCAGTTTAGGGCTATGGGGTGAATGAAGTAATTGGATATCGACTCATTTATCCTTAATAGCTGATACATCCCCATGGGAACTGTGTGTTTAAACATGGATTCAGTGATAGATCACACGTCGTCAATGTATCAGAACCCTTAAAAAACAAGTGTTCTTATCCTTGGATTTAATAAAACATATAGCAAATTTATTATGTATTAAAGAAAAACTAAAGCACAATGACACATGACTGAGGAAATCTTTGTCATTTTAATCTCTGAGAAGCTGAGCCTTCACTGACCTTCTGCAGGTTGATGCAGATGCATTTAAAAGCTTCTGCCACGTTTGCATCTTCCTGTATCGACACCAGCCTGAGGTGGTCGTCCATGTTGACCCAAACCACCAAGCTGCCGTCTTTACTCCACCTGCAAGATGAATATCCTGCATTACGTTTCTGATTTTTTTTATGGCTCTAAAACATTTTGGGTTGGCGACCCCTGGTCTAATCTATACTAAACTTCCATTTTAATGTGAGACGGCTATTGTTTCTCACATTAATGTACTTATGGATAAAGTTGTGCTTCTCTTGGAGGATTTGACATGTAAATAAAGGAGGGTCAGGGTGAAACCATGTGATCAAGTCTTTTCTAGCCTTGCAGCTCCTAGAAAAGGCCAACGCACCAGACTGCTCGGGCGTCGGGCCAGTCCCGGGCCACGCCGCTGCGGAGCTGCAGGGAGGACGGAGGCTTCAGGTCCAGCTGTGTCTGCTGGTCCTGGGTCAGATCCTCCAGTAGGAGCAGGCGTCCTGGCAGCTCGTCCTCCAGGCCCTGCAGAGCTGAGACACGCAGAGACGGGGGTCAGCTCGGTGTAGTTCCTGCATGTCTGCAGCAGGTATTAATGTCCACAGTCAGTGTTTAGTTCAGACAGGCATGAGGTGGAGCTGGATCAGTAGATCACCTCATGTGTTAAACATATAGTTGGTGAAGCTTCTCCGTCATCCAGGTCATGCTGATGTCCAAACATCCCTCTTCTTCGAGCCAATTGGACTGTAGAATTGCTTCTTTTTGCTGAAGACGTTTCACTTCTCACCCGAGTAGCTTCATCAGCTCTGACTGCTGGTGGGGAATACAGGTTATGTTGCTGACTTCTTTAGGTGGATTTCTTAGAAACTCACTTCTTCATGACCCCGTAGCTGGCTGACGACCCCAAACTGGTTGTGTTGCTGTCTGATGATGGAGGTCGTCGGTGGCTCGTTGTTCAGGTGCGGCTTGTGTGAATGTTGCATAAGCTTCCTGGGTAGGGAGGCCGAGACCGGGTTGTAGGTCTCTGTTCAGAGAGGGTCTGTCCATTTTGACATAGTCAACCGCATATAACAACCTGTATTCCCCACCAGCAGTCGGAGCTGATGAAGCTACTCGGAGGAGAAGTCTTCAGAAAAAGAAGCCATTCTACAGTCCACTTGGCTCGAAGAAGACGGGTGTTTGGACAACTGTACAGAACTATTCTGTACGACATACAGATGTACATACTTTTAAACATACCACTTTGAGAATTAAACATGTTTTCAAACAACTGGCAGTATTTGAAGATTGAATTAAAAGGCTGGCTGTCAAAGAGAGGGCAGTGATGAAGTTTGTCTGGCGTTTGTATGTAGAAGAAATGCAATGTACATCAACTCTTTGAATCTGGAAAGCAATCTGTTCTGTTTAGGCAGCTGAGATTGGATCCATCCACAATGAAAAGTGTTTGGTCAGCACCTTTCCTGGCCAGTGAGAGGAGCTGTCTGCGCTCTCCTCGGCTGCAGTGTGTGGGGAAGCAGAAGTCTTCAATGCCTCGAACAGCACTGACCTCACAGCGTACGGCATACGCCCTGTCAAAGTCATCGCCCCCCTGTGAAAACACGTGCACACGTGTCCGTGAGAAGCAGTGCTTCCAGTCATTTTCTGCATTGTGTAGCTGTAGATTATCGTTTCCATCAGTGATGTGAGCTGCTACCTTTAAGTTGTCGTAGTTGAAGTCGCTCTCTGGCGTCTGGCTGCTGATCTTGTGTTCGTGATAGGCCTCGATGACCCGATCAAAGAAGTCGCAGAACAGGATGTAGGACTGAGCATCGCCGGCCACACACCCCACCGACACGGGATCAGAGCAGTCACCTGCACACACAAGCACCCCTCACATCTGCTCTGATAACTCCTGCATTACACACATCACACAACTCCTGCATGTGGATTCATTTGGTTACCTATTTAACTTATTATTTAACTTATTTTCAGGGCTTTTTTTCCTTCTGCTAATACTAATAAATGTACCATCTCCCGTGTGTACATCTCTTCAAATGTAGATTTGGAGGACGGTCTTCTGCTATCAGGCACCACTACTATGGAACCAACTTCCAATCTGGGTTAAGGAGGCTGACACCACCTCCACCTTTAAAACCAAACTTAAAACCTTTCTGTTTAGTAAACCTCTAGTTAGTGCTAGTTAGTGTTAGTAAACCTCTAGTTAGTGTTAATAAACCTCTAGTTAGTGTTAATAAACATCTAGTTAGTGTTAATAAACATCTAGTTAGTGTTAGTAAACATCTAGTTAGTGTTAGTAAACCTCTAGTTAATGTTAGTAAACCTCTAGTTAGTGTTAGTAAACCTCTAGTTAGTGTTAGTAAACCTCTAGTTAATGTTAGTAAACCTCTAGTTAATGTTAGTAAACCTCTAGTTAATGTTAGTAAACCTCTAGTTAGTGTTAGTAAACCTCTAGTTAGTGTTAGTAAACCTCTAGTTAGTATTAGTAAACCTCTAGTTAGTGTTAGTAAACCTCTAGTTAGTGTTAATAAACATCTAGTTAGTGTTAATAAACATCTAGTTAGTGTTTAGTAAACCTCTAGTTAGTGTTTAGTAAACCTATAGTTAGTGTTTAGTAAACCTCTAGTTAGTGTCAGTAAACCTCTAGTTAGTGTTAGTAAACCTCTAGTTAGTGTTAATAAACCTCTAGTTAGTGTTAATAAACCTCTAGTTAGTGTTCAGTTCTCCTCTTCCCTTCTTCTCTTCTCCTCTTCCATTTTCTATCAATTATAAGTATCTCATAGCCATCATTGTTGTCCATCGTTCTTGTAGTTTATTGTGCTGGTCTGCCCCCTCCCCTCCTTTTTTCTCTTCTTGCATGTTTGCAGGCCGGAGCTTCAGGAGCTGCATGGTGACCTGCAGTCCCACCCTCTGATCATCCCACTGCTGCTTCCACCTCTCTGTGTGGATGTCTGCTGTGTGCTTGCTGACGTCCTGGCTTTCCCCCTCTCCTTTCTCTGCTCTTCATTCTCTCTGTCTGATCTCTCTTTTCCTGCTCTGTCCAGCTGGTCTCCAGCAGGAGGGTCCCCCCTTATGATCCAGGTTCTGGTCCAGGTTTCTTCCCTCCTAAAGGGGAGTTTTTCTTGCCACTGTTTGGCTTAAGGTTTTTCTCCCACTAGGGGAGGTTTTTACCTGCCACTGTTTATGTAATAATTGCTTGGGGGTTTATGTTCTGGGTATCGGGAAAGATCCTAGAGACAACTTCTGTTAATGAATAATTATAAAAGAGTTAGTAAAGTCACAACATTCAACTTTTTCTTTCTCTGAGTCTGAAGCAGTCGTTCTGAGTGAGGTTCAGTAGAGAAACATATCAGTCCAGGTACTTTCCCTTCATCAGGTTAAATACTAACATATCAAGTAATGTGAATACTGTATACTTTGTTTTAGCATGGAGTTAAAAATGGCTCTGAAGTGAGTGTATAGTTTTTCTTTTGACACAAAAAAGCAACTTGTCTAAAGGCATTCCTGAGCAGCGTACCAGTGACTGTGGAGAGATGCAAACTGATACTGGCAGAAGGAATAAACACAGGAGAATAATGTATAATACTTAAATAAATGCTCACAGAGTTGTAGCTGGCTATAAAAGAGGGGGACTGAATGAAAATACTCTTCAGCGGGATGTATGTGAACTGGAAAGACATCTGAGGAGATGTACACACAGGAGATGGTGCAGGCACAAACAAAACCAAACCACGGCTGAAGACGTTGCTCAGTAAAAGTACTTATTCATGAGCACAGTAAGATTAGTAGACATAAAGGTAAAGGTGTGTCTGAATCCAGTCAGGTCTGCTCTGGATTATCCAACAAACCCAGATCATTTCTTTCTGGTGTACTCTTCTCAAAGAAGTATCAGATGTAATCAGTACAAGACTGTCACGTTTTTAAAGAAAAAAAAATAGTCTGTGAGTGAGACAGTCTACAATAAAGTCAAAATTTGTCAACCCCTAGTCCAGTCACAGGACATTTTAGGAATACAATTAGATCTGAAACATCTGGACACGAGCTCGTTTTAGCTGTCGAGGAGCAGAATGTGTTCCTCAGTTACAGACCAGCAGCTTTAAATGTCGGGGTGTTTACAGTCAAACCTGAAGGAACGTGCAGGTTTAACAGCGCTTTAATGAGCAGAATGAGCTCTTTTTCCAGATCCCTCATGTATTAGGACAAATTTACTCTGTATCAGCAAATTTCAGGCAGTGACTGAGGTCAAGAACATGTGGCCAACAATGAACAGATTATTTCCTTCAAGGTGCTTTTAATGACCCCGACTGTGGTTGTTTGTGGTCCTATTTCAAGTTCCATCTTCAGTGAATGAAATGCAGCTTGGTTAGGCTGACATCAGGTCATTGACTCGGCCGTCACATGCAGAATCTCTCACTCCTTTACCCTCAGAAAGTCTCAGGCTGCGTTTCGACTCATTGTCCATCAGTGCTGAGAAGCATCGCCCATGTTGGGTTTGCTGTGTTTGGCTGTTAGCTAACAGTACAACCCATACCATCAGAACCGAGGTCCTTGAGGACGTGTAGTTCTAAACCGAAAAACATGAGCATTCTAGTCTTCTTCATCCTTTTTGTTCTTCTGATTCAGATTATCATCTGTTTAAGGACTGTTTTGGGTATTTGAACATGATTTTATCAAAGTCTCGTCTCATCTTTTTAATTCGGAGGTTTATCCAAGGTTTACAGCTTGTGGGGACTAAAAGCAACTTCTTCTGAATGCAAACTCCATACTTGGAGTTATTGTTACACTAATCAATCAAAGTATTTCATTGAAGTAAAATGGAGAAAAATGTGAGATGACCCCATATAGTCTATGAAAGGGCTGTCATTCCTAAACCCTTCCTTAAATATGCATGTGTTTACATTCAAATTCAAGTTTAAAGTCTCATGTCCAATATAAAACTACATCCTGATAATGTTTTGGCAAACAGCTTAAATAAAAAGCTCAATGTCAAAATATTTTCTCATCTTTTAATCCATGTAGTCAAATAATGCAGCAACATGTTTGAGTTAAAGCAAATTCAATATTGAAACGATCTCTGATCAATTGAACTTAAAGGAACCTTTCTGAATTGCTGCTCAGTGGGTCCCCCTACAGGCCTGGAGTTAAATCACTTCTATGACACGGTCGAGAGTTTTACTCTCATTCTTTCTTGCATTCTGTCTCACTTTCTCTAATATTGATAATAGTTTGAGTCTCTTAGTCTTCTGCAATGATGTCCAAACACCTCCAGCTCTGGGAGCTACAGTAGTTTCCTCTTTACTGAGGTGTAAGTGCTGTGAAGCAATGAACCTGTCGCAGGAGACCATCCAGTTGGAGGTGGAGTTACTGTGGGTAGATCACGCTTTAAAAAAATGATCAAACATTCCTTAACAAAGGAAAATAAAACTGATAAAGATTAAAATAAAAACACTAACATGTCTCCCATTTGAATTTGAGTGTAACTCTTAGACAACCAGCATCCTCTCACTGAACTGTGATGTCACCTGGTTCCTCGATGCCGGGACGGAGCACGTCATCAAAGATGACTCCACTCTCGGTGCAGCGGTTGAACTGTCTCTGGTACATGGCCAGCGTGAGAATCCGTCCCATCCAGGTGGAGTTCCTGGCCAGGTTAGGAAACTCCTCCTCTGGGGAACCTCTCTTCAGGTTGAACTGGGACATGGGGTCGGGAGGAGCCAGGCTCTGAACACACAGGGAGGAGTCACGCAGGAGACAGCAAAGAAACTCTCTTTATTCCACTATCTTTGGCTCTTTGTGAAAACACAGAACCGTTATCGATATCTTTAGCCTTTTTAATGACACCATTTATTCAAAACACAACTATAACATGTTCACTTGCTTGCAAACACAGAACAGAAAAGGGTTTATTTTGACACTGATACCAGAGTAACATTGTAGGATCTGGGATTAGATCAGGGGTTCTTAACCTTTCTGACCTTGGGGCCCAATTTTTTCAGTACAGAGTGGCCCGGGGTCCATTAAATATTAACACTGTATAGCAGGGGTATTCAACTAAAACTTTAAGAGGTCCATTTAGAGAAAATGTACTCAAGCGAAGGTCCAGAACATCATAATATATACTGTATATATATATATATATATATATATATATATATATATATATATATATATATATATATATATATATATATATATACCGGAATATATATATATATATATTCAAGTAGCCTCATAGTTGTTTCAACATCTGCATCTGACTGTTATATAAAAAAAGTACATATTTGCCATTTAACTTGAATTACTTGAATTTTTTTCTCTTAAAAATAAAATACATTTTATTTTATTTTTCAAATGCTATCTTATTTTATTTCTCTACCAGCAGTTTGAATTTCCCCTTTTCTTTGTTAATTGTCTCAACACATTTTTTATAATAAATGAATATAAACATTGGTGAGCCTGGAACGATATTTAGTTTTAATTATGTTCATTGTGGAGAAAGCTGCTTCACAGCTGTATGTGGACCAAAATATGGGCAGGATGTTTTAAGATTATCAGTTTATTTTCTGTGACTTCAGTTCAGACTTGAGTGGATATGTTTGATGAAAAACTTTGTGTTTTGTTTCAGTGGCGTTTCACTTTCGCACTTTGAACGCCTCGGCCTCTGAACGTATGAGACACTGGTTTTGTCCCAGAACCAGGATGAATCTGTCCATTCCGGGTTGAGTTTTCCTTTCCACCTGTTACGCTTCTCATCTCTGTATACACTCAAGCTAATTACCATATTTTTACCATACGGGCGCCTGTGGAAAGACGCACCCTCAGTTTTGTGTCATTTCTGTAAACACACACAGCGCGCCGTGTGGAAAGGCCCCATCAACACACACGGAGCGCCGCCTTACAACAACACACACACCAGCATACAAGTGTGCATATTTAAAAATAGAGCGGGAACAAAACTTAGTTTGATTGTACTTTATTTAAGATATTACATTAATCAGTTGTCAGAGGACTCAGCGCGTCAGGTTTCATCCGAGCCTGATCAGCTCAGACGGGCAGGAGCCCGCAGCTCTCTGGCTGCGGAGCAGTCGAGTCTTTCCGATGCTTTTGAGAAAGCCCGAACAACAGTCCAGCCCAGCAGACACGTCAGCCCACGCATCTACATGTACAATCCTTCAGCAGTAACGACGGAGCCCGCAAGCCCGAGAGGCACCGACCTCCCTGGCCGCGGGGACGCGTCAGGATAAATGATCACGCCGCGCTCGCTCGCTCTGGGCGCAGACCCAAGTAATCGATCCCTGATCCTGGCGGATCTAAACCTACTCTGTGCAAAATGAAGAATTTACTCTGTAACTACACTCCATTTCTCTTACTATTACACGTACAGCTAGCTGAGTGTCTTCTCCTCATTTGGTCGGGAGTTGCTATGCAGTCCCGCGGCCCTCGCGGCCCACATGTGCAAAACTGATTTTTTTTTGGCGGCCCACTAGATGGCGCTCGCGGCCCAAGTGTGGGCCGCGGCCCTATGGTTAAGAATCACTGGATTAGATCACATGTCAGCACTGACAGCTGAAGAGCTGAGCGTCTAGTTAGTTAGTTAGTTCAAACGTCATATTCTCTACTTTATGGATATACTTTATACTTTATGGATGAAGCTGCTAGATGATGAAAACGATGATGTTTACCTCCAAAAGGGGCTTGTACCTCATCTCCTTAGGATACGATTTTGGAGCTGCATCAAAATAACATTAAATGGCATAAAAACATGTACAGTGGACATACAGTATACAGGTAGATACAAATACTTCTGCTCATATCAAACCCCAAATCACAAAAATATGGATAATAAAGAGAAGGAGCAAATATATACCTTTACTGTGACAGTTTGCAGTTTGTTTCATGTTTTGTCCTATTCATTTGATTTGTTAATATAGGTCCATTTTGCATTGGGTCTACAACACGTTACAAAGAAGCATTTCCCAACAGTAAAACACCAAAGGAAAAAAAATAATGATGATTTGATGCAGTAGAAGAGCTGAACCCATGAAAGACCGAGCAAGTGCATGAGAAAATCATTGAAATGTAAAACAAGGATCTTCCTCAAAGAAAGGTTGGAAGAAATCTTGTATATTTCTCCTTCTACAGTGCAAAATATCATCAAATCAGACAAGGAATAATATAATAAAGGGCCATGATCCCCTGCTCCTCAGAGGGCTCTCAATCAAGAACGTTCATTCATCAACAGAGGATAAAACCACACTGGGGAGGAACTACTGTTAGAAACCTTTGCTAAAATATGGAACTAGATTCACAAATGGCATTCATAAATGTACTGTAAACATCATGGTTAACCATGTCCAGAGGCAGTGATCAACTCCTCCGTGTCCAGGGGGACCTGAGATGACCACCAACAGATATCAAGTGATCCAAGACAAAAAAGACTAATTGTGTTGAATAGAATTGTGTTGAGAATGTTTACTCTGTTGCCCACTTTAAGATGTGTTTTCACAAATATCTGGAAAATATTAATACCAGAACCTCCCCATCTCCTGGTATCCTTCATCACAGAGAGCCTTTTAAGTGTTTAGAGAAGGAATAACATGATTCCAAACTGGGAAACTTGAGATATGTTCAATCCAATTACATTTTATTTATAAAGCATCTATTACAACAGAGGTTGTCTCTATGTGGTTTCCAGACCCAGAACAATACCGCCGAGAAACTATTACATCAACAATGGCAGGTAAAAACTCCCCCAAATGTTGCAGGCTTGAATGGAATAATGGGTTTATATTAAAGAATAATGTAAAATCTGGTGAGAAAAAGTAAGAAATAAAGTGTAAAAGAAAAAGGTGAGACTCACGACTTTCTTGACTTTTCCATATTGTTCCAGCTTTTTCTGATTTGGAGAAACACATAATAGAAATGTTTACACAGATGTTAGTGATGGGATTTTGTTCATGTCCTCTTACTCTTCCCCATTCATGTGGATTACACACTCCAGATACATGCTTACGTTTCTGATATAAAACATGAACACACGGGAATGTGACGTTAAATTAATTGGAGTTGATGTCTCTATAAAGTCTGAGAAAAAGAGCCATGAATGTTTTTGCGTTCATGGCAGTAATGTACATCTACCCCATCTGGGCCGAACAAATGTATAATCCCTGAGACATCGGTGGCAAAAAGTTGTGTTCTTCAGTAAAAAACACAGACACTTGCAATTTAAACAATGAGAGACTCACGTTTGACCTTCCACATGTCGTCAGCTTGATTTCGGACGTCTCAGGGCCGTCAGCACAACAAAAGATCTAAGAATAGTTGTGTTTTGTCCTGTTATTAAGGCTCATGCTGCAGCCCGCTGGAGTCCAGTTACAGTCCAAACAATGTCAACCTTTTTATAACCGTACAGCGCACAGCCCTGCGTCTATGTTTGCTCTCCTGTAAACGTCTTTGTGTGAGGGACAGTCAGCCCGAGCGGCCACCCATCGCTGGAGAATGCATGACATCATACGTTTGTCCCTCAGTGAGGACCTGCAGCCCTGCAGGTCTGATGTCACATTCCTCAGCTCCACACACAAGTGGACACTGAGACCTGTAATCTACGCCTATTTCACTAAATAGATGTCATTCCAGAGTCCAGGTCTTTCTTTTTTAACAATGCTGAAATCATAGATTTATTCTCTTAATAGTTTGTTCTTTTGGCATCTACAAACATAAGTGGAAGTTTATTTGTGTAGCACATTTCAGCAACAAGGCAATTCAACATGCTTTACTATGTAGGACCAAAACTGACAACATTAAAAATAAAAGCAAAAATATATACAGGACTGTCTCAGAAATTTAGAATATTGTGATTTTCTGTAATGCAATTAAAAAAACAAAAATGTCATACATGAAGAGTATGACATTTTAATTTTTTTAATTGCATTACAGAAAATAAAAAGCTTTATCACACTATTCTAATTTTCTGAGACAGTCCTGTATATTTTGTTGTTCCTTTTCCTTATACATGCATTCCTTGCTTTTACTTTCCCTTATGCATGTCTGCCTTATTATGTAAATGAGGTGCAGCTCCTCTACTATTGCTCAATAAACAGGAAGGTACAGGATCCTTCCCGTTTCAGAATAGTTTAAATAATTCACTCAAAGGCAGCTGTAAACATGTGAGTTTTTAACCTTGATTTAAAAGAACTGAGGGTTTCAGCGTTCTTGCAGCTTTATGGAAGTTTGTTCCAGATCTGTGGATCATAGAAGCTGAATGCTGCTTCTCTATAATGTTCAGTTCTGGTTCTGGGGACACAGAGCAGACCTGAACCAGAAGACCTGAGAGGTCTGGATGGTTGCCATGGCAACAAGTCCCCGATGTATTTTGGTCCTAAACCATTCAGTGATTTATACATAGACACAGTAATCAATTTGACTGGAGATAAACACGTGGATGGGTTTTTCAAGGTCCTGCTGAGACATTAGTCCATGACTTCACCAGATTCATCAGTGGTTTGGAGCTGTAGCTGAAGCTGTTTGCTGACTCTTAAATGCTTAGTTCAGCTGGAGGAAATTGTGGCACATCCTCATTTGCTTTATGCATTTACTCAGCGCTTGTATGGGCTCATTGTCACCTGGTGACGTTGTCTGAACAGCTGTACAGTTTTGGTGACAGATGCTGCTCTGACAGACCATTCTTGCGTTTTCTTTGAGAGTTTTATTAACGTCAACAGAAGCTTCCAGGCAGAGATCATCAAGAAACGATACATAGATGAAAATACTTGTTAAATGTTTATTCAGATCTACTCATCCTCACCCCTCCTCCACTCACCTTAAATGTATGAGCTTGTGGACAAATTCAGTGGTAAAAAATATTATTGATACTGTTGGAGAGAAAAACACTCAGTGATCTGAAGAAAGAAGCTGAGACTTAACTTATTTCTTGCAGCAAGGGTAGCACACTAGCTGTAAACTACAACCTGTCTGCACCCAGCAGAGTTTATTTATAGGCACAGAAAGTGGGTGTAGGATTACAGTTTGTACAATCAAGAACTAACAAGAATATTTGTCTTATTTCTAGTTAAAATGTCTCATTTTTAGTCAAAAAAAATCTCATTACACTTAAAACAAGACTCATCACTGAAAAAAAAACACAATTTCCACCTGTTTCAAGTAGATTTTCACTTAAAATAAGTAGAAAATTCTGCCAGTGGAACAATATTTTTTTGCTTGTAATAAGAAGATAAATCTTGTCCCACTGGCAGATTTTTCTACTTATTTCAAGTGAAAATTTACTTGAAACAGGTGAAAATTGTCAAATAAGTTATTTTTCTGGTAATGACTTTTGTTTTAAGTGTAATGAGATTTTTCTGACTAAAAATGAGACTTTTTTTTTTATCAAAGTCTTTTTATTAGTTTTTTATCATTAAAACAGGACTGTACAGTCAAACAGAAAAGAGAAACAAAAACAAGAAAAATAACCCCCAAAAACCAGACAAAAAAAAAAAGAAATTAAATAACATATTGCCAGATAACCATCAGACACAGGGCCAACATAAATGAAAATGAATAAAGACTCCTACATTATATTATCAGGATCCATACCCTCCACAAAGTTCAGGAAAGGCTGCCAGATCCTATAAAATGTCTCAGTGGATCCCCGAACAGTTTACCTGATCTTTTCCAGTTTGAGATGAGCCATGACTTCCCTTATCCAGTGATTAGATGATGGTGGAGCAGAGTCCTTCAAAAAAAAAAAAGAGACATTTTAACAAGAAATAAGACAAATATTCCTGATAAGATTTTGAGTTTTTGCAGTGTGTGGACCACAGCATCATTCAGTGTCATATTACAAGCACATAGTTGATTAATAAATGGTTATACAAAAGAACTTTAAAATTGGTCATATAATAGATGGTTCACATGACAGTAAAATGAAGTGCTCCTAGATGCAGGATATGTGCCACCTCTGTTTCCACTGAGAGAAACCATAACACAATTTCTTCCTTTCATGTATCTTTCCTCTGTGCCTAAAAACAGACGTCATTAAGCCACTTTTAAAAAAGAACAGTCCAGACGGATTACTAATGAACAGCTATAGGCCCGTGTCAAACCTCCCCTTTCTTTGTAAAATCATAGTTAAAACAGTTTTTCAACAGCTGTACAACCTCCTAACACTAAATGACTGTTTTCATGTTTCCCAGTCAGCTACATCACAGCACTGAGACAACTCTGGTAAAGGTCCTTAATGACCTCCACTCCAATACGGATAGTGGCAACATTTTGGTCTTGGTCTTACTGGATCTCAGTGCTGCATTCAACACGGTCGACCAGAACATCTTGATAGAGCGGTTGAAGAGCTGGGTGGGACTTTCTGGGACAGCACTTGCCTGGTTGGAGTTCTACCTGAAAGATAGGAGCTACTTTGTCTCTTTAGGTGACTACAAATCGGAGCCAACAAAATCCATGTGGAGCTCCCATGGTTCCATTCTGGGGCCTCTGTTGTTTAACATGTTTATGTTCACACGCACTCAAATTATGAAAAAAAACCCTGACATGTTACCATAGATACGCAGATGACACGCAAACCTGTACAACCATCTTGTCAGGAGACTATAACCCAATTCAGACACTGATGCATTGATCAAATTGAAGAGTGAAAGTGCCAGCATTTTTATTCAGTTAAATGAAGATAAAACAGAAATAATAGTGTTTGGAGCCGAGGAAGACAGATTCAAAGCAAATCTCTGATCTCCTGGTCCATTATGAACCAACCAGAACCCCCATGTCATCAGGGTACTACCTACTTACTGTACCCTGTGTGGGGCAGTGTTCAGCTGTTATGCTCCTCACCTGCAGAACAAACCCCCAGCATGCCTGGGAGCTGCTGAAACTCTCAATTGCTCTAAGTCTAGGTTGAACTTTTTTTTTTTTATTTACTCCTGCATTTCAGAAATGCACCATAATGCACTCCAACCTTTATTTCTTGCATCTAATTTGTTTAATTCTTTTTAACTTATGTCTGTCTGTCTTTAGTTTCTGCTTTTAAACTTTTAACTAAAAAGTAACTTTTAATGCATTTGAAAAAATCGTTTTAGTAAAGTACTTTGAATTGTCTAGTGAAATCTGGGATACAAATAAACTTGGCTTGCCTAATGTAAAGTTGTGTGTCATCTGCACAGCTATGGTAATTTACCTTGTTGTTTATTATTATCTGAGCTAGTGGAAAAATGTAACAGAACAGACCAATTTAGTAAGGATAATATTAATCAGAAAGGAGGTAACTTTAGCAGACCACTTTACTCAAAATACTTAAATGCAGGTTTAAGTAAATACTTGCAGTAAATCAAAAACACAGGCCGCTGGGGGGCACAGTGGTTAAAGCAAGCAGCCCATGTACTGACGCTACAGTCCTCTTGCAGCGGTTGCAGGTTCGAGTCCTGGCTTGCGGCCTTTTGCTGCATGTCGTCCCCAATCTTTCTCTCTACACCTTGAATAAAGGCCACTACAGCCACTAAATCTTAAAAAAAAACACACACACACATGCACTGATCTTTAGGCAGCTACACTCCTATTAGCAAGCCATGCTTGAGGCTTTTACTGTATGTCCATCCAAGAGGTGGCAAAAACGTCCCATGTTATAACAAAAATTAAGAAAGAAGTAACTGACTAATATTACACAGATCTACCACAGGGAGTCTAAATTTTTGACGTACTGAACATCCTGGCTTTTCTGTCTTGACAGTCCACTTTCTATTTGTTCCTTTCCAACGTGTCGATTCTTATATAAAGTTACCTAAAGTAGTTCCTGTTCTTTAAGTAAGATTCTGTCGAATACTGTGCCAGAAGGTCCGACCCAATTCTCCAGTTGCTCTAGTAATATACCATGATCAGCTGTGTTAAATGCTGCACTGAAAACAGACTGAAAGATGTCAAAGCGGCTGGTCAGAGTTAAGAACGTATTTAACTGTAAAAACACAGCTTTTTCAATAACCTTACTGATGAACGGAAGATTTGAGATTTGTAATTCTGCAATTTGTCTCAATTGTTCTTTTTCATCAGTGGTTTAATGACTGCTGTCTTCAAGGTCTGGGGAGAAACGCCTGAACAAAGGGGTAAGTTTACTATTTGTGAAATTTGGGGAAATTGTGAGGAAAATAAGAAAACATTTTTTTTTTTAAGTTTATTGTGCTTGGATTACAATTATTCAATACAATCATAAACTTAAAATATATATGCAAAAATGCTCCTTTTAACAGAAAGTAACTCATGTTCAGCTGAGTAGCCATGTTTTATGGTGATTTTCTTTGTAACCAGTAGGTGGCAGTAGAAGCCTTGGTGTGGAAACCATTTGATTATTTGAAATACTTCACTGTGATTCTTCCCTCAATAAGATTTGATGCCTTGTCCGGAGCGAGGCAAACTTTGTCAAGTAACAAATTGTTGTGGAAAAATCTATTAAATGCTCTTCGTGTTCTTTCCAACTAGGTGAATATTTGGACTGAAACTGAGTGTCTAAATTACCAAGATTAAGACTTGAGAGATGAGCCAGATTTCAGTAGATTTAATTAAACAGTTGCATGCAAAAGGGTCAGAACACACAGGCGTCTCAATGCACAATGACAAAGAAGCAAAGGTAACAAACGTAAGAATGATGATTCATCCTTACGTTTCTGATATACATAACATTGTCAATGTTAGTATATCGCAAATCGATGTTAATCTTTTTTTGGACAGACTATGTTTCTGTACACTTAACCGGCCATGGCTAAATTTCTGTCGCTCTCAGCATTTTTTGTTTAATCAAGTGGCCAAGGCTAAATTTTCCATCACACTTTTTTTTTCTTTTTCAACGAATCACTTACTACACCACAGAGGGAAATGGTGCTGCCATTAATGAAGTTTAAAAAAAAAATGCCTACAGGACACGAGGCTATAAAATACAGCACCGTTTACCTCCGTGGCCACTAGAATAGCCAAACATCGGACCCCAGAAATCACAGAGGTCTGTAAAAGACTTAATGCCTATCTACACTCTCTATGGGTAAAACCCTTGTTTAAGGGAAAAAAACCCAGAACTCATTAATCTACAAAAATATAAGCATTGACTGCTCTCATAATCATGAAACATACACACAGAATCACACAGCAGAACAAAAGGGGCAGGAGGGGCAGGAACAGCAGGAGCAGGGGCAGGAGGGGTAGTAGGGGCAGGAGGGGCAGGAGGGGCAGGAGGGGTAGGGACAGGGGCAAGAGCAGGGGCAGGGGTAGGAGCAGGAGGGGCAGCAGGGGCTGTAGGGGCAGGGGTAGGAGGGGCAGAAGGGGCAGGGGGATGGGGCAGCAGGGGTAGGGGCAAGAGCAGGGGCAGGGATAGGAGCAGGAGGGGCAGCAGGGGCAGGGGCAGCAGGGGCAGGAGGGGCAGGGCCAGGAGGGGCAGGGGCAGGAGGGGCAGAAGGGGCAGGGGGGTTGGGGCAGCAGGGGTAGGGGCAGGAGGGGCAGCAGGGGCAGGGGCAGGGGCAGCAGGGGAAGCAGGGGCAGCAGGGGAAGCAGGGGCAGAAGGGGCAGGAGGGGTAAGGGCAGCAGGGGTAATCTATGTTAGTGTCAGTCTTTATTCAGACCAAAACAATGCTCAGCACCTCCAGCATCACCAGGAATCCTTAGGAAATGTGGTAATCCCCTGTTGCAGCGTTACTGAAGTAAGTTTCCAATTAGTTCCAAAAGTTTAAGGCTTCAATTTGCTATTTTCAGGGATTTCTGTATCCGGGGGTTCCGGAACCTTCTTCCAGGGTCGCGTGGATCCAGGATGTTCACTCAGCAATATTCACAGCAGGAAAGGTTACACGAAGCACCTGGAAAGGACCATTCCACCTCCCAGATCTCCAGTGTTTCTGACAAGGATCTTTTACCAGGACAATCCCCCAGCTGGATAGATGAGCTGCTTTCCCCTGTGAAGGGATCTGAGACTGGTAAAGACTATGGTAAAACTGAATTCTCATAGAGTTCAGCTGATGAAAGGATACCGGAATGAATAGGATATACCAGATGAAAGGATACCGTGTCCAGGGACGTCCATGCCTGACAGAGGAGGGCTGTCAAAAACAATCTCAAAAGGGTTAATTATCACACTAATAATTTGTGAAGATCAAAATAGTTGTTAATCGCTGTGCATTTCCTGCAGGACCTGGATCAGTACCGTTAGTGTGGGTCTGACACCTTTGTCAGGCCTTTCTACAACTACTCAGGTGATCTTCTAAAAGGTCCACTAAAAGGTGATGTTAGCATGGGTCGACCCAGAAGCATTCATGCAGAGTTAGAAGAGTTAGTTACTTATGGCACTTTTCCACTAGTACCGTATTTTTGCGACCATTCGGCGCGCCGTGTGGAAAAGCGCACCTTCAGTTTTGTGTGTCATTTCTGTATTTAAAACACACACACTGCGCATCGACCGAAAAGGTGCAGTCTACACACACGGAGCGCCGCCTTAAAACAACACACACATGCGCCGCAGAACACACACACAAGCACACAAGTGTGTATATTTAAAAATAGAACAGGAGCAAAACTTAGTTTGATTGTATTTTATTTCAGTTTTTACATTAATCAAACCCATCAAAGACCTCATCCTCTGTTTCTGCATTAAAGAGCTCGGCTAAATCAGCTGTGCCAGTCCGAATTTCCTCGCTGTCAGAGTCACTTTCCGTGCCGTGCGGCGCCTCGGAAATGCCGGCTTTTGTGAAAGCTCGCAAAATAGTCCCAGCTGACACGTTAGCCCACGCATCAACAATCCATCTGCAAACTGTGGCATAACTTGCCCGGCGCTGCCTTCCACTCTTGGTGAAACTGTGTTCCCCCTCAGTCATCCATCGCTCCCATGCCGCTCGCAGCCTTAAAGGTGACCTATTATGGCATTTAATGTATATTTTAAACAGGCCTTGAATGTCTTAAAAACAATCTAAAGCTTGTTTTTTCTACATAAATCATAAATCCAGCCTGTGGGCCCTGTCACTAGTTTTACCGCTTCTAACCCCTTTTTCTGTGCTCCATTCTAAGGGAAGGGGGGGTATGATAATGAGGCTCTGTGCTGATTGGCTCCCTGAATGACGTGTAGCAGGGGAGGAGAATAAACCTCGCTCCGCCAGAGCAGCCCGAGCCTGTAAATAAATCAACACTGAATTTTCACAAATGGCAACTTTATTGTTAAAAAAATAAAATATGAGTTGTATATAAATAACATTTATGCACTATTTCAGCCGGATCTGCCCGGCGGATGCTGAACGCTGGCCCCGGAGCCACGCCGGGCGCCCAGCATGGCTCCGGGGCGCATCGCGCATCACCGCGGCTTTAACCGGGAAATCTGACCGGTTCTGACCGGCCGGGACCGCAGAAACCCGCCTGGACTGGTAGCAGGGACTCCCGGGGACCGACCAGCGGAATTTCAGCCGGATCTGCCCGGCAGATGCTGCGCGACGGGCGCCGCAGCTCCACGCCCGGCGCACAGATCGACTCCGGAGCGCATCTGCGGCGCATCGCCCGTTACCGGGGATCAAACCGACAGATCTGGCTGAAAATCTCGGAGGGTGAAGCTGGTCCGACCTGGGACGGACCTCCGAGGACCCAGCTCCCAAACCACCCGGGAACCTGGATGATTTAACCCGGATCCGCTCCGCCGCGGCGCCGTCCGACTGGCTGAAGGGATCACCGCTCCAGCAGCGGAGAGAGCTGGTTGTGGGCGTGGTTTCAGCAGCGGAGGCTGAACCTATGGAAATGAGCGCCTATGGTGACGTCACCATAGGTGCAGATTCAGAATGGCTCAAAAAAAAGGTCACGTGACACTGGGGGACTCTGTAAGGCGGGGGTCAGAGACCTTGCAGAAATTCATGGTATTTTGTCTCCCCTGTGCTGGCAGGGTGAGGGGAGACCACTTTATATATGTTAAAACAAGAAAAAACGTGTTTTTCATAATAGGTCCCCTTTAAGGCTGATTTATGGTTCCGCGTTACACCAACGCAGAGCCTACGCCGTAGTTTACGCGTTGCCGGGTACCCTCCGGCGTAGGCTACGACGTAGGCTCTGCATCGATTTAACGCGGAACCATAATTCAGGCTTCACTTTGAACGGCCGGTTCACACCGACGTCCAGCGGTTGGAGTTCCTTCGTCAGACCTCCCGCAATAACAGCAAGCACAGCGTTCATATTTTTCACTTCTTTCTTTACATTGTCTGTGAGATGGGCGCGCATAGAGTCACAGATCAGCAGCGATGGTGATGTGTGGAAAAAACCACCGGGTCGCCGCACATAGACCTGCCTCAGCCACTCGGATCATCATGCCTTCATCCACCCAGCCCTTTTCATTTGCCTTTATAATGACTCCGGCTGGAAAAGTCTCTTTAAGCAAAGTCTTTCTTTTAAAAATCACCATAGTTTTTGTCCATCAGCGTGGCAACCAAGCACAACAGTGAACGATGACTTCTCATACCCCGTTGTGCAGATCGCCACCGTGCTGGTCCCTGTCCTCTCCACCGTGTGATTCACCGGGATGTCGAAAGTCAGCTGGTCTCTAATGATGATGGTCTCTAACACGTCCGCAACTCACGGGTGATTCACGCATCCCCCTTCCCCCTTTAACTTCTCATGGTGGCCTCAATTACGTCCGCCTTACAATAATACAATGGGCGCATTGCGTCATTGGGCGTGCGGCACATTTAAAAAAAAAAAAAAAGACGTTTATATGCGCCTAATGGTCGTCAAAATACAGTACCTACTCGGCTCGACTCAACTCGGCCTGGTTTCTTTTCCATAACTATTCAGCATCTGGAGAAGTATGAAGTTGGAGCGAAGCTGCTGTGACGTGTTTGATTGTGTATCTAAACAAAGAAGACGACAACACTAAAGATGTAGAACCTGGAGGAGATGATAGATGTGCTGCTGGGTCTGTGGCTTGTGTTCGATATCAAGTTAAAAAATGAGAGTGAAAGAAGCTTCAAGTAGCAACGCTTTTTTTTTATTTGTTTGTGTCGGCGCTGCTGAAAAGTCAGTTGGTAGCTGAACAGCTATGAAGTGACAGAGCTCCTGGTAGATCTTGTTGTTCCTTATCGCCCGTCTAGATCTTTTTAATTCTCTCCTCAGCACCAGGTTTATGAACATCTGCACCTCAGAGTTGGATCACCAAACAGACTTTGGTCGAATAAAATGAAAGAAGCCGCTGTCAGAGTCGCTCTTTCGCTGATGTCCACATCCTGACTCAGACGTCTGACTCCAACCCCCTGACCGATCGGTGGCCTGTAGTGTGATGATGTCAGATACAGCCCGACTCAGCTGCTTAGAACCTCGGCAGAATAGATATAGAAAATATATCTACTCGACCCACCTCGACCCCTAGTGGAAAAGAACCAAACCGAGACGAGGTGAGTCGAATCGGGCTGAGTAGGTACTAGTGGAAAAGCACCACAACAGTCCAATAGTGTTAGCAGCACATCAGCCACCACTCAGTGGAACCATCACCACAACCACTAATCATTAAAAATGAAACTAGTGGTGTACAAAATAAATTATACAATGTTTCAGGCATCAAGGGGTTGACTAATCTAAAAACCTTCCTGCCTTTTAAACATCTGATTTAAGTGTCTCCAAAATCCCAACCACGAAGACAATGAGGTAATTCAGCTGCAACTCCAGCTTACTGGACGACCTTATCCTGAGCCTGCACCCTCCCTGTGAGTGAGAGGGCTCAGAGGAGCCTCCCCTGCAGCATAGCATGGTATGAAGATTCCACAGTAAGACAGGTTCCCAGAAATGACCTTATCTGTTTCTTTGTAACAGGCAGTAATCGCCTGCCTTTTGCAGAGATAACATGCCCCAGAAATGTGACTTGATGCTGCACAAACTGGAATTTTGACTTTATGGCCTTCTGCAGCCAAGTGTTTTAAGAATGTTATTATGCCAGCCTCCCACTGCGCACGTGTAGGACACACCCACAATACAGTATGCCATCTGTGGACTGCAGGAAGGAAGTACCAGGAGTTAACGATAAAGCATCTAGACTCTTTCAAATCAGCTTTAAAGATGCTAGGTGACTCACAGTAACCCTGGCACAGACACGTGAGTCCAAGGTTCACCTTTCAAATTAAATGCAAACCTAAACTGACTAGCAGGATCCACAGGTACATTGAGAAAGGCAAGGTCCACAACAGAAAAGCATTTTGCTGAACTAGGAATCTGCGTCACAATGGTGTACAGAGTAGGCACAGAAGGATATGCGCCAGAACAGCTACGAACCGCATGCAAATCTTGGATGAAACTCCACACTGTTGGTTAGCTTTTATCAGAATCAGAATCAGAATCAGAATCAGAAAGGGGTTTGTTGCCAAGTTTGTTAACACACACAAGGAATTTGTTGTGGTGACTGGTGCAATACAATAAAAATAAAAATATAAAAACAAACAAATATATAGAGATAAAATAAGAGATAGAATAAAATAAAATGTATAAACAGAAATAAACAGAAATGTACAATATGAGGTTTTAAAGTGCCGGATATGAGTCTTTACAAAAAGTGACGTAGGATGACAGATGACAGATAAAATGTATGAACAGAAATGTACAATATAAACAGAAATGTACAATATGGGGTTTTTAAAGTGCCGGATGTGAGTCTGTACAAATGTTACGGGGTTGGAATATTTACGTTAATGTAACGTAAAGTGGGATGGGGGGCAGTCCTTGGTAAACGGGAGGGAGGGGGGACCGGGGCCTTGTTGATGAGGCCAGCTGCAGACAGGAAAAAACTGTTTGAGTCTGGAACAGTTTGTGTCCGGGGTGGGAGGGGTCTGCTGCAATCTTTCCTGCACGCTTCAGGGTCCTGATGTCATGGTTTCCGAGTGTAGTTTTTTACTTTAACTCACTCCCCTGTCTTTCCAGATCCTGCCACCCTAATCAGCCAGAAATCCACTCATTTCCTTCACCTGTGCTTCCCCACCCAGCTCCACACCTGGTTTCCCTCATCAGCAGTTCATCACCCTTATATACCGGCCCATTTCCACCTTTCTGTTGCCAGATTGTCGAATGTTTGTGCCTCACTTTCCAGCATTCCCGATTTCTGATCAGTTTTCTGCCTGCCTGCCTGCTTGTCTGTCTGCGACCCTGCCTGATTCCGGTTTTTGGATTTTTGCCTGCCCCCTTGGATTGTTTGCCTGATCTGCCTGACTACCCGGTTTTGACCCCTGCCTGCCTTTGACCCCGATTAAAGCCTCTTGGACTCTGATTCTGTTTGGTGTCGTGCATTTGGGTTCTCTGTCTTTGAGCCGTGACAGTACTGTCAGAGTCAAAGTCCAAGAGGCTTTAATCAGGGTCAAAGGCAAAGACATCAAAACAGTGGACCAGGAAAGCTATGGAGGATCTTCAGGAATGCTTGGACTGTACTGACTGGGATGTTTTCAGGACTTCTACCAGCAGCCTGGACGAACTCACAGAGGCTGTCACATCTTACATCAGCTTCTGTGAGGACAGTTGTATTCCAACACGAACCAGGGTTAGTTACAACAATGACAAACCCTGGTTCTCATCTAAGCTCAGAAGGCTGAGGCTGCAGAAGGACCAAAATGAATGAGGAGAACTCACGGGGAGAGTAGAAGGGTTTACAGTTTCTAATAAAAAATTCCAGATCGGGAGAACAGTGTTGCTGCATCACTGTTACATCCTTGCACCAGCCGTTGTTGATGTAGAAGCAGATTCCTCCACCTTTCTTTTTTCCGGAGAGCTGCGTGTCTCTGTCGGCTCTGAGGAGCTGGAAGCCTGCCAGCTCCTTTCACAGGAAATCTAGGCAAACAGGATAATTTGGACATTTCCTGTTGCTGCTAAAACACACCTGGCCTTGATTAGGACAAAACACTGTCACTGTTAGAATAAATCATTCCCTCAGAAATCTGCACAACTACCACAGCACGAAAAGATGAGTTTATGGGAATATGCTGACATAGCATTTTACCGGTAATGTTTGTGTTTACTGGGTGTGTGTGGATGTTATTGGGAATTTACTGGTGAAAGAAGTTTACTGTGAAATACGGCCATTTCTGGGCTGTAATCGGGAGTTTACTGACCCCACTTTTTTGCCACGGGTAGAGGAACAGCAGGGGACCTTTAGGCCTTTGTTTAAAAAGGAGAGGGGAGGGGAGGGGAGGAGAGGACCGGAAGTCCAGTGAGAGTCTGCTGTGGGTCGAAGTGCAAGGACGCCCAGCGGGTTGATGGCTGCTCTTTGCCTGGACTGAATCGGCTCTCCCAGTCCTCTGTGTTAAGGTGAGAGTTTATCAAGGCCTAGCCCCTATGTGATTGTATGTTGCTCTGTCATTTGCGGGTGGTAACCTGACACAGAGTTATCCTAGCAAACGAGTAATTGCTCTGCCATTTGCGGGGGGGTGACCTGACCCGTTATCCTAGCAAACGAGTAATTCTGTGTGTACTGCTGTCTGCGGGGGGTGACTTGGCCCGTTATCCTAGCAAACGGGTAGTTTTGTGTGTTCTTCTATGTAAATGCTTGCTTTTTTGCTAATAAATGTCTTCATATCTTGTAGCAAAAGCGAGTGTGTGCCTGATTCATTTTTGCACAGCCGACCCCTCTAGAACCTAGGTGAGATTTCTCCCAAAACACAGACCACAGTAAAGTCAGACTCAACATTGCAATAAAATGAATAAAAACCAAGCAACAGTGAACGTCATTGCACGTACCCTAAGCAAAAATTGCACTTATCCCGGAGCCTCATTTCATTATTCCATCCATCCATCCATCCATTGTCCACCGCATTATCCGAGTCCGGGTCGCGGGGGCAGCAGTCGGAGCAGGGATCCCCAGACTTCCCTCTCCCCGGACACTTCCTCCAGCTCTTCCGGGGGGACTCCAAGGCGTTCCCAGGCCAGCCGAGTGACGTAGTCACTCCAGCGTGTCCTGGGTCTTCCTCGGGGCCTCCTCCCAGTGGGACATGCCCGGAACACCTCACAAGGGAGGCGTCCAGGGGGCATCCTATACAGGTGCCCGAGCCACCTCAGCTGGCTCCTCTCGATGTGGAGGAGCAGCGGCTCTACTCCGAGCTCCTCCCGGGTGACAGAGCTCCTCACCCTATCTCTAAGGGAGCGCCCCTCCACCCTGCGGAGGAAACTCATTTCGGCCGCTTGTATCCGGGATCCCGTTCTTTCAGTCATGACCCAGAGTTCATGACCATAGGTGAGGGTGGGAACGTAGATCGACCGGTAAACCGAGAGCTTTGCCTTTCGGCTCAGCTCCCTCTTCACCACGACGGACCGATACAATGACCGCATTACTGCGGCCGTCGCACCGATCCGCCTGTCGATCTCGCGCTCCGTTCTCCCCTCACTCGTGAACAAGACCCCAAGATACTTAAACTCCTCCACCTGAGGCAGGAACTCTCCCCTGGGGTGGAGGGTGGAGGCTGAGGGTGCAAGCCACCTTTTTCCAGTCGAGAACCATGGCCTCAGACTTAGAGGTGCTGATTCTCATTCCAGCTGCTTCACACTCGGCTGCAAACCGCCCCAGTGCATGCTGAAGGTCCTGGCTCGAGGGAGCCAACAAGACCACATCATCTGCAAAAAGCAGAGATGAAATCCAGTGGCTCCCGAACCGTACCCCCTCCGGCACTTGGCTGCGCCTAGAAATTCTGTCCATAAAAATAATGAACAGAACCGGTGACAAAGGGCAGCCCTGCCGGAGTCCAACACGCACCGGGAACAGGTCTGACTTACTGCCGGCAATGCGAACCAAGCTCCTGCTCCGGTCATACAGGGACCGTACAGCCCTCAGCAGAGGGCCTCCGACCCCATACTCTCGGAGCACCCCCCACAGGATGCCACGTGGGACACGGTCGAAAGCCTTCTCCAAGTCCACAAAACACATGTGGACTGGTTGGGCAAACTCCCATGCGCCCTCGAGCACCCTGCGGAGGGTGTAGAGCTGGTCCAGCGTTCCACGGCCAGGGCGAAAACCGCATTGTTCCTCTTGAATCCGAGGTTCGACTATCGGCCGAATTCTCCTCTCCAGCACCCTTGAATAGACTTTCCCCGGGAGGCTGAGGAGTGTGATTCCCTGGTAGTTGGAACACACCCTCCGGTCCCCCTTTTTGAAGAGAGGGACCACCACCCCGGTCTGCCAGTCCAGAGGCACTGTCCCCGACTGCCACGCGATGCTGCAGAGGCGTGTCAGCCACGACAGCCCCGCAACATCCAGAGACTTGAGGTACTCAGGGCGGATCTCATCCACCCCCGGTGCCTTGCCACTGAGGAGCTTCCGAACTACCTCAGTGACTTCAGCTTGGGTAATGAATGAATCAACCTCTGAATCCTCAGCCTCTGCTTCCTCGACGGAAGGCGTGTCAGTGGGATTGAGGAGATCCTCGAAGTATTCCTTCCACCGCCCGACGATGTCCCCAGTCGAGGTCAACAGCTCCCCTCCTCCACTGTAAACAGTGTTGGCGGAGCACTGCTTCCCCCTCCTGAGGCGCCGGATGGTTTGCCAGAATTTCCTCGAGGCCGACCGGTAGTCCTCCTCCATGGCCTCCCCGAACTTTTCCCAGACCCGAGTTTTTGCTTCCGCGACCGCCCGGGCTGCAGTCCTCTTGGCCTGCCGGTACCCGTCAGCTGCCTCGGGAGTCCGCCGAGCTAGCCAGGCTCGGTAGGACTCCTTCTTCAGCTTGACGGCATCCCTTACTTCCGGTGTCCACCACCGGGTTCGGGGATTGCCGCCGCGACAGGCGCCGGAGACCTTACGGCCGCAGCTCCGGAAGGCCGCGTCAACAATGGAAGTGGAGAACATGGTCCATTCGGACTCAATGTCTCCGGCCTCCCTCGGAATCCGGTCAAAGCTCTCCCGGAGGTGGGAGTTGAAGACCCCCTCACAGGGGAATCTGCCAGACGTTCCCCCCACATGGAAAGAACCTATATGCTGCATATATGTTTGTAATATAGGGCCGCATATAAAAAATTGGCCCCTTTCCTATATGTATATGTACATATATGTACATATATGGTAGATATATGTACATATATGTACATATATGGTAGATATATGTACATATATGTACATATATGGAAGATATATGTACATATACATATAGGAAAGGGGCCAATTTTTTATATGCGGCCCTATATTACAAACATATATGCAGCATATAGGTTCTTATATAGGTACCTATATGCTACATACACATATATGTTACATACCTATATCATCTATAAAATAGGTTAAATAGGCAATAGGTGTACATTAATAAAATCCAATAAAAACCCAAATGTAGAACTTAAACACTTTATTTAAAAATTATTTTAAAGTGCAACATTAGCTTAAGTGGCAATAAACAAAAAACAAAAAAGTGCAACATTAGCTTTCAAATAAACAGAAACAAAAAAGTGCATGCTTTCAAGTGGCAATAAACAGAAACAAAAATCAAATACAATGAAAAATAAAAAGATAGCCAAATATTATTATTTTTTGTGTGCTCTTCGGAGCTCTGTCAGCTTTTGGTTGATGGCTGCCCCAAGTTGGCCGCTGGACACTCCCGGCCACTTCTTCAGTGTAGCCTCTACAGAGAAGACAAAAATAATTAGACTGTAGAAGTCTACACTCTACTTTTTAAGAGGCAGACAGCTTCTTAAACGAAAATTATGCCCGAAACGACCGTATTTACAGCTTGGCAAATGATTTTAAACTCGGAGGTATCAATCGAGTTCCTTCGGAAGCGTTGCGTAGATTTTCAGGGATGATTATAGTCCAATTTGTCAACATGGCACAATGCTTTTCGAGTGTCAACCGAGTGTTTATACAGATCATTTTATGACTGTATGAGCCGTCACACGGCAGAAAATAAATAATTTAGAGCCTATATTTAGAACCTGGAATTTCTGTGCCCCGTATTTGCATTACGCTGTGTGTCATGGACAATTTGGACTATAATCATCTCTGAAAATCTCTGTGAAGTTTCCGATGGCAAGTGCGTCTAGGGACGACGGATGCAAATTAGCTTTAAGCTATCACTACACATTTGTTGTGACCTGTCCCTGTTTTAAATAAACAATAAAATGAAAGACATTGAAACTCCTCTGGTGAGTTTAAAATCATTTACCAAGCTCTAAATATGGTCCAAGTGTCGTTTCAGGCGTATTTTTCCTTTAATCTACGGGAGCTGCCCTCTGAATTTGGCCCTGCAAGTACCAAGATTCGAAGTGATTGTCAAATCTTTTGATCATTATAGCAATTGAATTTTTGCAAGATAATTATAGTGCTTCATCAGAAACCCAACATGCTTACAATGGGAAATGGACAGTCTACATAGCACTCTTCTGCACCCAACGGTACCTAAAAAGCTTTACATTGCCCTAATGAAATGTTTTCATTCACACACACACACACACACCAGCCAGCTTCTATTCCTAGAATAGCAAAATATGCCTATGAGATAGGATTATGGGTGAAGGTGAAGGAAAGGTGAATATGATTTTTTTTAACGCCGCAGACGACAACCAGTGGTGTAAAGAACATGTATTTAACTTCTGTACTCAAGTGCAGTCTTGAGGTATTTGTACTTTACTTGAGTATTTCCAATATCCAATACTTCTACTCCAATACATCTCAGATGGATACATTGTAATTTTACTCCACTCTACATTTATTTGAGAACTTTAGTTACTTTCCAGATCTAAATTATATTATTATAAAACATACATGAACCACTTTAGCCTCATTTTATTCTATTTATATTTGAAAATAGCCAATGTACAAGCTTGTAGATCTGCTATTTTCAAACATTTTCTACTTTTACTTTTGGTACTTTAAGTACATATTGATGCCAACAATTTCATGCTTTTACTCAAGTGCATGTTGAATGTTTTAATTGTAGCGGAGTATTTCTATATTGCATTATTGATAGCTTTTACTCAAGTAAAGAATACAAGTACTTTTTCCATGACTGACGACAACAATTAAGTGTCATGGAGTAACCAGGAGTCGAAATTAATTAGTGAGTTACCAGACACTGTGTGACTACACATCTAAAAGGTGTTAAGTATAGCCCAGAGACATGGCTCTACTAGAAGCGAGCTGTGATCAAGAAGTGAGCCAAGCAATGAATTAGTATTATAGGTGCCAAGCAGATACCAATGATGGGTGTCCTACCTGATGCCGCCTCCATGGATGGCTATAGACATTGATACAAAGATGTAGTAGTCAACTTATTGAATCTCTATATTGTTTTCCCTTCTCAATTCATTAATTTACTCACCTATAATGGCGTTCTTTTTATCTTTATCCAAGGCGAGCAACTGCTCCCCATCACCTCGAGTTGACTTTCCACCTTAAAGTAAGATTTCAAAATTATTATGAAAGGTGGGTCAAATGAAGGTTGGCAATCATGCTGATTGGTAGCAACTAATGTTAAGACACAAATAGTTCATCAAGAGCAGTGTTGTCCAGGGACACGAGGTAACTCGTGCAAGAAACATGTTCATGTTTGGTTATGGTTACAAGATGACAATTCGTATTGATACCAATAATTAAAGAAAAATGTAACCCCTGTTTGCCTAATAAAGTTACATGTGCTAATATTTGGTTTCAGTTTCTGTTCAGTTTGGACTAGTTATCAGAAGTCTAAAGTTAACGCTCATGGAGCCCAGGATGGAACAACAACATTGAACACACTCACACAAGTTTTAGTTTCCAAAATATATTGTTGGTCAACAACTGAACAATATGACAACAATATCAATAGAATAAGAAAAATAACAAACTGCGCGCAAAATAAAAGAAAATAAAAAATAGTGTTGTGTTCAATCTGTATCGTCTTTTCTTTCTTTGTTATGAGCTCAGTGGTTTTATTTCGTTGGGGCCCTTTAATCTCTGTGTAGTTCACTGTCCTACCACACCGCAGGTTTGGGAGGTAAGTTCAGTGGTCCTGCATTCCTCTGTTCCGGCTCGCCATCTGGTTCTCTGGATCCGTTGATCCAACAGGTATCTGGAAGCCGCCTGGTGGCTATCCAGTGCTGGTATCCTCTCTCTCTCTCTAGCGTCGACTACTGGTGTCGCTGATGTCCTCTCTTCCGACATCAAGTGTCACCGAATCAAATCCTCTCAAAAAACCTGACCTATAGAACAGGTCATATTCATTCATTTCAGTTAAATGAACTTAGTATAGGTCATACATTCTTAGTCAAGATAAATAAAATAACATAAATATAACCTATGTATGAATTTAAATAAACAAAAGTATTTATTTATAATAATAAAATATATTATCACTTTTTTCTTACAAATCTATTTTTTACCAGTGTAAATCCAGTGTAAATCAAATGAAATTTATCAAATAACTCGAATAAAACCGTTTTAGCATCAATTCTTTGGGTAAAATGATGAAATAAAGAACATTCCATACACTGTATGTACACTTATTCACTGCAGCCCCCGCCCGTGCGCTCCTGAAAGAAAAACTCCCAAAGTAACTCCTTAAAAATGGGTGAGTACTTGTAATCTGTCTACGTTTGTATTTTCTAAACAGAAAACAGGCTTAATATCTTCTCTTTTTTCTGATTAAATGCATCCGAAATAGCCGGGTATTTTTAAAACCGAATATTTCCCCCCCTTTGTCTGCGTTTTCGACCACATTCATAAGCATTGCAAACCTGTAGATCATCTGGTCTTCCAGCCTCCGGGCCGCCTCTGCGGCGCAGCTTTCCCGGGAGCGGCGTCTCCTTCTCGGGTAACGAGCTCGAGTCCCCCGGTGTCCCACCACGGAGCTGCCGCGTTAAATCGACGCAGCCCTACGCCGTAGGGTACGGCGTAGGGCTGCGCGTCGCCGCGTACCCTACGCCGTAGGCTCTGCATCGGTGTAACGCAGTAAACGGCTGTCCAGAGCAGAGACCATTTATTTAATAAATAGCTTGGAGGACAGATGGTGGATCATCTGTAGTTCTGGGTCGCACGTTAGACGTCAGACTCAGAGCAGATTTGTTGTTGTTTTGGAGCATAATGTGACGTTCGAAAACGCGAAACGGCTCTCTGTCTCTGTCTACACGCATCTACATAAACGGAGTTTTTTTAAACATTCGTTTATTTGCGTTTTCATGTGGATGACAGGTCCAAACGTAGGAAAATATCTTCGGTTTAGCAGATACCCGGCTACCTGTGTACGGGGTCTGGACAGTCAGATGGGGCAGAGCTGTGGAGACGGCTCCCTGGTGCTGCGTCATATGACGCTGTGTTCGCTAAAATCAGCCACTTTTTCCTCTGAATATGTGCCCTTATGTCTTGTAAAACATATTAAATCCTACATTAACTTCTCACATAGTCATTTTCACATAAGGTCAGGTATAATTTTTGAAAAAATTCTAACCTGCAATATGCTATTTAAGCTTAAAGAGAAATGGTCTGTTGACTTATTGTATAAACCCTAAATTACGACCATATTATCTTATTAAAAATAGTTACAGTCCTGACAGACCAATCACAGCGCATGTTATTGCTGGGGCGTGGCTAAGAATTGATTCAGCAATGTCATTGGTTTCTGTCTCACAGCGTTGAGAGTTGCGGGGGTCTTTAAAGTTTTTCCTAGTTAGTTTACTGTTTGTTTTGCTCCCGCCCGGTAGAACTTTTTTTGCTTTTGAGGAGATACTGCTGCGTTGTTGTAAAACATGTCGCATAAACGGTCCTTGGGCTTTTATCCAAATCAACCCGAAGCAGATGTTACTCCGACCAGACCTGCAGCAGAGCGACGAGGACGGTCAACTCCGTCTTCTTTAAATATAAGGTTGCTTTGGGGTTTGAGTTTGTTTTTAATCAACTAACATGGCTCCTCTCTTTCCCAACAGTATCAATTCTCCACATAACCTTGCAGTTACGACATACATATTGGAGCATTGCTTTTCCTGACACAGACAGCGACGTGATAACAGGTAAAAAGAAAGGCACATCCATCAGTGTTCTTTTAGAATTGCTTTGAATAGATATTGAAACTTATTAAATTCTAATTGTATTTTTGCTTGTGCTTTAGCTGCTTGCAAGACTTATTTTGAGTCTTTGAAAAGGAGCCATCGTCTCGATCAGCCAGAAAATGCTCCCCAGAAAAAGAAATTTAACAATGCAATGCAATGCAACGGAAAACAAGGGTAAGTTACAGCAATGGAAGCCCGTGACCCAAAATAGTGAAGCAGCAGATCTATAAGCTCACAGCATTTTTTCCCCCCACAAAATATAGGAAAACAAAATATAAGGTGGCCCATGAAAATGTTTTTGTGACCCGCAATGGGTTAGTGAGTTACAGTATATGGAACTGAGATGTTTTTAATTTAGTGTTAATTGAATATTGGTAAAAATTATACACATTTTAATTGCTACTCTATATTTTGCAGTTGTTGGCCTCCAGGGCTAGATGTGTAGAGACTGACGCTGAAAGGGCTGTGTGGGCGCGTGCAACCCTTGACCTGATGTCAGAAGAAGAAGATGGCGTCGTAGGACGGGCGGTGTGGATAGTTTCACCTCCACCCCAAAGAGACGAGGAGCTTTCTGCTTTGTGCCAGGTGCTTCAGCAGAGGAAAGACAAGCGGAGTGCAGCCCTGTACCTACGTGTGCAGCGACAGTCACTGGGGCAGAGCGGTGCCACACAACGAGCGGCGCCACTGGGAGACAATGGCTCGTTTTTAGCTCTGTTAGCCCAGAGTTAAACTCTTAAGTTGACCCGTTTGGTAGAGGAGCAGGGGCCATTCAGATCAAACTGTAAAAAAAAAAAACTGCAAGAGAGAGAAGTGCTCACTGACTGGACTAAGTTTTGATCCCTTTGTGGGAGATTTGCTTTTAAAAGTGGCTTTTTTGTTTTTTTCATGTGGACACACACTGAACTTTTTGGAATACTGTGTTTTAATTTTCTGCAATAAATACATTTACTTGTACTGAGGTGGTTGCTTATTTGATTTCTGAAATGTGCATGTATATGTAGCCTGGTAAACCCCTTTTAAGAAGCACTGCATGCATTCCTGCAGGATGCTTGCAGTAATCCTCTCAGGTGCAATTTTCTTTTGCACCAGTAGAGGTTGCTGTGCTTGGGGGGGTTGGGGGGTGAGGCTTGGGGGGTGAGGGTTGGGGGGGTTGGGGGGTGAGGCTTGGGTCGGTGAAGTTAGCCCCCCCCACCCCCCACCCCCCACCCCCCTCTGAAAGTCTGGAATGTCACACCTTTGTGTGACAATTCTGCCAGCATGGCACCCTGCTGGGTCTGGCACCTCCAAACACAGCAGGAGGTCCCAGTACAATACGGGAGTTTCCAGACCGGGAAAATGATAAGTTTTCGGGTGGTTTACCTTACATAAATTCCCGTGCTAGTGCCTGAAATACCGGTGGTATACACAGCCGTAAACCCTGTTTTTTTTGCTGTGTACAGAGACAAAAACTAATCAATATTTGCTCCCATGTACTGTTTCTAATCTGAACATTATATATATATATATATATACATATATATATATATATATATATATATATATATATATATATATATATATATATATATATATATATATATATATATATATATATGTATGTATATATATTTGTATATATATATATATATATATGTGTATATATATATATATATATATATATATATATATATATATATATATATATATATATATGTATATATATATATATATATATATATATACATATGTATATATATATATATATATATATATATGTATATATATATATATATATATATATGTATATATATATATATATATATATATATATATATATATATATATATATATATATATATATATATATATATATATGTATATATCACGCATGCAAATACAAAGAACCACTCAAAAGTGTTTCGGTAGTTTTAACATCTGTTTGTCCCATCTCTTCCTCCGTCAGTCCCAAACACTCTCACAGCGCACTGTTTTCCCATAAAGTAGCCATAGCTACTCGCCCTGCTTTGTTTAAAAAGTATTGGTCTAAAGCCCCCTTGTCCCAGACCGGGTCCCTAGCAGCTACCCGAAAGCCCCTCTTCCACCAGCCACTGGTGGCCGACTGACCCCATCAGTCCTATGAGTGTGGACTTCAAAATCCAGTAACGCTGATGCAGCAATAGACAAACGATAAAATAAACAAACACACTTAAGCTAATAAACCCGGTTCACAACGTACAACTAAACTAGTTAAATGTTTAAGTTTCTCGGCCCAGACACAAAACAGCCTCTTGCGTGGATCTTTGTAAGGGTTTGAAAAGGTGGTTTGGTCTGGTTAGTCAGCATCCCTTGGTGAACAGCTGGATGGTTACGCTTCACAGGTGATCCTGGTAAAGCGGCTTTCTCTCTCCTGCTCTCCTCATCTCCGTGTGGATGAGGGCACTGCAGCTGGGCCTCCTTTGGCTCCAGGTCGGTCCAAAAGCATTCACATCATTGGGGTGTGTTCACGAGTCCCTCATTCGGCTCATCTGGGGCTTGGAACGTTAGCGGGTCACTCGTTGCAGACCGTGGTTGCCATTTCCAGGGAACCAGACGCTTCTTCAGGGACGATAATGGAGAAGGCCGGTCTCTAACCAGTAGCTTGTCATGCTAAGGTAGGAGCTGTTGCCTTCACAGCTCACAGGCTCAGGAGAGGAAAAGAGACTAGAAAGGGGGGAGCCTGCTCTTTATAGCTGGCTGACATTAAATCAGCAGTGGCCACTCCTGCGTTTTGGGGTCCATGCCCAATGAGGGGGCTATTCCTTATCACAGAGGGGCCATAAATGATAAAGCCTGCCGGGGCTTTGAGTCATTAAGGAGGTTCCTTTGTATTAAACCATGTGGTCAGCTGTAAGAAATCAAGTCTGGGCCTCAGATTTAGGCCTACACACAACATTATCATATTTGGCATTGTATTTCTCACTGCCACCTATAAAGCTGAGTGTGTAATGAGATAGTGGTTATCTACACTCCAAGCTATAGATGTAGCTGATTTAATGGCACGGTACTGATATGAAGAGTTACTTCTGTGTTCATTAAACATAGATGTATCTGCTCTACACAATGTACTATATCATTTGAAAAACAGAATTAGAAGTACTATACAAGAACTTCTTCCGTAGATCTTCACCTGCTGTTTTTTTTGACTATATCTAAACAGTTCCTCTGTCAAGTGGGTTGTGCAATGTTGACACTGCTGAGCTGGATTGCTCAAGTGGTCCAGGCAGACAGTTGCAGTGGGTTATAGAGCGTGTCCAGATTAATATGTAACATCTTCAAAGAGTCTTCAAAGGGTTTAAAACATTTTGCCTGCCATAGTTCTGGAGCGATGGACAAAGTTTATCTGGTCTGATGAGTCCAGATTTAGTATAAGAGTATATGTTACATACAGCCCCCTGATGTTCAACACATCAAAGGCAATAATTCTCTGGAAAACACCTTAAATCGAGTCATATCCAGCCTGAAATATCTAACAAATCCTGATCTAAGAAGGATTTATTTCTGGACTTTGACAAAGAGGCCATTTATCTTTCTGGGGTTGATTGAACTACGACACAAAAGCAACTCATCCAAAGAATTGTACAGCAACATTACAGCAAATATTTTGAGATCCAACCTGATGGGAGTAGAAGGAATAAACATGGACATACTGTATAATTCTTAAACAAATGATTGCATATTTGTAGTTGGCCATTGAAGAAGGGGAGCTGAATGAAATTAGTCTCCAAGAGAATATACTGAAAAGAAAAAAAAAAAAAATCACAGGAGAGTTACACACTGGATACTGTTACAGACATGAACACATCAAACTTTGCTCTAATCTATTTTTAAACTTTGGTCAATAAAAGTGTAGCTTATCTGAAATGATTAGACATAAAGATAAAGGACTCCTTAAATCAATCCACATCCTTTCTGGATGTAGCAAAATATTTTGCCTGCTATAATTCTGGAGTGATGGAAAAAGTCAATCTGGTCAGATGAGTCCAGAGTGATGGGTGCATCAGAATAAACATGGCAGATAAGAAATGCACCCATCATCTTTAGTGCCTGGAACAATATCTGACACAAGGACTGTCAACGTCTGGAACACAGACCTGAATCAAGGACTGAAGCTCTGAAGATTCAGCTCTGGCCGTCTCAGTTTCAGATGTTGACGGTCCTCATTTCAGATACGGTTTTAGTAGAAAAATGATGATGGATGGACAGATTAAACTAGAATGAAGTAAGGTAACGTCAGCATCATAAATTTGCATGAGCTAAGCCAAGCTAGAGATGTTAAACATGATCACCTTGCAGGTCAAACATGTTCATACTTCAGCACCCAACTTAAAATATTTTATTAACATGTGAATTCCTAATTTGTCACACAGGACGAAAAACCCAGATGTGAAACATGAAAGGACAAGCTAGATAGCAGTGTTTGTTTGTTTGGGGCAGCAGTAGCTCAGGTGGTAGAGCGGGTCGTCCAATGATCGGAAGGTCGGCGGTTCGAATCCCGCTCTGTCCCAGTTTGCTGTCGTAGTGTCCTTGGGCAAGACACCTTACCCACCTTGCCCCGTATGAATGTGTATGAATGTGTATGAATGTTGGTGGTGGTCGGAGGGGCCGTTTGGCGCGGAATGGCAGCCACGCTTCTGTCAGTCTGCCCCAGGGCAGCTGTGGCTACAATGTAGCTTACCACCACTGGAGAGAATGTGTATGGATGAATAATGATTTCTGTAAAAGCGCTCTGGGTGCCTAGAACGGCAGAAGGGCGCTATATAAATCCAAGTCATCATTATTATTGTGTGTGTGTGTGTGTGTGTGTGTGTGTGGAAGAAGAAATGAACATTTCTTCAGCTTCAGTGACTTCCTCAGGTCTTGACCTGACTCTAGACACTTTTGTTCCTATAGACCTCCCAGAGGTGGTCTAGTCTTACACGAGTGTGGTACTATATCAATGTACACTCTCACCCCCATGCACAGGGGTGACATGTAATCCTACTCCTGCCAGATTCCTCTCACCATGAGCCGCTCTGGACTGGGACAAGTTCTAGGCCCCAAACACAATGCAAGAGCGCCAGGCTGCAGAATGTGTATGCACCTCGACTCTTGAATGTGACTGTGGTTTGTTTATTAAGTACAGTAATAAACTCCACAACTTGAGTAGTATGGGTATGATTGTGTATTCAAAGTGCAATCACTTCATTTGGTTTGTTTCACATGATCAAATGCAAGTGGGTGTGGAGCTGAGAATAGAAAGAAAAAAAAGGTGTGGTTTGGTGTTCGTCTGAGTTTCGTTTCTATCAGACTTTCTACAGGAAGTCCCTGCTGACTAACTAGAAGAAAGGTTTGCTTGTTTGATGTATGCTGTGTGTATATATAAAGTAACTTAACAGGTAAGAGCGCAAATGATGGAGGAGGCCAAAGTGCTTCTTTTTTTTTAAAACCTTGTGTTTTCTGTGTAATGTTTAATCTTTACTTCTAAAAACAGACCGGGATGCAGAAACATGGAAAACAATTTTTCATACAACCAGTCTGTGGTTCCGACAACAGCAGAAGGTAAAACAATGTTTTACTTTGTAAAATAATGTCTTACTTTTCAAATTTTCTTGCATTTAGTGCCATTTATTTCTCTATTTTTTGGTTAACTGGACATGTTTGTGTGGAGCAGAAGGAAAATAGTGACTCATACAATGAAAAGTGAGTGTAACCCGGATGACTTGACTAAACTAGTTGGGAGTTACATTCCAACAAAGGCAGAGAAAGGCATATATGCAGGCAGAGAAATCTGGTCCCTGGGGGACAGACCTTCCATGTAAAAAATCTTATCGGTTTGTCACTTCAATGTAGTCAGACCATTTACTTCTTCTTAAGATGTTTGATGGGGGTTTTTTTTAACAAAAAACATGAATCTAATTAACTTACTTATTATTACTAATCACAGTAACAGAAGAGAAAACAGTAACAGAGGAAAAAAAATCAAAACAACAAAAACTATTTTGTAATCATTTAAGAAAATATGAATAAGATCATAAAAAACGTTTTGTTGTGACACTGCCTCTACTGAGACAGGATTTCTACCTCACCAGGTTTCATAGTAAAGGAGAGGTTCTTCAAATAACATTAATTTTATATAGGAATTACACCGTGACATTATACACCTAATAAAAAATAAGTGCAACTTACTAATGTGTATAAAAGTTATGATACATGTAGCCTACTCGTGCTTTGCATATTCTTTGCATATTCTGTATTTTCATTGTTGCCACTTGGGGGCAGTCGAAGACAAATCTGGAACAGCCTGATCAGTGAGATATTCTTGGGTGTGTTGGCCTGCTGCTGCTGCTGCTGCCGCTTCATTACCTTTTCTCTGCTATTATAAAGACACAAATGATTATGGACAAAAAATACTTTGTAGTAGCATGACATTCTTAAAATGATTAATATTTTCTATTAAGGTTGAGAGATTAGAGTATTAATCTAAATCACAGCTTCAACTGACAAAATTAGTAAATTGTGAAAGTTGCAATAATTACTGCAGCTCAAGTCCTGACTATTTTACCATTCCCTGAAATAACATAACTAAAACAGCATTAGCATTGGTCTACTTTTTATAATAGTAGACCAATGCTACTATAAGGTTGGAGATTTGAGCACAATGTAGACTGACTAGATTTGCAGAGTGGCCAACACTTTCATTATCTAGGCTCCTGATAGGCTGATATATGTGCTGACGTTGGAAACTTTGAAAATCCATGCCATAGCGAATACAGCTTTATTACACCTTAACTGATAATAAGCCTTTCCTGAAAGCACACTACAGCTCAGGAAATCAAACAATTTAGACCAAAACAGTCTTCTGGATGTGGCTGTAAATATGATTAGTCTGATTGCGCTTAAACCCATAAATTAAATGCTTGGCACTTGAATGCAATCCATGCTATGCCTGCAACCCACAAATCTTTTCGGCTACAGATGACATCTTTCCTTTCAAAGTCTTTATCCACTAAACCAGAGCAGCAGTGTGGTAAGAAGTCAAAGTAAATTGAAGAAGTAATACTAAATATGTACATTTTCCACACTACCTCCACTTCTTTGTCTAGTTTTGGGTTTTTATCTAAACCAAGATGCGAAAACTGGAGAAACAAGAACTGAAAATTTACACTGGTATTACCTACATTTTCTTCCCGCTCTCATCCCTTCACACACACGTACCCTCATCTTTATTTGGGAAAAATCCAACAAAAAAAACAACTCCTGATTGCTTTATGTCTTCTCATTTAGGTCAAGCTCAAAGCAGAGGAACTTCATTTTCTGCCCAGGGTGGAAGCGTCATCAGCGCATCACACTTTAATGATGTCCATGTACAAGGCAATCTAGTCACCAACATAAATGGTAAATATTTCACATATTTCACGTAAATTAATAATTAAATACATTTAAATTTCATTTCATTAACCTGAAATGTAACTATTACATTCCTTTACATTTATTGTTTTAATAATTGAACATTTCTGTTTCAGTCCATCCTCCTGCCAGAACTGATGGGTCTGATGCTGTTTCTGACAAATCCAAAGGTACTTTATGTGATTTATGTTAAACAATTCTTTTTCTACCAAACTACACTGAACTGGGTTCTCTCTGCTTCAAACTTCACAAAAGTTGTTCTGAAGCTAAAAATGCCATTACAGAAAGAAAAAAAAAAAAGACGAATAAAAAATAAATCAACCAACTGAATTTCAGATATAAACGTCATGTGGTGACCTAAGGCTGAGATATGGTTCTGCGTCAAAACGACGCCGTGGGGTACGCGTTGACGCGTACGTTATGCCGTGGCCCACGCCGTTGCTGACGTGCACCTCCCAAAAATTGTAACTACGCGTCGAGACGACGCAGACCAAATGCAGACCGAGAGGCTGTGATTGCGCTCTTTTCTTCGTGTATGTGTGATTTTTTTTTTGCTTTGGTTTTTTGCACAATAGTTGTCCTTATCTCTTTCATTCACTGTGACCGGAAAAGTCGGATAAACCATTCAGGAAAAGATCGCGACCCCCTAGCGGTCGCGGGGGGTACTGCACCGCGGCGAAATGGAGTGACGGAGAAGTCCGAAGGGTTCACGACGCCGTCACGGTGACGCCGTGTGCTCTGCGCTGGTGTAGCGCAGAACCATAATTCAGATTTTAGTCTCGCGTGACTCAAAATGGCGGACGAGATTTCGTCTCATCCAGTGAAAACAAACTCGGAGGCTTTACGACCAGGATAGGAGTGTGTGTGTGTGTGGGGGGTGGGGGTTAGTAGGAGAGGATGAGAGGAGAAAAGTACAACCCAAGACACTAGAATAACTTCTCACTACAGGAAAACCAAGTTCTTCTGATGTTTCCCACACAGAGACGCACTATTGTGAAACTAACTTCACACGTGCGCTCTGGTCATTCAACTGGGAAATGAGGAAGGGCTTTGTTTTCTATTGTGGAAGAACATGTCATCAAGATCCGTATATGCAAAGTAGACAAACGATAAAATAAACAAACACACACAAACTAATAAACACAACGTACAACTAAACTCGTGTTAACTAAGTTTCTCTGCGCAGACACAAAACAGCCTCTTACGTGGATCTTTGTAGTTGAAGAAAAGGGTGGTTTGGTCTGGCCGGTCAGCGTTCCTTGGTGAACAGCTGGGTGGTTACGCTCCGCAGGTGATCCTGATAAAGAGCCGCTCTTTCTCTCTCCTACTCTCCTCATCTCAGTGTGGATGAGTGGTGCATCATGGGCACAGCAGCTGGCCTCCTTCAGCTCCAGTTCGGTCCAAAGGCATTCACGTCGAGGCATGCAGGGTCCCTCGTTCGGCTCATCTGGGGCTCGGAACATTTGCAGGTCACTCGTTGCAGCGCTGCAGACAGACGCTTCTTCGGTCACGATTGTGGAGGAGGCCGGTCAGTAGCTAGTAGCTCGTCATGCTAAAATAGGAGCTGTGGCCGCTTCATAGCTCACAGAGAACTCCATTGGACCATGGACAGGTACGAGTTAGAAGACACCCTGGGACCAAGAGAGGAGGAAAGAGAAAAAGAGAAGAAGAGAGCAAAGAGGGGGGCAGCTTGCTCTTTATAGCTGGGCCCAGGCTGCGACTGCGGCCCCTCCTGCGGTTTTTGGTCCATGCCCAATGAGGGTGCTATTTCTTATTACTGAAGGGCCGTAAATGCAAATCCTGCTCCGGCGTTTGAGTCATTATGGAGATTCCTTTGTTCTTGTTGTTTTACTAACAAAAAACTGCTCAACTAGCTGACCACTAAACTGCACAAGCAGCAACCCAGAAGGAAAATATGACGCTTTTCCACTAGTATCTACTCAGCCCGACTCGGTTTGTCACACCTCGTCCCGGCTCCACCCGTTTTGTCCCCGTTTGTTTTTCCACAGCCAGGTGAGAAGTGGGCGGGTTGGGGTGAAGCTGCTGTGACGTACTCGATTGCGCAACCCCTTTGTTTGTGTCGGCGCAGATGAGAAAATCAGCTGGAGCCGCGAGCGGCTGAGAGTAAACAGCGCCTGTGGATCTGATCGTTCCTTATCGCCGTCTACATCCCTTTTTTAAATCTCTCGTCAGCCACCAGGTTTATGAACATCTGCACCTCAGAGTTGGATCACCAAACAGACTTTTGCTGGTTGAATAAAATGAACAAGAATCCGTCAGAGTCTCTTTCTCTGATGTCACATCCTGACTCAGACGTCTGACTCCAACCCCCCGACCAATCGGTGGCCTGTAGTGTGATGATGTCAGATACAGCCGACTCAGCCGCTTAGAACCTCGACAGACTCATTATCTACTCGGCACGTTAGACCCCTAGTGGAAAAGAACCAAACCAAGGCGAGTGGAGTCGGGCTGAGTAGGTGCTAGTGGAAAAGCGCCATAACAGTCCGATGGTGTTAACAGCAAATCAGTCATCACTCAGTTGAACCATTACCACCACCACAAATCATTAAAAACAAAACTAGTGGTTTACAAAATAAATAACACAATTTGTTATAATAATAAAATCGCTGCGAGCCGCCAGTCGCTCTCGCGCTGACTCCCGCTCCTGATTCAAACGTCTGACGGCCCCGCCCCCCAACCAATCAGTGGTGCTGAGGGTGGTGACGTCAGATATAGTGCCAGCTCAGCACGCTTAGAACCTCGGCAGAAAAGATACAGAAAAAGTATCTGCTTGACACGGCTCCACCCGCCTCAGCCCGTAGTGGAAAAGCGCAAGACAGGGGCGTGGCGGGTAGAAGCGAGCTGAGTAGGTACTAGTGGAAAAGGGCCAACAGACATGTGCAGGACCTAACCCTAACCCTAACCCCATGCAGTCATTTGTTTTTGCTAGGACCTTCAAAAGTTATTGCAAATTCTGTTTAAGGGCAATATTTGTTTAAACACTAGTTTAACACACGTTTCAGGAAATATTACCCTCGGCCCAACATGTAGTTGGAGAAACAAGAAGCAATGCAGCGGTAATAGTCGAAAGCATCAGTTACATGACACGTTGGTTTTCTAAACAGCCATTTTGAAGCCTTTTTTCCCATAGACCTTGAAAGTTGGCAGTGGATACCAGCTTTTTCAATCAACCCACGTCGGAGGGGCTTCAGACATTTTCAGCAGAATATCTTGCTTCACATGTGTTGGTGGCGTAATCAGAAATTAAGACTGTACTTACTGGGTTTTCTTTGTTTAAGCTGGTCGACAGTAGCTGCTTACTTAAATACTTATATTTATATGCTTTTCATCTTTCAGAAAATGTCAAGAGGAGCCAAGATGAACTTAAATCTTACCTTCTATATAAAACGAAGAGCCTGCCTGAAGGAACAGAGGGTGAACCTGTGACTTCCTTAAACAAGATCTACACAGAGCTTTACATCATAGAGGGAGGCAGTTGTGAGGTCAATAGTGAACATGAAGTGATTGATTTAGAATGTACAAGGGGTACAAGTGTAGAGAGGAAAATCCATCTCCATGAAATTTTTAAAGCCTCATCAAATGAAGAGGACCCACCTCAGAGAGTTTTGACGAAGGGAATTGCTGGCATTGGAAAAACTGTTGGTGTTCAAAAATTCACTCGGGATTGGGCAGATGGAGCATCCAACCAAGCCTTCCAGTTTGTTTTTCCCTTTACATTCAGAGAGTTGAATTTGTTAAGAGATGAGGATTGGAGTCTTTTGGACTTGATAAAATACTTTTTTGATGATGAGGAGGATTCAAACATGCCCGATTACAACAATTATAATGTTCTGTTCATCTTTGACGGTCTTGATGAAAGTCAGTTCCCTCTGAAATTTGGTGAAAATGGCCTCTGTCGCAAAATTACAAAGAAGACCAAAATAGATGCCCTACTAACCAACTTAATAGAAGGGAAACTGCTGCACAAAGCCTCAGTCTGGATCACAAGTAGACCCGCTGCTGCCAATAAGATTCCTCTCAAACACATCAACAGAGTGACAGAGGTGCGAGGGTTTGATGATGAGCAGAAGAAAGAATACTTTCTAAAGACAATCAGTGATGAGACAATAGCTTGCAAGATCTTGGATCATCTTCAGTCAAGGGCACTGAGAAGTCTGCACATCATGTGCCATATCCCTTTATTTTGCTGGATTTCAGGCAGAGTCCTTCAAAGTCTCTTTGGAAGTTGTGATGAAAGCGAGTTGCCCAAAACTCTAACTGAGATGTATACACACTTCCTGATCATCCAGACACAGCGGAAACAGCAAAAGGATTACCAGGAAGGCAATGCCAACACAGATGTGATTATGAAACTGGGAAAGTTGGCATTTGAACAGTTACAAAAGGGTAATATAATATTCCTTGAAAAAGACCTGAAAGATTGTCAAATTGATCTGAAACAAGCTGTTATTTATTCAGGAGTTTGTACACAAATCATAAGAAAAGAACATGGTCTATACAAACAAGAGTTTTACTCCTTCATACACTTGAGTGTTCAGGAGTTTCTCGCAGCTCTGTATGTACAAGAGACTTTCATGGATGGAGGAGGAAACCCTCTCAGCCGGATAAGAGTCCAGTCACAAGAAGGAGGAAGTCCTGTCATTTTCCTCCACATGAATGCAGTCAACAAGGCTCTGGACGCTAAAGATGGACGATGGGACTTGTTCCTACGCTTCCTTCTGGGGCTGTCTCAAAAGAAAATTCAGGAGCTTCTCCAGAAAGTTTTGGGACTTAAGGAAAGATGTCTACAGAGCAGCCAGGAGACCATCAACTACATTCATGAGATGATCAGGAAAGTGTCTTATGCCGACAAGAGTATTAATCTGTTCCACTGTTTGAATGAGTTGGGTGACCAGTCTCTTGTAGAGCAAGTCCAAAATTACCAGAGTTCAGGGGATGTTACTAAAATGTCACCCTCCCATTGGTCAGCTTTGGCGTTTGTGCTGCTTGTTTCCAATGAAGACCTTTCTATCTTTGATCTGAAGAAATACCATGGATCTGATCAAGTTCTGGAGAGGCTCCTCCGAGTGCTCAAAGCATCAAGAAAAGCTTTGTATGAGTGTAGTTTCAATCAATTACATATTTATCTGAGAGTCCAAGTTGGCTTTTAAAGGTATCATGAACAATCTTTGCAAATGTTTTTTTTCTATAGGTTAAGTGACTGTAAACTCACTGATAGATGCTGCAAATGTATTGCCTCAGTTCTTGGCTCCTCCTCTGGTCTAGAGGAGTTGGATCTAAGCGGAAATCCTCTGTACGACTCTGGAATGAAAATACTCTCTGATGGCCTCAGAAGTCCCAACTGCAAACTCCAAACACTCAGGTAAAACATAAAAAAAGAGTAAAAGATTACAGCAATTATTTATAAATATGTAAAGTGACATTATTAGGACAAAGTGGGAGTAAGTGCCTGCCATTGTTTATGTTATGTTTATGTAATTATTGCTCGGGGGTCATGTTCTGGGTCTCTGGAAAGATCCTAGAGACAACTTCTGTTATAATAGACACTATATAAATGAAATTGAATTGAATTGAATAGAGACTATGTCTACAATGTTTATCTTTTAGTGGCTCCGTCTCATAGAAATACGTTCCCCATAGAATGAAGTATGACTTTTTTTCTCCCTCTTTTTTGTATTAACTGCTGTAATTATTCTTTGTGTGTGTTTGTGTGAGTCATTTTTCTCCCTTGTGGTGTAGTTTGAGACAATGTGGCATTACAGAAGAAGGGTGCAGATCTTTGGCCGGGGATCTGGCTTTGAATCGGTCCCACCTGAAAGAGTTGGATCTCAGCCACAATAAGCTTGATAATGAAGGACTGATAATGCTTTCAAATGTTCTGGACAAATGCCATTTGGAAACACTGAGGTATAAAACATTTGCACTATTTTATCTCTATACGAATAATGATATGAAAAAAATTTAGTAATTAACAAAAACCAATCTGTCTGCAGGTTAACTGAGTGTGGCGCTACAGAAGAAGGATGCCGAGAGCTGGTCTCAGCTCTCCACTTGAATCCATCTCAGCTCAAAATCCTTGATCTGAGCAGGAACAGTGTTGGAAGTGAAGGAGTTGCTCTGCTCTCTAGCTTCCTGAGGAACCCTGACTGCCAGCTTCACCAATTAGGGTAAACAAATAATTCCTTTTTTAACTTTAAAGGAATTTCCACTTTTGATTGTGCTATAGACTAACCATTTACCTACAGTGTTAGTGGTAAGCGTTTAATGTCTTTGGCCCATTGGGACACACTGACGTTAGACCACAGGAATAAATATCAGCCGTGCAACCGGTGCAGTTGCACCGGGGCCCAGACGCTGTCAGGGGCCCATGAAGGAGAGAGAGAAAAAAATGTTTTTGTGAATGGAATAGTCCAATCACTGTAACAGGATACCTGTCAGTCATGTTCAGTAAATGATGTCTAACAGCTACCTCCATAAATGAAAAACGAAATTGACCCGACCAACAGGGGGCCGGGAGGAGACTTCCTGTGCTTTGCAGGGCGGTGTAGCCAGTCACAACGCTAGCCGTCATGGCAACAATAGCAGTTCTCTATAGTGACTGTGCCCGTGTGTGTGCGCTTTTGTTTAGGGCAGGGTTGGGGGCACCAAAAAAATATTTGGACTGGGGTCTATCACCATGATGTTCCGCCACTGCGTTAGACCATACAGTTATATCCGCAGGTTAGCAGCCTGTCTTTTGATTCAATTCCATTAAATTTTATTTGTATAGCGTCTAATACGACAGATGTTGTCTCTAGACGCTTTCCAGAGACCCAGAACATGAACATAAACCCCGAGCAATTATTACATAAACAATGGCAGGTAAAAACTCCCCTAGTGGGAGAAAAGCCCCAAGCCAAACATTAGCAAGGAAAACTCCCCTTTAGGAGGGAAGAAACCTTGAGCAGGACCAGGCTCACAAGGGGGGACCCTCCTGCCGAAGGCCAGGCGGGAGGGGTCGGGGACGTCAGCAGCACACAGCAGGCAGGTGGAAGCAGCAGCGGGATGACCGGGGATGGGGGGGCGGGGTGGCGCAGGCCAGCACGCAGCTCCCGAAGCTCCAGCCTGCAAACATGCACAAAAGAGAAAAAAGGGGGGCCAGCACAAGAAACTACAGGAACGATGGACAAAAATGATAGCTTTGAGATATTTATAATAAGTAAAAATGGAAATGGAGAAGAGAGGAAGGGAGAAGGAGAGGAGAAGAAGGGTGAGAGGCACCGCCCAGTGGATCATGTCGGTGCCCCCCTGCAGCATAAGCCTATAGCAGCATATCTACCACAAAGCTATGTTTGAGACTAACCATTATAGTCTTGTATCTGCAGCTATGACTACTGACTCTAACACACTAGAGTTTACACTACCTAGAGATTTACCAACACCAGCTAGAGGTTTACTAAACACTAACTATAGGCTTTACTAAACAGAAAGGTTTTAAGTTTGGTTTTAAAGGTGGAGGTGGTGTCAGCCTCCTTAACCCAGATTGGAAGTTGGTTCCATAGTAATGGTGCCTGATAGCAGAACGCCCGCCCTCCAAATCTACATTTGTGGCGCTTTCACACTAGTACCGCCTTACCGCCTTACCGCGGCTCGGCTCATCGCGGCTCCACTCGTTTTGTCCCCGTTTGTTTTTCCACAGCCAGGTGAGAAGTGGGGGGGTTGGGGTGAAGCGGCTGTGATGTACTCGATTGCGCAACACCTTTGTTCGTGTCGGCGCTGATGAGAAATCAGCTGGAGCCGCGAGCGGCTGAGAAAAAAACAGCCCGTCTACATCCCTTTTTCAATTCTCTCGTCAGCCCCCAGGTTTATGAATATCTGCACCTCAGAGTTGGATCACCAAACAGACGTTTGCGCTTTATAATAAAATCGCCGCGAGCCGCCAGTCGCCCTCGCGCTGACTCCCGCTTCCTGATTCAAACGTCTGCCGGCCCCGCCCCCCGACCAATCAGTGGCGAGGAGGGTGATGACGGCCCCGCCCCCGAACAATCAGTGGCGAGGAGGGTGATGACGGCCCCGCCCCCGACCAATCAGCTGCCTGTAATGTGATGACGTCGGAAATAGTCCCGGCCGAGCTCGGTTAGAACCTCGCCAGAATGGTTACAGAAAAAGTATCTGCTTGGAGCAGCTCTACCCGCCTCAGCCCCTAGTGAAAAAGCGCAAGACGGGGCCGTGGCGGGTAGAAGCAAGCTGAGTAGATACTAGTGCAAAAGGGCCATTGGATACTCTAGGAACTACGAGTAAACCTGCACTCCGAGAACGGACAGCTCTGCCAGGAACATAAGGCACTATCAGGTCTTGTAAATAATGCGGAGCATAGCGTTTTGGGCTTTATACGCAAGTAATAAAATTTTAAATTGGATTCTGAATTTTACAGGTAGCCAATGGAGCGAGGCGAACACTGGAGAGACGTGGTCTCTCCTGCTGATTCCTGTCAGTACTCGTGCTGTTGCATTCTGGATCAGCTGGAGCCTATTCAGCAAATTACTTGGACATCTTGCTAATAACACATTACAGTAATCTAGTCTAGAAGATACAAACGCATGAACTAGTTTTTCTGCATCACTCTGCGAGAGGATTTTCCTAATCTTTGCAATATTACGGAGATGGAGGTTTTACAAACCTGATTAACATATGGTTTAAACAGCAAATCCTGATCGAACCGTATGATTTTTAGAGCAAAGTCATGATATTTAAAAAAAACATCTGAAAAGTTGGTAAATACAACTTCTAAAAAACAGCAAATGAAGATAATAAAAATAGTTGGATAAATCAAAGGGAAAGAAAATGTAAAATAGAGGAACCAACTGGAGGATTAGACAATCCAGCAATGCCAAATTAGCCATCTGAATTGCCCATATGAGTGAGTGTGTAGATTGCAAGTACCCTTATGATTAAATAGCTTGTACACCCATCTTCAGTTGTAAGAACTTTAGTAACTAATTGTTACCTGCATAACATTACCAGTCTCTCACATTTGTGGAGGAATGTTGGTCCAATCTTCTTCTGAAGGTCCCACGTGTGAGATCCCCATAACTCCATCAGGTTGAGGCCGAAACTTCGGCCGAATCTCATAGATTTGGTGGCGTGCTTGCAATCGTAAGCAGTCAGAGACCAGCATCTATTGTTTGTTATCATTCTTAATTCAAAACTGCTTTTCTCTACAGGCTTGAAGGTTGTCGGTTCACAGAGAGTGGCTGTGCTGCGTTGGCTTCCAGTCTGAAGTCAAACCCGGTACATCTTAGAGTTCTGAATCTGGGAAGAAATGATCTCAGAGACTCTGGAGCTGAAAACCTTGCCAAATTCTTGGAAGATTCACTTTGTCAGCTGGAGATACTGAAGTATGTAAGCTGGCCACTATCACACTCTTCACACCTGCATGTATACAAAGATAGTTCTCAGGCTTTTGACCACATTAACAAACTAATACTTAGTAATCATAGTTTCAAAATGTTGTCTTTTATGAGCTTTAAAAGGTCAACAATTAGAACAGTTAAACACTGAGATAGCTCTGCATAAGTTGATTATGATTTTTTTTCAATTACTTATGTTTTTGTAACTATTCTTACTATATTATTATTTTACACGTGTGTCCAGAACAGCCTTCACAATCTATATATATATATATATATATATATATATATATATATATATATATATAATTTTTTTTTTTTTTTTTTTTTTTTTTTTTTCTTTTCCATATAATATGGAATTCAATGTTCTTAAATGAGAAATATTTTTCACAAGTGGAAAACATTCAAGACAGCTGCCAATCTTTCCAGGAGAGGATGTCCACTCAATCTAACCCCAAAGTCTGACTCTGCAGCACTCAAAGAATAATATATGCATGCACACACCCACACACACTATCGTATACCACAAAGGCCTCAGCAAGCATGATAATAAGTAAATCAGGGACTTTAACATTTAAACGCCTCAAATGTTGGGATGAGAACCCTTGCTTGCTGAATCATCTCTAGCTGAAAATCTGCACCCCTCCCTGCAGATATGGTCTGCATGCAGACATATTCATCTTGGGTACAAGGTAGATGGCCAATGTTACATGCATCAGAAGAATGTTGACCAGTTCAGCTAGATCCACATCCTCCAAACCCAAGAACTGAGTTGACCTTAGAAGAATCTGCAGTTATCTATCATGGGGAGCAACATCAGTGTCTTAAAGAAACTGAGCAAACTGATGAAGAAGGCTGGCTCTGTTTTGGAGCCTCTGGAGCTGAATATGCAAAGGAGAGTACTTCATAAAATGAGGAAGATCATGGACGACCCTGAGCAACCTCTTCGCAATGCAATCAGAACATTTACATGCACTAACAGAAAGTTGAATTGTTGCCTTAATCGGATCGATATCAACATTTTAAAAACCATGTACTGTACGTATACACCTTAGTCAGGGTGTAGTTGAACCGCACTGAAGCTCTTGATAGCTATTAAAGCCTGATATTGCGTCCTAATTCGATTTATTCCGGCATGTAAATGCAACCCACGCTTAGACGTGCTAGCGACTGCCCCAAGACTAGAGTCTCACTTCTGGAAGTGACGACACTGCAAAACCCAGAATATCAACACAGTAGGAGAAGAAGAAGATGAACAACAAAGAAGGAACCGGAAGAACACACACCTCACTCAATAATCGATTGTCTTCTTGTGCTTATATATTTGGATATCTCGGAAACTCCAGCTCTATCCTTAGCTAGATTGTTTCCAATAGCTTGGTTTAGATTTGCATGTGACCACACTGAGTGATTCAGCAATGGGGTGTCATCAGTCAGAGGCTTTGGGGACACCCAGGGCTGTTTCATGATTCTCACAAACTCTGAGAACAAAGCCAGTCTGTGTCTCACCATAGGTTGCTATGTGGGGGGAAATCATTTTCTGACAGCATGGGACTTTGAAGGGTGGCACAATGGGCGTGGTTCAGCCGCTCTTCAAGCCAATCAATGCAAAAGCACTTCCATCTTTCTCGACTGCTGATTCGACACAACAGCCATGGTTCCTCTCTCACCTCATGATAGAGGATGTTGTCCTACCTCACCCTTCCATCTCTTGTGTCATCATTCATCACGTAGGTTACCATCTCAGTAAATGGTATGAGGTTTTTGGAACTAATAAACAATGTAACAAATAGAGGTAGACAGTGAAGTGCAGTAACATTGAGGAGGTTAAGACTAGCACTTTGAGAGATCAGACCCTCCATCTACCATAGCAGTCTCATTGGCCTTGACAAGCATGTTTAAATAACTTTGTCAGGAGGGTCCAACAGTTCATCTTCTATAAGTCTAATGTGGATAGTGCAATCACATCTGCAGTTATCTATTGGGGGAGCAACATCAGCGACTTAAAGAAACTGAGCAAACTGATAAAGAAGGGGGGAACCGACTCAAAACCACACAATAAGTACCGGGGTCCTTATACTTTATTTTAATTAAAAGACAAACGGTTCTGGTCTGAAGCCTCTGCAGCTGATTGTGCAAAGGAGGGTACTTCATAAAATTATGAAGATCATGGCCGACCCTGAGCATTCTCTTCACAACACAATGGTTAAGAAATGGGGTGTCTTCAGATCCACTGCAACACAGACCACAACAGGAGCTCCTTCCTGCCCACAGCAATAAACCTCTACAATGACTCTTTGAAGAGACTTAAATCATGACTACTGTAACAATAAATCTTCATTTGCATTTTAGTAAAGTATTTATTGAAATGGAATTGAAATTGAACAGGGTGTGGTCCCCATATTGATTTGTTCCAAATGTATTAATGGAAAGTAAATATAGAATGAAGAGAAGAGGGTTTGAAGAAAACATTGCAAAAGCATTGCTTTAAAAGAGGATGTACTAGACTTTGCACATGACTACATGGGGCGGCAGTAGCTCAGGTGGTAGAGCGGGTCGTCCAATGATCCGAAGGTCGGCGGTTCGAATCCCGCTCCATCCCAGTTACTGTCGTAGTGTCCTTGGGCAAGACACCTTACCCAGCTTGCCCCGTGTGAATGTGTATGAATATGTTTGAATGTTTGGTGGTGGTCGGAGGGGCCGTTTGGCGCGGAATGGCAGCCACGCTTCTGTCAGTCTGCCCCAGGGCAGCTGTGGCTACAAATGTAGCTACCACCACCAGTGAGAATGTGTATGAATGAATAATGGTCTAAGTGTAGCACTTTGAGATTCATTGAATGGAAATTGAGTGTTACAAGTTAAATGCATTATTATTATTATATGTATAAGTATTCTCACTCTGCATCTGTAAAGTTATTCCAAGCACCCTCATCTGGGAAGAAAAGGAATCTTTTGTAATACAACACCCAGTATTTCTTTGTTTTCTTTTACATTTTATTTTTAAATACTATCCTGAGAAATGACGTACATGAGAATTCATATTACACAGTGACTCCTGTTTGCTCTCCTGTAACATTTTCAGCATAAAGCAATGTTTGGGATTTGTTTTTAGGCTTTTAAAGACCAAACTTCAAAGGCATGACGCAGAAGTCCTGGTGTCAGCCTTGGTTTCAAATCCTTCCCACCTCAAGGAACTGGACCTGGGTCTGAATGACATTGGTGATGAGGGAGTGAAGGGAATTTCTGCTCTTCTGAAGAATCCCAACTGCAAAATGGAAGCACTGAGGTGATGACATGCATGACGAATGTCAGTTTTGTTATAACAAATACAAATTAGCCATCTGAATTGCCCATAGGAGTGAGTGTGTAGATTGCAAGTACCCTTATGATTAAATAGCTTGTACACCCATCTTCAGTTGTAAGAACTTTAGTAACTAATTGTTACCTGCATAACATTACCAGTCTCTCACATTTGTGTAGGAATGTTGGTCCAATCTTCTTCTGAAGGTCCCACGTGTGAGATCCCCATAACTCCATCAGGTCTAGGTCGAAACTTTGGCCGGATCTCATAGATTTGGTGGCGTGCTTGCAATCCTAAGCAGTCAGAGACCAGCATCTATTGTTTGTTATCATTCTTAATTCAAAACTGGTTTTCTCTACAGGCTTGAAGGTTGTCGGTTCACAGAGAGTGGCTGTGCTGCGTTGGCTTCCAGTCTGAAGTCAAACCCGGCACATCTTAGAGTTCTGAATCTGGGAAGAAATGATCTCAGAGACTCTGGAGCTGAAAACCTTGCCAAATTCTTGGAAGACTCACTTTGTCAGCTGGAGATACTGAAGTATGTAAGCTGGCCACTATCACACTCTTCACACCTGCATGTATACAAAGATAGTTCTCAGGCTTTTGACCACATTAACAAACTAATACTTAGTAATCATAGTTTCAAAATGTTGTCTTTTATGAGCTTTAAAAGGTCAACAATTAGAACAATTAAACACTGAGATAGCTCTGCATAAGTTGATTATGATTTTTTTTCAATTGCTTATGTTTTTGTAACTATTCTTACTATATTATTATTTTACACGTGTGTCCAGAACAGCCTTCACAATCAATATATCTAAATGATTTTAGTTTTAACTTCTTAGAGATGATTGTCAAGTTTTTCTCAACTTTATTAACTAGAGAGATAATGTTTTTAACTATGGGATAATTGTTTTTTTTGACTTTTCTTTTGTCCAATCAGGTAAAAAGTTATTTTGTTTTTTAAATGGTTATATAGTTACTGAAACCATTAAGAAAAATTGCATTTAATTAAAAAAGTTGTGATTTTCACTACGTGAATGTTTAGACAGACCAAACCAGAAATGGAACAGACAACATGAGAGCTCTTAAACAACAAACACTCGTGCAATTAGGAGAAAAACATCTCTCTACAACTACATGATTAATTACTCCTTAACATGCATGTTTACAAAGAAAATCTGATTTGAGAACTGTATTTAACTCTCTCCCTGCAGCCTGAGGTGCTGCACCTTAACAGAAGTGGGCTGCCAGACTGTGGTTGCTGCTCTGAGCAATTCCTCCGCTCTCAAAGAGCTCGACCTGAGCTTCAACCAGCTCAAGGAAGAGGAATTGAAGCTGCTCTCTGGCTGGCTGAAGAAACCCTTCTGCAAACTTGAGATATTGAGGTGAGATTTGTCAGATTTGTCTTTTTACATGATATGTTCTCACTTGGGATGCACTTACATTCAATTTACTGTTTTGCCACAAAGGGGCTGCTGGTTCAGTTATTGAAGAGTTATTAATGATTGTCCTTTGACAATTATTAACAATTAATAAAGTAGATTATTTATCAAATTGAATTATCAAAATGAATAAATCAAAACGGGGCACCACCTGAATTAATCAGGAAAATGATAACTAAACAGCAAAATCAGTCTCAAGGAAGATTATTCCTTAGAATAATAGTAAAGGAAGGAGTCCGAGCACAGACCTTGCAACCAGCAGTTGTGACAAATATGTATAAAATACATCGAAACTCATCTCGGCCTCTTGTATCTGCAATCTTGTCCTTTCGGTCACTACCCAAAGTTCATGACCATAGGTGAGGGTAGGTGCGTAGATTGACCGGTAAATCGAGAGCTTCGCCTTTCGGCTCAGCTCCTTCTTCACCACGACGGTCCAGTACACCAACCGCATAACTGCGGACGCTGCACCGATCCGTCTGTCAATCTCACGCTCCATCGTTCCCTCACTCGTGAACAAGACCCCGAGATACTTGAACTCCTCCACCTGAGGCAGGACTTCTCCACCCACTTGGAAACAATTTTTGCATTAGTACCTTTAGAAATTCTTTATTGTAAGTCAAAAATGACAGTGATACAGTTTGGCAATAATTGTTGCCAGTGGGGCTAAACAGGTTAAACAATATGGGTCACAACCAGGGGCCTCATCTATAAAGCTTGCTTGCGCAGAAAAAGCGCCTGAAAGTTGCGGAAGCCGCCTTCTACGCAAATCATCGGATCTAAAAAGAAAAAACTAACCGAAAAATCTGCTTATCTTTACGGCAACTAGGACCCTCCCGTAAGAATTTACTTAAGACACGGGGAACTGGCGACGCAGGGTTTGAGGTGGTGAAATGAAGCCAGATTCATGTCATACTCTTAATAATGTCATCACATATCACAAAATATATCAGACTTAAAATAATAAAATAATAAAATAAAATAATATAGCGCTGATCGTGTTCCTCTGTGTGTGAAGCTGTCAGTCAGGACTCTGGTGCTGCTGGAGCTGCAGCCGCGGTGCAGGACACGCCGGGAACCTCCTTCACCGCTTTAGGACAGAACAAATGAGGGGCTGCGTTTAGGGAGCCCCACGGAGCCCCTCATTTCTTCCCTAGAGGGACTCAGATTTGTTTTCATATATATGAGTTTTACGGGCGCGTGAAACCTTTAGGTGCGGGTGTATGGTGCCTAAATTATGGCCCCGCGTTAAAACGACGCAGAGCCTACGGCGTAGGGTACGCGGCGACGCGCACCTACGCCGTAGGCTCTGCGTTGGTGACGCAGAACCATAAACCCGCCCTGAGCAGCTCTGAGGGGAGACGGGAGGGGAGGAGGGGAAGCTGGGGGTGAAGCGGGGCTGCAGGGCCGTTCTCGTATCGCTTTCATACAGTGTCTTGATAATTTGCAATGTAAGGCTGAGCCTACCGTTAGTTTTTAAACTGTAAAAAGTAAGGGGAAAATAAACATGATTTTGAAAAGACGGGGGGACGTGTATCCCCCTGTTGCACCGGGGAACTCAAGGCGTTCCGCGCAGCAACGGCGTGCTGCCACTCACTCGCTTTATTTTATACTATTTATTTTTCTACTTTTACTGTGACCACAAAATAATGTGGTTTTCCTGTCCTCCTCCTCATCAACAACATCTAGATCTCAGATCTCAGTGAAATTCAGTGGCACGGTGGCTCGACACGTTCATTCATTCATTCTGAAGCCAAACAGGTTGCAGGAAGCCACTGCGCATGCTCAGCAGGCTCATTCATATGCAAAATGATTCCATTTTCGGTAGAAAGTGGGCGTGTAGAGGGAGGGATACCAGGCGGATTCACGTGCGCAGCCTTCCAGCTGGACTGTGATTTATAAATAGAACCTTACGTGGAAGTCTGCGTGCACGCGGTTTTATAGATCCGGATTTTTTTTTGCGCCCGCCATTTTCGGCTTTTGAGCGTACGTGCACTTTTAGTATGACTCCTACGCAGTCCATTTTAAATGAGGCCCCAGTTCTTTAGGTGATTTTAACATATATTTCACAGGAACAGAACAAAATCAGTCAGTGATTCAAGAAAAGATGGTGAAGGAATGCCAGGGGGCCTGCACCAAAACACAATCACAGACAGTGAACACACGCCTAAAGGTTCTGCCTTACAGCTAGTGATTCCTTGACGGCTTGTGACTCCAGTTAAATGTTAAATGTTCCTGGGGGAACAACTATCAAACAAACATAAACCCAATATTTCTACTCCAAAAAAAAGCAATCAGAATTGTCAACCATGCTAAATACTACGCACCAACAAATCCACTTTTCATCCGGTCAAACACCATAAAATTATACGATTTAATCAAATTCAAGACAGCAATAACAATGTACAAGGCACACAACCAGATGCTCCCACACTGTATCCTGGAGTTGTTCCAGGTGAGGGAAAGCAGGCACAACCTAAGGGGCTATGGCATTTTTGAGCAGAAATGGCCAAGAACAAAAAAAATGTCAAGGTGTATCAGTGTCGAAGGTGTGAAACAATGGAACCGCCTGGATGAGGAACTAAAAAAAAGTAGCTCAATTTATAAATTAAAAAAAAATTATAAATCTAAAATAATGGATAAATATAGAACACTAATATAAATTATCTTCATATTAAACTGTCTAAATTATTCCTCCTGCAGCTATCCTCAAATCGTGAGTGACCAAATTTATTTTCTTCTCTTCTTTGTTTATTTTCTTTGTTTTATTCGTTCGTTTCGTTTTCTTCTTATTAGTATCTTTTGTTTCTGAAGTCTGCCTTTGTTGAAAAGGATAGGCAAAATAAGCCATGAGGCTTCAGCTTATACCTTTTTGGTCAAAAAAAAAAAAAGGAAATGTGTACATATATATAATATATATATTTATACCTGTGTGTATACTGTACATATACAGTGTGTATATGCAAACATCTTAAAATGTAAATGACCAAAACAAAATAAACTAAACTAAAACTAAACTAAAGCTTATGTTTGTTTGTTAAAATGTTCAGGAAATAAATAAAGATATAATTGGAAAAAACACAAACAAACAATGTAACTTAAATGACCAAATTGATGAATCATTCATGTTTAAAAAGCAATTCTGACCCAGAGCTCTGTCTAAATCCCTCCCTGTAGCCTCTCTGGATGTGGATTAACAACAGTTTTCCAGACATTGGCTGCTGCTCTGAGCTCGTCCTCAGCACTCAAAGAGCTTGACCTGCGCGACAACCCTCTCAAGGACCAGGAGCTGAGGCTGTTCTCTGACTGGCAGCAGAAAACCTGCAGACTGGAGAGACTGAGGTGAGACGTGCCACATTTGTTTGTGTCTATGTTAAAGCTGTAGTTTTCTTTTTAATTATTATTGTTTGGTTCCACCTTAAATACAATTATTAACTAATAGGAACTATCACATATCGACCAATCAGAAGAAGGGGCGGGGCTAATTCATGCCAATGAAGGTCAAGTACTCAATACCGAGTCAGATGACACCACCCATGACTCTTTATATCACACCATTCAAAATTTATGGCAGAAAATAGGAACTATCAAATATGGACCAATCAGATAAAGGGGGGCGCGCTTTTTGGCGTCTAGCATCGCCACAGTAACGCTTTTGACTGAGAAAAGTAATGCGCGTCGTTGCAGGATGGAGACGCAGATTTTGACGTATAACACACCTGGGTGCACGTTACGGTTCGGGCCGTATTAACTGCCGAAGAAATGGCATAAATTGCGCCAAAATTACACAATTAAGTCAAAATGGCCGACTTCCTGTTCAGTTTTCGGCCATGGCGCCAAGAGACTTTTCTTTAAGTTGCGACATGATACAGGTGTGTACCTTTTTTTCGTGCATGTATGTCCAACCGTATTGTGGGGCTTGAGGCACAAAGTTTTCTAGGGGGCGCTGTTGAGCCATTTTGCCACGCCCATTAATGCAAACCATTAAATATCAAATTTATCACCAGGCGTGGCTTGCGTGCAAAATTTGGTGACTTTTGGGGCACGTTTAGGGGGGCAAAAAGGCCCTTATTTCGTCGGAAGAAGAAAAATAAGGAAAAGGAAAAAGAAAAGGAAGAGTAAAATTCCTACAGATACAATAGGGCCTTCGCACTGTAAGTGCTCGGGCCCTAATAAAGTCTTCCCATAGCTCACAGACAGAGAACAGGTCTCCAGCACCAGCCATGTGTTCTCCTCTCAAACAGGAAGTGAAACTTAACTAAATAGGAGTTAAGACTGCATTTACCCTTGTTTCCACAGGGGGCAGTATAGCATTAAGCAGCTTGGCACTGGCCATGACATCATCACTTGATTTCTTCTTTTGCAATTCTTATGAAATAATGAAATAAATACATAAATAGTAAGTGGAAGCGAAAGGATTAGTGGAGAAAAACTGTTTAAAGTCAGTTTCAATTTCATCCATCCATCCATCCATCGTCCGCCGCTTATCCGTTCCCGGGTCGCGGGGGCAGCAGCCTCAGCAGGAAAGAGATATCTGCCGTATCTGCGCATGAAGAGTATAGACAGCATAGTGAAGACTCCAGTGCATCATGGGAAATTCCCCAGCGATATGGATATGCTTTCGTTCGAGGAAGTTGAGCCAGCTCTTATCTCTTATCTTATCTTTAAGCTTTACCAAAAAACAAAAGCCTCAATCCTAATCATGAAGGTTGAGAGGGTGCCTGCGTCCCAAACACCACACACAGAAGAGGTGTCTGATACAGAAGGCTCTGCCTCAAGTTTGGCATTTTTGCATGAGTGTGAAGTTACGACACAGCGGAAGGGGCATTATCAGAAAATATTTAAATAAAGTTGAATCAAATTTTTGTACTTCCAAACAAGACATGGTCTTAGTTACTAGATGTTAACATGACGTGTTTCACCAGGTTGCCAGATTCCCTGGACAGCAGCGAGAAGTCTCTGGCCCCAGTTCAGAGGTCCGAGTCCTCGTTCCTCGGAGAGCCGGATCCGGACAAGAGTCGGCCAGCAGGAAGGGGTTGGAAGCTGCCCTCTGATTTCCAGCAGAAAATGTCCAACGAACTGATGCTGCAGCATCAGAACAGTGTGCTGCCTGAGCAGCTCTGAGACATGACCCAACTGGACAAGGTTGACTTGAAAACATGCAAACATCACAGGTGAACAACACATGTGGCTGATCTGCCACTTGAGAGAGACCAGGGGCCTCATGCACAAAAAACGTGCGTAAGCAACTTTCTACGCTCACGGTCGGATGTTCAAAAAGTGATTTGAACGTGGAAAGTTGCGGTCCTTCATGCACAAATCATGTCTGGCGTATGCACTTATCTGAGGTTTTGTCCGTTGGCGACACTCACCGGTGATGCAGTCAACTGCAGAATATGAAGAAACGTAACGTTAACAATAAGTTCACGACCACATGAAGGACACGACAGTCCCCACATCACCAGATAAGTTACACAAGAGTTGAGCTGCAACAATCTCACAATCAACCACATGATCTGAACAAACAACTAAAGGCAGGAGCTCAACGATGGAACCTGCAAATCCCAATCGAAGCCTTGGTTCCGTTAGAGCACAGGTGTCAAACTGAATCCCAGAAGGGCCGGTATCCTGCATGTTTTAGATGTTTCACTGCTTTAACACACCTGATTCTAATTAATCATCATCACCAGCTTGTCATCAAGGCCTGGATAGTTCTGTTGATGACACAGTCACTTGTATCATGGTGCAATGAAGCAGGGAAACATCTAAAACCTGCAGGGACACCGGCCCTCGAGGACTGGAGTCCGACACCCCTGCGTTAGAGGAACCTGCTGATGCATCAGATCACACCGATCTGCTGGTCCAGGACTAAGACTGGACCATCAGCTGGTTTAGGTACCAACAGGATCCTTCTGGATCTCTGTCCTGAACTGGACCAGCTGCTCCGGTTTGGACCAACATGATGCATCAGCTGGAGCTGCAGACAGGTCGGACATCTCTGTCCCCATGACGACCGTATGGGACAACTACTCGAGATAAAAGCCAGATCCTAAAACATCCCATAACTGTGTCTGGACCGAAAAACATTAAAATACATTTTACAGCGAAAAAACGGTTCTGTAAAGTTGTCTTTTAAAATAAAACTAAGATGTCACGGAAAGGGTGGTTGGTACGAACTGATGTGACTCGGCAACGAATGAATGAAGTTGAATGAATTAAGTTTTTATTGAATGTTTAGGCAACTTTTAGAGTCTGATATTGAGTCAGTTGCAGCTGCTGCAGGACTCCAGAAAGTGTTTCTCCGGTGATGGAGGCCGGGACTAAGACCGGTCTCTCCTCCTGTACACGAGGCCCCAGGTCCATCAGATCTGTGAGTCAGAAACTACTAGAGCTGCATCGTCATTTTATTATAACTGTTTGGTGACTGTCTGACACACGCACTTGCATTAAATCATGTTTTAAGGGTGGATAATATTGTATTGTAATGGGAAAATAACAATGTATTCTACATTTCGGACACATGGTAATACTCACTGTCTGAGTCTTGGAAATGCAATCATCTTATCGTATGCTCTTTGTTTGTTGTTTAACTTTATCTGAATCCAGGAAGGAACTATTGTCGATTACAATCGACAATACCTGTCGATTGTATTCAGACTGTTTTACAGACTTGTTTACAGACTTGATGACATTTACTTACCGTACACAATCTTTGTCTATAACACACACCTACTGTACTGTACACCTTGGAGCAAACCATCAATGTGCAATTATACTTTGTTGTGATTGTATGCTGATCCCAGTACTTTCATGCACAGGTCCGTGTAAAATGTATTCATTTTCTGATTAAATAAATAATATCAATATCTATTCAAACAGACATGTCCTTTTCTTGCTGGATTCAAATAAAATAAATTCATTTTAACATGACTCAGACGTCAATTTAATGACACTTTCTTATTGAGACTTTTTTGAGGTTTTAAACAAGTCTCATCATGTTTGAAGTTTTGTTCAATATTACATTTATTTGACAATGGAGATCAAAGCTTATTAAAACTGTTAAGTAAGCTATGACCTCATCACGTTTGAAGTTCCTACAGTGAACCTCACCACATCCCCGTGATTTGGATCCAAAAACAGTTTTTGGGCTCCAGTCCAGTTTATTTTTGACTGTGAGAAGACAAAGAGGAAGTCAGTTTTCTCTCTCCCCCTTTGCCTCCTCACAGGCTGGGAGCCAAACCTGGTTCAGCTGCAAAGAGGCCCAAGTCGCTGTTTTACGTGGCACCTGCTCAACAAGCTGAGCTACGGAAACCCGGTCGGCCTCCCTAGGAAATACCCATTTCAGCTGCTTCTATCAGCAATTTTAATCCCTGCCCGAGTATTACACCATATGAATCCTATACGGTGATATACATGGGATACTCTACGAACAGCAGTGGAACTAAGTTTCATGTTCGCAGTGTGGCTGCGTAAACTATTATACCGTGTCCCATGCGATGAGATCGAACTTCAGTGACAAAATAAATTCCATTGCTTTATTTTTTTTTATTGGACTGTCCTAACTGACCGCGAGTTTAACGGTTTCAGTGTGGACAGAGAGAGAGTTTAACAGTTTCAGTGTGGACAGAGAGAGTTTAACGGTTTCAGTGTGGATAGAGAGAGTTTAACAGTTTCAGTGTGGACAGAGAGAGTTTAATGGTTTCAGTGTGGACAGAGAGAGTTTAACAGTTTCAGTGTGGACAGAGAGAGTTTAACAGTTTCAGTGTGGACAGAGAGAGTTTAATGGTTTCAGTGTGGACAGAGAGAGTTTAACAGTTTCAGTGTGGACAGAGAGAGTTTAACAGTTTCAGTGTGGACAGAGAGAGTTTAACGGTTTCAGTGTGGGCAGAGAGAGTTTAACAGTTTCAGTGTGGACAGAGAGAGTTTAAAGGTTTCAGTGTGGACAGAGAGAGTTTAATGGTTTCAGTGTGGACAGAGAGAGTTTAATGGTTTCAGTGTGGACAGAGAGAGTTTAACAGTTTCAGTGTGGACAGAGAGAGTTTAACGGTTTCAGTGTGGACAGAGAGTGTTTAACGGTTTCAGTGTGGACAGAGAGTGTTTAACGGTTTCAGTGTGGACAGAGAGAGTTTAACAGTTTCAGTGTGGACAGAGAGAGTTTAAAGGTTTCAGTGTGGACAGAGAGAGTTTAACGGTTTCAGTGTGGACAGAGAGAGTTTAACGGTTTCAGTGTGGACAGAGAGAGTTTAACAGTTTCAGTGTGGACAGAGAGCGACCGATGTCATGAAGCTCGACGTGACAGTCGGACGCTCGCATGCAGTTACACGGTGTAAACGGATCTTAGAGCCTGAATAACGGTTCTGCGTTAAATCGACGCGTACCCTGCGCCGTAGGCTCTGCGTTGGTGAAACGCGGAACCATAAATCAGCCTTTAGTTCAGGTCACCTCGTCTTCACACTAATTCACACAGGAAGATTTAAGGGAATTCTAAACAGCTACACCACATTTATTTACTCCGATTCCTCATCATTTAATTTCTTATATTACAAGACAAATGAATCATGTTAACTGTAAAGAAATCACAACACTGAATTTTTCACAAATGGCAACTTTATTGTTAAAAATAAAAGGACATAAGTTGTATATAAATAACATGTATGCACTATTGCTGGCTCAAGGAAGGACCGTGCGTCTTCTGAAGGTGTCGTTGAACAGATTCAGGTGCTTGGAAGATCTGAAACCATGAACAGAAGAAAAATGTATTACGGTACTAATAGAGCTCCAGTGTTCCTTAACACTCCGTTAGGGAACACTGGAGCCACCGGGGCCCGGGGCCACTCACCGGTCCGTCCAGTGAGTGGCTCAGGTGCTCCGGAGCTAAGCTAAATACTAAGCCCATGCAAAGATCATACTTGTAAACAAATATAAATAACATTAAAAAAATAACGTCACTTACCGCTGACTCGTGTGCAGTTGCCGGGTCCGTTCTGTTGGAACTGATCCTTTTATGAGGGTAAATGTCGATGCAAAACCTCATTTTAACTCTCCCTCGTTGTTCAAACAGCCACCGCTTCGCAACAATGGCTGAAGCTCCGGCCGGCGGAGTTAGTTGTGGGCGTGGTTTCAGCAGCGGAGGCCAAACCTCTGCGCCTATGGTGACGTCACCATAGGCGCAGATTCTTAACGGCTTGTAAAAGTCACATGACACTGGAAGGATACTCCGGGCGGGTTGTACAGACACTTAGTTGCTTTCTTCCTGCTCGGTGTTGGCAGGCTGAGGGGAGACCACTTTATATATGTTAAAACAAGAAAAAACCTGTTTTTCATAATAGGTCCCCTTTAAGTGGTATATCAACTTAATATAGACTGTATATTTAACATATTCAGATACTGTATGCCCTACATTTGATCCATATTCCAGAAAAAATGTTGTGTTGTGATTAGTCAGACATGTCCAGATATGATATGAGGAGAAACACAAACTCTACAAATATAGGATGTTCCTAGTATGTCCCTATGATGGATATTGGGATCATATTATGCAAAATATGCCATTACAAGGTGGTCGTAAAGGGATGGACATGGTCTGCAACAATACTCAGGTAGTCTGTGGTGTTGACACAATTCTCAGTTGGTACTAATGGGCCCAAAGTGTGGCAGAAAAATATCCCCCACCACACCATGACACCACCACCACCAGCCTGAACCGTTGATACGAGGCAGGATGGATCCATGCTTTCATGTTGTTGACACCAAATTCTGACCCTACCGTCCGAATGTGGCAGCAGAAACTGAGACTCATCAGACATGGCAACGTTTTTCCTTCTTCGTTGTCCAGTTTTGGTGAACCTGTGTGAATTGTAGCCTCAGTTTCTTGTTCTTATCTGACAGGAGTGACCCGGTGTGGTCCTGCTGCTGTAGCCCGTCCGCCTCAAGGTTGGACGTGTTGTGTGTTCAGAGATGCTCTTCTGCACCTCGGTTGTAACGAGTGGTTATTTGACTTACTGTTGCCTTTCTATCAGCTCCGACCAGTCTGGCCATTCTGCTCTGTCATCATTAAGATATTTGCACCCACAGAACTGCCGCTCCTGGATAGTCTCTTTTTCGGACCATTCTCTGTAAACCCTAGAGATGGTTGTGGGTGAAAATCCCAGTAGATCGACAGTTTCTGAAATGCTCAAACCAGCCCGTCTGGCACCAACAACCATGTCACGTTCAAGGTCCCTTAAATCCCCTTTCCTCCTCATTCTGATGCTGGTTTGAACTGCAGCAGATTGTCTGGACCATGTCTACATGCCTAAATGGATTGAATTTCTGCCATGTGATTGGCTGATTAGAAGTTTGCTTTAACGAGCAGTTGCACAGGTGTCCCTAATGAAGTGGCCGGTGAGTGTACGCAATCAACATATGACACATCCAGAAATTCCATAGACCTAATCAGTAATCTATTGTGATTAGATATGATCTAATGTCATATATGGAACACATTTTAAATGCATCCCGTATCCCAATGTATTCATGTTGCATACTGGGTTCATATTGGACCAGATATGGTGCATGTCAACAACACTCAGGATATGCATCAGAGATGTCCGTATTCCAGACAGAATCCAAAAACAAATATTTGTGATTCTTGCACTTTTTGCCCAGTGCAAGTTAATGATGGTAATGGTAAATGGAGGGGATCGCCACATGTCTCTTCACCAACAGACCGGAACAGAGTCCAGATTACAGGCGTTGTGGGACCTATAAACCCGTCAATACTTCCCTTGAGCCAGCATCCCAGTCTGGACCGGGACCAGTGTACCTCCCTTCACCCAGTAGGAGCCATGTCCTCCCATTTGGAGGTTCCCAGTGAGTTGGATCACGTGGTGTAATCCTTCTGATTTTTACTGCAGTTTTCAGAGGGACGCTCATTACAGAGCTGGTTGTTCATTTCTTTTTAATGAAATTAAGCAGCTCGACACATATTTGTTTTTCAGGTTGTTCATGTTATATGTTGCTTTTTGAAGCTGCCCAATCTGACACATGGATGATGTTAACAGACCCATAGCCATATGCTGTGTAAATAACAGTAAATGAGAACATCTCCACTGATAAGAACTTCAATGTACTGCCCTAAACGAACTCCTTTAACACATTTAAGAGATTTCCATCAATAGACAGTAACTGCAAAAGTGTATCAGTTATAAAAAACAAACATTGGTTGTAAAAAATTTAAATAAAACACCATGAATGGTTTGGAAATGTGAGGATTTTAGTAAAAAAAGGTAGTACAAAGAATTGATAAAAGTCATTACACTATTCAACTCAAGTTCAGCAGGAAAAAAGTGTTTTCTCATATGAACTATTATTTCAAACATACTTTCCCAACTTCTCTAAATATCTTTTTGCAAATAAACTTAATAAAGTAACCAAGGAGTTTCATCAAGCACCGTCACAAAGTAGGGGGTGAAGAAAACTGCAGTTATCGAACTGACCACTAGGGGCTGGCTCCAAAATGGGGTCATCGCTGGTGACCCATGTTAAAAACTTCCACATCCATCCATCCATCCATTCATCCATCCATCCATCCATCCATCCTCTATACCAGCTTATTCAGCCGGTGTCTAGGGTTGCCACCTTTCAGAAATAAAAATAAAGGACGCCCTGATTTCAGCAGCACAGGCGCCAAAAATTTTTTTTTGATTTAAAGTTTAAACTGTTTTAATAGCATTGAACTTGCATGACTGTACAGACAGCCAAACATATAGCAACTGAAATAGCCTTTGCTCTTAGCTGTATGTATGTCCACATCAGCCAAGATGTAATATATGCAGGTAAATATAAATAGCCTTCAGGTGACGGTCGGAAAATTAGAATATGGTGTAAAAGTTAATTTGTTTCAATAATTCAACTTAAAAGGTGAAACTAATATATTACATAGTCTCATTACATGCAAAGCAAGATATGTTAAGCCTTTATTTGTTATAACTTTGATGATTTAATTGTTTTTTGATTTCATAAAATATTCAAATTTTTGGAGATTTTTTATTCAGGGTTTTCATAAACTGTGAGCCATAATCATCAAAATTATAACAAATAAAGGCTTGGAATATCTCACTTTTCATGTAGTGGGAAATAATATATTTGTTTCACCTTTAGTTGAATTTACTGAAACGAATGAAGTTTTGCAATATATTCAACCTTCACCTGCATATTATGACATCCATAAATAACAGGGAGCGAACCAACATATGTTGCTGTCTTTAATGTATCCTGTCCTTTATTTTGTTCATTATTGTTAGTTTGTTGTTCATGTGTGTGCGTGTGTGACAGACGTGCATAGGACAATTGTGAAATACGGAACAAACTGTGTTCCGTATTGGTTCAATACGGAATGCAACTTTTAATTCCCAATTACGTAACAATTCCGTATTTCAAGACATGTTTCTTTCCCTGCAGTTGATAAGATTCAACAGATAAGGTTCAACATCGGCTCCTACAACGTACAAAACACCTCTCTTTGTCAGTATAAATATGACTGGATTGATGACCACAGTTCTCTCCTACCTATGTGGTTTGAGAAAAGTGAACCTCCGATTGGAAAACATTGTGCATGATATAATAAAAGCTTGTATTAACTTTGATTCTGTTCCCTGGTTTTCTTGTGGTACATTACACAAATGAACACGAGGATCTTCACCCTAAACAGGAATAAGTAACTACAATCAAAAGATGGGTGGAGGATGTAACGTAACATTAATTTGCATCATAGCCAGACAAGCTAGAACAGGTAAGTGGTGGTAACGGAGCTCAGGTGGATGTGTTCCAGCATCCAGCCCCACTTGGTTCACTCATGTCCATTTGTTGATTCCCTGAGGTTGGACAGCATGAGTCCCCACCAATATGGGATAGTGCAGCTAAATGAAAAAGATGTACGGAAAACCCATGTGTGATGTCACAGAGGGTCCGTCCTGTTCTTACCGTCGTGCTTCTAAAACGTGATTCTGATTCGATACTCTTTAGGAACATGAGACACTTACGGAAGAGTATTAGGGCCAGGCAGGAGAAAAAATATTTGAGAGGGGAAGATTTTTTTTTATTGTGCACTTCGAGAAAAAAGTTGAAATTTCGAGAAAAAAGTCGAAATGTCGAGATTAATGTTGAAATACAATTTCAAGAATAAAGTCGAAATTTCGAGAATAAAGTTGAAATACATTTTGACTTTTTTCTCAAAATTGGACTTCATTATTATTCTCGACATTTCGACTTTTTTCTCGACATTTTGACTTTTTTCTCGAAGTGCATAATGGAAAAAAAATCTTCCTCCTCTAAAATTATTATTATTATTTTTATTTTTCTCCTGCCTGGCCCTAATACCTTTCCGTAGACACAAAGCAGATCAGCCTGCTGTCCACTACAATGCCATCCCTGAAATCCACTTCAGGTGGCACCAAAGTCATACATGAGATTTTTACAGCTGCTCCAAGCCTGCGGTGTCCACCTTAACTTTGACAAACAGTGTGTCATCTTTGACAAACACAGCTTTCCCTGGAGTTTCTAGGGTGTCGAGGGAAATGAAGCACGAGAATCCGACGGCAACGTTGCTCACGGCTTCGGCTTCGGCAGCCGGCTGCTGGAAGCATTTGTTGGCCGGGTCGGGTCTGAAGCTGAGGCTCTGGTGGTTCCTGGAGCCGCTCTGATCCATGACGGACAGCGACACCGTCTGTCTGAACGGCCACGGCAGCAGAGCATCAAAGTCTCCCGGCATGAGGACTACGTAAAGGGACAGGTGGGTTCCCCTTCCGTCCCCGTCCCCGTTCAGGTACACTTTGATGGCCATCTTGTAGCCGCAGCGTCCCGTGTGGAACGGCGTACTGGTCAGGCACGGCAGCTGCTCTCTGGCTGAGGCCTCTTTCTTTTTCTGAAAGTCATCAATCTTCCAAATGAGTCGGCCATCGTAGGACGTCACCTCCAGCTCTTGCAGGTGCTGCTTGTTGAGATTGAGTTGAGCAACGTGAATATCCAGGAGACCCGAGTGACACTTGAGTTTCTCCTCCAACGACGCTGGGGAAAGAAAGCACTGATTTTACTTCTGGACATTAACAGCACAAATACACAATTAATCAAAATGCTGAACTGAACTGAGGTGCAGTGAAAGTTTGTATTATTCTACACATCTCCCCTGTATGTGTTCACTGAAGAACCTGGGGCCTCATTTAAAATGGAGTGCGTAGGAGTCATACTAAAATTGCACATACACCCAAAAGCCAAAAATGCCGGGCGCAAAAAAAAATCCGGATCAATAAAACCATGTGCACGCACACCTCCATGCAATTTTCGCTTTATAAATCACAGTCCAGCTGGAAGGTTGCTCAGCTGAATCCGCCTCATATCCCGCCCTCTACACGCCCACTTTATACCAAAAATGGTATGTTTTTGCATATGAATGAGCCTGCTGAGCATGGGCAGTGGCTTCCTGCAGCCTGTTTGGCGTCAGGATGAATGAGAAGTATCCAGCCACCGTGCCACTGAATTTTACTGAGATCTGAGATCGAGATGTTGTGGATGAGGTGGAGGACAGGAAAACCACATTATTTTGTGGTCACAGTAAAATTAGAAAAATAAATAGTATAAAATACTGCGAGTGAGTGGCAGCACGCCGTTGCTGCGCGGAACGCAGTGAGTTCCCCGGCGCAACAGTGGGGACATGCCCCCCGTCTTTTCAAAATCATGTTTTTGTTCCCCCCACTTTTTACAGTTTAAAAACTAAAGGTAGGATCGGCCATTAATTGCAAGTCATCGACACACACTGTGCAAAGATGATGCGAGAACAGCCCGGCAGCCCCGCTTCACCCCCCGCTCCCCCTCCTCCTCTCCCGTCTCCCCTCAGAGCTGCTCAGGGCGGGTTTATGGTTCTGCGTCACCAACGCAGAGCCTACGGCGTAGCTGCGCGTCACTGCGTACCCTACGCCGTAGGCTCTGCGTCGTTTTAACGCGGGACCCTAATTAGACTTACACCCGCACCTAAAGGTTTCACGAGCGCGTAAAACTCATTATATATATCAAAAAATCTGTGTCCCTTTAGGGAAGAAATGAGGGGCTCCGTGGAGCCCCTAAACGCTCTACGAAGCCCCTCATTTGTTCTGTCCTAAAGCGGTGGTTGAAGGAGGTTCCCGGCGTGTCACCGCGGCTGCAGCAGCAGCAGAGTCCTGACTGACGCTGAGCTTCAAACACAGGGGGACACGATCAGCGCCATTTTATTATAAGTCTGATATATGTTGTGATATGTGATTACATTATTATTGAGTATGACATTAATCTGGCTTCATTTCACCACCTCACAGCCTGCGTCGCCAGTTCCCCGTGTCTTAAGTAAATTCTTACGGGAGGGTGAGGGTTGCCGTAAAGATAAGCAGATTTTTCGGTTAGTTTTTTCTTTTTAGATCAGAGGCTTTGCGTAGATGGCGGCTTCCGCATCTTTCAAGCCCTTTTTGTGCGCAAGCAAGCTTTATAGATGAGGCCCCTGCAGTTCTTTACAGCAGGTCATTCAAATCGATCTTCAGTCAGATTTGTTCCCTCTCACCCAACATGTCTTCTCAGTTTTACAGAAAAAAAAAAAAAAAACGAAAGATCAGAGCAGACAATAAAGCACGTATGTGTTTGTTATCTACAAAAATGGGTCAAGGAACAACAGAGATGTCCATCAATATGTTTGAACTGAGAAATGACCGTTATTTATGGAGCTAGAACAGTCTCAAAAGTGACAAATGCACACGCTGATCCACAAATGCACCAAATATCTAATCACTTTTCTAAGCGAACTGACGCAAACGCAGGCTCAAACAGCAGGTGTATCCGCCCCTTTAATCTGATTGGTTTACAAGTAAATCGTCCCCCACGTGGTGTTCGCTCTTATGATTGGCTGAAACAAAGGAAGAAATCTGATTGGTTGCAGATCCTTCCGTGTTTAAAAAAACGCATTTGTGGATCGAGTCACGTCAGGGGAGTCTCACACACAAATGCAGTACAGCCCACAAACAAAAAACGTTTGTAAATCAGGTTATAATTGTGTGTGCATCAAAAATACAATTGTGTATCTTGTCCTACGCATGTGTGAATTGTCCTGTGCATTTGTGCATTGGTCTGTGCGTTTGTCACTTTTGAGACTATTCTAACTCCATAGTTATTACTTCTTACGCTTCATGCTTTCACCCCCAGGCCCAGGTGGAGGCAGATGAGAGTTCTGTTCCCAACCACAGAGCACACTTAAGAACACTTAAGTTCATCGTGTTGTGCAAACAGATGCCAGTTCTAGGATGTGTGGTGAAATCAGTTCTGATCCAGCTGCTCCTTAAACAGAAAGCAGGATTTTGTACCTATGTGATCCCTGAGGGCCTCGGCCGCCAACACCTCCTGCATCACGGCGTCCAGAGACTTCCTGAGCTGCTCCAGCTCCTCCAGGTCAGCGGCCCGTCCCCGAGACAGCTGCTGGACGCCCAGCTGGACGGAGGACAGGGCGTCCTCCTGCCTGCTCAGAGACCTCTGCTCAGAGACACAGGAAACATAGCAGCTCAGCCTCGGCAGGGATTAAAGGATGCTTTCAGGTGATGAATATAACAATTCAATTAAGAGAAAATGTGAACAACAGGATGATTTTATAAAAAAATAATAAAAAACTGCATTTTATGTAGACAAACAAGTTATGAATATGCAATATGATGCAGAAAAAGAAGAAGAGGATGTATTTGATCAAAATGTTGCATTTATAGGCTTGGGAAAAATCTAGCTGAGGGTAAAGAAAGGCTGATCAGCAGCTTTTTCACCTGAGCAGTGGAGACGATGTGGTCATGGTTGCTGCTCTGCTGCAGCAGAGGTCTGATCTGCTTCTGCAGGCCGGTGAGCACCACGCTGCCCGTCTGGATCTGCTGCTCCCGGAGCAGAGCCTCCTCCTGCAGAACCTCCACCTGAAACACAGGGAGAGTCTGAGGTTAGCCGGGGGTTTCTAACCGCTTAGAGCTGAAGAAATCAAAACTGTGCAGAGCAAAGATGAATAAGTCTTTGTGTTTGTCAAAGAAGCTTTTAATAAGGGAAGGAGGAAACAATGTTCCAACCACGTAAACCTGTTGTTCCAGGTGGGTGTTGCTCTGCAGAACCATCAGCATGTGATGACTCACAGCAACCTCCTCGTGCTTCTTCACACTCCCTCTCTTACCCTGCGAGACACAACTCCTCTTCATTAGAGAAACGATACAGATGGAAATGGGAAACAATATCGGCTGATCATAAATGTCCAGGTCAGACGCTGGGATGGACCTACCTGGACAGAGCAACCGAACGGCTTGTAGGAGCAGTCAGTGTGAACCTCGGAACACGACTCTCTGTGCTCCGTCAGCTGAAGGACAAGAACATGTGAAGGTTATGTCTATATTACCGTACGGCCATGGCGAGCCTGTGATGAGCTCGGCGAGAGCTTTTAAAGTCTGTATTTGTGGGTTACAGTTGCAGTGTTGGCTAAATGTAAACGACTCAGTTCACTTGAAAATGAGGGTCAGTTCGACCGTCAAGCTCGTGGTTTGTTCGCCTGTTCTTCAACCTCCTGACCCAGAGTCCAGTCTCTCTCCATTTATTGCAAAAGTTAAGAAATCTACCCTTCCATGAGAGCAATTATCAGAGGTACGAAGGTGGAGTTTTTATTTTATTTTATGTTTATTTGATATGGACATAGCAGTTACATTGGACAAACCAGATGCATTGTTTAAGTGTTTTAGCACAAGTGCTAATTCGCAACACTTGTCCATAGGCAGCTTTTGAAAAGAATAGAGAGCAATAAAATATTAAGATAACAAGAATGGGGAAAAAAAATAATAATAAAAGAAATAAAATTAAAAAAAAAACAACAAAACAATTGGAAAAGAAATCAAAGAAATACAAACAATTTTCAATTAGAAAAGACAACAAAGCAAGCAGTCAACAAGTTAAGAACTATTCATGTGTACACTGCTGATTAGATTTTAACCACTGTTTGAGTCCTTTGTTAAAAGCTTTTGTGTTGGTCTCTAATTTGAACTCAGTGGAGAGAGTTCCAAAGTTTTCCCCCTTTACAGAGAGAGAGACTGGCAGAGAGAAGTGTTGCATTGTGGGATGAGACAGTCACCACTAGTGGATGCTCGTGTGGTCGCTCTGTGAGAGCTGTGACGCCTAACAACCACGCCAGAGAACAGTGTTGACACATGATGATTTAAACATTTAAAGAAACATTTTAAAATACTGAGGTTAATAACATTTTCAAAAGTGAGGAGGTTGTGTTTCCTTAAGATGCAGTGATGCCATTTCATTGGTTTTTGGTCCATGATTTTTATGTCTTGCTTGTATATAGAGACTATAGGTTTCATAGTGGTTGTGGAAGCCTGTGACCATGATGTGATGCAGTATGATAAATGAGAAAGAATCATAGGATGCATGTATAGTTTTGCAGCTTGGTGAGACAGGTTCCTTCTGATAAAACGAAAACAGTTCAAATTTGGTTTTGCATCTATCACCATCATCATGCATAGTAACACTTCTACGTTAAAACTAGGTAAGTAAGGTAAACTCCGGAGAGGATACCGCCACACAACAGCTTTCAGATCAATTAAATGTGCTTCAATCATGTCCTGGAAGATGAGAAAGATTATTAGGAGGAGCTCACCTTGTGTCTGGCTACCTTGCTGGAGCAACCGTCTGGACACTCCACCTGCACCTCCGGACACGAGCTCTGCATGTGCTCCTACAAGCAGCCAGAAACAAAAAACACTTCCTTATGTTCTGCCGTTCATTTTTTACATGTATACAGTTTTTTTTATACAGTTTTTTCCATTCTTTCATCCATTCATGTGCAATATTCTTTCATTCATTCATTCATTTTCATAGTGTATATATATTTATATTCTGTTTCTTATTTTGTTTTTACATAGCCTTTTCATGTGTGCACTTTTATGGAGCTGCTGCTTAATCTCATATATTATAATGACAATAAAGGCTTTCTATTCTATTCTATTTAATAGAAAATAGGCAAACTACAATCTTCCAATCTTTACCTGCACCGTAATAAGTTTAATAAACGTGAAAATAAAACAACAGATCCTACCAGAAGACGAGGCTGTGTTACCTGGAGGAGGCTGAGCTGCAGGGGCTGCCTGCAGTGCGTGCAGGGCTCTCTGCGGTGAGGGCAGCTGCTGCTCAGGTGTTCCTGCAGATGCCTCCTCTGCAGCACCTCCCTGCAGCCCGGGTGGCTGCACTGCAGCGGCTCGTGCTGGCAGGACCTCAGGTGCTCCTGCAGAGAGCACATGGAGGGTAATGGAGACCCGCGGGTGCTTACAGAGCTTCAGGAGCCGTCCCTCCGGCAACGGAGCGCTTTTAAAACGCATGCAAGGCAAGTTCCTCAACTACTTTTGTGTTGAACAAAACTTTAAGACACCAATTAGATTCATTCAGGAATACCATCAGGAATTCCTGACAGCTGCATGAGGGCATCAAGTCTAAACCTTTAGCCAGACTGCAAGAGAAGTGCTGCAACAGCTGACACAACCTTCACACAAACCCTCAGCCCATGCAGGAAGCGTGGGCTCACAAAGACAGCTTTTACATCTCTAATTAAGATCTGTGACCAGACGCTAACATCCGACCCATGGGACTTTGAGCTTACGCTGGTCTAAACCTGCAGTTTGCTGTCTTTGCTCTAGTTCGAATAAAGAAGCAGCTAGTTTTCTGTCTCTCTTGTGGATGTTTTCTTTGTCTTTTTTAGTTTTATTAGTTTTAACCACATTTAAACTTAACCGTTAGAATGCTTTCCCTCACTTGTCACCTCTAGAGTTGGTGGCAGGCGTGTGCCTGAGACCAGGTAGACGTGCCTTAAAAATGACTCCCTGAATAGAAGAATTCTCCACAGATATCCAAGGTTTTCCTTCACTTTAGATGCATGTGCAGTTTTCCCTGCTTGCTCTACCTGCTCATTTAACGTGCAGGGTGTTTAAATGATCACGTCATACTGGCTGATGCACGAGCTTGGTGCTTTCATTATTGACAAGTAAGAAAAAAAACATTTTCTTACAGTTTGAAACCAGCAGCAAAGGTTACATGAAGTAATTCTGTATTTGACCCGGTCTTTGTACGTTTTGACCGTATAGAAACGTAATTATTGTTAGTTGTGTGAAATAAGACCAGGAAACAGGCATTGTGGCAAAGAATTGTCAAATTGGTTTAATTCACCGTACAAATTGTTACAGATTACTTTTGTAATACTGTATTTGACCTGGTCTTTGTACGTTTTGACCGTATAGAAACGTAATTCTTGCCATTGTAAGAATGAGATGTACCTGCTGGATCTACTGCCCTTACTTTTTAACTACTTGTGCTTTTTATTATTTTACCTCTTTTCTTATCATTTTATTTTATTTTATTTGTTATTTACTGTTATTATGTCTTGTCACTTTTAATGTTGATGTAAAGCTGTGCTGCACTGTTTATTGATTTAACCAAGGCTTTTGATTGTGTTAACCATGGATTACTGCTTAAAAAACTCAAAGATATTGGCTTTTCTGACCCAGCTGTTCACTGGTTCAGGAATTATCTTACAGACAGGACCCAATGTGTAGCCACAGATGGGCACCAGTCAGACTTTATCACAATTTCCAATGGGGTCCCTCAAGGTTCTGTTTTGGCTCCTGTTCTATTTACAGTTTTTATTAATGATATCGGGAGGAATCTGAACAGTGCAAAAATCCATCTTTACGCAGATGACACAGTTATTCATTCAATCGCCCCCTCTCTTTCCCAAGCCATCAATGATCTCCAGTCTGCTTTTGAACAGCTCCAGACATCACTGACTGAACTAAAGTTGGTCCTTAATGCCAAAAAGACCAAATTTATGACTTTCACCAGAACCGGTTCAACCAACATCATCCATCCTGGAATACAAACTACAGGAGGAGAAACTATTGAAAGAGAACCAACATATAAATACCTGGGTATCTGGTTGGATGACAAACTGTCATTTTCAGAACATGTGTCTCATCTGCTAAAGAAACTGAGGGCTTTGCTGGAGTTTTATTATAGAAACAAAACCTGTTTTAACATTGTTGCCAAGAAAAAGCTGGTACAGACAACTTTTTTAAGCACTCTGGACTACGGGGACATTATTTATATGCATGCTGCCTCCTCAAAACTTCATTGCCTTGATACAGTTTATCACAGTGCTTTACGTTTTATTACTAACTCAGCGTTTAGGACACATCACTGTGTTCTCTATTCTCTGGTCTCCTGGCCCTCACTGACCCTAAGGAGACAACAACATTGGATTATTTTTATTTACAAAGCCCTTCTGAATAAACTCCCCACATATCTGTCCAACGTGTTGTCTCCAGTTCACAGTGTGTACAGCTCCCGCTCTTCCACACGGAAGCTGTATAAAATTCCTAGGATTAATACAGAACTTGGCAAAGCAGCTTTCTCCTACGCTGCTCCTGGTCCTGGAACCACATTCAGAACTCTCTTAAACTTTCTGGACTCATCTCCTTGGGGGAATTCAAGGTTCTTCTTAAACAGAAACTAAGAGAAATGTGCACCTGCTATTTTTAATGTAAAGTATTGTAATGTTGTTTGCACTGTTTGTTGTTGTTGTTGTTGTTGTTGTTGTTGTTGTTGTTGTTGTTAAATTGATTTTATTGTTGTTGCACCAGTTAAGCCTTTTGGCCAGGTCTCCCTCGCAAAAGAGATTCAGTCTCAAGGGATTTTCCTGGTAAAATAAAGGTTAATAAAAAGCACTTTGAATTAACTTGTAATTACCTTGCGCTATACAAATAAACTCCCTTGCCCTCTGAGTAGTGTAGGTGTAACAGCACTAGTTTGCAGAGTGAGGAATTCTGATGGGACTTCAGCTGACTACTACTCAGAATCGGGGCCATAGAAAAGCTCATTTTCACCACCGGTAGGAAGACGACTCAAAGCACATTGGATTTGGTTTCAGTCAGTGTTGTATCCTGGATATTTCTAGTGGCTTCATCTTTGCACGAGCCAGTCATGTGGACTGATTCTACGCAAAACCACAGACCGTGTTACAACACAGATGTTCCGCAGGAAAGAAAATGTATTGACAACGTGATTAACTGCCTGGAGAAAAGTGATGCAGTGAAAGTTGACCTAATAAAGGTCTGGCTATGAAACGTATGAGGTTTCAATCATTTTAGATGGTAAAAACTTCCAAATGGCCTTCATTCTCAGTCTTGCTCTCCGTCAGAATTCCCCCCTGATTCCTGGAGAGAACAGTGTGGCTGTCTCCACAGCAAAAAAGACACCACTTCACAGAATCATGTTTAAACAGAAAAAGAACAAAAGAATAATCCCTTTAAATTAGACACAATTAGAAAGCAGCATCAGCCAAAATGCTGGCAATTAGCTAATTATCTACTAGGCTCGTTCACTTTATCTGATCAGTGTACTATGAGTTCTGGAAATCATTTTACAATTGAATACATGATACTTGAAACCTTTCTGAGCAGGTTTCAAGCATCTCTCCCACCCTGTGGTTACGGGGCAGGTGGTTTACTAATGGATTGTAGGGTCCATGCCATTTGGGCATGGACCCTACAATCCATTAGAAAAGGAAAAACAGGACTGACGTGTTTGTTCATACCTGCAGCTGGTTCAACATGAGGACAGAGGTGCATGATGGGGAGTTGGTGCAGTACACCTGCAGACCGGAGATTTCCCGTTTACAGCAGTTATCCTGGAAAACCTACACAAAAAATAAAAAAATATCAATTTACGGAGTCGGATCAACACAGACTGTATTGTAGAAAAACCTGGTGAATCTTATTTGTTTCTTGAAACATGCCCTCATTTGGTAAACTCGGTCTGAACATGGTGGATGATGGTGTCAAAGCTGGATTCAAACATGCTGAAACAAAGCAGTTAAAGTTAAAGTACCTCTGCGGGTGTGATCACGGCTTCGTCCACAGGGCAAACCGGGCTGGAGGGGGACGAACGCTCCCTGAAACACAAGGCAGGCTGGAGGTCAGGCAACTGGAAAGCTGTTTCAGCTGAACTTTTCTCCGTATCACTGTGTCTCAAGCTGAACTGTATCAGTATGTTATATTATATTCGGAGGGAGTGGTTTTTGATAGTCAGTAAGATAAGTCTGGGGTAAGGTGGGTGTGTTCCAACTAACTTCCAGGCTGGTTTGTTGTGTTCATTTGCCCATTTTTAGATGATCTGGGGCTGGGTGGAGTCTGCTCTTGCTGTGATGGCATCAACGGGAGCTTTAAAAAAATGGGCTTCAAAATCCCTCTACCAAGAATCAATGAGTGACATCATGGTGGGTTTGTCCAGTTCTTTTTATACAGATTTTCATGTGACTCTACAGAAATTAAATGTATATTGCACTTCTGCGAACAGATTGGGCCAAAGCTCCCAAACTGCAACTCGTATGTTTTAAAGTATGTACTGCTGGAATGATTCAAATCTGAATGAAATCCATTATTTGATGTTTACATGTTTGGCTCTATCTTGCACATACTTAACAAACTGAAATATGAACCACGACAAAATAATCTTCTATGGGATTTGTTTTGGTTTCACCCACTTATAGGAGAAGTAAAACACAATCTGGTACTGCCGAGGGACTCACTAATCACGTTCCCTGGTTTCTCTTCCTCAACCTAATTTCAGTCACATTTTCTCCCCTTTTCCCCCCCGACTGTAGCTCTACTGGCCCTCAGAACTACTGCAGCAAGTAAGCAGACAGAAAGGACATGTGCCCCCTGAACGGGTTATTAAGGTGCTGAGAACATAGCCTTGTAAGAATCGTTAAAGCCATAACTGTTCTGGTTGGGGGAGTGTAAAAATACTATGCAGTTTTGTCACTGTGCATAAATCTTAGGGTCAGTGGCTCTTACAGCAGGTCTTGGAGGCAGTGGAAGCAGTAGATGTGTCCACAGGAGTTCTGCTGGGGATTGAGCACAACACCGTTGCAGATGGGACACACAAACTCCTCCTTCAGCTTCACCACAAACTTTAAGGAGTGCTGGATGGAAGTCAGCTCTGATTCCCAGGAGGCCAAGGGACCTGGCATTCTCATCCTGGTCTCCCCGGACTCAAGCCTCGACTCCTCACACCGCCTCAGGGGTTCCACAGACTGTAAACTGGACTGTTCAAAATGTGTTTCTGCAGTTGCCATGAGTCTGCAGGAGAACAGGAGAAACAAATATTGTACAGATAACTGAAAAACATTTATAATTAGTTTTTGAACAGGAAGTTTTACTATTTTAGAAATTATTAGATTTCTTTAATTTTTTTGATAAAGTGCTAACATCTAAATCCCCAATTCCAATGAAATTGGGACGCTAAATGATTTGCAAATCTCATAAACCCTAATTTTATTCCCAGTTAAACATAAACACCTTTTTAGATGTGTTGCTGCCATAAAACTCAAAATGAGTTAATATGTTCCATGAAATAGCAAATTAGTTCAATTTTGACATTAACATGTTATTTATGTTGTATTACAAGCTCCACGCTGGATGTTTTATTCTGTCAGTTAAACTAGTAGGTGGGAGACTTTTCTACCAGCCAACCAGATACTACTCACAGATATTGTGTTTAAAAGTGGAACGTGTTAATGGTTTAAAATAAAGTTAAATCTAAGTCTAAACTGAAACAGATGTATTTTCTTTCACGACATTTGACACGAAGCAACAGTTCCAGCCCGCCGTCAACAACAAAGTGAAACTGAAACAAGCTGTGCAACATGTGCTAAAGTTACAAAATATAGCGACTCAGATGACTTTTTTTCTCTGCCAGATTATTTACTAAAGAAAATTTAGGCCAAAAAGGAAAATTGTTGGTAATAAGGAGGGGATTTCTCTGGTAAATGTACCCCAAATCTGAGAAAAATACAACTCAGCCCATGACTTTCATCTCAGACACTCACTTTAAACTGAAAATGTTAAATGTTAAAAACCATCACAGCACAATTAGCAAAACAGTCTGTTTAGAAGGCAATGCACGACTCAAGTTTAGCAAAACTTCATCTTAACAAACAACAAGAACACCTATGGAACAATGGACAGATGAGACCACAGTGAAGTTGTCTGGCTTTAATCCCCAGCGTGAAAACCGAACACAGCATTTCAGCATAAACATCCCTTACCCTGCATCAAGCACGGTGGTGGGGGAGTAATGATTTGGGGCTGTTTTGCAGCCATGAGCCCATGATCTCTTTATACCAGAGTATTCTACAGGCAAATCTTTTAGAATATCCAACCACTAAAACTTGGTTGAAACTGGATCCTGCAGCAGGCCGGTGATCCAGCAAACACAGCAACCACTAACAAATCTACATCAGAATAGCAGAAATATACCGGGTACTTGGTAGTACAACTCAGGAGAACCTAACCTGGAGGACATGACGATGCACGCCAGTATTTCTGCAACAGGAGCAGCAGTGTGTGACATCACGGCTAAACTAGCAGGGTAACGTGCAGTGAAAATGTCTGCAGTTTAATTGAGCATAAAATAAACACTCTAAACATTAATCCTACGCAAAATGAACCATAGACTCCTGGATAAAGCGTTTAGAACTGTTACTTTTTGTATTTCAGCCATATTATAAACAATGTTCAGGGACACCACAATTATGAAGTTATAACAACTATATTCTGGTATGAGAAGATCATAAAACTACATACTATCAAACAATAACAAAGTTCTACCTTTTTTTTGCTGTTATTGCTGCTTGTTGGTGTGAAACACAGTCTGGGACACGCTGCTGTGTGAAGTCTCCAGAAGCCTCCACTGGATGCATCCTTGATCAAATGGACAGTGCAGAAACAGCTGATGATGGTTTACAAGCACACACGCGTGCACACACGCGTGCACGTACAGGCAAGCATGCATACTGAGAAACAGCCAGGGTTGAGGAATGGCCTGTCAAAGTCTAAACCTCTGAGAGGTGCGGATCAGCAAAAACACAAACCCTCAGGGTAATATAGTAATACTGTATAAGTGCTCGGTGCGCCTCAGCCACGTGTGACTGACAGAACCTGCACCCGCGGGTTCGAGTTCCTCTACGACACGCCGCGCACACGCACCATTACATGTTGTAAAGATAGTGGTTCAGCTGAATCAGGAATCAGGATCATCAGAGTGAAATGTGTGAACTCGGGATGAGGCTGCTCTGTGACGTCAGAGGGCAGCATGGGGAATCCCCTCTCCGTCCACGGTGACCCCCCCTAACCCCCCCACCGTGGGGTCTCTGACCAGTAATGACCAGTAATGACCACTACTGGTCATTACTGGTCAAGGTTCGCGACCCGCCCGCGGGACCGCGCAGGCGGCTCCTGCGCGTTCCCGCCACGAGCGCTTTACTTTCATTTTCCCCAGTTAAGTCTGTCCGTCAGTCAGTCCACTCACACACACACACACGCAGCTCCGGTCTGGGGGGGTTTTCTTACCCCAGTGGGGTCCCGGCCGAGGCATGGAAGCAGCAGATCGATGATCGATCCAGTGATGATCAGCTCTCAGCAGATCAGCAGATCAGCAGATCAGCAGAGCTGGGGAGGAAATCACAAGTGCAGGAAGTGACTTCAACAACCTGCTGCTGCTGCTGCTGCTGCTGCTGCTGCTGCTTTAGTGATGCAGGGGAGATGTTACAGCCTAATAAGGTCTAGATACATAGATGGATTATGGATAGATTGTACTATGATCAGTGAATGTAAGAAGTGGCCATTTCAACCTGTTGCTCTATTTTTGCTCTAGTTATCAGCAGTACTCGAGTTGTAAAAAATAAATCAGGGGGGATGGTGGATTTTATCATATGGGGAAAGATAATGTATGCTGATTACTAATAATATAATATAATACAAATAATAGCAGTGACCAAAACACCTGCAGAAATACTGCAGGAATGACATAGCAGCAGTTAAATGCAGCCTTCTGTAAGCTTTAAATATCCACTGGGCTTACATCAAATACATCAAAACACAACAATAAAAAACACTTTTCTGAACTTATCAATATGACTCTGTCATTCACAGGATAAGTAACATGGATCACTGCAAAAACTCAAAATCTTAACAAGAATATTTGTCTTATTTCTAGTTAAAATGTCTCATTTTAGTAAAAAAAAATCTCATTACACTTAAAACAAGACTCATCACTGGAAAAAACAACAATTTTCACCTGTGTCAAGTAGAATTTCACTTGAAATAAGTAAAAAAATCTGCCAGTGGAACAAGATTTTTTTTGCTTGTAATGAGAAGATAAATCTTGTTCCACTGGCAGATATTTCTACTTATTTCAAGTGAAAATTTACTTGAAACAGGTGAAAATTGTCAAATAATTTATTTTTCTGGTGTTATTTTTCTGGTGATGACTCTAAATGTTGAAATAGCAGTAAAACCACATTCATTGATGAAATGACATAAGGGATGGAAAGGAGGGATGACAGTTTTACAGGGGGGGTGATTTTGACCATTTTTATTTCAGGGGGGAGTGGTTTTTATTATCAAAATAGGGCCTGCCTTAATTTAGCAGTTAGGAAAACACTTATACAGGCTACATTCTTAAGTGTTCTAGACTACGGGGATATTATTTACATGCATGCTGCCTCCTTTAGACTCTGTGTATCACAGTGCTTTACGTTTTAAATCCAACTCAGTGTCCCGGACACATCCCTGTGTACTTTATGATTTGGTTTCCTTCATTAAGCCTAAGCAGAAAGCAGCATTGGTATGTTTTTATGTACGAAGCCATACTGGGGAAACTTCCTTCATATCTGTGTAATCTCCCATCCTTCACCAACAGCTGCTATAATCTTTGTTCCACTAGATGCTGCTCTACCAGGTACCAAGGCTTTAACAGAGCTTGGTAGAGCAGCTTTCTCCTATTTTACGCCCTGGTCATGGAACAATCTTCACAACACATTACAGTTTAGTGATTGGGTCTCCCTGAGAGTTCAAAGCTCTGAAAGAAAACTGTGTAACTGAAGAGTGCAATTGCTATTTCTAAACGGGATTTTGTTGTATGTCTGTTGTTCTTTGTCTGTTTTTAACGTGTTTTTTTAAATAATTTTTGTTATTTTGTAAGGGTGTGCTATCTTGGCCAGGTCTCCCTCGAAAAAGAGATTTTAATCTCAAGGGACATCCTGGTTAAATAAATAAAAATAAATAAAGTATGCATGAATGAGGTGACAGTATTTTACAATAGATGGGGAACTGCAGTTATTTTAACTCGGAAAATAAAGCGAAAGTGTGTTACAATTACTGATATGTAGTGGTAAAGTTGGAGATAGCAACCATCTCAAAGGCTGACTATCAACTAATCACATCTTCCTCTGGTTAAGTAACCAGACGATGAGAAAACCGGCATCACTCAAATATCTTTGCTCTCCTTCCTTCTGGAAAATGCTCCATTTGTCTTGTTTTTCTCCCTTTTTTCAGGCTTTCACTTCTTTGAAATGTGGGATTCTCGAGCCATTGTTAGTTCTTGCATTACAGAGGAACTGTGATCCTCCACTTTCCCACGAAATCTGTCACAATTAGGATATCCCCACCTTCTTCTTCTGTGTTGCCCTGTTAACCTATTGACCTGTATTTTACTGCATCGACACCCCAAACAGAGGAAGATGGTGCCACAAATGTAGGTGTGTTTGCATGAAGCACCACTTAAAGCAGCACAATGTAACTTTCAGCTTTTGTTGAGTTTGGCGGCTCCTTTGGACAAAAGTGTTAGTGCTTTACCAGTAGTGTTGCAGGGTTCCTACCATGCTCCTCAAAGTTACATAGTGCCAGTGAAGGCGATAGAGACCCCTCAGACCATGACAGAGGTTCATTAAACCTGTTGGAAGTTGATGTACCATCACAATGATGATGATGAAATATTAGATTAAGGTGGAAAAGTTACATAGTGCTGCTTTAACAACATACATTAATGTTCTAAGGTCACGAAAGGGTCACAATTCATGTGTGAGGTCATTCGAGTCTCAAAGAAACATGGTTGATGACGACTCTTCCGTTAGTGCTCTGCTGTTTCCCAACATGTGGATCCAGTCCCTCCACAAGGCCCGGAGATGAACCTGCTGCAGGACGATGTTTATGAGAAACAAGGATATTTGCTTTTATTTCATTCATTCACAAATCTGTAAGAATTTTCATTTTTGTGCAGGGCCCTCCCGGGGTTGGTAGAGGATGGCAATGTCCAGGACTGTCACTTAGGTAGGAGCACTGGGTGATAAAATGGGAAAAATCAGGGATAAAAAATATTTAAAAAAAATAAATAAAAAAAAATAAATAAAAAAATTCATTTTTATAAACTTAAATATCTCTGAGTTCATTACAGTTTGAAACATGTCAAAATGATTCAATTAATTGAAATGAAACATTTGAATTAGCTGCTAAATCAAGCATTTCCTCCAACATGTGCTGCAGTATAAGTTTAAAACTGCACAAACAGGAAGAAATGTATTGATCTGAAATGTCCTGTCCAGGAATGAGAAATAAATACAGCAGGAAACAAACTACAGAACCCATACATCTACTTGTACTGTACAAAAAGCAAGTGTCAGCAGCTTTAATGAAGAATAAAAGACACTTTTTGTACAAATGTAGTTTTTAATGGGACAGCCAACAACATCAACCCCAGAGAAAAACACTGCCGTCGCTTCATCTTCACATCAATAATTTACAAGTTCTACTGAAACGTACGGGACACGACGCATGACTCGTCACATTTAACACTGTGATGCATGTTTGTCCAAAAAGTATTAAGAGCACTTTCACAACGATTTTTCTTTAATACTAAGACCAATCTGGTAGCACCAAAAAAAGGAGAATAAATAATGGGAAGAGCGACAGACAGCACATGATGAGCCTAGAGGATGACGAAAGAGTTCTAAGTTTCCATTTGAAAGTTTAACATGTAGGAAAAAAGTTAAAAGTCATCTGAGTAAAAAAAAAATTAAAAAAAATGGAACAATTTAAAACAACACCGAGGGATTGTTTTGTTTTCTACAGGCGTCAGTAAATGTTTTGATGAATTCTTAGTGTTTTCCAAAAGTTTTAAAATAACTCTTCTATCAACAAATGAACATCAGGTGTCTTCACAGAACTGAAGCGAACAAGCCTGGAACTACAGGAGGCTACGGATGCTCAACAAAGCTACTTTACTAACGAGGCCGCGAGTTTAAACCTCATCATGCCTACCGAAGAGGAGAAGCATCACGTGTTACCATGGAAACACCACTGAGCCGGGACACTGGAAAGCAGCATCTTGTTAACCGTGTTCCGACCATATTTGTCCCAGAAGAAGACGATCCCTCTGGTGATATTTCTTACATTCCCCAGATCCAGCTTCTTTCCTAAGTTCTCAATGGAGAAAAACTATTGATAAATCTGCGACTGAGCGTCCTCCCCACCAGAGGCAAGGCTTCTTCTGCTTCTTCTGTAAGAGCTGCAGAGAGCAGGCGGTGGAAGTCGTCTTTAAAGACCTGCATGTTCAGCAGGGCTGAGCCCCAACCGTAGCTAGAAGATTAAAGAGGTCTGTTGATATTCAGGAAAACACAGAAAGTCACCAGAAGGATCCTTTGTGAAGACGGGAGAAACAGTTTACCGTGTTACTAACATCTCTTAGAGGCTGCGGTGTTAACATGAACAAAGACAATCCCGGTGTTGTAGCTCCTCTTATGGCGCTTTTCCACTAGCACCTACTCAGCCAGACTAGACTCGGTTTTGCGCTTTTCCACTAGGGGTCTAACGTGCCGAGTAGATACTTTTCTGTAACTAATCTGCAGAGGTTCTAAGCTGCTGAGTCGGCTGTATCTGACATCATCACACTCAGTACTGGAGTTGAGGGGGGATGAGGGGGATGGCATCCCCCCTGAAATAAAAACGGTCTAAATCTTCCCCCCTGTAAAACTGCCATCCCCCCTTTCCATCCCTTATGTCATTTCATCAATGAATGTGGTTTTACTGCTAATTCAACATTTAGAGTCATTACCAGAAAAATAACTTATTTGACAATTTTCATTTATTTTCTTATTACAAGTAAAAAAATCTTGTCCCACTGTCAGATTTTTCTACTTATTTCAAGTGAAAATCTAATTGAAACGGGTGAAAATTGTAATTTTTTCCAGTGATGAGTCTTGTTTTAAGTGTAATGAGATTTTTTAAACTAAAATGAGACATTTTAACTAGAAATAAGACAAATATTCTTGTTAAGATTTAGAGTTTTTGCAGTGATCCATTTTACTTATCCTGTGAAGGACAGAGTCATATTGATAAGTTCAGAAAAGTGTTTTTTATTGTTGTGTTTTGATGTATTGGATGTAAGCCCAGTGGATATTTAAAGCTTACAGAAGGCTGCATTTAACTGCTGCTATGTCATTCCTGCAGTATTTCTTGCAGGTGTTTTGGTCACTGCTATTATTTGTAATATATTATATTATTTGTAATCAGCACAAATTATCTGTCCCCATATGATAAAATCCACCATCCCCCTGATTTTTTTTACAACTCGAGTATTGATCACACTAGACGCCACTGATTGGTCGGGGGGTTGGAGTCAGACGTCTGAGTCAGGATGTGGATATCAGCGAAAGGGCGACTCTGACGGCGACTTCTTGTTCATTTTATTCCACCAGCAAAGACAGCAGAAGTCTGTTTCATGATCCAACTCTGAGGTGCAGATGTTCATAAACCTGGTGCTGAGGAGAGAATTAAAAAGATCTAGACGGAGATAAGGAACGACCAGATCTACCAGGAGCTCTGTCTCTTCATAGCTGCTCACGACTCCAGATGACTTTTCAGCAGCACCGAGACAAACAGCAGCACATCTATCATCTCCTCCAGGTTCTACATCTTCCCCGCCCATTTCTGATCTGGGTGTTGAAAAGAAACGTGGGCGAGGTGAGTGGAGTCGGGCTGAGTAGGTACTAGTGGAAAAGCGCCGTTAGTGACTGAGTTTGTGCAGCGGGAGATACGACAGCCACAGGTCACTGGGTCATTACGACCTGCAGCATCGTCCTCTCTGCCGACGGGAGCACCAGGAACTGAACTCTTAACTGGAATAATAACACAAACCCATAGGGTGCTTAATATATACTATTACTTTTTAGATTTGGATGAATGTGTTAAAAAAAATGAAGTACCGGGTGGATCGCCAATGAAGGATCAATTCTTCAGACTTAAAGGAACTTTTTCTTGTGCCGCTAACGGGTCAGGGTACTTTCAAAACAACTATCAAATGTTAGCATGCTAACACACATAGTAAAGATACTAAACTAGTAGAACATCCTCATCGCACTCATGCAGCTCAAAGCCTCACGTAGAACAGCCTTTAATCTCTTTCCAGCTTCAACGGAAGGAGAGAATACCTTGTAACGGTGGACTAAGTGCTGATGACTTTCATGTGTGGGTTCACGCCGCCACGTTCCCGTAGAAACAGCGCTGGAGAAACGTCTGGACGTAGAAATGGACGTAGCCGTTGTGACGTCGGCCGTGGCCTGTGAGCGTTCGTTCCTGCCGGAGAGGGTTGGAGTCGTGGCCACGGTCGTGTCCTCGGAGCCGGAAACGGCCGTAAGAAACTACATGACGTATTTCTGCCACTTGACATCTGTGTACACTGTGACATCGGGAGAGGGAACCGCTTTCACACCGCGATGACTCGTAGGTAAAAAGGGTCTCGTCTCTGTCGTTCCTGGGAAAGGTTTGGAGCGGGAGGTGTTCGTGTTGCTACCTACTGGCCGTGAGTTTAATGACACTTTAAGGCACAAGCACATCAGCTTCCCGTCGGACCGGGGATGACTACGTCCATCCTTTACGGATAAGCAGGACCGGGGCCGAGCTGGAGGAGACGCCGCGTCTGCTGAGGGCGATGGAGACAGACCTCTGACTGCTACAGACGTCCGTAGACGGGATGAGCTCCGTTCCAGCTTCCTGCACTCAACCAGCGGCCGAGTCGTGGCAGGCGTTCTGCTGGAGGAGAGAAGACCTGCCCCCCGGGGGGGGGAGCAAACTCTCTGAATGGTCGGATGTTCCATGGTGTGTAAAAGTGACAGGATGACTGTGGCTGCTGTAAAGTACGGAGTCAGGATGGGACTGCACAAGCCTCTCACTCACACTCACACATCAAGGTGGGAACCAATCTGCTTCTGCTGAACAGAAACCCCTGGGGGGGGAGTTAGTGGAGGGAAGAGGAGGAGGCGGTGTCCGCCTGGTGCACCGCCAGGCCGGGGGGCTGCTGGACGGAGCTGGGGCCCTGGCCGGCCCCCCCCGGGGGGACGCCCAGGGCCACGGGGGCGGGCCGGGGGTTGAGGCGGGGCGGCAGGGGGTTGGACGGGCGGATGAGGGGCGGGGGCTGCTGCAGGGTGGGCCGGGGCTGCAGGAAGCGGGCCTGCTGCTGCAGCGGCGGGGGCTGGCGGTGCAGGGACGGCGTGGCCGGCAGGGACGGCCTCAGGAGGGGCGGGGGCTGGTGCAGGGACGAGGACGAGGCGGCGGACGTCACGGGAGTCTGGACTGAAGAAGAGGAGGAGGCGGCCGGAGACGCACCGGAGGAGGTGACCGGACCCTGGAGAGAGGAGGAGGGAGGGACCGGTTACACACACCTAGGCCTTGAAAAGATCGATTTCTGATTCTCATATTAATTCCTAAAAATCAATTCATATGTCCAAAGATTGATTTTTATTCATTTATTTATTTTCTTTCATCATTGCGATAAGATAAGATAAGATAATCCTTTAATAGTCCCAAAGAGGGGAAATTAGCAGTTTACAGCAGCAAAGGGGATAGTGCAAAAACAAGAGGCATCAATAGAAATAGAACACAGTAATAATAACACGCTATAAACAGTAAACTGGTATATACAATAATAATAATAATAATAATAATAAGAAAAATAAATAATAAGAAATACTGGTATATAAAAAAATAACAGACGGATATTAACATTTATTTTCATTACATTACAACTTTTGGTATTTTTTGTTTATGCCCAAAAAATGTATGTTTTGTTGGACACGAGAATAACTAGTTCCATGTTTTTGCCTTTAAATATGTTTAAAGGTATGAAAACATTAAAAGTGTTCAGTTATAATTGCATACATTGTCTATATCTCTTTGCTTTATATACTGTCTTGGAGTTACATTTGCATAAAATGCTAAAAAGTCTCATAAATGGGACAAAATTAAACCGATTTCCTACGTCCTCTGTTTCCTCCCTGGATCTGTTTGGTAATTCTGACCCACGATGTTTCTGAAATCAGTTCTATCAGCATTCTGGGAGCTGATTGGTCCTTACAGCATCATTAGCTGAAATACTACTCTTGAATCTCAATATAATACTAGTATTAATATGTTGCAGAACTACACATATACTACAGTCATATAATTCATGCAACCGCTCAAAAAACAGTTTTAATAACACTAACCCAAATCAATATTGGAACCGATTCGGATCAAATCAAAGAGTGATAATCGATTCTGAATCTTAAGAATCGGAATCAAACTGATTCTTAACATTTGAATGGATCCCCAGCCCTAGTCACACTAGTGATCCCTAAACCCAGGGCAGAAAAAACATTCATGAAAGGAGAAAGTAGCAGGATTAGGGGTCGTATGAGGCCCAGCAGGATCTAGCAGATCCCTAAAGAATCTGTAAACCTGTTAAATCAGCTAAAACCTCTGCAATCACCTAGGTTAGTCCAGCGGATGAAACACTTCTTTAATAAACATAACGTGTATTCACAAACAATCAGATACGGAGAACAGAGGAGAATTAAATGAAAAGAATGCTGCACATACGTCAGGGAGACGGCCTGTTTAAATGTGAACATGTTAAAGGCCTCACCTCCTCGTCCTCTTCATCCGTGCTCTTCCCTGACGGAGTGGTGCAGCTGTTCTTCCCCTCCTCACCAGAGGTGGTGCTGTCTCCGTTGGGGGCCGGGGTTCCCTGCTCCGCCTCCCACTCCTGCAGCACCTCCTCCAGGTTGAACCTCCTCCGGTAGTTCACGAAGAAGTTCTTCACCTGGCCCACGGTCTTGTTGCCGATGACGTCGGCGATGGCCTGGAAGTCTTTCCCGTACTTCCTGACGCCTGCACAACGTTGACCGGGGATTGGAACATCAATGTAACTCAGTACAGGCCGGTTACATCGCAGGTTCCCACTGACATAAACTAATACTTGTGGGTGAAAGAGCGTAACTAATGAAATGATATTCAGAGTAAATGCTGTATTTGCCAGTAAACTACAACGACATTCAGCAGCTTGTGTTTCCAGTCTGGACCGTCAGTGATTACAATACTTATAGGCAACTAGTCATCATATCTCCTGCTCTCTGAAACACATGTTAATGCTCAATAGTACACATATATGGTTCTTTAATATATTTACATTATACTAAGATACATTCATTTTCAATGGCTTTTGTCCTTAATGGCTTTTCCCCCTTACATTACTTTTACTTTTACACTTTAAGTAGTTTTGAAACCAGTACTTTTATACTTTTACTTGAGTAAAAAACTTGAGTTGATACTTCAACTTCTACAGGAGTATTTTTAAACTCTAGTATCTATACTTCTACCTGAGTAATGGATGTGAATACCTCTGACCGTCACCAGTGGGACTGCTCGCACTGCAGAAGTGACATTTGTTTTTTAATTCGCCAGGTTTTTTAAATAAATCAGTTGCTGCATCTTTCACTTCTTAAAAATGGTATATATGTTAATAAGAGCCGTCATTTGTCTATTACCTATTTACTTATTTACCGTAGCGTGAGCGATAACAACCGAATCAAATGTCTTGTCTGACCTGACCTGGCCAAATAAACGTGATTCTGATGCCTCTCAGTTAAAAATGGCAAATAATTGTCCCATCTTAACGGGCAGATCAATAGTCAGAGGGAGTTTTTTTTTTTTTTTTTAAAGCGACTGCTCGCTGTTGCTACAAATAATACAATCAGTGCTGAGGCAAAGCTGAGAAAAGGAGGGAAGACTCAATAAATGAGCTTAAGTTCAACATAAAGGTCTGTAAAGGCCAGCTGTGATCCAGATTCAGCGCTCACGTAATAAAAAACTGCACCTAAAGACAGTGAGGAAGCTCCACTTCACGTATGTGCTGCAGTTCATTTAGAAGTCGGGGATCTCACCTTGAACTGCCAGGAGCTGCTCGTCTGTGGTCCAGCGGGCGTTCACCTTCTGGTTGGACTGAAGAAGCAACGTGTTAGTGGCACATACACACAAACACACAGCTGGTGCTTGAGCTAAAAGCTATTAAAGTTCATATGCATGTCTGAAGATAATTTAGTACCTCCGGCAGCTTCAGCTCTTCAATCCCAGATTCCAGCTGGTGTTTCAGGCCGCTGTTCATCTGCTTGGAGTTCTGGACCTGAGGAACAGACCCGGGAAAACACTCGGCTACAGTTCAAAAGTTCAAGGAAAACTCTTTATTCTTTGGTGCATTCAATGAAATGAACACAAAGTGAATGTGGGAACTTGCAGAACTGGTAGCATCCAGCTATTACTGAACCCTCTCCTAAGTTTCCATGTGTGGGATTTCTCTCGACTTCAACAATTTCAGACACAGCAGAGCAGTTTTCCATCCGCATCCACATGTCTTTTATTCTCTTCTAGTTATAAGTTTGGTCAAACTGCAAACCTTAGATTTAAAAGATGTCAAACATTTGTGCAAAACATTAAAAATGAGCAATAATAACTTCCTGGATGGAATGCTGACATTTGTAGTCTAGTTTGCTGAATTGCTGTTGATAGTGAAGCGCGGGGGTGAACCTACTTGTGGGGATGCGTTTTTCTCCTGTTTGTTTTAATTTCTGGAGTTAAGCAAGTCACCGTCATTTATTTTGCGCTTTGTTTTGACAGGTAAGGTAGAAGTGGGTTTAAAAAAGTTTTGTTCATTATTTTTTTCAATTCGTTCAATTCAGTTTTATTTATAACGCGTCTATAACAACAGAAGTTGTCTCTTTCCAGAGACCCAGAACATGACACCGAGCAATTATTACATAGACGTAACATAAACAATGACAGTGCTCCTTTAAGGAGGAAGAACCCTGGACCGGGGCCTGGATCATAAAGGGGGGTTGCGTTATGCTTTCTGTTACAATATTTTGTAAAATTACAAAGCCATTATGCTTTAAGATCGAATGATATTTTGCACCTGGCTGTTCCTCGTGTTCGGACCAACTTGGGGAAAAAGCTTTCAGTTTCTCTGCACCCTCTGCTTGGAAAATCCTCTAATTTGAACTAAAAATGCCCGAACTTATCTCACTTGAAGCCTTTCGCTCTTTCCTAAAAGACCGACAGTGGCAATCCTTTCGGCAGTGCCTGTGTTTTTAAACTACATGTGCCTGTGTTTTACATTTTAAATTATTACTGAAGTTGTTGTTTTTACATGTTACTGAAGTCACCACTATTGCACTTTATTTGCGAAAACAGTTTGCACTCTCATTTGAATGTTTATTTTCTGATTGCTGTTATTTGTGTGTTATTTGTGGACGTGTGCTGCTCCTTCCTTGGCCAGGTCACCCTTGTAAAAGAGTATCAATTCCCGTTGATACGTGTTTGTGTAACAAACATGGCGGATCTGAGTCATTCCACTTTTGCAGTACAGGTGTAACTCATTTAATTGGTTTTTATTAATTCAATTTAATTGGTGTAGTTAAGTAGTATTCAGTATTCTTTTAGAGCAGTGATTTGGGGGCTCCAAAGACTGAATGTGGTGATAGATTTATAGTTACAAAGGTGGAGTTGAATTGGTATTTTTTTTTTGAATCGTCATTTTTATCGTTATCGGGATAAATGCCAGAAATGATCGTGATACATTTTTTAGTCCATACCGCCCTTCCCTAACGTGTGGACGTGTGTTTCAGCGTGCCTACCTGTCTCTTGAGGGACACCAGCTCCATGTCCAGCCCCCGCAGCAGCGTGTTGGCGGCGGAGGAGCTGCAGGACACGGCCACCACGTCCTCCTGGGTCAGGAACATGCCCTTGGGGGGGCGGCAGCGCGAGCGCTGGTGGTGTCGGTGCTGCAGGGTCTGGTGCTCCCGCCGTCCTAAAGCCACCTTAGATCCCGGCACGGCCGGCTCCACCGGGGTCTGAAGGGAGGGTAGAAGTTAGGAGGAGCTGACTTTTGATCATCGAACAAATGGAATAAAATACCTGCTTGCACCAGTTTTTAGTTTATTGATAGCAAGGTGTAAAATATACTTTCCTTTACTATGTCATTTCCTTTACTATAGGCGTCAGGGGGGGGCTGTGGTCTATACCCTCAACATGTGTAAGTTAAAATAGAGAAAAAACATTTCTAATCAGTGCTTAAAGTGGGTCAATGGGCACCGGTATGAGATACAGACACTTTTAATTAATCGCATGCTGTCCATAGTTAACTCACGATTAATCGCATATTAATCACACATTTTTTGCTGTTCTAAATTACCTTTAGGTATTTTTTAAATGTTTTTAATACCGTTAACAACATGAGAAAGGGCAATATGCTTGCTTTATGCCAATGTTTATTCAACTTTCCACAAAAAGCTATATATATATATATATATATATATATATATATATATATATATATATATATATATACATACACATATATATATATATATATATATATATATATATATATATATATATATATATATATATATATATATATATATATATATATATATATATATATTCATGTGTGTATATGTAGCATCAAAGGAAACACTTTACAGGCCACGCCCTAATACTGAAAAGAAGTCCATTTACAGAGGCAAAAATCTTTCATGTATTTGAGTTGCTTTTATTCTACATTTTTATTTTTTTCAACATAAATCACCATTAACAAAAATTTGAACACATTACATTATGGATTTAAGTTTTTGGTTATTGAAAAAGAAAAAAATATCCTAGATTCTTTGTTGAAGGGGTTTGTAGGAAAACACTTTTTATTTCCACTGTATTTTCTCAGTTTTCTCCCAAACATCTTCGTCCACACATTCAGCATGGCTGAAGATTACCATCCATTTTAGTGGATTCATTTAGAACTTATAATTTGTTCATATATTATATGATTATATGCTCATGGTTACTTTGACAACACTGATTTGACTTGTCGTTAAAAGTGAGTTACTGAATTCAAATTGCTTAATTGATTAAGATTATTAAGTCAGTACAAGGATGCAGGTCCACTCAGTATTAATGGTTAGTTTACAATCTAGAGAGCTGAACGTTGGATATTTCGCTACATTATATTTTTTACATTATCATTCATAACTTAACTTTACCAAGCATCAGCATTGTATGTTTAATTTTTTGTGAGGCATTTACTGAACAAAATATTTGGACATATATGATTTATTTCTGTGATCTAAGATGTTTTTTACAAATTGACTCTGTTTTCTCAGCTTTTGGATCAAGTATCAAAACAGACCATTTACTTTGGGATGTACTGGTTTGAATTTTGGTGATAATTAACATGGTCTATTTAGTTTTTTTATTTTCTCTTATTTTTGTACGGTCTTTAATCATCCACTTTCCACTATTATGATTTACTATTGATAATGGGCTGGATTATTCGTATTGTCCTCTTTAACAGATATTGTTCTGCATTTGTCTCATACATTTATAATGATACTGAAGTCCCATCTTAGAGTCCTGAAGTCTCAGCAGGATCAGCATCTGCTGAGAGACCTTAGGCCTGTAATCACCATGGCAACAGCATCTTAGGCACTATCTTACCTCCTTCTTGGCTTCCTTGGTGGGATCATAGTCGCTGTCGTGTGCTTCGATCGGGTTGGCTTCCTCCATCTCCTCGTCACTACAACCACAGCAGATCGTTTCCAGTTGTTAAAACACAAAAGATGTGATTAACAACATTTACAACTGTTCAATAATCTTTCCCCTAAATAATGCTGTTCTGATTCAACATGATTACATGTTACGCATAGAGTGTGACCTCCTGAACACAGATGCGTCTCTGTCTATACGCATCTAAACTATGCTTTTGGTAACAGACACTAAAGTAAATAAAAAATGTAATTATTACATCCAGTTTAAAACCGACTTTAACTAATGAAGGGGGTAAAACCTGGGCTACCATTTGTACTGCCTTCTAATATTTGTCAAAAGCAGACAAGCTGCATTTGCATTTGAACACAAAAAATTACTATAATCTGTGCAAGATGAAAACAAAGGCATGAAACTTCTCAAGAGCTTGAAAGATCTTTTGGATGCTTCATTTGTGGTAAAAGCATGATTTGAGCTTCTTTGTACTTTGCTTCCCCCACGTGGTCAGACGCGGTACTGCTACACCGAGTCGCTACAGCCAGTACTGGAGTTGAGGGGGGATGAGGGGGGATGATGGGGGGCGGCATCCCCCCCTGAAATAAAAACGGTCCAAATCATCCCCCCTGTAAAACTGCCATCCCTCCTTTCCATCCCTTATGTCATTTCATCAATGAATGTGGTTTTACTGCTATTTCAACATTTAGAGTCATCACCAGAAAAATAACTTATTTGACAATTTTCACCTGTTTCAAGTAAATTTTCACTTGAAATAAGTAGAAAAATCTGCCAGTAGGACAAGATTTATCTTCTTATTACAAGCAAAAAAATCTTGTTCCACTGGCAGATTTTTCTACTTATTTCAAGTGAAAATCTACTTGAAACAGGTGAAAATTATAGTTTTTTCCAGTGATGAGTCTTGTTTTAAGTGTAATGAGATTTTTTTACTAAAATGAGACATTTTAACTAGAAATAAGACAAATATTCTTGTTAAGATTGTGAGTTTTTGCAGTGATCCATTTTACTTATCCTGTGAAGGACAGAGTCATATTGATAAGTTCAGAAAAGTGTTTTTTATTGTTGTGTTTTGATGTATTTGATGTAAGCCCAGTGGATATTTAAAGCTTACAGAAGGCTGCATTTAACTGCTGCTATGTCATTCCTGCAGTATTTCTGCAGGTGTTTTGGTCACTGCTATTATTTGTAATATATTATATTATTTGTAATCAGCACAAATTATCTGTCCTCATATGATCAAATCCACCATCCCCCCTGATTTCTTTTTACAACTCGAGTACTGGATACAACAATAATAATAATAGTAACAACAGTAATAAAGAAGAACAAGAAGAAAAGGACAGGGTTAAACGTAACTCTGCTAATAGAGAGGGACTGAATAAACAACTGTCTACAGTATTTCTGACTGCTGACGGTGTAGGCGATGGTACAGTTGGCCGGGCCGTACCTGTCGTCCTGGTTGCTCCTGGTGGCCAGTTTACGGGCCTGTCGGTCCATCAGACTGGTTCTGGAGCGCGTCTTCTTCCACGAGTAGTAGTACTTCACCAGGCTGGAGATGGATTTATCCGGCAGCTGAAACGTCAAAGCCAACAAAGATAAACCCCCACTGTGATACAGGAAGCACATCCTCACTAGGAGTTACAATTAGGTAAAGAGAACCTCAGAAAAACAAACCTACACCACAAATTAGACTGTGATTACTTTGTCTTAGCTGTCAGACACTTGACCTCCCATTTGACGCCAGGATAATTCAGCAGAGCTGGGTAGTAACGAGTTACATTTACTCTGTTACATTTACTTGCGTAAGTTTTGGGAAATGTTGTACTTTTAGGAGTAGTTTTGAATCACTATACTTTTTACTTTTACTTGAGTAGATTTGTGAAGAAGAAACTGTTCCTCTTCCTCCGCTACATTAGGCTACGTTGAGCTGTTACTTTTCTTTTATCCCTTTTATCCACGTACACGTCAATCTCATGACATCACTGAGTGATTCTTTGGGAAAAATGTTTGTTTTTGCATGTTTTGTCACATTTACACAGACTCAAACACACACAGAGTTTCTATGAGTTCATGTTTGTTCTAGTTCTGCTGGTTAAAAAAGAAAAGTACAAAGGCTTGAAATTTTGTGCTACTTGTGCTTAATTAAATTTTTTATTCTGTTATTATTTTATTTATTAAAGTACTTGAATTTACTTTAAGATTATTTTAATGTAAGCTATTTTTTATTAATTTTAATTTATTTTATTACTTTATTAATTTAATTTGCCTGAAGATGATTATTTTGTACTTTTGTCTGTTTGAATGGTTGTGTTAGAAAAATAAATCAGACGTTACTCAACAGTTACTCAGTACTTGAGTAGTTTTTTCACCAAGTACTTTTTGACTTTTACTCAAGTAATTATTTGGATGACTACTTTTTACTTCTACTTGAGTCTTATTATTCTGAAGTAACAGTACTTTTACTTTACTCTACCAGCTCTGTATTTCAGTTACAGAGTTCCTCCCACCACGGGGCTTCAGAGATGGAGAGTGGTGTGCTGATGTGCCTGCTTGGATTCCCCCTGTGTGCCACAGTTCCTCCCAGCCAAACACCTTCATGTAGGTCTCATCTAACAGGAGGACGTGTCCCTCGAGTCCAGAGTCTGTTCAGGTGCAATTTAGCAAACTGAAGCTGTGCTGCTCAGATCTCTGAAGAGAGAACTGTAGGTCGTTAGTCATGCCGACTAGCGTTTGGGGGGTTGGCAGCCTGTCTCAACATTTCATGGGCTCTGGCCTTAGACCAAACTGAGCTGTCCACTACCGTCTCTTACTGATAATCGGCAGCTTTTTACGAATAGCGCCTCACTGCTGCTCACTTCCTTCATTTGTATAGAAACAGTTACTTTCTCACAGCAACAACCATCACGTACCATTCTTCATCTGAGGTTGAATGTACTAAGTTTAAACACCTCGTAATGGATTTATTATCATTATTTTTTTTCATCAAGTGCTGATATATACACATTTTAATTTAAAGAGGGTGTACCTTCTCCTGACACTATGTTATCAAATATTCTTCAGGATAAACCAAAGATTTATCCACATTATACAACAGAATTGTTGGATCAGTGCGCAGTGATACAAGGAGGATTCAGTTTCTTAACCAAAAGTGGAAGATTTAAGTTACAGCATTAGAATTATTACTTGTGCATTTTAAATCTCTTTAAATACAGAACTTGAATCACCATACTCTACGCTTTACCGTGATCTGACTCTTAATTAAACGGTATCAAAGCTTCAGCAGCCTTCTCCTGGTACAGTCACTGCAGATGCAGCTCTTTTTAACCATTTTATTATATAAAGGCCAAACATTTGGTTCAGAAGTCTAGAGAATAAAAGTCTGTCCGTCTAATAGTTTACAAGATTAGGGGCTGATGTGATTAATGGCAAGTTTGCTGTTAGTCATCATCTTAAAATCAGGCTGGGTATCACTAGTTTAATCTTAAGAGAAGTGTCAGAGCTTTGATGGAACAATTACTTTAGCTTCAAACTGATGCTATGAAGAAGTGGCACCAAATCTACCAAATCTAATCAGAGAGCATTCTGATGTGCACACATTGCTAAAGATAAGTCAAGGTATTGCCCCGAGACAGCTGTATATCCCTAAAACAGCCACTTATTAGTGAGCTGATCACTGCTGTTGGCCGTCTGCCGGGTATTTACCATCTGCTGGATGCGGTGGAAGCTTTTGCCGTGGAAGCTGAAGGCCTGCTCGAACAGCACCTTGTCCTCCACCGTCCACTCGTCCGGGAACGGCGTGAAGTTGGGCAGGTCAGCCAGAGACTTCTCGATGTTGTGTTTGTGCCAGAAGAGCATGCCGAGAGCCTGGAGACACAAGGCAAACATTAACACCCCTCTGATGATCCACGACACGCTCCCAGTAAAACTGCTCAGCAAGACGACACGAGTCCTGTTCCTTCCCCGGCTAAACATCTGTCAGTAATGACTGGAGACGACACGAGTCCTGTTCCTTCCCCGGCTAACATCTGTCAGTAATGACTCGGAAGAAATCCCTTCATTGTCCGCCTGAGCTGCTCCAGAGCGTCTGCTGCTGAGTTCACTCAGACTGCTCTTGTTCCTGCGGTTACGACTTGAACTGGTTCTAATTGTTATCTAAAATACGGATGAGTGTGAAAAGGAAACTTCAATCATGAAGCAAGTGGAAGTAATCAATGAGGGCATTCTCTGTGAAAATGACCATGAAGTCAGAGTAATGTGTTCGGCCTGGCTGGCATTCAAATGTCGCTTTAGAAATTAACAGCAAGAGATGTTTCTTCCTTAATTCAATGTCACGCAACTTTGCTTATGAAAAGCTGGATTTTCCCCCGAACGCAGCGGAACGTCAGCCTGTCACGTCCAGATTATGGCGGGATGCAGTTTCAGAGACGCTCAACTGCAGGCAGAGAAATGCAGTTTTGACAGACTTTACTTTAAACAGCACTCACGTCTAGGCCTGTGTTGAAAAAAATCGATTTCCCAATTCTAAATCGATTCTCATATTAATTCCTAAAAATCGATTCATATGTCTAAAGATCGATTTTTTTTTTCTTTTATTTATTTATATATTTTTATTTTTCATCATTACATTACAACTTTTGGTTATTTTTTTGTTTATCCCCAAAAAAGGAATGTTTTCTTGGACACGAGAATAACTGGTGCCATGTTTTTGCCTTTAAATATGTTTAAAGGTATGAAAACATTAAAGTGTTAGGTTATAATTGCATAAATTGTCTATATTTCATTACTTTATATACTGTCTTGGGGTTACATTTGCAAAAAATGCTAAAAACCAAATTCTCAAAAGTTAAAAACCAAAATAGACCGAAAATTGAACAAATAAAAACGTAATGTGGGAAAAAAATAAAACCGATTTCATCGTCTCTGTTTCCTCCCTGGATCTGTTTGGTAATTCTGACCCACATGATGTTTCTGTTTCAGTTCTATCAGCATTCTGGGAGCTGATTGGTCCTTAGAGCATCATTAGCGGCAATACTTGCTGTTGAATCTCAATATAATACTAGTATTAATATGTTGCAGAACTACAGTCATATAATTCATGCAACAGCTCAAAAAACAGTTTTAATAACACTAACCCAAATAAATATCGGAATCGAATCAAATCTTGATAATCGATTCTGAATCTTAAGAATCAGAATCGAATCGATTCTTGACATTTGAATCGAAGGTGAGCCCTACTCACGTCACCTGCTTTTTTTATTTAAACATCTTAATTTTTAGTGAGGAAATATAACGTGGCCTCAGAAACTGCCGCTCTTGAACTGACCGGTGGAAGCTGGAATGTTCATTATCACGGATCCCCCAAACCTTTCAGTACTTTGGCTCCTTCAGCCATGTAAACCCAGGAGAGTGATGTAAAAGGCCGTCCACACACCGGCAGGTGGCCTTTCAATGGCTAAGCCCATCTTTAGATCACATTATGTATTAATGTGATGCCTGTTACATGTTGACATAATGTTTCCTCATCTTCGTCTTTAACCTCAGACAATAAAACCAGATGTAAAGCCATTTACTGTTTGTGGCTGCTTAAAAAATAGAAGAAAGACTCCATGAAGACAAGTATAAGATATTTATTATCTCATTGCTGACTCTCTGTTCTTTTGTAAACACTAAGGACATTTTACATCTCTTAAAATGTCCTATAAAACATTAAGAAGGGACGTTCAGTGAGCCAAACCAAACAGGTCTCCGTGTGAACAGTGATCACGAGCCCGACTGGCGGCTCGGCACAAACACACACACTGCAGATTCTGGCTGCAAAAAGGTTTGACCGAAACACATTTTATAGTGTGAATTAATACTTCATACACATGTGATACAGATCCTGCAGCGTCTGCTGGAACGGTGCATTTGATAAACAACAACAGGTGTCACTATGGAGATGGAACCCTGTAATGTCTCCTTGAAGAGGAGCGTACAGCTCACTACCAGCAACACTGCTGAGGATCCGCCAGAGAGCAGCGTGAACAAGACGGACCGGGACACGGCATATCAACACTTAGTCAGGCAAAGTGGGCACCCGATAAAAGCTAAATAAATAAATCAATATCTGATGTCTGCGCAACAATTAGGAAAATGTAAGCTTCTTCCCATTATGACATCAAACCAAATGACTTTGACTAGATTGATGACCCCAGCTGGGGGCCGGGCCCCACAATAGGGATGGGCGGTATGGACTAAAAAAATGATCACGATAATTTCTGGCCTTTATCCCGATAACGATAAAAATGACGATAAAAAAAATACCAATTCAACTCCACCTTTGTAACTATAAATCTATCACCACATTCAGTCTTTGGAGCCAAAACACTGCTCTAAAAGATACTAAATACTAAACTACACCAATTAAATTGAATTAATAAAAAACAATTAAATGAGTTACACCTGTACTGCAAAACTGGAATGACTCCTCGCTCTCAGATCCACCTACCTTTCTTTCTTTCTTTCTTTCTTTCTTTCTTTCTTTCTTTCTTTCTTTCTTTCTTTCTTTCTTTCTTTCTTTCTTTCTTTCTTTCTTTCTTTCTTTCTTTCTTTCTGGCTCATATCTATCTATCTATCTATCTATCTATCTATCTATCTATCTATCTATCTATCTATCTATCTATCTATCTATCTATCTATCTATCTTTCTTTCTTTCTGGCTCATATATTTCTTTCTTTCTTTCTTTCTTTCTTTCTTTCTTTCTTTCTTTCTTTCTTTCTTTCTTTCTTTCTGGCTCATATCTATCTATCTATCTATCTTTCTTTCTTTCAGGCTCATATATTTCTTTCTTTCTTTCTTTCTTTCTTTCTTTCTTTCTTTCTTTCTTTCTTTCTTTCTTTCTTTCAGGCTTATATCTTTCTTTCTTTCTTGCCCATATCTTTCTTTCTTTCTTTCTTTCAGGCTCATAAATTTCTTTCTTTCTTTCTTTCTTTCTTTCTTTCTGGCTCATAAATGTCTTTCTTTCTTTCTTTCTTTCTTTCTTTCTTTCTTTCTTTCTTTCTTTCTTTCTTTCTTTCTTTCTATCGTTTTTACTGCGAGATGACAAATTCTTACCGTGGGGAATTTTTTGGACGGTATATCGTGAACGGTAAAACATCGTCCATTTCTCCCCCACAAACATGTTTTGTTTATCAGAAGAGGACAGAGTTGGGCTGAATGCCACTTAGGGACCCACCTGCTCCACATTATATCCATGTTTCTCCTTGGCGATGGCGATGTATTCGTCCACTGTGGAAATAGATGCCCACTGTCAGTTTAATATGATCTAATGCCCCTGGAGAGGATGAGAGCACCGTCAAAACGCTTTCACTTACGCTTGGAGTCGACAATGTTGTGGTACGGAGACCAGACCAGCATCCCTCCACTGTCTTTATCCGTGTACTTGGTGGAACCTGAATGTGCGTAAACATCACAGAACAACAACACATACTTTAAACACAACTGCTGCTGATATGAACGTTTGATGTCACTTGAAAGTGTGATACCTGATTATGTTATTAGTTGTACTGGGAGGAATGTGGGATGCAGCGTTTTCCTTTGTAACACACTATTGAGGACACGTCTACCCCTGCAGGATGACAGAGCTGCTCACCCAAAGGTTTGTGGCATACGTCGAGGTAGGGCTGGGCGATATATCGAGATTTTAATATATATCGATATATTTTCAAACACGATATGGTACGAGACAATATCGTTTATATCGATTTAAAAAAAAAAAAAAAACATTTTTTTTTTTATGATTTTGATATAGCTTATTTTGTGACAAATTGACTTGAATGTTTTATATGAGATTTGCACAAATGTTTTGTTATTTGCACAACTGTCAACCTCAGTGGAAAAGTCTGCCTGTTACTGTCTACATTGTATTAATTGCACAGTGTATTTTAATTTCATTGTTATGCAGGAAAGGGACATTTGTTTTATTTTATTCAAGAAGCATTTTTATTCTATATATGCAGGCAGTTTATTTTTATTTCATTTGTTTTATAGATTTTGATATTGTGCAGACCTCTGTTAATAAAGGAACCTGTGTGACATTTGGCACGAGGCTTTGTATTAAAACTGACAGTTTTTTTAAGGGTTTGCCTCAGAAAAAAATGAAGCTAACAGAGATGCTATGCTATAATGCTTTGGGGGAAACCCCAATTATGGCACAGAAAAAATATCGAATTATATCGAGTATCGCCATTTAGCTAGAAAATATCGAGATATGACTTTTGGTCCATATTCCCCAGCCCTACGTCGAGGGAAGCTCACTTGGCCACTTTTATTAGTGATCTTGTTGTTTTGGTCACAGCTCTAAACCGCTTGTGAGGATCGAAACCTGGAGAATCAATTCTCTTTCTTCAGAACGACAGACAAGTATACCAAAACGGTTCAAGTGTTGCTAAGTAGTTACAGAGAGAGCCAGTGACAACAGAAATTTTAAGTGATGAAGGCCTGGATTTGGCTCTTGCTTCACTATTTTCCACTTAAAGGTTTAATAAATACAGATGTACCATGTTGTTGGAGTAATTTTCCAATTTTGAAAGAAAAACTCTTAACTGTGGCAGCTTTCTAAACAAGAAAACAACAGTATCACGCTTTTTGATAAATGAAAAACAGTATTATAATGAAATAAAAATAGTATTTTTATCATATAAAAAGTATTTTTGCTCAAATCTGAGAATCCTATAAGATGAGACACAAATACATGAATCCCACTAAAACTAGATACATACATTATGTACGGGGGAAAAAATCATTTTGCGTTAGAAGACTGATATGGACATGCAGCACTGTTGCAGAGCAGGAACAGGAAAGTTAGTAGGATTTAACTGGGATCGTTTTAAAGACATTACTTAACAATAAAGATTACACATAATTTTAATTTCTCATCCTTGTGTTCTTAATTATGAGACATTTTAGGCTCTGTTTTTAAAAGTTGACACTATTTCCTGACATCTTAATAAAATATAATTCAAATTTGGTGTTTAGTGAAATACCACAGTTACAAAGAACAGAAGCACCTTCTCCTACCAACATCTTTACAGTTTTGTTCATAGCAGCCAACTTAGGGGACGGAGTCAGTATCATTTCATCTGCCTCGTTCAAAACCAAGTTATAATTTGCCATAGTGTCTTCAGATCAGAGGTACAGCAAATTTACCACAATGGTAAAATGGGTTTAGATAAAGATGGATAAGCCTCTGATCTGGGTTTGGACGTCAAAGTGCCTTGCACCCGGAGACATATTAAGATTAGATGTCCCAAGAAGACAGGCGTTGAGTTATTTCAAAGTTTTTGAGTTATTGACTTCAGACACACAAATGCTTTAAGCCCATGAACAGCATTTTGTTTTTCACAATATGTCCCCTTTAACGTTTTTTGCCTGTTGTCATATATTATACTGTTTATTTATTTGTATAATAGCGATATTCGTGTTGTTATTCACGATCATCGCACGACTAGATATAGTTTGTGGAGAGACGCTCGGAATAAAGTAAACGCCGTAATTTCTATTTATCTAATTAAATTCCCTGAAGTTGTCAGTGGAAAGTTGAGGTATCCTCGGTTCGTGTTTGTTCAAGTTATTACATTGTACTAACTTATTCTTAATGCCACGGCGTAGAAAACCCGACATAAAGTTTGATTCAACTATGCAGTTGCAGTTTGAATGCGCCGACGGAGGCGCATACACGTATCGAGGCTACCACCGTCCGTCACTCGCAAAAAACAGCAACACTTCACCTGGGTCAAACTCGGGAATGTTCGCCTGATAGTCTGCTCCAACCCGCATCCCAACATCTGAAAGACATAAGTCAAAGATACGAGTTGTGTTTACTGCAGATAAAAACATTCAAAATGCCGACGAGGGGAGCGAGAAGAGGTTGTTCGAGGCTATACTGACCGTGTTCGTCGTCGCTGCCGCTTTCGTCGGAAAAATGTCCGTTCGAAGCGTTGGACGGACTCTTGGTGCCGTTTGAACGGCCTTTTCCTAAATATTCCGAGCCTTTATCCATCATTCCCGGCATCTCCGCGGTTAATTTGAGCGTTTCTAGGTTGTGTGTCGGGATAGAAAATGTCAGCAGGAGCGGGACGTTTTGTGCTGCTGTTCCCTCCCCCGCCGCAGCAGCTCCGTGTCGCTTTATCGCCTTTCTCCGCCCTCCCATCCTTATTACAGCGTCACTATTACAATATTACACATTTCAGTTAACAAAGGCAGTATAAAAGGGGATTTTTCATTCTTTATTCAAAAGGAAAACATTGCCCTTGTGATATCTATCTTTTCTAGGGTTGTCCCTGATAGAGGTCTAACTAACCGGCGGAAGGATTTTTACGCAACGTAACATGGCCGTGTGACTCTCGCTGCTGCTAAGCCATTAGTTACAAATCCATCCGCCGACATAAACAGAAATAAACAAACGAGTAAACTCATATATAGCAATATAATTCAAATGAAATACAAATACAACAACGTAAAAAAGTGGAATACAAATAAACAAATTAAATAAAACTGAGTATGGAATAAAATAAAAACTTAAAAAAATAGAGTAATCATAAACTCGATCGTACACATAATCATTTCAGATGCATGCCCTTTATATCAAATATCCAGATAAAGATAAGGCAATTACGGTATTAACTTGTACTGTAATTGGATGGATATTGATAATTCAACCTTAAATGTGTTACCCAGCATTTGTAGCGGTGACATTGCTGCACTGCGCCTTTACGGCCAGGAGAGGGCGACACAGCACAATAATCAGCCGTTAGCTCAAATAAACGTTCCAAAATGCACTGTGCCTGCACCAATGCACAGATGCCTGGGGCCCGTTTCACAAAGCAGGTTTAGTGAGAACTCTGAGTCTGTTAACCCTGAAATGAGGGAAACTCTGAGTTTTCCGTTTCACAAAGGGAGGTAACTCAAACCAGAGAGAGAGAGGTAACTCTAGCCTGTTTCACAAAGAGAGGTAACTTAAGCTCTCGGTCAGTTACCGTAGTAACAGACTCTCTGAACCTAACCTGGTCGGGACCAGGTTTATTTCAGCGAATCTGGAGTTTCTCTCCGTCTTCTCCCTCAGTGGCGTCAATTCAGCCAATGGGTCTTTACGCAATACACATCCGTTTTCTGCACCACGGACAGCAAGCGGCAGAGTTAGAGAGCAGAAAAAGCGTATCTGACAAACGCAACGTATTTTATTCACTATGTCAGTGCAACAATATCACAGGGACATCCCAGTTTAACTTCAAACAGTTAAAGTCCAAATGCAAAAAGGAAAGGGAGAGTAAAAAAAAAGTCAAATATTTCCCTTAAACAGATGTATAAGAGGATTTATATCTTACTTTGAGATGAACTTGCATAATTAATCCATCAGTGGCTAACAGCCTCGTTAATATATTCTGGACCCATCACTTGCCTTCTTTCTTTTTTTTTTATTGCGTGGTTGTCTGCTTCATTTTAATTTTTGTAAGTTAGTAACACTGCAGAGCGCACTTTTTTTAACTTTATTTAAAACTTTATTTAAAAGTTCCAATTACAGTCAGAACATTGACCGTGGACAGTCAGGCATCAAGGAATTAAATAAACAAATACAGTATGAGACATAAAGTGGATGAAGTGCATAAGTCATTACATAAGTAACATAAATATAATAAAATAAATCAATTTAAATAAAAAGAAAGAAAATGGCAGGACATATATTATATCTGCAGAGCGCACTAAAAACGAGATTGATCGACCACTGTCTTCAGGGACGCTGGGACATTTCAAGATATGAGGGGGGGGTACAAGTGTTGGGATAGATAATACCTACTGAAATCCATCATGTTGTTCTGATATGCATTTGTAGTTATTTTATATGTATGAAGTAATAGAATACATCAATACAAATAGATACAGAGTAATTCCATAAATGTATTTAAAAAAAAAACATTTACATTCTCCCCTGAAGCCGAGGTGTGGCAGCTGCCGTACCCAATTGACGGCCCTGATCAATAAAATTTCTTTTTTTTTTTTCAAAATATGCTCTCATACTCGCCATATGCACGTATTAACGCTTCTAACTCCAGTGGCGTGAAGTATGTGGATCTTCAGATGCAAACTAACGTTTCCTCAAAGGGATTTTGTAAATTGAAAAGATAAATAAAGTTAAAAAGAAAAAAAAGAAAATGTATGTCGCTATTTTGTGTCGCCGGTTGCCATGGTGAATCCTTGTATCAGCGATCTACTGATGCTGGCTTTTTATTTCCCTCACGCTCGCGCTTAACTCCCGGTGAAACTACTTAGAGTTGAGTAAATTACCTCAAATCCGCTGTTCTGGAACCGAAAACTCAGAGTTTCCGATCTCAGAGTAGATCAACTAAGAGTTCAGGATTAGACTCAGTGTTTGTTGAACTTGCTTTGTGAAACGGACCCCTGTTCTATTCAGCAAACCAGTTAATCTCCAACAGTTATTTAAACCACACTTTTTTGTTTTCAATACATTAACACTGATTGAGTAATATAAATAATAGAATACGAATAAGTTATATTCATTCCAGCTTTCCTGGTTGTAGATAATGGTTCAAATGAATGCTAACAAAACAGTGTTTTCCATCATTCATATAAACACCACAAACACCGCTACAAATGAGTTGGGATACAGGGGCATTATTCCCTTTTTGTATGAAGTCTTTCCTTTTGAAAACTCCAGCTGAAGTGTGGAACAAAAACATTTGGTGACAATCTCTGGACAAGTGTGCAAGTAAACATTGATAGTAAACATATCAGCTGTCCTTCCACCCATGTCTTTGTGCTTTGGTGGGAAGCTTGAGCACCTGTACACAAAGCACCACAGCTAAATCATACACACCCCACAAACAATCTGGACAGGGGGTCTTGTTCCACCCGCTGATTGATGCATGACTTCTTACACAATTATTGATGAGAAGTGTAAGTAAAGATCTGCAATTCCCCCGATATACTAAAAGGACATAGAAACAAATATTTCTTAAAAATGCATAGTGGTAGTATTGCTTTTTTCATTTTGAAATACTTGAATTCCCACAGCAGATTGCAGCCTGTCTGCCAGCTTGTTATTGATCCCCTGTGATGATTTTGCCATCAAAGTTCACCAAAGGTCTCACTTTCCTTCCTTTGTCTCACTCTCCTCTCTGAGTTGCTGGTGACAGTATGTGGTACCAGTTTAGAGAAACTGGTATACATAAACACTCTGAGGGGAAAAATGACTGATGGCTGGTGTGTAATGAAAAATAAGGCATGAGAGGAAAAGGTACATAAACGGCAGCATTTGGTTTTACTTTCTTTATCCAGCATTGCTGATCTTTAAGGCCCTAATTAGTTCTTATTCATGGCATATCCACTAGAATGAGATGTAATCTGAGATGTTGACCCTTAAATTCAAGCAAAACCAGAGTTTTCATGTTAAAATATCAGTTTAAAAAAAATTGGAAGGAATATTTGATAATTTGTAGGAAGTGTCGTCCAGCTCTTCGGGTCTCCGGGCCCTGCTATCAGCAACAACTGCCCAACATAGCTCTGGACTCCCGTCAGTCGTGTCTCACGACGGATGTGCTTCACTGTACCCAACAATCCCACACTACGAAGTCACAGATCAACAACGATGGTCAACAACAGCTATAATATGAAGCTAGCTTATACAGCCGGCATCATGGCAAACAACGAGACCCAAGACAGGAACGATGGAGGAATCGAGGAGGAGGAAATGAAAGAGCAGCAGAACAAGAGACCAAACATGAACAAATCTGTGACGGTGTTGTGAAAATGACTTAACCCCCGGACCTATCGGGGTACCCGCTGCTGTCTCCGCCTGTTTCCCCTCTTTACACTGAGCAACCTAACCCTCTATACCCTCTTCAGGGTGAAGTACAGGGTGTCCATGGTCGCGGGGACCTGTCAGAGCCACCCCAGCTGCCTTTGTGGAGAAGGTGGGTACACCCGGGACAGGTCAGCAGGACTTCAGGCCAAGGGCCACTGGGTCTGTCCTTCCCCAGCTCTGACAAGCTTCACCTCTTAAAGCCTGACATATGAACTAGTAGGCTGCAAAGAAGATCCTCTTGAATGAATGAATGAATGAATGAATTAATGTTTATTTCGGGACATTTGTAACCGAAAGGGTGTAGGTAGAAGCAAGGCTTATATATACCTACCCTTTTACTGGTACCTTACATTGGTTACAGCAAATACAAAAGAGCAAAGCTAAAGACTTTGACATGAATTATCAGTAAACTCAAATATCCTATCATAGCAAAATAAAGAAAGGCACAGAGCTCAAAACACAAAAATAACTTAAATTTCCCATCATAGCAAAAATAAAAAATAGCACATAGCTCAGAACCCAAAAAATAAACTTACATTTCCCATCATAGCAAAAATAAAAAGTAGTGCATTGCGCAAAACCCAAAATATAACAGTACAGAAGTCGGCATACTTAATTTTCCATACCATAATGAGAAATTACGTAATTTTTATATTCCCCATTTTCTCAGGGTTTTGACATTTCCCTTAGTTTGAGTTTCTGTTCTGTCCCTCCTGTTTCCATCTGTCCTGATTGTCTGCACCTGTGTCTCGTTATCCCCTGTGTATATCTAGTCTTGTCTTTCCCCTACTCCCTGGCGGTCAGGACTGTTTCCTCCCTCTGTGTTTTTCCTGAGTCCAGTTTTGATCCCTGTGAAAGCTTTAGTTTTTTTATCCTGCTCAGCAACATTTTTTGGTTTTGTTGTTACAAATAAACCTGAGTTTTCTGTAACTACTGCCTCCTGCTCTCCTGCGCTTGGGTCCTCAACAAACCGCACGTGACACATTTGAAGTGTTTATTCCATCCATCCATTTTCTATACCCGCTTCATCCTTTTCAGGATCACGGGGGTCTGCTGGAGCCTAGGTAGTTACAGGCGAGAGGCAGGGGTGTGTTTATCATATATTGAAATTAAAAAACACCTAAAATTTTGTCTTTAATAGTTTCCAAATTATTGAATGAATGTATCGGGTATTTAATAATTTATTTGATTATGGGATGGTGCCGAAAGATTGTTTTTAAAAACGTCTTGTGGGACTTGATTTGGGTGGAGTCCTTGGACCCCAACGGGTGGGGTGATGTAATCCTGGTGCTGGAGCACCAGCTACTGTTTACGCACTCGCTCTCCCTCTGCCCGGTGTCGCTGGAGCTCTCTCCACCCGCGGAGTCACCGGCTCCTAGAGCTCCAACCATCTGCCCCAAGAGAACCTGCTGGGAGAGAGAGGGAGAAACATGACAACACAGTCTCCTTATAGCCCTGCCTATTAATGTAAAATAGTTCTGTGTATATATATATATATATATATATATATATATATATATATATATATATATATATATATATATTGCATGCATGTGTTAGTTATTTAATGTTAAATATTTATTGTAATTGCCTTAATATTTCATGTATTAATTGTATTGTGGTATGTTGTATGCTTTCGGCAACAATGGTTACCATTCATGCCAATAAAGCCAGTTTGAATTGAATTGAATTGAATTGAGAGATAGAGAGAGAGAGAGATAAAGATAGATAGAGAGAGAGAGAATGAGACGGAGAGAGGGTGGGAGCCTGGGAGGGAGAGAGAGAGATGGAGAGAGGTAGAGAGATGTAGAGAGTGGTAGAGAGGGAGAGAGAGAGGCTCGTCTCCGCGGCTCATGGGTCTCGCTCGTCGCACATCTCCGCGGCGGGAAGCGGCTGCAGCAGCTCCGGGACGGACGGGAGGACGGCAGGGAGGACGGACGGGAGGACGGACGGGAGGACGGCAGCATGGCGGGAGGACGCCGGGGGCTGGTGGCCCCCCAGAACACCTTCCTGGAGAACATCGTCCGCCGCTCCAACGGTAAGACGATGCTGGTCCCGCCGTGGGGGCGGCTCGTGTTCGCTGGTGCAGCAGCTCCATCCCCAGGTCCCTGGAGAGGAACCTGCTCAGCTCTCATCAGGTCTCAGGTGCTGCTCCTGGAGCCCTGAGACCTCCAGGTGGCCCAAATAACACCCAGGAGAGCTGCATATACCAGAGCTTATTACCACCAGTATTACTGCTTATTCCAGGTTGTGTCTGCTAGACCTGGAAACATTCTCTACCTGAGAGATCTATGAAAATGAGTTGCCACTATTCCCTCAATGGTTTGTTTCATGTTTTTAATTGCATGTAAAGCACTTTGTGACTTATTTATTAAAAGCGCTTTATAAATAAAGGTATTATATTATTATTATTAATGGCTGTTGACAAGCTTGGCTGTAGAAAGTTTTCATCACCCACCTTTACGATTAGAAACACCTTCCTCCACCTGATTTTTGCATGCAGATAATCAGGAAAAGGAAGCATTATTGTTTTTCCCCGGTAAGTGATGGTAATGATGTTATTTTACCAAACTAAACATGTAACTGTCTGAGCAGCTGGTTGGTTTGCCAGTATTTACTCTGAAATGGTCTTTACTTCAGGAAAACACAGCTGTTTCTGTAGGAATTCCCACCAGATTTGTCAGGTGTCTCACCCAAGGGTTTGAAACATGTTTATCTTGCTGCAGTCCATCACCTCAGTCTCACATACGTAGGCTACACAGGCACAAACATTGTATAATACAAAAATATAAAAAAACTATCCATATCCTGGATCCTGGAGAGGGTTATGGGATGGAGCCGGCCCCATGTCACGCTGGGCAGGACGCCCACGACAGGCCGGGCTCCAGGTCTGGTGCAAAGACAAACAGATATTCATGTCTGGGCTTCGACCAGATTAGAACTGCCAATTAACGCAACATAACAAGCATGTTTTTGTGTTCTTGGTCTGTGAGATGGAACAAACGCGTGTGGAAAAAAACTCACACAGGCACAGCGGGAAAGATCCCCGCAGACCAGCAAGTTGGTGTCCAGAACATTCTGGAGGTGTGAGGGGGCGATAGCCAACAAATAAACAGCAACAATAATTAAAAATCCACTGTCCCTACAAATATCACATCAAAATATTATTATTATTATTATTATTATTATTATTATTATTATTATTATTATTATTATTATTATTATTATTATTATTATTATTATTATTATTATTATTGTTATTATTATTATTAGTTATCATAAAAGGAATTATACAAAACTCAAATGCAAGTCACAGCTTGTATCATGAAGCAGGACCGTTACGGTCGGGCCAGGCGGATGACCCTGCAGGTGACCTTCACTTCTGAAAGCACATGTACGTGTATAAGATAAGATAAGATAAGATAATCTTTATTGTCTCCCTTGAGATAAATTTGTCTTGGACAAAACTAGAGACTCCAGGCGCAAAACATATAAAATCACAATAAACAAATAACACATCGTCATATCCCCCCGCTCTTTGCATGCCCCCCCGCAATGTCCTGAAAACACCTCTACACAAAAAAACCCCTTGCTACAGCAACATTATTGCACTTCCCTCTATACATACAGTAGCATACTCGTTATTGCACATCCCTCTATGTATCAACAGCTGTTGGACCATCAGTGATGACAAACCTATCATTTCAAGTGGTCAAGCTCGGTATCTTTTATGCTCAGATATATATATATATATATATATATATATATATATATATATATATATATATATATATATATATATATATATATATATATATATATATATATATATATATATATATATACCGGTATATATATATATATTAAGCTTTTTTTACTGGAAGTTCTGCTGTATCATCTGTTTAAAAAAAATTCTACTAACTATAGACCACCTATTAATTCTTATTAAAGTATTCCTATTAAAGTCTAAAGAGAACAAAGACCTTTTTTGCCTCTGACCTACCACTCAGCTGATTTATTTGACTGGGAAACACTTTTTCAATTGAAAGGATGAGGGATACGTACTGTACGCCCCTGACAGTTGGGGTGTTGCCATTGCTTAGGAGTGTTGATTGGCAAATATGTTGGTTAGCAACTTGGCTCCCGTACCGGAAAGAGAGTTACCCTCCAGGTGTCCTGTCAATGCAGAAGCAGCCAGGTTTGTAAGCTGAAGAGAAAGTTTAAGATGAGCTCTGAAAACCCCCCCACCAGATTATACGGGCTGATTACTGATTACTCAGGAGGTACAATGAAGGTACATCACCAGAGGGGAATGTGCCATAGATACACCTAACGCTCCTATAGCCTTCGTCTGGTCTCATTATGGACATACTGGAAATTGGCATCCCTGTGATGGAATGGTGACCCACCCAGGGTGTTCCGTTACCTTTAGCACAAAGAGAATGGGAATAGGCTCCAGCAGACCCCCAATGATCCAGGATAATGGATGGATTGAACTATTGACACGTCTTGGAGATTTCTGTCTTTATCTCAAAGCAGTTTCAGGGAATTTCATTTTGTCTAACTGAAACTTTACCTGTATCCATATAAACATGGGAGCTTCATATCATCGCTCTTAAGTGAACAAAAAATAAGTGAGATGAGTATGCCACTAACAAAGGGGGCTATTTATATTATTTATATTTTTTTTATATATATTTTTTGTTTACCATTTGAAGGGAGAACACGTGGCAGAATCAAAACCCGGGCCAACTTTCAGGATCTGGTTAGCTTTTACTTCTGTCATGCACCTTCAGCCCCTCTTGAGCCTCTTAAAACACGATGATGTAACAAAAGCTTTTATATATCAGGACGTAATAAACGTATCATCTGGTTTTTTGGGTCTTAATATTAAGTGACTACAACCTCAGGTGTAAAACAGCACATATCTCATTTAAATATGTCATTATATTTTAAAAGGTGTCACTTTGGACTAATAAAGCTTTAGAACTGAAGGTTGGTATTGTGTAAACAAAACATAAAGTAGTGACTTTAGCAGCAGCAGTAGAAACACACACAGATATTTTCTAAACTTGCTCTTGACCACTTTGATTAACAATGTTTAATCATTAAAAACTATTAACTAACTAAGTTATTGCCGCACACTTCATTAACACAACCATCACTTTGCAAAGTCAAGCAGGATGCTGCTTTCCTGTGGACGGCAGAGCGAGGGTTTGGTGTCTGCTCAGTGTAGACAGCTGCACAGCTCTCAGCAAATAGGCCTTCTGTAGCAGCAGAACCTGTCGACACGACCAGGGACGCACCAGTCAACACCCCTGGCAGTAAATATCCCTCAGCATTTGAGCCAGCTCATGCAACCGTGATTAGACATGTGTCATTATCGTTCTACGTAACATGTACGTAGTACAGCAAGGTTGGCGGTTTCGCATCGTTTGGAAAGACAAGGTGCCTTTTTACACTATTACATTAAATGCCCCAACAAAGTAGTGGGTGTAATTGGACTAAACCATGTAGAAGTGTTTGTGAACACAAAGTCACACTTGAACTAGTGGTTATTATGTCCTATGTGTTTTATTCAGTGAAATCATTCAGTGTAATTAATACATTACTCATGACTTAATCCTCTACTGTGTAACAGCCTATAAGCCCGGCAATCTCCACCAGATGACATGTTCAAGAACCAGGAGAACCAGTCCAATAGGCTTCTATTCAAGCTTTCTAGGTTTCCGTCATTTTGATGAACAAGAATCTACATCAGTGTCCCGACAGAGAATCAACCAATAACTGTTTCGATAGCAGTAAATCAAATATGCAAGATTAATCAAACAAATTAAATCTTACTACAATCCCGTATTTATCTCTTTCAAGCATTTTTCTCTTTGTTATGGCCTTGAAGTGTCAGGGATGGGATTGGTCGTGGTCAGGCTGCTGCATCATTCAGTCCTGAAACATGTAGTACCACCATAAACTGTGGCTGAGTTCAACCCAGGTCATTAAATTCAAAAGGATGAAATCATGCAGTACATTTTAAAGAGCAGCCAGATGCCCAGAGAGATAACCTTGTTCATAACACTTCCAGCATAGGTGTTTGTTGTGTCTGTGGAGCCAGAGGAGGGATCTCAGGGTCACAGAGAACACAAGAAATCAGACAGTACCAACCAGTCCGGGCTCCACTGCAGCTCTAGATATTCCATTAAAAAGGAGTTTTAACTATGAGTCCTAACGATTTACCATCTAGGAATACTGACTCAGAATATAAATGCAATATCGCCCAAATATGAAGCTATGACAGAGCAGAACATCAAAACATCAAGAGACATGTATGAAAACAAGTGCTAAGAGTGATAATAACGTTTGAGCCATGTGACCAGCTGACATGAAAAACACGGTCAGTCAATCTCGCTTAGCTTTTTCAGCCACTGACCTTTTTATTCAGTTTAGTTTGTTTGTTGTGACTGTGTTGTTTATTTCTTGTTTTAAGAGTAAAGCTTCCATCTGGCACTTCCTAACATCCTATCCTGTCGTGTTTGGTGGAAGAGCCGCCTTGCAGGCTACGTTCTTACTTTTTCTGAACACCTTAAGAGCGGGACACACCAACCTGATAAATGGCCGTTGGGTGCCAACGGACGTTGTTGGGTGCCAACGGATGTCGTTGGGTGCCAACGGACGTCGTTGGGTGCCAACGGATGTTGTTGGGTGCCAACGGACGTCGTTGGATGCCAACGGATGTCGTTGGGTGCCAACGGACGTCGTTGGGTGCCAATGGATGTCGTTGGGTGCCAACGGATGCCGTTGGCCAGAGGTCGGTGACTCAGGTCGGATTGGTGTTTTCCGTGCAGTCCTCCTTCGGTGGCCACTAGCCGTCGGCCTCTACAACCAATCTGATTGTTGGAGTGCTGGCCCTTGACTAGCGAATGAGATTTAACCGGAAATGACGATGGTGACCATACTAGATTAACATTGATGCTACAAACACTAAACTATACTCTATCACGGCATCGGTCTGGATCTGGATTGTGTTTGACTGTGTTATATTTTCATTATTAGTATCGTATTTCTGATTTTTCTGGACTTCTATCACAATTGAAAACACTGACTGATGGCAGCGGATCTGTGCAGAACTCTAGACTACAGCCATCCGTCATATTGTTTTTCCTTCCTTTTTTCTTCTGGGTGACATCACAGAATAGCGCCGCCTGCAGTTATTGGGACGTATTATGCCCTCGTGCACACGCAGAACGTACGCTCCAGTCAGCGTCGGGTTGGTGTGTTTGGGAGTATTTTTTTGACCAACTCGGGGAGACGGGAGCCGCCTTTAAGCGCGACTGCTTTTCTGCCGACGGTCGGCCGTCGGGTTGGTGTGTCCCGGCCGTCAGAGCCATCAGAGCCCTCAGAGCCCTCAAAGCCCTGAGAGCCCTCAGAGCCCTGAGAGCCCTCAGAGCCCTCAGAGCCCTCAGAGCCCTCAGAGCCCTCAGAGTTTAACAGCCACACTTAACACATGACTCTCCTCGTGCAGGCATTCATCTCAGGCTACTGCTTGAAAAATATATGTAGATGATGTAGATGTGAAATATTTAGGGGAGTCTTACCTGAGTGGGGGGGGTCAATATTTGATCGTGGAATAGAAACTGATGGCAAACATAACACACCTGACACAGGAAACACTTGTTCCTGTTTATTAGCTAGACCACTGTTTCCGGAGAAGAAATCCAAGCCCAGCCAGACTTTTGTTCGATGCTCAGGTGCTCATGTTATCCAGAAACTTGATCAGATGTTGGAAAATGACTTTCACCACAGTTTTCATATCTGAGGCTGGAACAATGCCACACTGAAATCCCGCTCTTTAAAGAGGTCAAGGCTACGGGTGATTTCAGTCGGCAGCCCGGAAGATGAGAACTGTGAAAACGGAGTTCTGCCACAGTTCACTGGTTATTAATTCGTTATTAATTTACTGAGCTCAGTCTCACTCGCAGTGCATCACCCCCTGCGTCTTTGTTAGGACTATTTGACCTATCAAAGTGTTTATCTGTGTGGTAAAACCATAGACTGCATGACCCTGGACAAACCCTTCGTGATGTCACCCATCGGTCCTCTGAGGAGGTTCTGAAGCGTCTCGTCAGGCTGGGCAGCGCTACGGTGCTAACCGAACCCAGCAGGCCTGGGAAGCTGGCTGACCCATTCAATTAGAACAATTTGAGAAATCTTACAGTGTTAATTGTTGCTGGTAAGCCCTATAAAACATGTACTAACCTGCTGTTTTCTTCAATCAGACACAAATTTTGTCCTGGGGAACGCTCAGATCGTGGACTGGCCCATCGTGTACAGCAACGACGGCTTCTGCAAACTCTCCGGTTACCACCGGGCCGAAGTCATGCAAAAGAGCAGCACCTGCAGGTCCAAAACCACCCTCAAACACACAGAGCTGGAACCTGGGAGAGCTGTTGATTGTCCTGAGGGTTTTATACCCATATAACAAGCTGTTTTCCCCCTGTAGCTTCATGCATGGAGAGCTGACAGACAAGGATATGAGTGAGAAGGTTCGACAGACCTTTGAGAGCTACGAGATGAGCTCCTTTGAGATTCTGATGTACAAGAAAAACAGTGAGTAATATATATGTTATGTATGAAGGTTGCTCTGTGACCTTAGTTTCCAAAACAGCACAACCTCAAGATCCAGTTTTTGTCCTTAACTGCAGTAAATCTGTTTGGTATCTACGGTGGTCTTTAAAAGAGAGAACGGTTGCAATTTCTTTGCGTTTACGTTGCAGGGATGCCGGTGTGGTTTTTCGTGAAGATTGCTCCAATCAGGAACGAGCAGGACAAAGTTGTCCTGTTTCTCTGCACCTTCAGCGACATCACAGCCTTCAAGCAGCCAATCGAGGACGACTCATCAAAAGGTGGGTCACGCTCATTAACATGTGCAGAGCACCTCACGGTTGTTGCAGGGGGGACAGTTTGTTTTATAAACACTGTGAGGGACCAAATGTAGATTTTTAAAGAAAAAGAGGGTTTTATTACCATGATAACTTTTTACAATAACTTTTTACAAGATGGGCCCGCAAAAGAGGTAAAAAATTAAGCAACTAAACAATAACAGCCACCACACTGAAACGAAACCAAACTGACCTAACTGAACAAACACACAAGGAACTTAAATACTGGCTGATCAGATTGGGGACATACAGGAGTAAAACACTAAACATTCTTAATGGATGGCAGTTGCTCTAACTTAATTCCTAAATACAAAATTAGACTAATGAACTTGAATTATAGTGAATATTTACATGAACAACCCATGATTTCCCCCCTTGGTACAGTCCTAATCGCCTTCATTGCTGGCGGCAGCATCCTGGAGTCCCTGACATCCTCTCAGCCGCGGCTCGCTGCACCAATAAACCATAAAGAAACAAGTTGAATATAAAAGTTAACCAAATGTGCTACAAATGGAACAGATGTATTTCAACATAATATAAATAAAGATGTGTACAAAATAAACCAAAGTCTCTGTGCTACTGTAGATGGTACTGCCATTTCTAGCTGTGGGGCTGCAGGTCTGCCGGCCATCACAAATACCAAAAACAGAAATGAAAAAATGACCAAGGAAATAACCTTAGAAACACGGTTAAGCTGGCATCACCCCAATCTAAAATGAAGATAAAAAAGAAACATAATTGATTGGAGAAATACCAAAGACGTTTATTTGGAGATACAATTTGAGATTCACTCAAACACACAAAGGAGCTGGAATTTGACACATGTAGGACTTTAAACAAAATTAAGACAAAATCTGAATATTATTATTATTATTATTAATAATATTATTGTTCCTCTCCTCTTTGTCTGTCCTAAAAGTGTCTGGGCAGCAGAAAATGTAGATTCTACAGCCACCAAACCTGTGAAATGTGATCTATAGTTCCCTCTTACGTGAATCTTTCCTCCTATGTCAAATTGGAAAATAATTGATGTTAAATTTTCAGTATTGAAAGTGTCAACCATCCCTGGTCTCATCGTTTATCAAAGCTTAAAAGCTTTTTGTTCTATTTATAAGGATGCAAACAGAAAATACAGTCATTATATTAGAGGTAGACTAAATGGCTGATTAATCAGTTAATCAGTATATAAATAAATAAATAGGTTGTTTTTAAATAATCCACATTGGCCTCAGAAAAACCACCTCAGTGGACACAAAAACCGTGATGTGAAACAGGATCCCTCTCTGTTTAGGAGCAGCGTGTTCCTGTGTTCTCTGTGTGATGTCATCAGGACATTAAAATGTTAAAACAGGACCGGAGTGCCGAAGACTTTTGCATGAAATATATGAATTCCCGGATTCTGTTGCTCTCTGTCAGACTTCTACATTTCCACATGACTGGCTCTTCAGTCACATAGGAATCCGCTCTCCTGTTTCCATTACTTTCCTCCTTCGCTTCTTCCCTTCCTTCTTTCCTCCCAAAAACCATAACTGAGCTGAACTCTGTCAAACATATTCCATCCCCTTCTTCCATCATCCCCACCTCACCATCACCGTGTGTTATATAATCTACTGTATATCTCCTTTAACTATCCAGTCCACGGCACTGCTAGGCTGTTTTTAACTCGGTGAATCTTTAATGTGCTGGAAGGAAGATGAATGATGAATGAGTTAGGAGTTATGTTCACTATAGGTTTTTGGAACGTTTGGATCTGAAAATGTTATTCTCATTAATATGGTTAGACTTTTGGATGCTAGGATGAATTAAGTGGATGTCACATGTTCATTTCAAGTTGAGGTTGAAAAGTGGCCATCCATCTAGAAAGTGTGCAAACCCAGCATGGAGCTTGTGTTAAACGCAGCTCTGAGTGTAACGAGTCACATGCAGTCTGTTTATACCCGTGGATCATTCATCTGTTGTTTGTCTGAGGTATTACTTACTTATATCGAGGCAGGGATTAGATAGAGCTTAAAGTGAATCAGAAAAGAGTGGGCTGTTTTAATTATTTGCTTTGTTTTGCTTACCTGAAACGAGCTTTGAGTGGCAGGTTACTGCAGACACCCACAGCCATTCCCATTTCCTCCTGCGTTTTCAGGACAGAGCTGATGTAGAAATGCTCTGATAGGTGCCGGGCCTTTTCCTGCATCTGCAAGCAACAGGCTCAATTCCCAGTGGGCGTCCTAATGAGACGGCTAGCTGACTTGGAGAAGGGCTCCCCCTCTAAAACTCCCTCATTATGTCCCCTCAGATGTGTAATGTTCCAGAGTTTCACCATCTTAACTCAGACTTTTTTGTCTCATTGGCAGGGTGGGGTAAATTTGCCCGTCTAACTCGTGCGTTGACCAGCAGTCGTGGAGTTCTGCAGCAGCTCGCTCCAACCGTCCACAAGGGAGAGAACATTCACAAGCATTCACGGCTGGCAGAGGTAACGTCTCCCCGCAGCGTTTCTGTGTCCTCCACACAAGCATGTATGTAGTCCTTCTTGCCTTAAGGAGTTACAATGACTCTGACACATCAGGTAATCCTGTTTACGACCCTCTTGTCTGTCAGAGACTGCGTTTCCATGCATCAATAACCCTTTTAAAACCCGAATATTGGCAATAACCCGAATTTGCACGGCCATGTAAACACCAATAACCCCTTTGAATAACCTGAATTTGCTCATATTCCGGTTTTTAAAAACCCCAATATGACCCCTGGGTTACTCCTTTTAAAACCTGAATATTGGGTCATGTAAACACCAAACGGAACAGGAATTTGTTTTCTGCACATGTTCTGTTCACAAGGAATTCCTGGTCTTTTGAGTCCAGGAAGTTCTTCTAAACACGGAGAAACACAAGACCAGGAGGAGACTAATCACTTCATAAATGTAATGAAGGATATGAACATTTCTGCATTTGTAGACGGTAGAAAGTATCGGGATAGAAGATTTACAAGAAGGTGAGAGAAAAGTTGCGCGAAGCAGCATTTGTTTTGAATTTGGATACAGGAAGAAGAAGCGGAAATGACGGGAATTGCGTCATGACGTTCTCCGTGCATCGCTGGTTTGATCCAGATATCCTAATGAATAATCACCATGTAAACAGGGATAACCCTGTTTGCTCACGCATGGAAACGGAATATTCCCAATGTCTCAGTAACCGGAATATTAGCAATAACCCGAATTTTGACTGCATGTAAACGTAGTCACTGTCTCCACATCCCTGTTGTCTGGTGCCGACATACCTTGACCATTTTGACCGAGACCATCACATAAGCATGTTTGCAGGTATAATTTAGCTCCTATGAAGTTTGTTATGCTTGTGGGTCAATGACGTGACGGCTATATTTTCTGAAAAACAGATTTATTTTCAATTCAAAAAAGGTTTAAATGGATAAAATAAAATATCATATATATGACCTACCTGTCCCACATATGTACTCACTTGAATTTTACAAAAAATACTAGTTATTTGGGATTTTGTTGTTGTTTTAAGCGTCAAAATGTCATGTGGTTTCGACCGTCCGACCATGAATCTTGTTTTGAAAACTTATTTTGAAATCACTCTAAATGTTTTTAAATCAAACTTCTGCCCGATCTGGCATGATTTACGAACTGTCTTGTAGTGTATAAGATTTATACACATTTATATTTATATTTCCATCATAATATACAAACATAGTTTGTATATTATGATGGAAATGATGTCCATTTTATGAAATATCATTTGGTGCGACCATTAAAAAAACAACAATTTTTGTATAATACTGAAAACTTGTAAAAAAAGATGACAAGATGTTAAAGAAATTAATTTATTTTAATATGAATCATGGTTGCACCACATGACCTTTTTTAAGGCTAGTGCCAATTCATCTTGACAAAAAACCCAATTTAAAATTTTTATATGAATTTATGTGTACACAACATTCTTAATGTTTGAGCTACTGCAATAGATATTCTTTTTTTTATTATTTAAAAATTGACCCGTGTACATTGAGCGGGCGATGCGTGTGCCCTGTAGCTGGAGCCCTCATGCTGTCACCGCCTCCGTATGCCGACGTGTTGGGTTTGGTTGATGCAGAGTTCCATCGACAGGGAAGCAAAAGCGCTGCTACACCTGAGACCTAAAAGATGGAAAAGGCTTTTGAAGTTTCTCCTGCTCCGCTTGTTCGCCGCGACCCCTTGCTGTCAAAACACTGGAGATACAGGCAGCTATACCAGGCTTCTCTTTTTTTCCACGTAGCGGCTCACGTTCCCCGGATCAGGAGGGGATCTGCGCAGACCGCGGCTCATCCACCATCCCTTATCTGGAGGACACATGCAGACATAAACTTCAACATTCAGCAGTAGAAACCCCCCCCAGCTGCTCTTATCTCTATCCAGTGTTGTCCTAGTGCCATTTGAAAAGCATTTTCCACATGATCCTCTCCACAATTTAGATGCTGAGAAGATTATTGAACCTATGAAGGACTTTATGACCTATGAACGTTGAATTATGGATGACTGCACCTTTTATAGGAATGCTTGTGAACCTGACAGACTTGTAGTAGTAACTCTGTATGACACAAAACAGAGCAGGTACAGTGATACTGTGCTGGAGATTTTAGTTTCATTCTCAGCTCAGTGACGAGGTATTGATTCCTTTAAATTGAAGTGAAATGATACAAAGAGCATCAGGAACTGAGAGCACCTCTGACATCCTGTTACTGAGTGCTCGAATGGGCTGATAGATGGAAGAAGTTGACCTGCTCTGACTGTGCCAAACACCCTGTTATTAAATATCAGGGTTTGCAGTCTTCATTTGGGTTATTCTGACCCTTAGACTTTGAGATTCAGGTTGTTAGAAAATGAAATACCTTGATATGACACATATATACATACATAATCAGTCTTATTCTGGTTTTCCAACCCACTCATGTATGATATATGTATAATATATATATATGTATAATATTTATATGCACCACACACAGCCTCTTTTTCCACTGTTTTAAAAAATTCAATAGGGTAATAAAATATTAAGAGCATTGATAGATACGTACTATGTGACCTGACAGCAGAAACTGCACATGAAGTAATCTCTTGTGAAATTTTAGCGATGATGGATGGTGAGGATGTTTTAGTTGGGTTCAGGCTCCTGGGATGAAGGCTAACTTCAGCCTGGAGGTGCAGGCCGTAACGGCTCTGGAGTGTCTCTGGAACGGTCCTAGTGAGAGATACCAGTGAGAGATACCAGTGAGAGGCTGCGTTTGGTGCTGCAGGATGTTGTTTCTTCTGTGATTAAAACGCCTTCCAGTCCAGACACAAGCAGTCACATGATGTTTTACTACACTCTTTTACACTAAAAAATTCTGATAATACTGTATATATACTGCTGATGTAAAAGAAAAAGTTAAATTTGTGGTTTCTATAAAGATAGAACATGTTTATTTATTTATTTTTCTTAGAAATGGTTGGATCTGAATTATCCAGTAATTTACAGCTTATGAGTCTAATATTTCCCTCAAGACTTGACTGTAAAGCTTTTATATATGAAAAAAACACAAACTGCTGTGTTTTACTCAACTGTTAATTGCATGATCAAAAAAATGTTTCCCCCCCCCCACATTATATCTTTCTAAGTTTAAAAAAAGTAACTTAAAAAATGAAGATATTGTGGAAGTTTGAGCTGGTTTGCGTCAGACACTGAATACTGCTATGGTTTCATGCGAGCATCCAGTGGAGACGACACCTGTAGTCTTTGTTTGCTGAACTATATTCAGTCCAACAGTTGACAGAATGGTGAAGTTTATTGTGTAACCAGAGATACTGTAGACACAGCAGGCAGTCACAGCAGCCACTTACAAAACCGAGGAATATCTTTCTGTTTTTTACCATCAATGTTGCATTAATATGTTTTTCCCCCTAAGATGCCAAACTTTTATAGCAAATATTAAAACATATATTTGATTCAGTTGCAATCTCAAACATTAATCTCACACCCAGCCGACTATAAGGTTTCCAGAATTTTAAATTCATCAAACAGATTCTTCAATTTAGGCTTTTTTTCTGCAATCTTTGTCCTTCTGATGTCTTCATGTTGTCGGTTACTCGCTTTTCCTCAGTGCACTCCTAATTGTTTCTTTAAAACGAATGATGCAGAGACTGAAACCTGGTTAGTTGTCCTGCGTCCCTATGGTGGGTTTCCATTTTCAGCTGTGATTAGCTGGGACTAATCCTTCCATTAACACGGGAGCCATAATTGCTCTTAGGACTAATGTATGAGCGTGTTGTCAGGGAGGCCGGCTGCACCGATTCTGTTTCTGTTCTCTTTAGGATTCCTGCTTTTAACAGGGATTCCTTTTTCTTAGGACGGGGTAGTCAGAGTTGGTGGGATCAAAATTATTAACAAGAATTAAATAGTTACACTTCATTTTCTCTGTGTTTGTTGTCAGTGTTTGCAAGTTCCTCGTCTTATTAAATGAGCACCTCATTAGTCCCTAAAGTCACTGTTGCTGTTTTGACCTTTTAAATATATTTATCTTATTAAATGTAACACCTGTTAGCTTAGACTAGTGAGAAATGTGTTTCCCTCCCAGTAAGCACATCAACATCACCAACAGCATACCCAGTGATCATGTTGAGGACGTCTTCTACAGAAGAGTAATCTGCACAACTTGTAAGACAGAAATAAAGTTTATCGCTTAGAATAGTATCATCCTGCTGAGAAGGTCCAGGTTATGGAGCGTGCAGCCTGCAGGCTCTGCTGCCTGTCGTCGTAGGTCACTTTCATATATGGAGCAGCCGGTCTAAACCAGCACTGGCAAGGGAGATCTTTAGGAAAATCAGAACTAGCAAATTCGACCTCTAATCAGAATCTTCAGGACATCAGTCACAACAAACTTCAGAAAACGTATCAGCAACAGATCTCAGGGAGATCATTGCTGTTTTAGTCCAATTAGTTTTCTTTTTTTTTCTTTAGAATCGTTCACAAATTTGCTTTAAACACAATTACAATCATATTTGAAATAACAAAAATGTATGTTTTGCAATTCAATTCAATTTTATTTATATAGTGTCTATTACAACAGAAGTTGTCTCTAAGCATTTTCCAGAGACCCAGAACATGACCTCCGAGCAATTATTACATAAACAATGGCAGGTAGAAACTCCCCTAGTGGAAGAAAAACCTTAAGCCAAACAGTGGCAAAAAAACTCCCCTTTAGGATAGGCTTTACTAAACAGAAAGGTTTTAAGTTTGGTTTTAAAGGTGGAGGTGGTGTCAGGCTCCTTAACCCAGATTGGAAGTTGGTTCCATAGTAATGGTTCCTGATAGCAGAACGCCCGCCCTCCAAATCTACATTTAGATACTCTAGGAACTACAAGTAAACGTGCACTCTGAGATTGGGGAGCTCTGCCAGGAACATAAGGCACTACCAGGGGCCTCATCTATAAAGCTTGCTCGTGCAGAAAAAGCGCCTGAAAGCTGCGGAAGCCGCCATCTACGCAAAGCCTCTGATCTAAAAAGAAAAAACCAACCGAAAAATCTGCTTATCTTTGCGGCAACCAGGACCCTCCCGTAAGAATTTACTTAAGACACTGGGAACTGGCGACGCAGGCGGTGAGGTGGTGAAATGAAGTCAGATTCATGGCATACTCTTAATAATGTCATCACATATCACAACATATATAATACTTATAATAAAATAGTGCTGATAACGGAGCAGGCGGCGGGGGGGGGGGGGTCGGGGGGGGGGTGACTGCCACTCCGAGCCCACTACTCCACGCCGAAGAGGAAAAAAGAAAGTGTTCTGATTAAAATAAGGAAAGTTGGATTATATAACAATTGCGTTCATAAGGATAAAGTTTAAAAAAAAAAAAAAATTAAAGAACTAGTCTCTTCTCCCTGTGTGTGTCTGCCTGTCATGCACGGGTACGTGCGCGCATGGTGTTTACTTTTAAGCCGGAATTATGGTTCTGCGTCACACCAACGCAGAGCCTACGCCGTAGGGTCCGGCGTAGGGTGCGCGTCGCTGCGTACCCTACGCCGTAGGCTCTACGTTGGTGTGACGCGGAACCATAAATCAGCCCTGAGCAGCTCTGAGGAGAGACGGGAGGGAGGAGGGGGAGCGTCCCTTGTTTTTTTTGCGCCCGGCATTTTCGGCTTTTGAGTGTACGTGCACTTTTAGTATGATTCCTACGCAGTCCATTTTAAATGAGGCCCCAGGTCTTGCAAATATTGCGGAGCTCAGCCGTTGTGGGTTTTATACACAAGTACCGTATTTTCGCGACCATATGGCGCACTGTGTGGAAAGGCGCACCCTCAGTTTTGTGTGTCATTTTTGGTTTTAAAACACACATACGGCGCACCGACCCAAAAGGCGCCGTCTACGGAGACGGAGCTGCACACACGCGCTAAAAATACAGCAGAAGCAAAACTTAATTTGATATTTTATTTCACTTTTCACATCAATCAAACCCTTCAAAAGGTTCATATTCTGTTTCTGCATTAAAGAATTAAAAAAAAACACTGGGTTGCTGCACAAACCTGTCTCAGCCACTGATCATCTCCTCATCCATCCAGCCCTTTTCATTTCACTCTGGCTGGAAAAGTCTCTTTAGGGAACGCTTTTCTTTTAAAAATCCCGACCGCGGCGGTCCCTGGTCCCGCTCCCCGTCTGCTCCCTCGCGCTGGACCGGGTCCCGGCTCCCGGTCCGCCCCCCCCCCCCGCTTGTCCCGCGGCGGTCCCGGGACCCTCGCGCTGGACCCGCTCACACACACGCGCTGTCGGGGAGCCGGTACCGGGGTTTGTATCCGACAGGAGCTCCGTTAATTCAGCTGCGCCAGTCCGAATTTCCAGACCTGTCTCAGCTTCTTGATCATCATCCCTTCATCCAGCCCCCTCTTTTCATTCACCCTTATAATGACTCCGGCTGGAAACGTCTTATGCAAAGTTTTTCTTTTAAAAATCACCATAGGTTTCTGTCCATCAGCTGCGCCAGCCAAGCACCACATACATATGTATACATATGACACACAGATTCTCATGAGAATCTGTGTGTCGCGCCGCGAATACACACACGCGCATGTCGGGATCCGGTACCGGGTTTGTAACCGACAGATTTGGCTGCAAATCTCGGAGTGTGAAGCTGATCCGACCTGAGACAGACCCCAGAAATCTCTGCTCTTAAAACGGCCGGGAACCAGGTCGATCGGACCCGCTTGGGGAACCAGGAAGTCGGCTGCAGCAGCGCGCATCACCGCGCTGCTCCAGCCGCTGCTTTAACCGGGGAAAGTGAGCGGTTCCGACCGACCAGGACCGGAGCAGCCCACATGGACTGGTAGCAGGGGCTCCCGGGGAAAGAGCACCGGCATTTCAGCCGGATCTGCAGCGGGGATGCGGCGATCGGACCCGCAAACCCACGGCAGGTGCGATTGGTTCCGACATGCAAAACACACGCGCTGCAGAACACTCACACACAAGTGTGCTTATTTAAATAGAGCGGGAGCAAAACTTAGTTTGATTGTATTTTATTTCACTTTACACATCAAGCAAATCCTTAAAAGTCTTCATCATCTGTTTCGCATTAAACAGCTCAGTGGATGGTCTCATTCAGCTTCACCCGCCCCCTTCCCTTTTTACCTTATCATGGTGGCCGACCTTACATTACCGTAATTCAGGTAATAGACACGGCGCACCGTTTCTTAAGGCGCCCGGCACATTTAAAAAAAAAAAAAAAAAAAAAGTTGCACCTTATGGTCGCGAAAATACGGTAATACAATTTTAAATTGGATTCTGAATTTTACGGCAATGAGATATGTTTGTGTACTATGGAGGACCAGGGCTGACCCAACCACCACACACACCAAACTCTGACCAACATCTTCTCTGCCATCAACAAGGTCACAACAGAAGTATTTTTGTGACGCTCACATCCATCATTTTGTAGGACTGTGCATTTATCCTCCCTGATTCAAACTCTGTCTCCAGCTTAACCAGGATCAGTCGGTCCTTGCAGGTGATTGTGTTCTGTTGTGTGTGCCAGGTTCTCCAGCTGGGTTCAGACATCTTGCCTCAGTACAAACAGGAAACCCCGAAGACACCACCGCATATCATTCTGCACTACTGCCTCTTCAAAACCACCTGGGACTGGGTCATCCTCATCCTCACCTTCTACACGGCCATCATGGTGCCCTACAACGTCTCCTTCAAGACCAAGCAGAACAACGTCACCTGGCTGGTGGTGGACAGCATCGTGGATGTCATCTTCCTCGTGGACATCGTTCTCAACTTCCACACCACCTTCGTTGGTCCGGCCGGGGAGGTCATCTCTGACCCCAAACTCATCCGCATGAACTACGTGAAGACCTGGTTCGTCATCGACCTGCTGTCCTGCCTGCCTTATGATGTCATCAACGCCTTTGAGAATGTTGACGAGGTCAGTGGAGTTCCTATACTATATAATCATTATCCCTCAATATAGCATGAATGCAGCATTTTTGGGAGCCTCCCAACACCACCTGGTCCAGTACCAGTCTGCAGGGGTTTATTTGAAAGCAAATTGAAGACTCAAGGATCCCTCGAGTATCTGACAGCCAGAACAGAGGCCTATGGTTCAAATCATTTCCTGGACAGCGCAGTCTTCAAGACGCTGATTGGGAATAAACGAGACAAACAGGTCAAAGAAACGCTCCAACAAACGCAACGATATGTAGAAAGATACAAACATATCTTTTTGGATGAACATTTTGGATCATGTTATTTCAAATCTACAATCATTTCTTTTGGAAGTGAAACATGGGTGCGGCTGGCTTCTCCTCTTGTTAATGTGAAACTGTGTTTAAATGAGGAGATGCCAGTTTGTCCTCATCTCAGGGAGGTTAACAGAAGCCTTTCGTTTAGTAGGGCTGGGCGGTATGGATGTGGGTGATATATTTCTAAGGATGTGAAACGCCACGGTGACATTATAATGTCTTCCTGCAGGGGTTTTCTCCTCATCACATGGGGTGGTGGGGGAAATAGCGCTACTAGTGTTGCACGCGTCTTTTATGGTTGCTGATGTCCAGCTCACAGTGAGTGGGACAAACTTCTCCCGCTTGTTGAAGATGCTGGAATGAATTAGTCGCGCTCCCGTCTGTAGTTGCCCCAGACTGCAGACAGCTGTGGGCAAACGCTACAACAGACAGCAGTTTGGATGTGACGAAGACAACCCTCGTCCAACCAACTGAAACAAAACGGCCTGTTTTGGCAGCTATTCTGGAAAAGCCATTCACTTTTATCAGCACTCGCTGCTTCGTTGTGGATTTGTCTGAATCTGAAGAGAATTGTCAGGATGAGGTGACACATAACTATGGAAGCTTGTGGAAGGGGAGGCAGCACATTCATTTTCATGCACATTCAATAAAATGTACATATATACACAGGACTGGGGAATGGTCAAATGTCAAGAATCGATTAGATTCCGATTCTTAAGATTCAGAATTCAGAATCAGATTCAGATTCAGATTCAGAATCGATTATCAAGATTTGATTCGATTCCGATATTGATTTGGGTTAGTGTTATTAAAACTGTTTTTTGAGCTGTTGCATGAATTATATGACTGTAGTTATGCAACATATTAATACTAGTATTATATTGAGATTCAACAGCAAGTATTGCAGCTAATGATGCTGTAAGGACCAATCAGCTCCCAGAATGCTGATAGAACTGCTTTCAGAAACATCGTGTGGCAGAATTATCAAACAGATCCGGGGCAGCAAACAGATATGATATGGTATGATATCGGTTTCATTTTTTAAAACATTCCGTTTTTATTTCTTCCATTTGCGGTCTAATTTTGTATATATATATATATATATATATATATATATATATATATATATATATATATATATATATATATATATATATATACTGTATATATTCCAATTCATTCATAAAATCTGTTTTATCAACACATATTGGTATGTTTTCACTCACTCAAGCCAAGTGAGCTGGGGTGTGTTCAGAGCGCACGTTCGTCTGTTAATTATGTTTTGATGATGTGAAGGTCAAACATGATAAATGGTTCCTGATTATGGTAAACAGGAGTATGATTTGCCAGTACCAGAGGCCTGGGAGCTTGTTCCAGCTGCTGCTCTTCTGGACAGAACTCTGATTCTGGGGCTGTGATCTGTGATCGGGGGACTCCCAGTCCTGGATGTTACAGTTACCACTGCTGTACCCGTTCACTTTCACTTCACCTCTTTCTTTTTGTCATATTTTCTGCATTTTCTTTCTTCTTTTGATTTCTAGAATTATCCCTTCAAAACATCTGCATAGAGATGCACTTTGGTCAGAATTCACTCCCGCTATTTGTCATCATCCTTTTTCTGTTGATGTTGGTTTGAACCTGTTACGCTCTGATTTCATAAACCATCATTTAATGCTGAGTCACTTATTACACAAACATAACAGAACTGAAATAGATGCCTATACCAAAATAGATGCCTATACTTAAAAATAGATGCTTCTACCAGTAATTACAAAGGTGTCATTCACTCATCCGGCAGTATGCTATGGAAGGTAAAGCCTACTCTTTTAGTGTCTCTAAAACACCATTAACATGGCCGATACACAATGACGTGATGACTGAGCTGAAGGTAAAAGGAGAGGTTGGCCATCTTCATTCACGACAGAAACGCTGTGCTGCTCCCCATAGCCATGGCTGCTGAAGAGAAGGAGGCGGGCGGCAACAAAGTTGGAAGCTGCGCTGAATGTTTGGATCTTCTGTGGTGCCCGGTGAAACATTGGTGTGAATCACTTGTGTTTTCCAGCTCGTAACTACTTTGCAGAAAGGGTTTTTTTCTTTTTTTTTTTTTTTAACTTTATTTAGCACAAAGCATGTACAGATCAAGGCAGGGTGAAAATGGTATAAAATTAGGAAATAATTACAGCAACAATGGTGAAGATAACAGATTCACACAAGAAACAAAAACGCCTAAGGACAGCAAGGTACAATAAAATCAAAAGAGCAAGGACTGAGTTATGGATGAGTACAGTTTCTTGGCAACCCTATTCATATTATCAATCTTTTTCATAGATTTAAAGTAATTGGTAAAAAAATGTAAAAATATAGTAAAGGAGGGAATATTTCCACTCCACTTACAAGTGTGAATGTGATATTTACCCAAAATAATCACCAGGTTGATAATGTTTGAATATTTAGGATCCAAGTTACGGTATCCATATAATAAATAACATCATTGTAAGTGAAAACAGGAATTTCATCTATTTTTAAAAATAACCAATTATGGATGTCAGACCAAAAGGACTTTGAAATTGAAAAAAACATGTTCAATGGTCTCAGCCTCAGAAGAACAAAATATGCAAGGATCAAGTTCCAATTTAAACCTTCTGTGTAACAAGTCATTAACAGGATATATAGCTGATGCTATTTTAAAGTGGGTTTCCTTGACTTTAGGGGCAATTGATAACGATACGTAAAAAGATAAGGGATGTTTTTTAAGAGGATTTCTATATTAGCAAGAGTTAAAATCTCCCCAGTTTTTCAGCTTAAAAACCAAGCTGATTGTTTTGTTGTCACACTTTTTATCTAACAGATTTATATCCTCCACTTTTAAGGATCTTTGCAGAAAGGATTGTCGCATATTTATTTGTAAAGGAATGACCTTAGCGAAGGACACTAACTCATTTATATTTGTGCAGGTTTCTGCAGCATGAGCTTCATGCTTCATGGCTCACAGCTGCCTACGTCGTGTGGATTGTAAAAATCAGAAACAGTGTTGTGTGTATCATGCTGTGTGCGTGTTGCTGTGCGCTCACATATGACCAGCAGCAACTCAGCCCATCTATCCGAGGTGTGAAATTAAAGATGAAGCAGTGTGGCCGCTGTGGGTCTAATCAAGATGATGGACTTGACTAATTTATCCAACTTAACAGCGTGGGACTACTTCACAAATGCAGTGAAAGGCCATATCCATTATAATAATAATAATAATAATAATAATAATAATAATAATAATAATAATAATAATAATAATAATGATAATAATAATAATAATACATTACATACTTTCAGGGCATTCAAGGTCACCTTTACAGTGCACACAACACCGATTAAAAGAGCAAAAAAAAGAAAAAGGACCATATAAATGCAATAAATCAGAAATAAAATCAGGAATCAGCAGTAGCCTAGAGGGGGATTTGAAGATTTTATTTCCAACATGCATGTTAAAGAAAGAATACAAAAAAGTAAAAAAATAAAATACACATATATATATATATATATATATATATATATATATATATATATATATATAACCCTGAATCTGACCTACATTATTACATATAACAAGAGTTTCAATAAGCTTACTTATAAAACACACATAAACAAACACCCCTACTTTAATAACTGTTCAATATAGTGATATAATACTGAATTATATGTATATATAAATATAGTCAAAAACAAAACAAATCAAATCAAAGCAAACAAAAGAAAACAAAAGAAATGCCCAGCATTTAGTTGTGCATTATAATTAATTATATTATTACATACATACATAGTAGTATGTATGTAATAATAGAATTAATTATAATGCATAGTATTACATTATCATAACTTTACTATAATACTACTATAATACTACAATATAATAGAGAACAATAGACAACAATAATATAACAATATACTTGAATAACTATAATTCAATTCAATTCAATTCAATTTTATTTATATAGCGTCTAATAGAACAAATGTTGTCTCTAGACGCTTTCCAGAGACCCAGAACATAAACATGAACATAAACATAAACATAAAGCCCCGAGCAATTATTATATAAACAATGGCAGGTAAAAACTCCCATAGTGGGAGAAAAGCCTTAAGCCAAACTTAAGAGTAGATATGCTACATATACTGGTTCATATATTTACCTCCAATTATATACATAAAAATTACTATAAATCTATATATCAACATATTTACATATAACTATAAATCAATATATATATATTATATATGAAAGTGAGTAGGCCAGTTTGAACAGGAGGGTTTTTAGATGTTCCTGATGTCGGGGGGCAGAGCGGCTCAAGGCTCTGGAGCCCATAGTGGACAGACGGGCAACCGGCAGGTAAGGCTGGTGGAGGAGGCTGACCGCAGAGTCCGGGAGGGAGTGTTGGTGTGGAGGAGGTCAGAGAGGTATGGGGAGGCGAGGTTGTGTGGAGTTGTTGGAGAACAGGAGGGATATAATTGTTTGCAGTTCTGGAGACAATATGGAGTTGTGGACCAGTTTGAGCTTCTGGATGGGCTTGTGGGGGAGATGGAAGAGGGGGGAGTTGCACTAGTCCAGGCGGGATGTGACCAGAGTGTGAAGCGCTGTTGGAAGTGAGGGATGGACAGAGCCGGTTAAAGGAGCTTGAGGCAGGATTGAGGCAGGATTTATGAAAAACAATTCGTATACGTTTTAAGTTTTCTAGTAATAATGTCAGATGAAGCGTTCCAAACCAAAAAGAATGTTTCCTCTAGTGTATCTCTCCGTTGCCTTGAACAGGCTGTGTGCTGCAAAATGTGCTGCAATTCGTGCCCGGAATTTCCCGCGCTGTCCTGCGGATGTGACGTCACATGACGCTGCATGCACGTTCTCCCCGTTCTCCCGTGCCGGCTTCACTGTTGGCTGCAGTACCCCCAACGGCTGTCGTGGTGAAGGGTGGCGCTAGAGAGTCTCATTTCTTAAAAGGAGCCTCATGCTCCTTTAATATTGTGAAGATGGAAGTAGGCTGACCGGGTAACATCATTAATGTGGGTTTGGAACGACAACGAGCTGTCAAGGACGACACCCAGGTATACATAATGTATACATACTTTTAAATCACTGCAGCCAGCTGCAGCATTCAGTGTTTTATTTAGAATACATGATAGAGAGGGTGAGAGGGGATCCTCTCTGAGCATAATAATCCACTTTATCTTAAGCTGCTGCTCGCACAGCTCTGGGTGCAGCCCAAGTTTGATGACCTTGTTATGATAAAAGGAGTTAGAAAATATTTTAATAGAGGCATTTGACAACAACTTTGATGAAATATAAAGTGAAATATAATATTACTTAATTAATCGTAGAGTTCATGATCAGTAAATCTGATTATTACGTCCTTATCTAAATTCTTCAGTGTTATTTTCCAAGATTTGATTTGATTTGCTAAAGCAACTCTACAACCTGAGAAAGAGTTGAAGGCAGTGAACAGATTCTCTGTTTTATATTGATTACATTTTTATGGCTTTTTTCAAACCATTACGAATGCAGGTAGTGTGCAATTAAAGCAAATGAGAGCTAGTAAGATAGTTAAAACTTTTCAACGAACTAGTTTTCATATTGTAATAATTTATTTTTTCCCCTGAACTACTTGGGGATCAATGATGCAACATGAAACAGTTTACAATGTATAAAAATATAAAATAAAAGAGCTGAATATGAATTGACCATAGGGTAAGAGAAGATAGTGAGTGAGGTAAGTATTTATTTGATTATAAAAAGGGAACATATAGTGTCATTCAATTAATTCCATGTCTTCTGTTAAAAATGCATCATACTGAGTGAACTGTAGTGATTATTTTCTTTTCTCATATATTATTTCTCTCCAAGTGTTGCTGTATTTATTTATTTATTTATTTTTTGTGTACAGTTACCATGACTACCATGGGCGATCTGTGGTGTGATTCAGCATGCGCTGATGGTTAATCATGAAACATCACCCAGCATGCTCTCAAACGATCCTCAGTGGGAGGATTTCTTCCTGTCTGGTGCACAACGTTTATGTCCTTTGCAGGTTCTGCAGGACGTAGATATCGTAGCTGCCATGCTGTGGACGTTGGGATGAGTTCCGTCATCCTGCAAACACTTCAAAGTTATTGTTTTAATGCAGTTGTTTTGGTGCCTCTATCCCGTCAAAGGTTACTGAAAACAATAGTGAAGCTGAAATTGACATAATGTGATACGTGCCTGGTCGGATTTGAGAAGCATCAGAGCCAACTCGATGACAGCCGAGTCTGCTACCGCATAGGCCTTTTATCCTATTAAACACACTGTGGTTATTGTGTCAAAAGGATTAACTTCTACATGAAAAGTAGGAGAAAGCTGTAATTCAAAACATAAAGGAAAAGACTGACTGTGTTTGTGCAGTGAGTGGGGAGACCACTTAGGTCACAACAGTTAACCGGCAGTCGCTGCTCCAGATATACTGGCCTTGTTTAATCATTCCCTACGCATCCCCCTTTTATCCAGATGGACACCCCCATCTGGGTAATGGGGGTGTCCATTATCACAGCTGGAGTGCAGGTCTGATTCATAGTCCGCATCTAGACAAGTACGCTGGAAAGCTTATGTTTTGATACAGTTATATCTTATTGTATGGAGAGAGTAAAAAGAAACTGCACAGCATATTGGCTAAATGCATCCACATCGGATGCTGGTTCCTCTGATCCCCAGAAAAACAGCATTTGCCTCAGAAACTCTTTGTCAGTCGACATCTGGAGGAAACCCTGTTGATGACGAGAGGAGATGGAGGATCTGAGGGATTTGACGAAAGCTGAATTTAAATGAGCAGAGGCAGTGATGTTCTAGTTGGAGCATGTGCTTCTGTTGGTGATAGCGACTACATTAATGTTTCAAGTCTATACATGTTTCACACATGTTTATACGTCATACAGACTGTATTAGGGCTGACCTCCGATCAATATCACAATCAAATAACAATTAGCCTGCAACAAAAGAAATCTATTTTCAGATTGGCTGATTGGTTCTATTTTCAGATTGGCTGATTGGTCGGTAACTCCAGACAGCTGCTCTGAGTTGAGAGCTCAGTGCACAGCAGCGTGCTGTGACTCGTTTGTAAGATGGGCCGTTGGAGTTACCGTGCGCTGAAGTCAATTTCTCGTGAATGTGAGTGTGTGAGAGTGTGTGAACTTGTTGAAATGCACGAGTCTCACACTAGACAGCCCTGTTATGTCAGCTGACGGATGGAGTCACGTGGTTACAGACACGCCCCTTTAAAGGGGATGAAACTAGCCTATCGGCACACAGTCAAAACAGACAAAAAGATGTTTCTTATCTTTTTTTTTTTTAAATCAAAACACTGAATTTACCGACATGGGAAAATTGTCGGTAACGGTACATTTTTGGTTTATCGCCCAGGCCTAAACTGTATCCTTCCAGACTTTATAATACTGACACAGAGCATCAAACCTCATGGTCCCCTCAAAGACCAGCATGTACTCAGGTATTACAGTAGCAAACAACCCCCACCATGCCCCTACCACCACTGTGCTTGACGGTTAGTATGTGGCGATTGTAGCGCTGGTCCTTATTTCATTTTTGGATGTCACCGTGCCTTAAAGGTATAGTCCCTGATTTTGGAGAGCTAGCAAGATTTGAAAGTGGCACCTCCTCTAAGCCCCACCCCCTCCTCGCCCTCCCGTCAGCGCTCCGTCCAAAGCCACGTCCCCACAAACTTTGGGGAACGCGCATTTGCAGGAGTCGAGTTTTCCAGGACATTTTGGACAGCACATTTTCAACAAAATTACCCCATGTCTCATTCACCTGTAAGCGAGGCCAGTTTGGGTGGCTGTGCCCACCCAAACGTGCGTCCTGCCCACCCAATCAAAGTTATGGGGATCCTTTATTTTTTTATAATTAAATTTTTTTATAAATATAAAAAAATATCACAGAATATGTGTACCGTTTCTTATTGGGTGGGCACTTCACATCATTTTTAGACACAACAATGAACGCATACCGCAAAAGTTGTGTCCCCGCGGAGGGACCCGATGTCCCAGCAAAATGAGACAACAGAGAAGTTCAGAACAGCACACAGAGCGCACACTGAAGGCTGATTTATGGTTCCGCGTTACACCAACGCAGAGCATACGGCATAGGGTACACCTTAAGGCTGATTTATGGTTCCGCGTTACACCAACGCAGAGCCTATGGCATAGGGTACGCCGTAAGGCTGATTTATAGTTCTGCGTTACACCAATGCAGAATGGTGCGCGTCGCCGCGTACCCTTGCCGTGGCAACAGAGCCTGCACGGCACCGCATCCACCGCCACCCGCACCGGCGCACCGGCGCACTGGCGCACCGGCGCACTGGTGCACTGGCGCTCCACTACTGGGGGTCTGCCACGGACCCCCAGTATGGGGCCCAGACCCCCAGACCCCAGTAGCGGACAACCTGCGCCGCAGAATCGCACTTTGGCTTTCTTTTTTTTTTGCCTTTTTAGCAGGGCGAGCCGTTACATTCGACGTGACCGCCCGACCGCGAGCCGGCGGTGAAGCCCGGAGCGGCGGGGGTCCTCCAATGTCAGGCCGCGGTTGCCAGTTGGTCTGGAGGAGCGGGGGGGGGGGGTTACACTGGGACACTCTGAGCCGAGGAGGACCCGTGGGACGCGGACACGGGGGCTGGAAGCAGAGAGACGCGACGAGTGCACGCATCGGACGGAGGGGGGCGTGGGCGGGACTTAAAATGAAGGCATCTGATTGGTTCTTTCCCCCCTGCCAATCCTCTGGTGCTCTGACCAATCCGTGCCATTCGGAGCGCAAATAACAGATTGGGAGTTTTTACAGGATTAAAGCTGTCAGAGAGGTCGGATGTTTTTCTTTCCTTTTTCTGAACACATTATTCACTGGCTACTCTCAGGATGGACGGACCATTTCACCCAGTATAACAATACATGTTTTTGAATATGATTACAGACTATACCTTTAAGGTTAAACACCATCACTTATCAGAGGTTTTGTGGTGTGTTCAGATGTAACTTTGCAAATATAAGCTATGCTGACATGTGGTTGAACTTCTTAATTGTTTTTTTTATAGTTTTTCATATCCGATACCTCCTTCCCTTTCTCCTCTCCAGGGAATCAGCAGCCTCTTCAGCTCTCTCAAAGTGGTGCGTCTGCTGCGCTTGGGCCGCGTTGCTAGAAAGCTGGACCACTACATCGAGTACGGCGCCGCCGTTCTGGTCCTGCTGGTGTGTGTGTTCGGCTTGGCGGCCCACTGGCTGGCTTGTATCTGGTACAGCATCGGAGACTACGAGGTGATTGACGAGGACACCAACAGCGTGAGGTTGGACAGCTGGTTGTACCTGCTAGGAGAGACGGTGGGGACACCGTATAAATTCAATTCCTCAGGTTCAGGCCGCTGGGAGGGCGGGCCCAGCAAAGACTCGGTCTATATCACTTCACTGTACTTCACCATGACCAGTCTGACCAGTATCGGCTTTGGAAACATCGCACCAAACACGGATGGAGAGAAGATCTTTGCTGTGGCCATGATGATGATCGGATGTAAGTCACAGCCATTTCCTATTAGTAATTATTGTGTGTGTTTTTTTTCATGAAAGACACTTAATATGGCTTAGTCAGTTGAGTTTTCCAAATATTTGGTGGGTAGATTGATAAAAGTAGAGGTGTGAGTGTCAAAGTCAGTCACACTAAAAATTGTTTTACACAGAAATCCAAACTAACCTTATATACCGTATTTTCTGGACTATAAGCCGCACCTGCTTATAAGCTGCATCCGCTCTATTTTAAAAAAATAATTAAAATTAAAGCTGCAAGCAGCGATGAACGGGCCCTCGCACTCACGGCCACCGCCCCCCATAAGCATATCAGAAACGACACCACCCACGACTCTCTATGTCAAACCATTCAAAAGTTATAGTATAAAATCGGGACAACCAATCCGAAGAATGGGCGGGGTTAATTCAGGCCAATGAAGGTCAAGGGCTCAATACAGCGTCCAATGACACCACCCACGACTCTCTATGTCAAACCATTCAAAAGTTATAGTAGAAAATCGGGACAACCAATCACAACAAGGGGCGGGGCTAATTCAGGCCAATGAAGGTCAAGGACTCCATACAGAATCTGATGACACCACCCACGACTCTCTATTTCAAACCATTCAAAAGTTATAGTAGAAAATCGGGACAACCAATCAGAAGAAGGGGTGGGGCTAATTCAGGCCAATGAAGCTCAAGGACTCAATACCGATTCAGGTGACATCATCCACAACTCTCTATGTCAAAACATTCAAAATTTATGGCAGGAAATATGGACAACCAATCAGAAGAAGGGGCGGAGCTAATTTTCACCAATTATGGTCAAGGACTCAATATCGAGTCCCATGACTCCACCCACAACTCTCTATGTCAAACCATTCAAAAGTTATGGCAGAGAAAAGTATTCTAGGGGGCGCTGTTGAGCCGTTAGGCCACGCCCATTTATGCAAACCATGAAATATCAAATTTATCGCCAGGCCTGGCTTGCATGCAAAATTTGGTGACTTTTGGAGAACTATCAAATATGGACTAATCAGATGAAGGGGAGGCGCGCTTGTTTGCGTCTAGCGTCGCCACGGTAACGCTTTTGAAAGAGAAAAGTAATGCGTGGTGTCGCAGGATGGAGACGCACATTTTGATGTATAACACACCTGGGTGCACGTTACGGTTCGGGCCGAATTAATTGCCGAAGGAATGGCATAATTGCGCCAAAATTACACAATTAATTAAAAATGGCCGACATCTTGTTCGGTTTCGGCCATGGCGCCAAGAGACTTTTCTTTAAGTTGCGACATGATACAGGTGTGTACCGATTTCCGTGCATGTACGTCAAACCCTATTGTGGGGCTTGAGGCACAAAGTTTTCCGGGGGGCGCTGTTGAGCCATTTTGCCACGCCCATTAATGCAAACCATTAAATATCAAATTTATAGCCAGGCCTGCCTTGCATGCAAAATTTGGTGACTTTTGGGGAACTATCAAATATGGACCAATCAGATGAAGGGGGGCGCGCCTTATGGCGTCTAGCGTCGCCACGGTAACACTTTTGAAAGAGAAAAGTAATGCGCATAGTCGCAGGATGGAGACGCACATTTTGATGTATAACACATCTGGGTTCACGATACGGTTCGGGCCGTATTAATTCTCGAAGGAATGGCATATATTGCTCCAAAATTACGCGATTAATTCAGAATGTTCAAAATGGCCGACTTCCTGTTCGGTTTCGGCCATGGCGCCAAGAGACTTTTCTTTAAGTTGCGACATGATACAGGTGTGTACCGATTTTCGTGCATGTACGTCAAACCGTATTATGGGGCTTGAGGCGCAAAGTTTTTTCTCTCTGAACCAATCAGATGAAGGGTGGGCGTGCTTTTTGGCGTCTAGCGTCGCCATGGTAACACTTTTGAAAGAGAAAAGTAATGCGTGGTGTCGGATGATGGAGACACACATTTTGATGTATAACACACCTGGGGGCACGTTACGGTTCGGGCCGTATTAACTGCCGAAGGAATGGCATAAATTCCGCCAAAATTACACAATTAATTCGAAATGGCCGACTTCCTGTTCGGCTTCGGGCATGACGCCAAGAGACTTTTCTTTAAGTTGCGACATGATACAGGTGTGTACCGATTTTCGTGCATGTACGTTAAACCGTATCGTGGGGCTTGAGGCACAAAGTTTTCAAGGGGGCGCTGTTGAGCCATTTTGCCACGCCCATTAATGCAAACCATTAAATATAAAATTTTTCGCCAGGCCTGGCTTGCGTGCAAAATTTGGTGACTTTTTGGGCACGTTTAGGGGGGCAAAAAGGCCTTCCTTTTGTCAGAACAATAAGAAGAAGAAGAAGAAAAAGAATAATTCCTGCAAATACAATAGGGCCTTCGCACTGCAAGTGCTCGGGCCCTAAAAAGATATACAAGCCGCACCTGCATACAAGCCGCATCCGCTCTATTTAAAAAAAAAGATATGCAAGCCGCCGATATTTATGTTGTTAGATTAGATATTTACTACATGTACAGAAGTATTTTGAACTGTAAATGATGTACATGTTTGTACCTAAATAGATCCTTTCCTAACAGTGTCTTTTAACACGGCAGCAACTTTGCTGATTAAAACGGGACAGAACCAAGAGAAAATAACCGGTATTTATTTATCTATTTATCTGTTTGAAATCTGCTTCTACCTACTTCTATCTGCTAAAGAAGAAGTAGCGTATTCTTCTTTGCATTTATTTTGTCTTAGTTTTGATTCTAAGTCCGGTTAGAGCGCCCCGAGTGGTGGAAAATCCACAGAATAGAACCTTTGTATAAGCTGCATGGTTGAAAACCTATGAAAAAAGCAGCGGCTTATAGTCTAGAAAATACGGTACGGTAAATCTTATTCAGAGTCCCAAACACGCCTAGCCTGATTAAATAATAACAGTTGAAAAACAGAGATGAAACTGAACAGTAGTTGTGTCTGCTCCTCCAACGGCAGATTGTCACCGACATGATGGTTCATCTTCATCCCACACAGGCATTGGCAGCCAAACATCAAGATTATTTAAGCAGCTTCTGTTGCAACATTGTTTCTGGGGTGATAAAAGGAAACTGTGCATCACCCCAAAATACACTTTTCCTTCAACTTTATAGTTTGATCAGCTCTTTTTGAACTGTTGTCTGTTGTCTCCTGCTGATACCAACTACAAACCGTTTAGTAGGGAGTTCAAATAAAGTCCTCAGCACTCTTTTCTTCTTGCCTGCTTGTTCTACTCATTTGCAACATTGTGCTGCAGAGTAAAAGACAAAAAAACTCTCTTCAGTAAAGCCTGGGGGGGCTCTAGTCCCAGTTAACCTCAGGGGTCCCTGGAACTCTATGGGAACATTTTCTTTGCACAGTTTAAGACCGTGGTGTTCACTGAAACAACACTGCCTACTTGCGTGCTGGTTCTGACCGAGTCCTTCCGTTTGTGACTACAGTGATACAGGATAACGGGATATGTCATGTAACCAAATCATCTCAAACTGGTTTCTTGAACGTGACAATGATAGCTTGATAGCTAACGTGTCCGTTATCCCTACATTGCAAAGGAAAACCTGTGATGGCAACGGCTCTAATCAGAAAAGAAAACCAAACATTGTGGAAAAACATTTTCACTTTCACATGGTGGCTTTTCAAAAATGTCAATAATGCAGTTTATAGCAAAATGGTAATGTAAACACTTTTTGCACATTTTCCACATCTCTGGAAGCGCTGGATGTGACGTTGTCTGAAGTAATCAAAATCATGTTTCCTGCTGTCTTTGGCCTCATTTCTACAGTGTAGTTGTGCTATAACACTACTTAATCATTGTGCATTATATAAGGGCTTTGCCGCTGAATAATCATTTGAATGATCATCTGCTGCTTCATCATCTCACTATTTTCTCAATAATCTGTCAAAGACTAAAGATGTTTTTCTTTCATCTTCCTCGAAGTCAAGATTTTCTCCTTTGTTGTTTCGATGAGAAGTCTCTCAAGATGGGATACTGAGCGAGAACTAGGACAGTTACGCTCAGAGAAAAACACAATGGAAACGACACCCTGCAGCGGTACCTTTATCACAAATTCAGTTTTACTTCTTCTTTTGCGAAAAAGTGTAATGAAAACACAAAAACACGACCATAGTCGCCAGATCTTGATCCACTGAGGCACATCTGGGATGTAGTGGAAGGGGAGACTCAAAACAGGAGTCAACAAGTCTGCAGAATGTTTTATTTATTTAACCTTTATTTAACCAGGCAAGCAAATTAAGAACAAATTTCTTATTTACAAGTGCAGCCTATGGGGGTAAGGGGAGGGAGCTAAGATGAAAAAAAAAACAAAGTTATATAAATACACAAAAAGACATTAAAACACAATACAAAAGATAAAACAATTAATCAAGTAAAACAGTCAGTATGCATGAAGGAGGACTAGAGGCAAGTGCAGGAGTCGGTTGTACTTAATAAAAGATGAAGTTTGAAGGTGGAGATGGAAGTGAGAACAGAAAGTTTAAGGGTTTTTTGTAGGGTGTTCCAATCAGAGGTTGCAGCGAACCGGAAGGCATTGCGCCCAAAGGTGGTGCGGACTTTGGGGATGGAGAGATTGATGAAGGCACTGGACCTTAGAGTGCGGGCAGGTTGTGGGAGGTGCACAAGAGAGGAGAGGTAGGGAGGAGTAATGCCGAGGATACTTTTATAGATGAGCAGAAACCAGTGATGGAGCCGTCTGGTGTGAAGGGAGGTCCAGTCTACCAGGTTATAGAGGTCGCAGTGGTGAGTGGTGAAAGGAGCCCCAGTTGCAAAACGGATCGCGGAATGATGGAGTGGGTCCAGTTTACTGAGAGTAGAGTGAGGTGCGATTCTATAAATGGTGTCACCGTAGTCAAAAATGGGCAGAATGGTCATTTTGACGAGTGTGTTTGGCTGTACGGGTGAAGGAGGCCTTGTTCCGGTAGAGAAAGCTCAGACGAGCTTTGACTTTTGACTGTAGGTGTCTGATGTGGATGGAGAAAGAGAGGGACGAGTCCAACCAGAGGCCAAGGTATTTGTAACAGGATACAAACTCTAGTTCAGAGCCGTCGGCGCAGAACAATTTAGGAACAGTGGTGGGAGTGTGTTTCCGGTCAAAGACAATGCAGAAACTGTGTGATACTATCATATCAGCTCTCAGTTATTATTTGGTACTAGCCGTTCATTATCTATACCTAACCATTCCTGTTTAGGGTCTGCCGGAGCATATCCCAGCTCTCTTTGGGAGAGAGGCAGCGTTTCACCCTGGACAGGTTGCCAGATCATGACAGGACCACATAAAGACAACTGCACACCCTCACTACTATGACAAATCAATCACCAGTTTAGCACATGCGTTTGGACTGTGGGGGGAAGCCAGAGTACCCGGGTAAAAGCCCCCAGACATGGCAGTAATGTGTAAACGCCACACAGACAGACCCCTGCTGAGATTTGAACCAGGAATCTAATTTACTGTCAGTCAACACTTCAAACCAAAAAGTGCTGCCAATATTTGGTAGCATTAAACCAAAAAATAAAAAAAGTTAAAAAACTAGATGAAAAACTAAACATGAAATGCTACAAACATTTTTGGTGTAGTGGGTAATTTATTACAGGTTGTCATATAGTCAACGCTCAAAGTGAAAGCAGGTCCATGACCTGTGATGCGAACACCAACTGGCGATGGATTGGAAAGTCTCATGATTTATTTAAAACAGCTGGTTAGAGCTCCAGATGTTGGGGAATCTTCCCTTCATCCGTCTCCCCCAGTAACATGAACATGACCTCCCACAATTCTCTTGAATATAAACAGACGAGAACAAACATAACAGTCAGACAGTTGGGTCAATAATGTATTGATGGATGACTCAGTCGTCCCACACGCCGACTCCTGTTTGGATTTCAGATGAAACTCACTGTGGGTTTTTCAGAGTGGAGGCCAGACAGAAATGTGATATGCCATCAAAATGTGGGAAAATATTAAATGTGTTGTCTGTTCTCGTCACTTGTTGAATTACAGGTCTCAGAGTACCAGCTCAGTACCTGCTCACCACAAATGCAGCACACTGATATTTGAAGGAGAATGAATGTTGAAAAGAGCAAAATCTCACAATTATTTGAAATCCTTTGCCACAAGAATTGATAAAGACTGTGTAAGAGGACTGTTCTTCCATCCGGAGATCCCAATATCGATTCTGATACCGGACTTTGGGGATTGGCCGATACTGAGTTTCCATTGCTATTCATTATTATTATCATTATTTATTTTTTAAATTAACAAACTAAACAAGTATTTCTAATTAACATAAAATAAAGTTACATTTGCAGTTGTATTCAAGAAATTAAGCAACATTTTTTATTGAATTATGATCAATTAAATAATCTATATTGAATAAATAAATCCAGAATAAAACGCTAAAAGTGGAGCTACAAATGTGTAAAACAAAAAGGTACTTACATTTTGACATCCATATTTCGACAAAGTCATACTTTTTCCTCATTGGAGGTTTAGATGTTTACTCTTGAAAAACGTAATGTTTGCTTTTGATGATTTCATCAATAGTCCTCAATATTCATGCCACCTCTGTAAACTATAGCTTTTTATAATTAGGATATTGTAGTTTCCTTGGTGGGATTTTCCACCTTAAAATAACACCATATTGCTAACATAATGTGAATGCTAGATAGCTAGCTCAGTCCAATAACTCATGTGCCACCGCTGCTCCACCTGCCAACAAAAACAGGAAGTTGCAAGGGAATGGCCTGTGCTGGCTTTTACAGCCATAAAGAATAATTTGGATTTTTTTCTGTAAAAAGAACAATGTATCAGATGAGGCATAGATGACAGTACTCTCAGATATTGACACCCTTATTTTCAGCAGTATCTGCAAGTATTGATTTGTAGTCTGAAGGTGGTATCCATATCAGAACGACCCTACTTTTATCACAGCACTTGATTTGTTGAGTGACTTTGATCTTATTTTCCCTTCTGCTTTTACTGATTCATATTTGACTACTTTCTCTGAAACAGTTTTAAAGTTCTTTCCAGTCCAGTATCACAGACCACACCTCAAAATCACGCTTAGATGAACAGTTTTTCATTTTGGAAGTTTTAAGTTAAATTTGTCTTACAACAGAAACCATTGACATTGTAAGTATACCGTTTTTTTTCTTCTTTTTTTTTCATATTAAAGTTCACTGTGACATGGAAAGTATGATATCCTATACTACACAGAAATTTTTTTTTGCGATAAATTAAACAACTCTGCGCTTGTTCCATCAGACAAGGTGAAAAGCATTTTATGCTCATTGTACTCCGTTTATTTCTTAATCTGGCATCTTCCAGTGCTGGTTACCAGGCCAACACACAGTCAGAGTTCAGGGGACTGGGCACTCCGGCGAGACAGATCAGGGGGCCGCCCTCGGGGTGCCGGCTCGGGCCTGAGCAGAGACGTTGGCGCTGGCTGAAGAGCAGGCCCTGCGAGCAGGGTCCGTGGAAGGGACCTAGGTGCCGGCTGAGGTGCGTCCGGGACCACCACTGGAACAAGGACAGGATGGGGCCGCCATTGTAGTCTCCCTTGAGCCTGAACGCTCTTGGGCCCACCTCCAGCCAGGCATGTTCCAGAGAAGGAGTCCTCCTCCTCCATACGTTTCTTTTTTTTTTTTGACTCCAGGCAGAAAAACTCCCAAAGAGTAATAAATTCTCCTGCTGGGTCCATTCTGGCTGTTCTGTTCTGTCATGCTGTGGTGTTGATAGGACCCAAATGCAGGAGAGACGCCAGAGGCAGGAGATCCAAAAAAGGGGATTTATTAAATTAAACAAAACCTAAAATGCTGCATAGCAGGGTTGCAAAAAACATGAGAGCAAAAAATCCAAATAGCATGACAGGACACACAGAGGATGGAAACAGTAGGGACCAGCAGGGAGCAAGGGAAAGACAAGACCAGACAAAGAAGGGTTGACGAGACACCGGTGCAGACGATCAGGGCCGATGGGAACAAGGGAAGTCAAAACAGAACTGAAACACAAAGACACAGGTTTCAAAAGAATACAGGAACTGAATAACCAAACTGTGACACTTCAGGCGCCAAAATAAACAAATTAGTGAATAATGAACAAACAAATAAACAAAGTTTTAATGACAATAGCTCAAAATTTAACATAAAATTTGGATGAGTTAAAGACAAAAATATTTCTTTCATGTTATTACTTTTTCAGTAAGGAGGTAAATAATTTTAGATACTTATATTCACTTTATACTTATATACTTATTGTTAAATATTCTCTATATACTTAAAGTATATTTATATTTAGACTTCCTTATCAATTATTAGGCTCCATTGTAACACCTCCATCAATGGATGAAGTTTGCTTAGTAATAAAGATGAAAGGTAAAAACTTGAATTGGGATTATGTCTTCAAACATGCCATCTAAAAGTTCAAAAAAATACATGTATATCCTCGGACTTGTTTATATTGATTTGTGTAATCACCAGCTGGTTTGAAGGACCAGAAGCTTCTCATCTGTGTCAGCTCGTATGAAGCAGTTTGTGTCCACAGATGTATATCAGTCTCCACAAAGGCATACAGATGGCCTCTCTTTTAGCAGTGTTTCCTTCAGTGATGTGATGTGGCCCAACAAGCTGATGACTGGAGTACCTTACCCAAATATTAACTGCTCTGTTCTATAGAGTGTCATTTTAGTCTTCCCTGTTATCCTCTTTAGACTGTGTTGCGCAACGGAAGTTCTTATTTAGTTATTAAAGGGTTATTAATAATTGTACGACGACAGTCATTAATAACGTAAATAAATTATTAAAATAAATAAATCAAAACGGGACACCACCTGAATATCAAGAATTAATCACTAAACAACACAATCAGTGTCAAAATAACTGTTATTCTATGCATGCCAACCTGTCGCCAGGGGTGGCGCTATAGAGTAACAAAGAAGGAAGGAGCACAGTCCTTTGCAACCAGCAAATGTTACAAACCAGAATCAGATTCAGAATGTATTTACACCCCCTATTGGGGTTTGCTCAATAGTAAGTGCACTTAGTACCATGAAGTCTTTTACTGGCTCCTGGACTTTTGGGGCTTTACTTGTCTTTTGGCCACAGAGGTAAACGGTGCTGTTTTTGGTTCCCTCATTGGCTTGTGTCTTGTGGGCATTTTGTGAGCACAACATCCCAGCATAGTTTTTCTCTGTGGTTTAGCAAGTTATTTCATTCCATCAATTTCTAAACTGTGTCATTATTCCATTCATTATTGACATTAAGCATTGAAGTTCTTTTAGTTACAGAAAAAAAGTGGGGTATTGGGATGGAAAATTCCAGTCACTCCTTCAGGTCATTATGAGTACAGTAGGTTCTGACTAGTATTGTGTCCGTGCAGTTTGGCTTTAGCTGTCTGAGACAACTGCAAAGATGTTGTTTTCATAACTGCGTGTTATTTTGTCCAAAGAGCAACAAGCTCTCTTCTGTAAAACTGCTGTCCTGATTACTCTCTGGCTAACTGCATTGAACTTGAGATGTAGGTTTTGACCCTTTCTACAGAGGTATTTGATACTATTTTCCACAACCAGTTGATTGCTTTGTAAGCAATGGAAGTGATGGTTTTGTCCCTGAAAGGCTAGCGTTCCTCTCAGTTTGCTCCTCATCTCCGTGTGGATGAGGGGATGTAGCGTCTGTACCACAGCTGGGCTTCCTCCAGCTCCAGGTCTGTCTGAAGGCATTCACGTCATCGGGGCGTGCACGGGTCCCTCGTTCGGCAGGTCACTCCATTGCTGCGCTGCGGCCAGACAGACTGTAGTTACCGTTTCCAGGCAACCAGACGGTTCTTCACGCACGGTGATGGAGGAGGCAGGCCTTTGGCTGGTAGCTTGTCGTGCTAGGAGCTGTGGCTTTCACAGCTCACATGCTCAGAATATGAATTCCATGTTGGAGTCGTTGAAGGAGAGTGTTTGAGAGAGTTTGTGAGAGTGAGCGGGGACCCCTCATGGGTTTTTGGTGTCCATTCCCCAGGCGCTGGAAAAATGGGCAGCCCACTGCTCTTAGTCTAACTTGTGATAGGTTTAAAACAGAGGACTCATATCAGTGTATTTCATGAGATGTATACTGACAAATAAAGATGTATCATTTAATAAAATTCAAAGCCTGCTGGAGTTTTGAGTCATTGTGAATGTTTCTTTGTTTCAAACTATGTAGTCAGCCCTTACAGTTGATGTTAGGCCTTTCTTTCTTCAGCACATGGCTGTTGCCCAACGATTGCATATTTCCAGCTGCATGACAGGACTGAAAATAGGAATAGTCTGGACTGATCATACAAGTCTGTACAATGATTGCCGAACTCCACAGACATGTATATGTGTTACATGCATTTTAATCTAATTGCAGGCCTAATCAGAAGTTTACTAAACCATTCAGCTTAGACCAGCATCCATCCATTTTCTATTCCCGTTGTATCCTTTGCAGGGTTACGGGGGTCTGCTGGAGCCTATCCCAGCTCATTACAGGTGAGAGCAGGGTACACATATAGGGCCTGATTTACTAAAGGTTTGCGTGCGTAAAAACGTGTGCAAACTTGACAGCACCCGCAAACCAAAGTGCCAGCTGATCTACTAACAGCGTGCAAAGAGGACTGCGCCTCTCAAATGAGCAAAATAGCACACGCAATTCATTTAGTACTTTTGCCCTGATGAATAATCAATATGGGGCGTACCCGCCAGAAATCCTAAATACTGGGAGGGGAAGATGCAAATTGGTCCATTTACCACGCGCAATGAGATTTACCAAGCCTGAAAGTTCAAAGTAAATCAGGCCCTTAGAGTCTTTGGCAACTGTCCTGTTGACCTGTAGGCATGGTGCCTCCATGGGTGGTGGAGAATGAAAGAGTCAAGATCCTGTGGAACATCCGGATCCAGCAAGATAAACTGGTGATGGCTAACCAACTAGACACAGTGATGGTTGACAAACTCCAGGAGAGAGCAGTGGTGGTTGATGTGGCAATCCCAAGCAACAGCAATATCAAGAAGCAATATACAGAACCATGAGACACTGGAGATGTACCATGGGTTGAAGGAAGAGGTAGAAAAAGATCTGGAAAGGGACAGCTGTTGTGCCAGTAGTAGTTGGAGCATGTCTTATAGAAGCCCGGGATAGTCAGTACAAGTTGTGCATTTTCCATAATATCAGTTGCAGTTGTTGTGGGTCAGTTTTTCTGCCAGGGAGTGAAATGGAAATGAGGAGGCAAGAGCGCTTAAAGCGATTACTTCTGGCTCTGTACGCTCGGCATCCCCTGAGGGCATTAATTCATATTCAGGAACCAAGGGATCGTCCAGAATTCTGCAAGCTTGTCTAACAACAGCTTTCTCATAAATGGGCAGAAAAAAATGTTGTTTGTGTTCTCTCTCTCTCCTATCACCTTCATGACTATTTTAACAACGTTAAGAGTGTGGGCTTGGACCGGATAGTAAGGGTGCAGAACCATACATCTACGATAGTTTCCAATACTGCATTTTAAATTGTAAACAGTATCTCTGTACTAATGTTCACCATCCTCGGCTTTTAAAGAAAGTGCAGTCCCTGACTGAGATAATTACACAGTCAATTTTCACCACAATGTGATGAAACTATATATATGTATATATATATATATATATTTATATCTAACACACACACACACACACACACACACACACACACACACACACACACACACACACACACACACACACACACACACACACACACACACACACACACACACACACACACACACAGACAGACACATATATACTATGTGCTATAGTAGAGGCGAAGATGTATGGGAAGATGTATAGTATGTTTTTCATACTGCCTCTATTATGCATCTCTCTGTGCATCTATCTATTATAGTCCATTCTTTCTTTTTTCTGTCTTTAGTAAATTTGGGTTGCGGTTTAGCATGACATCACTGCCATGTGCCAAAAAAACAGCTAATCTAAACAAAGCGTTGCAAAACGACGTGGTGATGTCTTGTAGATCTGCAGCTTCTGTAGACTGTCGCTCCCCGTCGCTCCCCGTCGCTCCCCGTCGCTCCCCGTGGCTGCGGAGATGCCTCCGCTACCTGGCAGGGGACTGCCTGTGCCCCCGGGGCAGGTTTGGTGGGAGCCCCCAACTCGCCACAGGGCTCCCAGGGGGCTCCCGTTGTGGGGTGGGGATGTCTCGGTGGATGGGTGGGAGGGGGTCGGGGGGGCTGGGCTGGCTCTAGGTTGTTGCTGTGGGGGGGCCGGGTACTGTTGTTGGTGCAGTGTCTTGTGCTGACCAATCGGGACAGGGGGTTTCCTGGTTCTGGTTTGGTTCTGTCATGGGGGGGTCCTGGTCGAGGGGTTGGTGGGGGGACTGGACCTGTATGCTTGTAGTTGTATATGTGTGTAAATATGTGTGTGGAAATGTGTGTAACTATATGTATATGGACAGTAACAAGTACATGTGTATGCTTCGTGCAGAAACATCTCCAAATAAGAATGTTTGTAACACATAAGATTGTACATAGATGAATATAAATTCACATTGTAAATAATGTAGCCATTTATGTACAGATGAATACAGGGACTCAAGTAAAATAGTGTTTATATACAGGGAACTAACTGCACATGGCAATAATCACTCAGGTATCTGCTTATTTATACTCGGGCATACCAAACATATATTTATACTCAGTACTCGAGTTGTAAAAATAAATCAGGGGGGATGGTGGATTTTATCATATGGGGACAGATAATTTGTGCTGATTACAAATAATATAATATATTACAAATAATAGCAGTGACCAAAACACCTGCAGAAATACTGCAGGAATGACATAGCAGCAGTTAAATGCAGCCTTCTGTAAGCTTTAAATATCCACTGGGCTTACATCAAATACATCAAAACACTACAATAAAAAACAGCTTTCTGAACTTATCAATATGCCTCTGTCCTTCACAGGATAAGTAAAAAACAACAATTTTCACCTGTTTCAAGTAGATTTTCATTTAAAATAAGTAGAAAAATCTGCCAGTGGAACAAGATTTTTTTGCTTGTAATGAGAAGATAAATCTTGTTCCACTGGCAGATTTTCCTACTTATTTCAAGTGAAAATGTACTTGAAACAGGTGAAAATAGTCAAATAAGTTATTTTTCTGGTGATGACTCTAAATGTTGAAATAGCAGTAAAACCACATTCATTGATGAAATGACATAAGGGATGGAAAGGAGGGATGGCAGTTTTACAGGGGGGATGATTTTGACCGTTTTTATTTCAGGGGGGATGCCATCCCCCCTCATCCCCCCTCAACTCCAGTACTGTTTATACTGTGTAAAAGTCTTACTATTAATTTATGTAACTTCTAAGTATATCAAGATATTTATGATAGAGGGTCTATCTGAAAGAATAGTATTGAGTTCAAGGGGTAGGAGTTCATACATTTTTAAATTCTTCATACTCCTTTTGGAAAATGTCACGACTGCTGCTGCTACAACCGGGCCTTGCCGCTCCACAAACAATGAAAGCACAATTGTTGTACACACGTACAACAATAACATGCTCTTGGAATGAAGCATCATAGATTTGCGACAATGGGATTTATGTTTAAAATAGACATTAAATGCCATAATAGGTCCCCTTTAATGAACAATACTATCGTTCTCGAACCAACACAATGATTACACAACAGTGTCCTTATTCAGAGTCTTCTTTAGCCTCACTACGATTCACGACTGTGAGGTGATCACTCATGCCCACAGCTATAACCTTTTACAAAGGTGTTCCCAAGTGAGTAATGAGAATGGATCACCATCAGGCTTGTATGCAGACCTTAATGTCAAGCTGATGGTGATGCATTGGTTTGATCAGGTGTGTCGGAGCAGGGGAACAACTCAAATCTGCACAGAGCTGGATTAAAGAACACTGTTTTACAATGAGTTTTTTTTAATGATTAACTAATTGACTGACCAAACAACCTTTTTTTAACTAACACGACAATATAATTAGGAAAAAATAAATTGAATTGAATAGCATCTCCCTTGTATAGGCCCTAAACTAAGATAGTGCAGTTTGTTGGAGTTGCCTGCACATCCAAGTTAAACACACTTGACTTATAGAAGCATGACATCCAAACAAAACCGGGGAAAGTTAGCTAAGTGATATGTGATGTTGAACAGATCTTCGTGCTGTGTAGAGACAGTTTAACCCATGAAGACCTGGGGCTCACTTTAAAGAGCCATTCTAAAATCATTGTTTGAGAACAACCTCCTTAAATCTGATTTTTTTCACTTAATGATTATGAACTCTGCACTTATTCAAAGGCTTCTTGGATAGTATAATTGGAGCACAAACTCAAAACATATGCTAGGCCACATTCTAAAGCTATGTGTGAGCACATCTACTTAGAGCTCTCCTTTTAAGATCAGGTTCGAGTTGTCAATAAAGCTGCAGTGTAATCAGAGCGATGTGATCTTATGGAGAGTCAGAGGTTTTCTTTTCAGGTTCTAACACTGTGTCTACAATTGTGACTTTACTCTCCAGTGTGAACTATCTGATGCGGAAGAGGATTGAAATGGAAAAGAGTTACACATTCTGAAAGACATTGACAGCTCCATCTTGGCAGCTGCTCCTGGTATGATCTTTCTTCGCAGTACTTAGAGTAACTGTAGAGAGAACATAGAAACGGTTTTAATTCTATTGGGGTTTTTCAGCACCACCATCAGACCATCATTTGTAATTCAGTCAGAGTCCCATGAAATGTCTAGATTCCTCTTCTACTCTTCATAAATGATTCCCATGGATTTTGATGCCCTCATGACCGTACTCACATTACATAACAGCTGACAGTGAAGGCACACAGATGGTTTGCAGAGGTCTTCCAGAGCACAGAGGACATGAGCGGGTAGAAGCTTTTCCTGACTGAGCTGCAGCATGAAGAGCTTTAATGTTGACGATTTGTCTCCTTGATCGGAAGCTGGAGTGGCTTTGAGTCACATCAGGATCTGCAGTCTGTTAGTCTGAATCACACTCACACACCCAGCCATTCAGATGAGAAGAGCACAGGGTGTCCGCTGGAAGCCAACCAACCCAGGTTTCATTTGTTCGTGTTGGGCTGCACAGCACAACAACACAGGGATTCATTTTCCCAAGACAGTTAAAACTGTCAAGGGAAATGGTCACATATTCCCTCAAGTCTCCTGTAGACAAACTGCCCTGAGACTAAACTGAGGCTGCAGTGCAGGCTGGGTAAACCCAGTGGTTCCCTATTTAGATTCATGAGGAGACTTGAAGAGAGCTGAGTTTGGGATTAAGCTCCCACTCCCCACCTCTCCCCACACACAAGCTCGGTTTCTTCCTTCACAAAGTGGTTGAAAGCTGCTGGAGGGAGATGGAAAGCTGTTGCTATGACAGCCAGCATTTAGGATGCAGGATGAGAGTTTGGGTGATTAGCATAGTGAGTGCGATAGTTGCAATGCTTACTGTCACATCAGGATGGGATTTGAGAGAAAGAATGAGAATGGACGATCCATTTCCCCTCTGACACATCGCCTTTGCTCTTTGAGAGGCCAAACACTAGTTCATCACAACTGGGTTACACCAGGAGACTTTTAACAAGACCATCTCATGGTGATGGACTTACCTTTGAGAGATATAGCCTACTTGTTTTCTTTCCTTTTATTTTTTTCTTTCCTTTTATTATACCATATTAAAGTGAGCTCATATATGATATGATAGTTAAAGATCCTCTGCGGACAAATTCTGATGTAGTAAAATAAAATATTCAGTTATCTGGTTAAAACTAGTCACAAAAACCCACTTGAAGAGGAGCTTTTAGAAAGCTGTGTCATCAAAGTTACACAGTAGTTATACAGAGACATTAAACTTGTATAAAGCCATTAATTTGAGCGCCTGGTCAATCTAAGTCTAGTTTTTGTGTTACTTCTCCCTTTCGCCTTAAAAAAAGTAACCTACAAATAAAAATATCACTTTTGCTTTTGAATGCCCAAGCACTGCACGTTCATGGTGTAAACTCTGCTGGTGGTGCTGTTTACTCTTTGAAAACTCAACAACAGCAACACACTAGAGTCAGTCACTGACCCCTGATGTATACCTGGACACATGGACTGTTAGAGTAGTAATATACAAAGACTGTTAAAGACTCTGGATTATGGAAGTTCAACATCATCAAATGCACTCTTTCCACTGGCATTTGATACACTACTGTTGTAGGATAACAATTTAAAGTAGGATAACAATAATGCTTTAAGACTACACACTTATGGTTTCTCAGCTTGTGGCATCATAGCCTGATGCTTGTTGACATGTCAAAGTATGACACTCTCCCAGTTTCAAAGTGACCTTGACCATGCTCCATATTTTAGCATTTAGGGCTGAATGTACAGGCAAATCCATTTACAACTAAATTAAGTACTTGTTTGGAGGGTTAATAATGGAAACACATTGGAAAATGTCAGTGACAATGACTCGGTAGCTAGGATCCTGTTTGACTTGAATTAATAATTCCTCCAGATTTATTCTTATTGGTCACATTGTACCCTATAATTAGGGCACAACTATTGTATCTGTAGGAATCATTTTTTATTTTTTTATTTTTTTCTTGTTATTTTTATTTTTCCGACAAAATGAGGGCCTTTTTGCCCCCCTGAACGTGCCCCAAAAGTCACCAAATTTTGCACGCAAGCCAGGCCTAGCGAAAAATGTGTAATTTTGGCGCAATTCATTTCTTCGGCCGCTTCTTCGCCCGAACCGTAACGTGCACCCAAGTGTGTTATACATCAAAATGTGCGTCTCGATCCTGCAACAATTCCCGCATGACTTTTCTCGGTCAAAAGCGTTACTGTGGCGATGATAGACGCCAAAAAGCGCGCCCCCCCTTTATCTGATTGGTCCATATTTCCTACTTTCTGCCATAACTTTTGAATGGTTTGACATAAAGAGTTGTGGGTGGTGTCATCGGACTCGGTTTTGAGTCCTTGACCTTCATTAGCATGAATTAGCCCCGCCCCTTCTTCTGATTGGTCAATATTTGATAGATCCTATTTTCTGCCATAACTTTTGAATGGTATGACATACAGAGTCGTGGGTGGTGTCATCGGACTTGGCTTTGACTCCTTCACCTTAATTGGGGCAAATTAGCCCCGCCCTTCTTCTGATTGGTCGATATTTGATACTCTCTATTTTCTGGCATAACTTTTGAATGGTTTGACATGGAGAGTCGTGGGTGGTGTCATCCGCTAAATGTCCAGGCCTGAAGAATCTACATGCAAGTCATACAAGCGCTTCCACTGCAGCACACCTGAACGTGCACAAGGGTGCGAGGGCCCGTTCATCGCTGCTTGCAGCTTTAATTATGGTTAGATTTGTTAAACTAGAAATGTTCATTCTGGAATAGTTAACTCGGAACATTTTCACACCTAATAGTCTGAGAAAGTCAGTGTAGTTGTGGACTGGGGTCGATTTTACACACTGCACTTTGTCAAAGGAACTGAACCTTCTGAATAATGTATTCCCCTCCTCACCTGTTGTCACACTGCATCAAGAATTACTGAAGGAGACAATAAGAGAAATAATGAAGATGAAAACTCATTCATCCATAAGTTATTGCAGCGCAACTTCCCCATTAATAGGTTTGCAAGCTTCATTGCTCTTGTGTTTAACAGCAACTGTGATATAGTTTTGTCTGGCCATACTTATACCAGAGCTTTTACCTTGTCAAAAGCTCTGATGATTTATGAAGAGTAGAAGAGGAATCTAGACAAACTCACAGTGCTCTGAGAGATCATACAGTGCTCTGATGAAACATTCTGCCTTCTCACCAGGCCATTGGAGTCGTTGGTGAAAACATGCCTTCATGGATAATATTCCTCCTGGGGAAATAGTAGTCATTAAACTTCCCTATGACGATGATGAAGTCATTGCGGTCCTCCTCTTGAGCAAGTGTGAATGACTTAAAAATGTTCTTTGCCTAGTTGCCCACGACATAAATCAGGCAGCTTATTTTTACTTGTCCCTCTTCCTTGTTTTGTTGTGACTCTGTATCGCTCGAACCGTTGTCTCTACTCGGGCCACTCAAACGTAAGGTTTTCCAGTGGGTTAAACTTAGCCATTTATTTCTTACTTTATCTCTTGGTCGTGCATTGCACTACTTCTGACACCATTTAAAATGATCGATGGTCGGCTTTTTCCATAATATTTATTTATTGACATTCACACAAAATCTAACATCCATCCATCGTCCGCCGCTTTATCCGTTCCCGGGTCACGGGGGCAGCAGCCTCAGCAGAGATGCCTCCGGGGGAAGTCCGAGGCGTTCCCAGGCCAGCCGAGAGACATAGTCTCTCCAGCGTGTCCTGAGTCTGCCCCGGGCTCTCCTCCCGGTGGGACATGCCTGGAACACCTCCCTAAGGAGGCGTCCAGGAGGCATCCGGTACAGATGCCCAGGCCACCTCAGCTGACTCCTCTCAATGTGAAGGAGCAGCGGCTCGACTCCCGGGTATAGAGCTCCTCCCGGGTGACCGAACTCCTCACCCTATCTCTAAGGGAGCGTCCAGCCACCCTGCAGAGGAAACTCATCTCGGCCGCTTGTATCCGCGATCTTGTCCTTTCAGTCACTACCCAAAGTTCATGACCATAGGTGAGGGTAGGTGCGTAGAATGACCGGTAAATCGAGAGCTTCGCCTTTCGACTAAGCTCCCTCTTCACCACGACGGTCCGGTACATCGACTGCATAACTGCGGACGCTGCACCGATCCGTCTGTCAATCTCCCGCTCCATCGTTCCTTCACTCGTGAACAAGATCCCGAGATACTTGAACTCCTCCACCTGGGGCAGGACTTCCCCACCCACCCGGAGAAGGCACGCCACCCTTTCCCGGTGGAGAACCATGGCCTCGGTCTTGGAGGTGCTGATTCTCATCCCTGCCGCGTCGCACTCGGCCGCAAACCACCCCATGCTGAAGGTCCCGGTCCGATGCAGCCAACAGGACAACATCATCTGCAAAAAGCAGAGATGAAATCCTGAGGTTCCCAAACCGGAACCCCTCCGGCCCCTGGCTGCGCCTAGAAATCCTGTCCATAAAAATTATGAACGGGACCGGTGACAAAGGGCAGCCCTGCCGGAGTCCAACATGCACCGGGAACAAGTCTGACTTACTGCCGGCAATGCGAACCAGACTCCTACTCCGATCATACAGAGACCGGACAGCCCTTAATAGAGGGCCCCGGACTCCATACTCACCGAGCACCCAGAATGGCACAGAATGGCACGAGGGACACGGTCAAATGCCTTCTCCAGATCCACAAAACACATGTAGACTGGTTGGGCAAATTCCCATGAACCCTCGAGCACCCTGCGGAGGGGAAATAGAGCTGGTCCAGTGTTCCGCGACCGGAACGAAAACAACATTGTTCCTCCTGAATCCGAGGTTCAACTATCGGCCGTAATCTCCTCTCCAGTACCCTGGAGTAGACTTTCCCGAGGAGGCTGAGAAGTGTGATCCCCCTGTAGTTGGAACACACTCTCCGGTCCCCCTTTTTAAACAGAGGGACCACCACCCAGGTTTGCCACTCCAGCGGTACTGTCCCCTTCCTCCATGCGATGTCGCAGAGGCGTGTCAACCAAGACAGCCCTACGACATCCAGAGACTTGAGGTACTCAGGGCGAATCTCATCCACCCCCGGTGCCCTGCCACTGAGGAGCTTACGAACTACCTCAGTGACCTCGGCTTGGGTGATGGATGAGCACGCCCCAGAGTCCCCACTCTCTGCTTCCTCAATGGAAGGCATGTCAGTCGGGTTGAGGAGATCCTCGAAGTATTCCTTCCACCGTCCGACGATGTCCCCAGTCGAGGTCAACAGCTCCCCACCCGCACCATAAACGGTGCCGGCAGAGTACTGCTTCCCCCTTCTGAGGCGCCGAACGGTCCTCCAGAATTTCCTCGAGGCCGACCGAAAGTCTTCCTCCATGGCCTACCCGAACTCCTCCCAGACCCGGGTTTTTGCCTCCGGTCTGTCCAACCTCCTCCTCCGCCAGCGCATCCAACTCACCACCAGGTGGTGATCAGTTGACAGCTCAGCCCCTCTCTTCACCCGAGTGTCCAAGACATGCGGCCGAAGGTCAGATGAAACGACAACAAAGTTGATCATCAGGCTTTGTGAACCGCTCTTAGTCTGGCCCGTCACCCAGGACCTGTTTGCCATGGGAGACCGTACCAGGGGCGTAAGTGCCCCCGACAACATAGCTCCTAGGATCACTCGGGCACACAAACCCCTCCACCACAGTAAGGTGGCGGTTCAAGGAGGGGCAAAAAATCTAACAAACCGGCATAAAAAGAACATCTCAGTAACCAAAGCAACAACACATTAACGGCCACTCAAAACATTCCCCATTACTGTGGCATTGTTAGTTCCGCTATATATGACAGTGTTTACTTACAATGGCCCTTATTGTTGTCCAAGCTTCCATTGGTCCAAACATATTATGTTGGGAAAGTCTGGTGGAGTCCCCTGTCAGAGAGAGCTTCAACTCCCATCTCCTGCAGAGCTACAAGCATGTCCTGGGGGAGGTGTTGACATTGAGTCTAAGTGGACCATGTCATTGTCAAGGGAGCTGACATGAGCTATGGTCGTAAGGTGGTCAGCTCCTCTTATGGTGGTAATCCCCGAACACGCTGGTGGACACTAACACTTGGGGATGCCTTGAAGCTGAAGGAGTTTGAAAGGGTCTTTTCAGTCTGTGTGACTCCATTGGCAGCAGTTCCACAGGCCAAGCAGAACGTGGCTTTGGCAGTTGCTGAGGCAATAACCCTGGCATGGAAAGAGTTTGGAGAGATGGAGAATGACTACTGAATGGCTTCGAAGAGATTCTGGTCCACCATCCGGCTGCTCAGGAAGGGGAAGTGGTGTGCCACCAACACTGTTTATAGTGGGGATTGTGCACTGCTGACCTTAACTTAGGACAATGTGAGTTGGTGGAGGGAATAGTTCGAAGACCTCCTCAATCCCACAGACACCCCTTTCCATGAGGAAGAAGAGTGGAGGTGGGCTCTCCTATCCCTGGGGATGAGGTTATGAGGTGATTCAGAAGTTCCTTGGTGTAAGGGCATCAAGGTTGTGTGAGATCGGTTGGATGTTGTGGGGCTGTTTTGGTAGACAGGCACTTAACAACAACATCACATGGACATTGGGTACAGTGCCTTTGGATTGGCAGACCGAGGTGGTGGTACCACTCTTTAAGAAGGGTGAGAGGAGGATTTGCTCCAACTACTGAGGGATCACACTTCTCAGCGTCCCTGGTAAGCTCTGTTCAGGAGTACTGGAGAGGAGGATCCGTCGGATAGTCGAATCTCAGATTCAAAAGGAGCATACTGGTTTTTGCCCTGGCTCTGGAATGGTGGACCAGCCCTACACCCTCAGTACGGTCCTGGAGAGGGCATGGGAGTTTGTCCAACCAGTCTCTGTGTGTGTGTATGCTTCTTTGTGGACTTTGCAAACGCATTCGATCTTGTTACTCAGGGACTCCTGTGGGGGTTCTGGAATACCTTATATGGGTTGTCCGGTCCCTCTACACCCAGTGTCAGATCTTGGTCTGGATTGTCAGCTGTGAGTTGGACTTGTTTCCTATGACACCAATTCTGTTCATTACTTTTATGGACATTCAATTTTCAATTCAATTCAATTTTATTTATATAGCGTCTAATACAACAGATGTTGTCTCTAGACGCTTTCCAGAGATCCAGAACATGAACATAAACATAAACATAAACATAAACATAAACATAAACCCCCGAGCAATTATTATATAAACAATGGCAGGTAAAAACTCCCTTAGTGGGAGAAAAGCCTTAAGCCAAACAGTGGCAAGGAAAAACTCCCCTTTAGGAGGGAAGAAACCTTGAGCAGGACCAGGCTCATAAGGGGGGACCCTCCTGCCGAAGGCCAGACTGGGGGAGTCAGGGACGTCGACAGCACACAGCAGGCAGGTGGAAGCAGCAGCGGGATGACCAGAGGTGGGGGGGGGGGGCGTCAGCAGCACACAACAGTCATGTGGAAGCAGTAGCGGGATGACCAGAGGGGGGGGGGGGGGCGTCAGCAGCACACAACAGTCATGTGGAAGGAGTAGCGGGATGACCAGAGGGGGGGGGGGGTGCAGGCAGGCGGAAGCAGCAACAGCAGACATCCACGTAGGCAGGTGGAAGAAGCAATGGGATGACCAGAGGGGGGGGAGGGCCGGGAACACAGGCCAGAACGCAGCTCCTGAGGCTCCGGCCTGCAAACATACACAAAAGAGAAAAAAGGGGGGCCGGCACAAGAAACTACAGGAACGATGGACAAAAATGATAGCTATGAGATATTTATAATAAATAAAAATGGTAATTCAATTCAATTCAATTTTTCAATTCAATTTTATTTATATAGCGTCTAATACAACAGAGTTGTCTCTAGACGCTTTACAGAGACCCATACCCAGAACATGACCCCCGAGCAGATATTACATAACAATGGCAGGTAAAAAACTCCCCTAGTGGGAGAAAAACCTTAAGCCAAACAGTGGCAAGGAAAAACTCCCCTTTAGGAGGGAAGAAACCTTGAGCAGGACCAGGCTCATCAGGGGGGACCCTCCTGCCGAGGGCCAGACTGGTGGGTCAGGGACGGCAACAGCACAGCAGGCAGGTGGAAGCAGCAACGGGATGACCGGGGGTGGGGACCGCAGGCCAGCACACAGCTCCCGAAGCTCCGGCCCAATCAGCAAGTCCCAGGTTGGGGTGCAGGGTCAGGAAAAGACTTGTGCTCCGTAATGCAAGCTACAAGCCACCCATGGCCACCTGCAGGACAAAAGAGAGAAAAGGGAGGAGAAGGGGGGGGCAGCAACGGGATGACCAGGGGTGGGGACCGCAGGCCAGCACACAGCTCCCGAAGCTCCGGCCCAATCAGCAAGTCCCAGGTTGGGGTGCAGGGTCAGGGAAAGACTTGTGCTCCGTAATGCAAGCTACAAGCCACCCACGACCACCTGCAGGTTCCGGTGTCCGGCAAAGGATGCTGCAACATGGACAAAAGAGAGAAAAGGGAGGAGAAGGGGGGGCCAGCACAAGAAACTACAGGAGCGACTCTGACACACTAAAGTTTACACTACCTAGAGATTTACCAACACCAGCTAGAGGTTTACTAAACACTAACTATAGGCTTTACTAAACAGAAAGGTTTTAAGTTTAGTTTTAAAGGTGGAGGTGGAGTCAGCCTCCTTAACCCAGATTGGAAGTTGGTTCCAAAGTAATGGTGCCTGATAGCAGAACGCCCGCCCTCCAAATCTACATTTAGATACTCTAGGAACTACGAGTAAACCTGCACCCTGGGAGCGGAGAGCTCGGCCAGGAACATAAGGCACTATCAAATCTTGTAAATACTGCGGAGCTAAGCCGTTTTGGGCTTTATATGCAAGTAATAAAATTTTAAATTGAATTCTGAATTTTACAGGTAGCCAATGGAGCGACGCTAACACTGGAGAGACGTGGTCTCTCCTGCTAATTCCTGTCAGTACTCGTGCTGCTGCATTCTGGATCAGCTGGAGCCTATTCAGCAAATTACTTGGACATCCTGCTAACAACACATTACAGTAATCCAGTCTAGAAGATACAAACGCATGAACTAGTTTTTCTGCATCCCTCTGCGAGAGGATTTTCCTAATTTTTGCAATATTACGGAGATGGAAAAACGCTATTTTACGAACCTGATTAACATATGGTTTAAACGACAAATCCTGATCGAAAACAACACCAAGGTTTCTCACAGTTGCACTGAAAGCCATCGCAACACCATCTAATCCCTTTCTAAGATGCTCTGGACCAAGAATGATAACCTCTGTTTTATCTGAATTTAGAAGCAAGAAATTTCTGGACATCCAGTCCTTGATGTCCCTAAGACATGTCTGAAGTTTAACTAACGGTTCTGTTTCATCCGGCTTCATAGACAAGTAGAGCTGCGTATCATCAGCATAACAATGAAAGTGTATGCCGTGATTCTGGATTATACTTCCCAAGGGCTGCATGTATAAACTAAACAAGATTGGCCCTAGCACTGAACCCTGCGGAACACCATAACAGACCCTCGACTGTTCTGAAGAAACCTCATGTACATGAACAAACTGGAACCTGTCAGATAGATATGATTTAAACCAACGTAGAGCTGTCCCTTTAATCCCAACAACATGCTCTAACCTGTGCAGTAAAATGCCATGATCAACAGTGTCAAAAGCAGCACTGAGGTCCAGTAAAACCAATATGGACACTAATCCCTTATCTGAGGCCATAAGAAGGTCATTCGTAACTCGAACCAGTGCTGTCTCTGTGCTATGATGCATTCTGAACCCTGACTGAAAGACTTCAAACAGATCATTTCTATACAAATAGTCACATAACTGGCTTGAAACTGCCTTTTCCAGAATTTTAGATACAAATGGAAGGTTAGAAATTGGCCTATAATTAACTAAGGTGTCTGGGTCAAGGGAAGGTTTTTTAAGTAAAGGTTTAATTACTGCCACTTTGAAAACCTGTGGTACATATCCTAAGCTTAGGGATAGGTTGATTTGGTCCAGTATTGTCACACCAATAAGAGAAAAAACATTTTTGAATAGTCGAGTCGGGATGGGGTCTAACATACATGTGGTTGACTTAGCTCTATTAACGAGTGAAGTCAGCTCAGGGAGGTCTATAGGATCAAAACAGTCTAGAGATAAGTCAGAGCCTAGGGAAGTCGCTAAAGCTGAAGAAACGCCCACAACCGGCTGGTTGATTTCTTCTCTAATTCTCGTGATTTTACTGTTAAAGAAGCTCATAAAGTCTTCACTACTGAGAGCTGCAGGAATACACGGCTCCACAGAGCTGTGACTCTTTGTCAGCCTGGCTACAGTGCTGAACAGAAAACGTGGGTTACTTTTGTTATCCTCTATCAACGTTGAATAATAAGCTGTTCTTGCTTTGCGAATGGCTTTTTTATATACTATTAGAATATCTTTCCATTCACGATAAGAGTCTACAGACTTACAAGAGTGCCACTTCCTTTCTATTTTACGCACGCTTTGTTTCAACATGCGAATATCTGAATTGTACCAGGGAGTTGAGCTCCTGTGGCTAGAAACCCTCTTTTTCAAAGGAGCAACTTCATCTAAAGCTGAGTGCAACAGATCAGCAGTGTTACTAACAAGAAAATCAACATCAACATCAGAGGTAGAACCCAGGTCACTGGCCTCTATTGCTTCAGTAGAGGCTTCACTATTTTCCACTGTCGCAAGACGAGCAATGGTCTCCTTAAATTTAGCAATAGCTTCATCAGACAAACATCTGCTAAAATAATACCTCCTGCCCTGCACTTCAACATCAACAACATTCAATTCCAACGTTATTAAATAATGGTCGGATAAAAGGGAGTTAACAGGTGACACCAACAGACCATCAGTTTCAACACCGTAGGTGAGAACGAGATCGAGAGTATGACCAAAACAATGCGTCGGCCCGTCCACTTTTTGTGAGATACCCATTGATTCTAGAAGAGAATTGAAAGCTAATTTAAGATTATCGCTTTCAACATCCATATGAATATTAAAATCACCCACTATGATGAATTTATCTGTGCTGATCAATAATCCAGAAAGGAAATCTGAAAATTCAGACAAAAACTCTAGATAAGCGCTAGCAGGGGGCCGATACACTACCACTAACACAACTGGCTTCTCTGATTTCCAGCTCGGAAATTTCAGACTAAGCGTGAGGCTTTCAAACGTATTATGATTGCACTTAGGTTCAATTTTTGTTTGGAGACTGGAGTTATAAATTGCTGCGACTCCTCCGCCCCGGCCCGTGTTTCTAGGAATGTGATGATTAAAGTAGCCGGGCGGAGTTGATTCATTCAAACTAACATACTCTTCATCCTGTAACCATGTTTCTGTTAAGCAGAAAACATCACTCCTGCTCTCTGTAATTATATCGTTTACTAACAGAGACTTGGAGCTTAACGATCGTATATTTAGTAGTCCGCATCTAATTTTTCGGTCTCTTATTGGTACCAAATGTGCATTGGTTTTAATTTTTACAAGATTATTTTGGTTAACGCCTCTATAACGCCGCACCTGGTGAACTAGTGGAGGGCGGGGAACTGCAACCACTTCTATTTTGCTAGGCACCTGGTTAGAGTTACCAGTTACATCATGTAATCTTATAGTTTTGTTGGCAGGCGTTGGTCCTCGAGAAGCAGCAGAGAAGTGTGTTAAACTACAGCTCTGCATCCTGGCCTGGACCCTGCGATGTCAGGGAGAGGGTCTAATGAAACAGGCCAAATTACTAGAGACAAGAGCAGCACCATCCCGGGTGGGATGAATGCCGTCTCTTCTAATCAGACCGGGCTTTCCCCAGAACGTTTCCCAATTGTCAATAAAGGCCACGTCGTTTTCTGAACACCACCGATACAACCAGCGACGGAGCGAGAGCATGCGACTAAACATGTCATCGCTAGTCAGATTGGGGAGGGGGCCAGCGAAACCTACGGAGTCCGACATGGTTTTAGCGAAGTTACACACCGAGACAATATTCATTCTGGTTACTTCCGACTGGCGAAGACGGGAGTCGTTAGCTCCGACATGGATGATAACTTTACCATATTTACGATTACCCTTTGCCAGTAGCTTCAAATTTGCTTCTATGTCGCCCGCTCTGGCCCCCGGGATACACCTAACTATGGTCTCTGGAGTCGGCTTCACATGTCTGACTATGGAGTCGCCAATCACCAGGGTCGGCTTCTCAACGGGTGTGTCGCTGAGTGGGGAAAATCGGTTAGACACATGAAGCGGGTGGTGGTGTTCCGTGAGCCCTTTACTACGCTTCCCCCGAACCGTCACCCACCGGTCCTGACTGGCCGGCTGCTCGGGAGCTGCAGGGGAGCGGCTACCCTCAGCTGCTATGGGCCGGTCCGCCGCTAGCTTAGCCTGGTTAGCTGAGGAGGCTATCGGACTATGGTCAAATTGGCAGAACCGGACCTCTAACTGACTGAGCCTCGCCTCCAGCCCTGTAAATAAACTACATTTTAAGCACTTACCGTCTTCACTAAAGGAGGCAGAGGAATAACTAAACATTTCACACACTGAGCAGCAAAGAGGTGAAACGGTGGGAGACGGAGAGCCCATGCTAAGATGCTAACGGAGGCTAACGGACAGAAAATGTATTGGTGATTGGTGACAGTGAAAGTTACGGAAGAGAAAATGAGCGAGTGTTGAAATAAAGACAGTAATGTACCAGATATAGTGCTATTTTACCAGAAAACAGTCTAAGTTTAAGACAAAAAAGTCGGGAGAGATCTGTGCCTGCACGCCGTGCAGCAGCAACAGACCGCAACAGACCGCAACACCCGCAACACCAGGAAGTGACGCGATGCGTGACGCAGTACGTTACCCAATCAGCAATCAGCAAGCACGAATATGGAATTATGTCTGTCAACATAATTCCTAGACGCAGCTAAGGAGTATGGAGTCCGGTTTAGTGACCTTAGAATTGTGTCTTTGCTTTTTGCAAATGATGTGGTTCTGTTGGCTTCATCAGGCCAAAACCTGGAAATCTCACTTGAGCCGTTCACAGCGGAATGTGAAGTGGCTGGAGTGAGAATCGGCACCTCTAAATCCAAGACCAAGGTCCTAAATTGGAAAAGGGTGGAGTATCCCTTGGGTTGGGGATCAGATACTGCCCCAATGTAGGAGTTTAAGTATCTCAGGGTCTTGTTCACAAGTGAGGGAAGAATGGAGCAGTAGATTATTAGGTGGATTGGTGCAGAGTCCACAGTGATGCAGATTTTGCATCAGTTTGTTGTGGTAAAGGAGCTGAGCCAGAAGGCAAACCTCTCGAGCTACTACTCGGTCTAGATTCCTGCCCTCACCTATGGTCATAAGCTGTGGGTAGTGACTGAAAGAACGGGATCTTTGACGCAAGCAGTGGAAATGAGTCTCCTTTGCTGGATGGATGAAGTGGACTAAGACGTATGTTTTTATGCACACTAGAGTCCACTTTTTTGATCCGCATCAGTTTGATTGCGCATTCACACCTCTCCAGACAAACCAGACTTTCTGAGCAAACAAATTCTGGTCTGTTTAAAGAGGACAAAACACAGCTGGTCTTCATTCAGAACAATCTGGAATTTATCAGCTAAATGAGATTAAACCACCCTAATGTGGTTCTTTTAATTCAAATAACACTTTCAACATTTAAGAGGTTGTTGTGATCAGTTTTATTAACTATAGCACTGAGAGCTAATGATACAAGTGCAGAAACAATTAAAAAGAAAAAAAAGTAAATTGTTTCATAAAAATAACTGACATATCTATTAAAGGAGCATGAGGCAGGATTGAGGCAGGATTTATGAAAAAAATTCGTATACGTTTTAAGTTTTCTAGTAATAATGTCAGATGAAGCGTTCCAAACCAAAAAGAATGAGCCATCTAGCGTATCTCTCCGTTGCCTTGAACAGGCTGTGTGCTGCAAAATGTGCTGCAATTCCGGGCCGGAATTTCCCGCGCTGTCCTGCGGATGTGACGTCAAATGACGCTACATGCGCGTTCTCCCCGTTCTCCCGTGCCGGCTTCGCTGTTGGCTGCAGTACCCCAGACGGCCGTCGTGGCGAAGGGTGGCGCTAGAGAGTCTCATTTCTTAAAAGGAGCTTCATGCTCCTTTAAATAAAAGGTATACATCTGTTTTGTCAAGTTTTTTTAGGTATAGTACAAATGGTGGACAACCAAACCTTGCTGTGGTTCTGGACCTGCTGTTGCTGGTTCAGCACCAGCTAAGCTCCACACAGGCTGTACAGTAGACTCTCTGAAGGTCACAGCAAGTTCTACGAAATTATTGTGACAACTGCAATCAGTCCCTCGTTCTGAGCTGCTGTCTCTGTGCTCATAGTGCATTACGGTAGCTTTCTGCTGCTGCTGGACAAGACAGGCATTGATCCACTGACCCTGGCTCCATTCTGCTGACGGTTTGTCAGGGAAGGGAGCCTTGTCAGGGATGCAGCGCTCCACTCTATTGATGGGCTGAGCTGTGAGTGTGAAGAGAAACGGTTAATCTGTCAATATATACAAGGACGTGCATATTTATCAAACTTGCAACCGGAGACCTCTTAACTATCAACTTCTGCTCAATGTGAGAAATGGGACACTTTCCAATAGTCAGATGTGAATAGCCAGTCAGTTTACATGCTGTTTATCTTTTAATAAAATAGCCAAGAATAATTAGCACAAGAAACTGATCACAGTAGACTGTAAAGTGTACAGCCAAGCACGCCTCTTAGATAATCATAAAAAGGAAGTCTTTCTGCAGTGTGTTCAGTAAGGACTTTCCATATGGATGATTACAAATAGATCCACCAAGTTCATTGATCTGTTAGAAGGAGCAAAATGCTACCCATCCCTCCCTTGCCAGCTGATGCATGATATTATGATATGATGTTATGGTAATAAATAAACATTTGTATCTCTCATTATGTGAATCGACAGACTGCACTAATAGTTGTTTCTCTGCTCTTTGCAGCACTGTTGTATGCCACCATCTTTGGTAACGTCACCACCATCTTCCAGCAGATGTATGCCAACACCAACCGCTACCACGAGATGCTCAACAGTGTGCGAGACTTCCTCAAACTCTACCAGGTTCCCAAAGGCCTCAGTGAAAGAGTGATGGACTACATTGTGTCCACCTGGTCCATGACCAGAGGCATTGACACTGACAAGGTAACAGTTCAGTTTACTGGGAAGTAACACATGTTTGAGGCTGTTAGTGCACAGCTATGCTCATGTATGCATGTGAATGAGTGTACTGTACATTTGTGTGTACATGAAAGTACAATCTGCATTGAGGCTTCTTGCTTTCTGAATCCCGGTCTGTGATTGGACGCTGCCTCGGCGTCGCCACTGCTCATTTAAATAAAGTTGAGATTTCCATCCATCCATCCATCGTCCGCCGCTTATCCGTTCCCGGGTCGCGGGGGCAGCAGCCTCAGCAGGGATGCCCAGACTTCCTTCACCCCAAACACTTCCTCCAGCTCCTCCGAGGGGAGTCCGAGGCGTTCCCAGAAGTTGAGATTTTTCAACTTCAAATTAACGCTATGGATGCCTCCAACGCCTCCGTGGCCTCCGACGCCTCTCGCAGCGCGCTTTCATAGAAAATGATTGCCGCTTTCAGTGTGAATCCACCATTAGGATAGTGTGGGACTCAGCACAGCACCACACTGCTGACTAAAGGTGCAAAATTAAGGTTTTTTCCATTCTGAACCAGTCTCTAAAGAAAAACCCTTAAAATTGTTAAACCCCTTGCTTGCAAAAGGCCAGTCATCCATGGGCCATATGCACTTTGAAATGTGTAAAAACAGTTTGCTCTCCTTGAGTTTTGTTGGATTAAAGCATGAGTTTTGAGGTGCAGAAACATGCTGTGCTCAGCTCAAAAGACTCGGATCAAGGGGCAAAAAACCTCCCACTCACAACTTATCACTTATTGACTCAGCCAGACGCTTAAAATGCACAGAGAAAGCCTTTCTGAAGCATACAGTAACGTATGGAGGCGGATGGTTTCCAGTCATGGGACCATCTTCACAGATAAATGCTGCTGAAGCTTTTTGCAATCCTAGTACTTTTAATGTATAATTAAAGCTGCAAGCAGCGATGAACGGGCCCTCGCACTCACGGTCACCGCCCCCCATAAGCATATCAGAAATGACACCACCCACGACTTCCTATGTTAAACCATTTAAAAGTTATAGCAGAAAAAAGGGACAACCAATCAGAAGAATGGGCGGGGCTAATTCAGGCCAATGAAGGTCAATGACTCCATACAGAATCTGATGACACCACCCACGACTCTCTATGTCAAACCATTCAAAAGTTATAACAGAAAATAGGGAAAACCAATCAGAAGAAGGCTAATTCAGGCCAATGAAGCTCAAGGACTCAATACCGATTCAGGTGACATCACCCACGACTCTCTATGTCAAAACATTCAAAATTTATAGCAGGAAATATGGACAACCAATCAGAAGAAGGGGCGGAGCTAATTTTCACCAATTATGGTCAAGGACTCAATATCGAGTCCCATGACACCACCCACAACTCTCTATGTCAAACCATTCAAAAGTTATGGCAGAGAATAGTATTCTAGGGGGCGCTGTTGAACCGTCAGCCACGCCCATTAATGCAAACCATGAAATATCAAATGTATCGCCAGGCCTGGCTTGCATACAATATTTGGTGACTATCAAATATGGACCAATCAGATGAAGGGGGGGCGCGCCTTTTGGCATCTAGCGTCGCCACGGTAACACTTTTGAAAGAGAAAAGTAATGCGTGGTCAGAGGATGGAGACGCACATTTTGATGTATAACACACCTGGGTGCACGTTACGGTTCGGGCTGAATTAATTCTCGAAGGAATGGCATAAATTTTGCCAAAATGACACGATTAATTCAAAATGGCCGACATCCTGTTCGGTTTCGGCCATGGCACCAAGAGACTTTTCTTTAAGTTGGGCCATGATACAGGTGTGTACCGATTTTCGTGCATGTACGTCAAACCGTATCGTGGGGCTTGAGGCACAAAGTTTTCAAGGGGGCGCTGTTGAGCCATTTTGCCACGCCCATTAATGTAAACCATTAAATATCAAATTTTTCGCCAGGCCTGACTTGCGTGCAAAATTTGGTGACTTTTTGGGCATGTTTAGGGGGGCAAAAAGGCCTTCCTTTTGTCAGAAGAAAAAAAAAATAAAAAATTCCTGCAAATACAATAGGGCCTTCGCACTGAAGGTGCTCGGGCCCTAATAAAGTACTAGAGTAGAGCAAAGGAAGTAAACGTAAAGATACAATGAATTAAATAAAGGAAGAGAAAAACATTGTGCCAAGGCGAGGTTGAACTTGACCACAGGTCTCATGCTCCTCTGGCCTATTCAGGCAGTTTGTGATGTGTTTATAAGCGATCACTTTTCCTCCTCTGCGTTCCTGTCTGGGTTTACTATTGCAACAGATAGTGAGTCTCTACCACGCAGAAAGAGAACTGGCTATATGTGTCCTCTGTGTCTGAAAACTATTCTGCTCCTTCCCTTGAAAGTTAATGTATGTGATGAGCTGTGAATGGGAATGTGATGGAGTAGAACCCAACTCCCGGGACAATCCCCAAGTTTGGATGCTCTGTTCACAGCTGCAGAGATTAACATGAAAGACCAGAAGGAGGTTTTTGGTGAACCCCTTTGACCACACTAAGCACAATTTTCACAGTTATTTGTTCAGGTCATTACAGACGTTTACTGTCTGCGACTTGAGCCTGTTTGTGCACCTAAGATTGTGTTACATCAACTTACCCATCTGCTTTTTAAGAGTCTGTTTTATACTGTTACAAGTCAAAACTGAACTGTACAGTTTAACATCTAACAAAAACCGATATCTGTGCAACATGCAGTCCCACATAAATCTTTTCTTGCAGCTGAATTGTAACATTGTCACCAGGCTTGATTTTACCTTCAAATATTGTATTTGACGGTCTGGAGACAAATTGTTTGTTATCATTCCATATTATGACGCTTCAGCAGTCATGTATTGTGTTTCTGTTTTGTGTTTTTGCTGTTTGTGATGAGCTGTATTCGTAGGGATGCGAGTCACCTCTGTTTGACCGGACTTGTGTGCAGGTGCTGCAGATTTGTCCCAAAGATATGCGGGCGGACATATGTGTTCACCTCAACAGGAAGGTATTTAAAGAGCACCCTGCCTTCCGCCTGGCCAGCGACGGCTGCTTGCGGGCCCTGGCCATGGAGTTCCAGACCATCCACAGCGCGCCAGGTGACCTCATCTACCACGCCGGAGAGAGCGTGGACAGTCTGTGCTTCGTGGTGTCTGGGTCGCTGGAGGTTATCCAGGATGATGAAGTGGTGGCCATTTTAGGTGAGAGTTTTTGAATTAAAATTGATAGAATAAAAATCTCAACCTTAAAAAATCGAAACCTTCAGGGATTAATAGAGAACTGTTAAACTGAACTGAACTGAACTGATATTTTATGGAATAAATGTAACCCTGTGCTCTGTTGTAATCATGACTGAAAGGTTAAACATGGTCCGTTAACACCTCACTAAATAAATCTATTACCTTAACCAGTTCTGCAAATAAGACAGAGAAAGTAAACAAGGTCATTTCACATCCAGTTAAACACAGCCTCATTCAGTCTAATTGTACTCCAATTATATTATGATTCAATGTAATTAAAGCAAAGCAGATTTATGTGTATGTCACAATTTAATAATGAGGCAAATGAGAGTGTTTCACATGCAACATGAAACGCCTTAAAACAAAATCAACATCAACACATACAATAAAAATGTGAAGCAAAAATAAAATAAAGTAAGACGGGGCTGAAAAAAAGTGTGAAATGTACGATGCCGCCAAACTATAAGACCTTATTGGAGAAATTATAACATTTTATTAAAGAAATTCTAACATTTTATTAGAGTTTTTTGCATCTACAATAAACAGTGCATAAAAAACTGAAAGCAGCTTGTGTATGTTTAGTTTTACCTCTGAGGGCAGAAAAGAAACATTTTCAGGATGCAAACACGGAAAACACGTTTGATCGGCTTTATCCAATTCCTCTACAGGTCTGGGGGTTGGGAAGGTTCTGATTGGATAGGGGGGCGGACCGGAAGTTAAACTACTGGAAGAAAAACAAACTTAGCCGCTGAAGGCAGAAGGATTTGCATGATTTTTTTGGTATCTTCTTCGAATGCGCCCACATGCATATGCAAGTACAGTTTATGGATCATCTGCCTCAATGACAAACAGCATTAAAACTCATCCATATATCTGCCATGTCACTTGCTTCTGAATACTATCAAAGCTCTTGGAAATGTCTTACAGCTTTGTGAAATCCTGTTTGTTGCAGCTGCCTGTATTTAAAGTTGAATAAATGCCGCCAGCTGCCACACAGGAGTAGGCCTCCAAAATGAAAGAGGAACAGTTGTTGATTATTTATGATTTCTAATGCTGTGGACACACTGGGTAATGATGAAGCTACAGGAAACCTTGTAGCTGCATTTTGCTGCTGCCGATACATATGAACAGGGACAATCCTTTGGATGAGACCAGAGTTGAAGTTTTAACCCATTTCAATCAATCAATCAATCAATCAATCAATCAATCAATCAATCAATCAACCAACCAACCAACCAACCAACCAACCATCCATCCATCCATCCATCCATCCATCCATCCATCCATCCATCCATCCATCCATCCATCCATCCATCCATCCATCCATCCATCAATCAATCAATCAATCAATCAATCAATCAATCAATCAATCAATCAATCAATCAATCAATCAATCAATCAATCAATCAATCAACCAATCAATCAATCAATCAATCAATCAATCAATCAATCAATCAATCAATCAATCAATCAATCAATCAATCAATCAATCAATCAATCAATCAATCAATCAACCAACCAATCAATCAATCAATCAATCAATCAATCAATTTTATTTCTATAGCACTTATCATGGATAAAAAAGTGATTTACAATAAAAGGCACGGCAGGATAAAAGAAGAAGTATAATACAAACAGGCATTAAGAACATAAAAAAGAAATAAAGAACTAAATAAAAAGCCAAATAAAAAGGTCTTCAGTTGTCGTTTAAAGGAGTCAGCGCTGCTGGTCAGGTACGTAGAGAGAAGAGTGTTCCATAGTCGAGGGGCGATGGAATCTTCTCTTGTCTCATACCGGGATCTGGGGACGGATAATACGTTTTTTTATGATGACCCGAGTGAGCGAGCTGGGGCATAGACAGTTAAAAGATCACAAATATATTTTGGGGATTGGCCATAAAAAACTCTAAAAGTCAGTACAATAAATTTAGAATCAGTCAATAGTGCTGCAGCACTCTGGACAACCTGCCTCTCTTTAAAAAAACGCTTGTTAAAACAGGTCAAAAGAGAGTTCGAGAAGTCCATTCCAGAAGAAATAAAAGCATGTAAAACCATCTCCAAGTCGGCACATGAAAGGATACTCTTAAGTTTAGAAATGTTCCTTAGATGATAGAAGCATTTTTTTGACACATCCCTCGAGTGTTTATGGAAAGAAAGAGATGAATCAAGCCCCAATCACCCCCAGGTTCCTGATGCTTGACTGGACAGAGGAGCCCGGGGCCCCAAGGTGTTACTTGATCAGTGGAATCTTTTCATCAGGGAATATACAGATATTGATAAGGATGGGGTGGATAAGATACTGTAATCTCAAATATCCAAAACCTCTCAACCTATCCTCATTACTACTGTTTGTGGCAGTTTATAATCATTGGGACCAGGAACCCGTTCTCAAATCTTGGTAGCGACTTGGGTACTGAGAGGAAACAAGTTTAACTGATTGCACCTCTGCAGCCATATTTTTAAATCATATCAAAGCAGGGCAAATTTATTTCTACAGCACATTACAGCAACAGGGCAATTCAAGGTGCTTCACATAATGAAAACATGAAGAGTAAAGAGGGAAATAAATATAAGTAATTCATTTTTCATTAGCAACTTGTCCAAATTGTTCTTTTTCAACAGTGGTTAGGTGGGGGGGAAATATTGGGGAAAACACACAACTAAAGGGATGAGTTTACTATATGAATCAGATCAGATGCCATGACGGGTAAAACTTAGAAGGAAGTTCTGGTTAGAATATGGAGACAACAAGAGGATTGGTTTAGCTGATCCATAATATCCTCCAGGTTTTTGTAGTTTAATTGGGTGAAATTGTGTCATGTTTTCCAAATTGATTTTGATTGGAGACAGTACTGTTCATGGACTTGATATTGATGCACTGACTGCTTTTTTAATCTTCTGGATTTTCTCAGTAAAAACGTTGGCAAATTCATTGTGGAGTTCAGATGCTACTGACACAGAAGGCTTTTTAACTTGTCCACAGTAGCAAACAAGGCAAGACTGTTATTGATGTTTTTGTTTGTGTTAGATTCGTCAGGTTGGAGTCCTGTAAATGATGTGTTGGTTAGAATCCCTCAGGTTAGGAGACTGTCAAGAGGGCTGGTGAAGGAAACACACCCACACACACACACAAAACCCTCTGATGGAACATTTACTGTAAAAGCATTTATGTGGCTTTTGGGTTTTACCAAACTTGGTATTAACCATTAATATATATGCAGACAAGGGACCAAAAGAAGAATCCCTCAGGTTTGAATCCTGTAAATGTTATGTTTTATTTTATTTATTTATCTTATTATTTTTTTGGTTAAACTTCATGCTTTTTAGGCTTGGTTGGAGCAATGATATCTGACATTTTAGATTGGAAGTTATCTAGTAGTTCATTTACTGATTTGCAGGGCAGAGTGGACTTCTGTTCCATTCACTTTGGCTACGTGAGTGAATGGAAATCACAAATCATCAATCACAAAGACCTTGGAAATGTTAAGACCCTTACTGATGATCAAGTCCAAAGTATGCCCCCATTTGTGCGTTGGCTGTCTCACATGTTGAGTCAAGCTAAAACTTTTTAGCACATCACTTCTTTAGCCCGTCTGTCTTTGGGATTGTCAACATGGATGTTAAAATCTCCCACCTTGATTAAACACTCGTTATCAACACATATCACAGACAGCAGGTCATTGAAATCATTCAAAACGTTTGCATTGTGTTTTGGAGGCCTGTAGACATTCATAAACATGGCTGCAGAAGGAGACATGTTTAGAAGTGTTCCTAGAAGAGCTTTTTACACTTCAGTGAATCATGAAAAAGTGTGGTTCTAATCTTATCTTTTCTTTTTCTGTGACCTATTAGCACATATATTTTACAGCATTCTCCCATATGAGCTCTGACTATTTACATTTGCAATATAAATGGTCCTGAGTGGAATATTTAGAAGTCACTTTCAGTAAAATATAACCCATGTTTGTAGTTTCACATCCTTAAAAGACCCAGGTTTATATGATATGAAAGTTTATGTGCACCTCAGCTTCACTTCCTCTTCTCAGATTAAAACAGATGTTTCCTCAGAGCAGCTGCCGTCTGAATTGCAGTCATTCATCCCTCTCAAAAATGTGTATTTCTACTGCAGCAAACCATTTTTTTCTTTTATGACTGTATTCCTAATTTTCATCCTCTGATGAACTCTTTCATCTCTACCTTCACCTGAGGTTTAGTTCATGGGAGGACCACCTGTCAATCATAGGAGAGAAAGAGTCCTTAGAATTTTTTTTTTTTCTGTATCAAAAAAGTCGAGTGATTTTTTTAAAAATTCATAGGTAAATTGAAAAGAGGAACTGCATCAGTTAAAACGGTCTTTATCAGTGGTGTGTCACATGTGAACACTCATACTGTGCTTTGGACAGCACTTTTGGGTAAAAGATTGTTCAGGGATTACAGTTCTCCCTTCACTGGTCTCTAGTCATCAGTCAGTGTCAGAGAGCAAGAATGAAATGACAGCAGTGACAGTCAGAAGACAAAATGAACTGCAGGAATTGCAAACATAAGTCTGTAAACTACTTACGTTGCACTATTTTGTGAGAGTTTTGACTCGTAGCACCAGCCCATGTTATTCACCTACAGCAGTAATAACTGACCTGGTTGTAGCAGGAAGGGTTTTTAATTTCATCCCATTTCTCAAAGGAGCTTCCATTTACATTTAGTTACTATATTACATTTGCTCTCCACACCATGACTTGTCAGCAAAACAAACATTGGAAACTGAGTTATTTATTTGAAAATGGTCCAAGAAATAATCATAAAAAAAAAACAAAACATTGAAAGTTTTTTGTGAGATTCTAGAGTCTAGAATATAAACAAAAAAGGAAAAGACAAAGAAAAGGGCCATGGATGGATTAGCACATGCAGGCAGCAGGGACTACTTGCTTGTACTGTGATATGGCTTGTTGTGTCTCATTGAATGATTACAGCATTTGTCCCTCCCTTTGTGGGCTTCCCTACTCTCATTGGTCTCACCCTATGCCTGGCTCTGTTACTTACTGTTGCCCAAACGGGGAGTCGCATGATGAGTCTGTAGCGTGCTACATATTCGTTGTTCCTTGGTCTCCATTTATCATTTAGTAGCAACTCATCTTTCATTTATGTTTAGGATGTCGTTGGTGTTCATCGTGGAGTTGATACATATCACTTAAATACGTTGTATTTATGTATATATGTAGCTCTGATCATTTAAATTTAACATCAAGGCCTGGCCAGTTAATGTAGCCATACGTTCTATACTTCTCACTAAACTATAACTAATGAAAAAAAGTGGTGGACTGAAGCAATATTGTGACAAGTGCAGTCTGTCCATCCATCCGTCAGTTAACTTCAGCTGATCACAGCCTGCAGCGGCAGCAGCTGAGCAGATAGGCCCAGACCTCACTCCTCCACCTGCTCTTCCTTTTCCAGGAAAAGCAGAGGTTTTTCCTGGCCATTTGAGAGACAGATGACATCCAGAAGGCATCCTAACCAGATGCTCGGACCAGCTCATCACTGGCTTCTCCCAAAGCGGAGGAGCAGCATCTCTAATCTCACAGTCTCTCCTGAAGGAGGAGACTTCTTAACTTCTCTCTAAGGGATGGTCTATGTATCTTGCAAAAGAAAGTAATTTCAGTAGCTTGTGTCTGAATATGCCTTCTCTTGGTCACTACCCACAGTTTGTGACCAGTATGTGAGGGAAGGAACATGGATCTACGTTAACAGAGTTTCCTCTTGCTCTTCAGTCAGTTACTGCAGATACTGAACTGATTCATCCGTCAATCACTCGCTTCATTCTTTTCCAACATGTAAACTACAAATTAGCTAAACTACTCTACGTGACGTAACACCTCATTCCCCAACCAGAGAGTACATGTCTCCCCTTCAGACTGAGAACCATAGACTCAAATTTAGAAGTGCTGATTCTTACCCCCAGCGAACACCGGGCTGGAGACCCCTCCAGTGAGAGCTATGACAACAAAAGACCACATCATCAGCAAAAAGCATGTTAGCTGCACCTAGAAATGATGTCCATAGCAGTTATAAACAGAATCGGCCACAAAGGGCAATCCTGACAGAGTCCAACTCTCACTATGAACTTATCCAAATAATAATAATAACATTTAAAAGGCAGTGCGGACTGATTTTATTGCTCCGTTTGGAAATGGACTGAATGACCTAAAACAACAGAACGGTTGAAATATACAAAATAAGAGGAAAAGTGAAGAGATGAATGAAAAACAACCATATTCAAACACAAACGAATTTTTGAACAGATCGCTGACTACACCGATGCTCCGTTGTTTGAGACACCGTGAGTAACTAAAGTTATGACATCAGCTGTGAGAATCTTTTTTTTATTCTGTGAAAATCTGTCCTCAAGGCTGAGCACATGTTGACAGGACTTGACAGTTGTCCCCAGATGACTCTGTTCAGAGATGTTCAGTCTTTAAATTGTTGCACAATTGTGATAAAACAGCAACACTGCGTTCAACTTTGTCTTTTCACCAATAAAGTGTAATGTCGGAAACAATAGCAAAAGAATGAAACATATTTGGTTTCGCTCTGATTGAGTCTTCGATGAGGGTCAACAGGAAAAGCTTTGCAAAACTGTCACTGTGTGAATCCCGTTGAATGGTTTCTATCAGTATCATGGTAAGATGTCACTGAAATGTCATTGGATTTTGTTGAGCAAACAGTGAACCGTACAATAACACTACTGTTTGAGATCAATAACAACTTGGAACATTAATATGTAACGATTCGACTTTTGATCAATCCATTAACAATAATGAACTATGAATAATGAATAATGAATAGTAATTAAGTTACTAAATAACTATAAATAAGTCAAGTGAAGCCTCTTTTATTCCCCCATTAATTCCCTGGACAGATATTTTGTTTTGAAAAGTAGTATTACCATTATATAATATTGATTTGATATATTCAGCAATCTTCTGTCCCTCGTTCATCCTGTTGGGACAGACTGAAACCTGTTCAGCTGTCACCCGGTATGAGAGGGGGTACACCCTACACAGGCCGCCCTCCATCTGGGTAGTACAAGTATAAGTTGATCCACCATGTGTTAATAAGTAAAACTTGGTAAATTGGTCAATTTGGCAGAGTCAGTTTACCAATTTAAAGCCGTTTCTGCTCGTGGAGAAACATGGCCAGTCTCTTTCTCCCAAAAGAAAAAAAACAAGACAAACTTCTGTTTTTTTCGTAGCCACTACGCTTTCTATTATTGTTATTTAATATGTGTAACGCTGCTGTTACTGGCACAATCTAAAAGAACTGTACGTAGACCTATTTCTTTGCTCCTTCCCAGTCAAAGTTGATGTGCCTGATGCCTTTATTTCAGTCAAATGACATTTCATGAGTTTCACTTGTCAATGAAATTGGATCCCAGTGACTCTGCATGTGTGCTTATCCCCCAGGTAAAGGGGATGTGTTTGGGGATGTGTTCTGGAAGGAGATGACGTTGGCTCAGTCCTGTGCGAATGTCAGAGCATTGACTTACTGTGACCTCCACGTCATCAAACGTGACGCTCTGCAGAAAGTCCTCGAGTTCTACTCCAACTTTGCTAACCATTATTCCAGAAACCTGGTGCTTACATACAACCTGAGGAAGAGGGTGAGTCCAATTTTGAATCATAAATTCAGATCAGTTTTTTCTATATTTTTTTAAAAATAAGCATGTTCTGTACTATTTGTGTGTCCTGGTGTCCAGGTTTAGCATTTAGCTACGCCAAATGTTCCATAAATCTGACCAATAGGATAAAGCAAGGCAAGAAAATATATATCTGCGACTGTGTTGCAACCTGGTGCTGAAATTGAAATGTTATGTCTGGAAATTGTGTTCACCGAAAGGCAGGAACAAGGTACAACACATGTAGAATGGGATGTCACGTCCTGAAAAATCAGGACTTTCCTGCTCTTACAACCGTCTTTACAACTGAGAGACGTTGGGTCTGAGCCAGAATTGTTTTTGAATCCTGTTTTTTTCTGCCCATGGTGTGGGTGTGCATGCGCACCACTGAGGGAGACAGGCTACCAGGCGGCTGACCTGCAGCACTTTCAGTGAGATGCTGCTGCACTGGAGGAGGACAGCATTAAACAACTGCTTTGCTCTACTCGGCACGCATTATTTCATCTTCGTTTCATTTCAAAACAAAGTGCCTGCTTTATTGAACGTTTTGGAACATTTCGAAAAAACATTCACGCATTTGGTGTTTGGAGAATTGTGCTTGGGAGACTGTCTTAGGGAACCATGAGTTTGGATTGGGTCCCTGAACAGAGCAATGACAGCACTTTGTGTGCTGCTTCAGATGAGAGCCAGCCGTGTCTCCCTGCTGTTGGAGCCCCTCCTTGCTCAGTGCTACAGCTAGGAGAACTGACCCTTCTTCAATGGTTTTGGGTGTCTGTGGAGGCCAGGAGGTAGGCCTCTGCTCCAGACCAACTGGTGAGGAGCCTGGGCAGGAGTTTGCAGCTCCATTGCCTGGAAACCCAAACCTGCACACACTACTGTTGTCTTCAAGGGAGGTGGTCGCACCACCATTCAAGTCCCAGTACTGTCTACAGCCGGGCACCATGATGCGGGTAGACGACATACGATGAAGTTAGCAAACCATAAGGGTTTCTGAGCAGGAGGCGGAAAGGGCCACTGTACTTCCAGTTTTTCAGTTACACAACAAAATAGTGTGAGGATGTGTCCTGCTGACCCACCATTCATATCAAAGCCTAGGTCCAGGACATCCTCCTCCTGCTGAGCGTCTAGCTGGAACTGGAGCTGCACAGCAGCCTCAAAGCTCTCCCACTCAGTCTTCGTTAACCCCTCAACATAATCCATGTGGTCAGCCCAACTACATTCGGCAACTTCTTATTTTTTTTCCCATTTTTCATCACCCAGTGCTCCTAACTAAGTCAGTCCTGGGCATTGCTCTCCCTCTACCAACCCCGAGAGGGCCCTGCACTGAGCTCAGGTCTCCTCCTTAACCTGAGGAGTGAGCAGGCCGCATCTTTTCACCAGACAGTGTGAAAAAAGACAGGGTGGGGCTTCTCTGGCCGGACGTAGCGCGTGGAAGGATCACGTTATTCCGGCCAGATCCCCCCCACCCCATCTGGCGCCCCGGCTGGCCAGAGGGGGCATGTAGAGCCCAGGACTGCTGCATGTTTTTGTGAGTGTAGCTCACATTAGCTACCCAAGGAAACACGGGGAGAACATGCAAACTCCACACAGAAAGGCCCTTTCACCAACATGCGGCAACTTCAACCAAAAGCCTCTTGTTATAATACTTGGACAAAGCCTTGACTCTGAGAGCTAGGGGCAAGAACAGGCAACAATATTCTGTCCCAGCAACTTCTCCACTAACTTGATCCGCATTTCCAGCGTTGAGCGCCGAACCAAGCAATAAAACGCACAAGTCTCGAGTTCCATCTCCTGGCTTGAACCACTCCCAGTAAAAAGGGACGTAGTTCATGCTGGCATTTATGGTGGAAGGAGAAGCTGCATCCCTGATGACAGGGACCAACAGAAGAGCTTGGTGCTCATGGCCAAACGAGTTGTAACCCAAAGAAAATTCAAATATAGCGCTCTGTGGACAGACACACTAACTGACACCACCAACAAGAGCAGTTAAACTAAGTTTGAGTTTCTTCAAGGTTTTGTGAAATCAAAGCTAGCTAGCAGCACCTGGTTAGGCAAGGCAAGGCAAGTTTATTTATATAGCACAATTCAACACAAGGTAATTCGAAGTGCTTTACATTGACATTAAAAGCGGCAAGACATAATTAGACAGTAAATAACAAATAAGATTGAATAAAATTATGAATAAGATGATAACAAAAGAAGTAAAATAATACAAAGCACAAGCTGTTAAAAATAAGGGCAGTACAGTCCAGCAGGTAAGTATTTAATTTAGGAGTACGCTTCAGTAAACAGTAATGTTTTTAGGCCCGATTTGAAGGAGCTGACAGTTGGAGCAGACCTCAGGTCTACAGGAAGTTTGTTCCACCGGTGAGGAGCAGAATAACTGAACGCTGTCTCACCTTGCTTGGTTCTGGTTCTTGGGAACCACAACAAACCAGATCCAGATGAACCTCAGGGGTCTGGGAGCTTCATAGGAACTAACAGATCAACCATGTATTTTGGTCCAAGACCATTCAGGTATTTGTAGACCAGCAGTAAGATTTTAAACTCTATCCTTTGACTCACTGGAAGCCAGTGTAGTGATTTCATGACCGGTGTAATGTGGTCCAGTTTCCTGGTGTTTGTAAGGACTCTCCAGCGTTCTGGATCAGCTGCAGCTGTCTGATAGATTTCTTGTTAAGGCCTGTAAAGATCCCATTGCAATAATCCAACCTACTGAAAATGAATGCATGAATACGTTTTTCCATGTCTTGTTTAGACAGAATCCCCTTAATTCTAGCAATTTTTTTTAGGTGGTAATAGGCAGATTTAGAGATAAACTTTAGATGGCTGTCGAGCGCTGATCTTTTCCCTTTCATTTTTAGGGCCAAAAATGATCACCTCTGTCTTTTCTGCATTTAGCTGGAGAAAATTCTGGCACATCCACTCATTGATTTGGCGAATACAGTTACTCAATGAGATCAGGGGACTGTAGTCATGTGGTGACACTGAAATATAGAGCTGTGTGTCATCGGCATAAGTATGGTAGGAAATGTTGTGATGTTCCATAATCTGAGCTAGGGGTAGCATATAGATGTTGAAAAGAAGCGGTCCGAGAATGGACCCTTGAGGAACCCCACATGTGATCTTGGTTCTCTTAGACTCATGGTTTCCAATTAACACAAAAAAAAGCCTTTCTCAGCGAGGTGAAGAGCTGAACAACTGAAAGATGACTGTGAAGACAAACGTATATCAGTTCTGGCAGGGCCCCCCACTTGTCCTCACTTGTCATTTGCCTGTAGGCATGATCGGACGAGTCTTCAGTGATATCCTTTACTACATGTGTCGTACCAATTTAATCGAGTGAAAGTGAACGCTTTGTATCTGTGTAAAGATACGAATGCGCAACAACCACCAGGTACACCTGGTATACAGAATAAAGCAGTGAATGTATGAAGCCAAATATCTAATAAAGTGGTGAGTGAATGCATATGGGTACACCAGGTGTACCTAATAAAGTGGCCGGCGATTGTAAGTGGCTTTGTTCTCAGCTCGCCGTCCTTTTACAGAGCAGGTGTGACTGTGTCATGAAAGCTGACAGCGAGGAGGCGGAGGATGACAGACCGCTGTGTTCACACTTCCACTGCTGCTCTAGTTCAAACACATTCTGCTCAGTTTGAGCCTTATATGTAGTCCTTTCTGAAGAAAACAAACCTTTATCAAGGCATGATCTACATATTATGTTGCAGTTTTAAATATAGGTCAAGCACAGTTCTCTTGAAAAACCATGTTTCATTACAGGTCTGATGGGATTGTTTAATAAAATATTGCCTGGTTAAAATTCCTTAAATCTTGATGCTCTCTCACTGTCAACGAAATAATGTATAAATAATGTGTAAATATTTTAACATTTTATATTTTTCCTGTTGTCCAGGAGCTCTCCAACATTCCCTTAGTTCTTTATCTGCATTTCTACAATGCTCTAAATCTTGCCGTTTATTTTTTTTCTTGAGGAACTGTATTGATTCAAATGAAAGATCCCCTCTTTTAAAAGACGACCCCTGTTTTTCAAGACATACCTTTTGGATAAACATTTTGCGAACACCGAATCTTGTCTTAATGAGGTGTATTTTTTTTCTTTTCAATCCAAATATGAGTGTTTTTCCATAACATAGTTATTAAAAAGACAGTGGCTTCTGTCCAACACTCGAGGACAAGAGCTGGGTGAGACGTGTCTGTGTGTGTTAAAAAGGAGTTTGTCTTTGCACAGTAAGCGTAATATCGATAAGACGTTTTACCGTCAAAGCTTTTATCTTTTCAATTACATTACAGAAAGTGTTTGAATAAAGGTGACTAGTGTCAAGAAAAATAATCCTAGCTCCCCCACTGATGTGACTTGTTGCATGTCGTAAATATAGTCTGTAACATTCGCCTGCTGTAAGCTGAAGTGGTGAACTCGCTGGCCACTTCCAAGGCGTTAACTGTCTGCTTGGTCTCATTGAACCGTCCGGTTCTCTATCTACAGCCTTTATCACCATCATCTTAACAATAGCATCAAATTGCTCATCATTTGTTTCCTCACTTGCCCTTCTTTTGAGCATTTATGTTCAGGACCTCATCATCTTTCTAAGTCTGTAAACCCCCCTGGACCTTTTAAAACATTATGACAGATGTTTAGAGCTTTAACAGGCACATAAAGGTTTTTGGCACTGCACCATCGTTGCTGTGTAGATGGTCTACATGCCGAATGTAGGACGACCTAACTTTTTCAGACATATTCAGGTTAATACAGGAATACTAAACAGCAATAACGTCAACAACATTTTTGAGGTAAACCTTGTCATTACAGATCACTATCCAAAAGTCCAGCAGGACTTTGTTGTTTATCTACACATCACAGGCTTGTATCTGTAGCTCCACCTGGTTTTGTTGGAGAAACAGGATCTGCAGATGAATTGAAAGACATACCTCTAGGGTTTAACTCTGAACTAACATCAATTTATAGGCCAAACATCCAAGAACCTTAATCTAGACCACAACTTCCTGAAGCTTTTTTTCATGCTGCTTTTTCCTGCACTTGTTTCTGCAAATGCCTCATTTAAAATGGACTGCGTAGGATTCATACTAAAAGTGCACGTACACTCAAAAGCCGAAAATGCCGGGCGCAAAAAAAAATCCGGATCAATAAAACCATGTGCACGCAGATTTGCACGCAACATTCCTTTATGAATCACAGACCAGCTGGAAGGCTGCGCAGCTGAATCCGCCTCATATTCCGCCCTCTACACGCCCATGAATGCATATGGATGAGCCTACTGAGCATGCGCAGTGAAGCCTGTTAAGCGTCAGGATGAATGAGAGGGTGCCACCGTGACACTGACTTTCACGGAGACCTAGATGTTGTAGATGATGTGGAGGACAGGAAAACCACATTATTTGGTGGTCACAGTAAAAGTTAGAATAAGTATATAAATAGTATACAATAAAATAAAGCGAGTGAGTGGTAGCACGCCGTTGCTGCGCTAAACGCCGTGAGTTCCCCGGCGCAACAGGGGGACACACGTCCCCCTGTCTTTTCAAAATCATGTTTTTTTTCCCCTTACTTTTTACAGTTTAAAAACTAACGGTAGGCTCAGCCTTAAATTGCAAATTATCAAGACACTGTATGAAAGCGATACGAAAACGGCCCCGCAGCCCCGCTTCACCCCCCGCTCCCCCTCCTCCTCTCCCGTCTCCCCTCAGAGCTGCTCAGGGCGGGTTTATGGTTCTGCGTTACACCAACGCAGAGCCTACGGCGTAGATGCGCGTCGCCGCGTACCCTACGCCGTAGGCTCTGCGTCGTTTTAACGCGGGAACCTAATTTAGGCTTACACCCGCACCTAAAGGTTTCGCGCGCGTAAAACTCATATATATGAAAAAAAATCTGAATCCCTTTAGGGGCTCCGTGGGGCTCCCTAAACGCAGCCCCTCATTTGTTCTGTCCTAAAGCGGTGGGTGTGAGGAGGTTCCCCGCGTGTCACCGTGGCTGCAGCTCCAGCAGCACCAGAGTCCTGACTGACTGAGCTTCACACAGAGGGACACGATCAGCGCTATTTTATTTTATTATTTTATTATTTTAAGTCTGACATATGTTGTGATATGTGATGACATTATTAAGAGTATGACATGAATCTGGCTTCATTTCACCACCTCACAGCCTGCCTTGCCAGTTCCCCGTGTCTTAAGTAAATTCTTACGGGAGGGTCCGAGTTGCCGTAAAGATAAGCAGATTTTTCGGTTAGTTTTTTCTTTTTAGATCCGAGGCTTTGCATAGATGGCGGCTTCCGCAACTTTCAGGCGCTTTTTCTGCGCAAGCAAGCTTTATAGATGAGGCCCCAGCTGTTAAGTGATGGTAAAAAAAAATAAAAAAGTATCAGGATCCTGTTGAGTGCAGAAGGATTATTATTAAATGGGTTTGACATTGAGAAACACCATCAAAGGTGGGACAGATCACCCTCCCTGGTTCAACGGACACAAATCAAGTCAACTTTTAGTGAGTGTTAGCTTTTTTTAAGAGAGCACTCAAGGAATATTCTGCAACAGATAATACAATATTAGCTTGTTACAATATCACAGTGATAATACCCACACTTGCTTGCATTATTATTATTATTATTATTATTACTGCAGAAGTTCACACATTGTGAAAGAAAATCCCTTTATCACTGAAATATTGCTGTTACAAGTGTCCTTTATATATAGGTGTCAAACAGGACTTCCATTTATGCAGCTGCGGCAGTGTATGAAAGTGTCCTGAGGTGTGATTACAGGTAACTGCACAAAAACAGCAGTGAAACCAACAGCTGCCTTCAAACACAATCTATTCCTTTGTTTTCTGTAAAGTCAAAATACCAAATCAACAACACCTGGGTGATGCTAAAAAGGTCAACACACTCTCGCATCTTCTTTCCAGTCTCACTTCATCGTCCACACACCGTTTCACGTGTCAGAGACATGCGTAACTTTCCAACAGAAACACAGAGACTGAAGAGGCTCATGAAACCACGTCACAACTGGACAAAACCACACATTGAGTCCTGTATTCAATGTGAACTTGTGTCTCACAATTAAAAGTTTGAAGCACCTCAGAAAAGAAGAGTAAGTACCTGTAAGTAAAACAGCTTACACATGCTTGCCTTGTGTATGTTGGAAAACGATATAACTGTTGGGTTTGTCACACACTACAGTGTGTGGTAGGAGTTGGATTAAGTAGTGAGAAGTGAGCCGGCTAACCAAATAGCTTGGCAGTTAAACTGATCACAATGTTTTGAACGTATTCAAGAGAAAACTGTGTAATGTGCATTGAGTATACTTAGGGATGTCTTTAAACCGTGTTTTGCAAAACAGATGACCCACCAGACCAAGCCCTGATTTTATTTCTCCCCTTGGATTAAGAATGTTGTAACTAAATATGACACAGGGATCAGCTGGCAAACTGCTAAAATTAGCCTTTCCCTCTAATGTAGGGGCGTTTTCATAGATCTTAAATAACTACATTTTCTTACTTTGAACAGGATGAGGAAATGTTCTGTACATCAGAAAGGGTCTGACAGAGTTTAAGCATACAGTCAGCTGTTACAACATAATTAAAACGTCCTGCCCAGTGAAATGTGTGCGCATACCAAATGCAACTAGCAGACACTGAATCAAAGTGGTTCGGGTCAGTCCATTTTCAATCACAGCCGTGTGGTTGCAACCAGATTAATGGAAAACAGCAATAAAAGGGGCTACAGGGACATTTTCAACAGATTCAATTAGTTGGAATTAAGGCAGTTTATAACAAGCTGTGATGCCGGCCATGAACTGCTCTTTCCTTTGGCTAGTTTGTAGTGCCGTCCACTCTCTGTGCTGGAAATCGATACGAAGCCACCGTGTCCTGTTCTGCTAGGTTGTGCAATAATGGTGCTGGTGAAAAGAAATGACCTGCAACTGCAGCACTCACCCCCGGGACGACAGAGTGCTGCTTCTGCACGGTCACACAGCTGTGAGCGTGGTCACATCACACTGAGCAACAGCTGCATTGACAACATCCACCCGTGTGACCTGTTTTTACTGTTTTACTTGTTTTTGCTTTTAAACTATGTTGAAAAAACTGGATTCAAACAATTAAGTATTTTCCATCTAGCTGACTTTGAAATGTAAATAATAAATACATATTGTTGGGGTGGGGGCTAAGAACCTACAAAGCTCACACTGATAGAGGTCGGATACACACTTGGCAAGTCACCAGTCCATGTCAAGCCCAACTAGAACTGAAAGTACCAACGGTGCCCACATGCATGTCTTGGGTAAAAACCCACGGCCTCAAGGGTAAACCCCTGTAGGTACAAAGATAATATTCCCAAATAAATATACTAAATAATGAAGTTTATTCAACTCTGTCTATCTAATCATGTTGATCTTAACTATATAGGTATTCTGAACATCTGCCATGTTGCTTTGTTTTGAGGATGATGATTTCTGTTCGCTTAGACATCATTCTGTCACGAATGCGGTGGATAAGACCCAGATGCAGGACTTCCAAAAAAAATCCAAATTGCACAAAACCAAACCAGAAACAGGAGGGATGAAACAGTATGGACCAGCAGGGAACAAGGGAAAGACAAGACAAGATATACACAGACGGGTTAACGAGACACAGGTGCAGACCATCAGGGCAGATGGGAACCAGGAAAGTCAAAACAGAACTGAAACACAGACACAAGCTTCAAAATAAAACAGGAACTGACCATTCATGTAGTCCAAACGTGTCTGCAGAACAGGAGTGCACCAAACACCAACACCAAAGGCTCAGTTCACTCCTTATCTGTGTGCTTGTGGTATTTATAGTGATTTATACAGTTTGATTATGATATAGATTTGAAAACTGGGCTTACGTTAAAACGTTAGCTTGACATATGATAAGGTAAGGTAATGTTGACTAGATGTTGGACGATGGCTGCTTACCAGCGCTGCATAATTAGTTATCAACCGTTGTCTGAAACCCGTATCCAACCAAGGACCGACTTCAATGTGTGTGAGCGGTCCGACCATCAATCAAGCTTCGTCTTCGTCTTTGGGTTTGTCGCTACCAAAGTCACACTAAAACATTTTGACAGGTTTTTGAGCTCACCTAATAAAACTGGTCCGAGGTCAGTAAGCGTAACTAAATTCATACATGAGGTGCACTTGATTATAGTGTACACTGTCAATTTTTAAGAACATTTAAGGATTTTAAGTGCCTGATAGTGCGGAAAATGTGGTAGTTAAAAACACTACGAGTTTAAGAACATTTTTATCACAGTTTGGTTATTCCGTTCCTGTTTTATTTTGAAACCTGTGTCTTTGTGTTTCAGTTCTGTTTTGACTTTCCTGTTTCCCATCTGCCCTGATTGTCTGCACCTGTGTCTCATTGACCCTTCTGTATATCTGGTCTTGTCTCTCCCTCGCTCCCGGCTGGTCCGTACTGTTTGATTGTCAGGTTTTTCTTCTACTCTCGTGTTTGTTTGTTTAACCCTGCTGTGGCAGGGTGCAGGATTGGGGCGGGGTCTGCAGGGGAGAGAGGGAGTGCGGGGGAGTGGTGCACAGGTGACGCGGCTGGAACAGCTGACGGTACACAGGTGTGTCTAATCACTCTCTCGCACTCCCTCTCTCCCCTGCAGACCCCGCCCCAATCCTGCACCCTGCCACACCTGCATTGCAGCGCTCTTGGTTTTGTTTGCTTTATTAAACACCATTCTTCGAACTTCTGCCTCCCGGCTCTCCTGCATTTGGGTCCTATCTACAACTCAACGTTTTAAATGATTCATTCCAGAACAAAAGAAGTGACATGTGAACGCACCTCCTTCACACTGCTTTTGTTGGTTATGTCCGTTTTAAAGTTCAGTGTTTATGATCTCAGGGCGTACAGTGATGTAAGTTGTTGTGTAAAACCAATTAAAAAAGCCTTATCTCAGCCACTATTTATAGCCCACTATTTAAAGGCTGCTTCGGTGCCAGTGTCTGGTTTATCCACAAAGTGGTACAACACGCTGGAGGGGCCGCCAATGACATTTCCGTTATCTAAATTGCTTGTTCGACTGTAATAGAAATATTTTTTTTATGAGACTCTACACTAATGAAAATATATCCATGGATATTATTTTCGACTTCATTTTCAAAACCATCCTCATGTAAAGACTTTCAGAAAAAGTTTGTCGCTGGAGCATATGATGAAAGAGAGGAATGTCCTCAGTGTTGACACGTTTTGGAGTAGCAGGCAGAAGCATGTTCAACGACATGCTACATACACTATCCATCCTGGACATGGTGACACGGAGAAGTGATGGAAGGAAAGTCTGGACGACAAAACTAATAGTTTGTGATCTTCCTGACATTTTAAGATGCTTTAAATTCACAAAATATGCAACTGTTTTATACCTTTTTGTACCTATATAGACATCTACTTACTGCTTTATGTACTGAACTATATTTGAACACTGATTTGATGTCTCATAAAATCCCATCAGTGCCGTCAGTAGTCGTGACTCCTGTAAAAGCTGTGACAGTGATCAGGGGCGTCAGGTAGCATGATGGTGATAGGCCCCAGGGCAAATGCCCCCACTGCTGCCCTAAACAATAGCACCGCATGCACACACACATGCACAGCCACTATAGAGCACTGCTATTGTTGCCATGCAGGCTAACGCTGTGACTGGCCACACTCAGTCTCCTCCTGGCCCCCCGGCGGTCGGGTCAATGCAGTTTCATAGCTAATAAGGAACGTGAGCTGGGTTTAGACCGTCGTGATACAGGTTAGTTTGACCCTAATGATGTGTTGCTGCAATAGTAATTCTGCCAAGACCCTGGCCGACCTACTGGAGTCTTTCATCGCCGCCCTCTCCAATGATAAAGACCCGGAGTACGTGCACTCCAGGTCACGTACCCTACGGACTGTCGTAGGTTATCCTCTGGTGGGACGCTGGCCTTTTCCTCAGTTGCAGTAAAAAACAAATCTTATTTTCTCACGTCACGTCATCTTGTCATCATGCACTGAACATGACTCACAGGTAGCCGATTAAGATGATTGGACAGTTCCATTCACAAAAACGCTGTTTTTTTTCTCCTCCCTCCTTCATGACGGCGTCTGGGCCCTGGTGGAGCTGCACCGGTTGCACCGCCGATATTTACGTCTGTGACAGTGATACTGTTGAGTAAAACACCTATGTTGTCCGAGGATCTCGTTTATTATTTACCTAAATTTTTGAATCATTACAAAATTTAAAAAAGAAGGGATTTACTGGTTTGGCCGAATAAACAACACACAAAACTAGATTAGATTAGATTAGATTGTGCATGTGCCCCCTCAAACAGTTCTCAGGCTTTGGTTACATTTCTTTTGTCCACCATGAAGGAAGACAGTGCCCCACCATATATTTTATTGTTTAAAAGAACAAATGCATTCTTAACCTGACAACGTTCAGAAGGGTTTCGTCCTTTACAAGGATGTACATTATTATAAGGTCACATTATGTAAACTGCTGTAAATGTTTTCATATAAAACCTTGGTAAAGATTCATCATTCGTGCTGCGTGATCAGAGAGGCGTCGCTGGAGCGCAGTATCCCCAATGCTTACTCACTGAAATCAAAGGCTTGCGCAACTGAGCTCACTGGTGACTGAGTTGTACAGATGCACAGAAACAAAAATAGTAACGTGAACAAGCAGCAAAAAACTGGTGATGGACTGAAATGGTTCTGAACATCCTGCAGCACCTACTGAAGAGCACCAACTTTAGGCAGTAATTTGCTGTTTAATGTACTGTAGTACACTAAAGCACTGATATGACAGAATGAAAAATGTGAACGCTCATGATTACCCAGGAGGTCCTTTACAGTTAAAGCTGCACGACTGTGATGTGTTTTACTGAGTGAAGCATCGCCCGTGTTTGACAATGTTGCTGTTTTTTAACAGATTGTCTTCCGCAAGATCAGCGATGTAAAACGGGAGGAGGAGGAGAAGCTGAAGAGGAAAGACGAGGCTCCCCTGAACCTCCCCCCGGACCACCCGGTCCGGCGGCTCTTCCAGCGTTTCCGGCAGCAGAGGGAAGCCCGGCTCGCTGCAGAACGTGTCTGTACGGGTGCAAGTGATGTGGAGAAAGGTGCCGGCCACGTGGAACCCAGAGCGCCACAAATCCTTGCCTCCACGAGTATCGTCATGGTGACTGAGAGCCCAGACACCCCCACCACCCCCTCCACATCTGCCGTCTCCCCTTCATCCAGGACCTCCAGCCGGGTCTTGCTCCACTCTACTGTGACCCAAAACGGCAGCGTGGCTTGCTGTAAATCGGCAGAAACACCCAAGGGTAAAGGCTGGGGACGGTTCAAGCAGGCGGTGGTTAAAGCTGACTCGTGGAGCAGCGTCTCCAAGGCAGAGTCCATGGAAACACTGCCTGATAGAACTAAGTCTCATGATCAAATGTCCCTCAAGAAAACGGACTCCTGCGATAGCGGCATCACAAAGAGTGACCTCCGCCTGGACAGTGTTGGTGAGGCCAGAACACCGCAGGAGCGGAGTCCAGTCCAGTCCGAGGAAAAGAAGGTCTTTTGTCCGATACCGGAGCAGAGCCTGCAAGCGTCTTTCCTTGAGCTGAAACAGGAATTAAGAGGAGACATCAAATCTCTGAACAGCCGCATGGCAGTACTGGAGAGTCAACTAGCAGAACTTCTTCAGCTGCTGAAATCCAGGAAGTCATCCGGCTCCTTTTTTGAGGCCTCTCGGCCTCCGTCTCCTGACTCTGATAAGGATAGTCTCTCTTAAACGGGACTTGGACCGAGTCGGAGGGAGTGAGAGTTGAATCATCCAGTCTCTCCACAGGCAACAATGGCACTTTTGACATTTGTCGTTCTCTGCTGTTTGAAATGTTACAGGCAGAAACTGAAATAAGCATAAATGAAATATAAAGCTTTTTTTGCGCTAAAAGACAGTCATGATGGCACCTTTTCTTCCTGGGAGATTCTGAGGAACTTGAGATCTCCACATTGTATTGGCAATAACTGATGGCTTTAACGTTGTTTTTTTAACAGAACTTTGCCACTGTAATGATTGAGAGTTATTTATTAGGGTTTCTTTGAGGGCTTTATTCTTTTGAAGATAAATTCACAAAGACGGTTTAGCTGTGTAGAAACTTCAGGTATCGAAGCTTTTTAATGGAATGATGAAGGCATTTGTCCCTCTCAAGCTCAAGATAGAGGTTTGGCAGCATCGCCGAGCCTCTGCTTAACATCATATCACATCACATGATATCAGGGATTGGTTCTGATTAGCATCAACTATCAAGGATGATGCTGAACATGCCAGTCAATGTAAAGCAAGCTTTCAGTCCAAAGCTTTGAAAGGCGAGCTGAGTGATCAGACTTTAAATTAGAATCATGTTTCTTTACAATTTTTCTATAGTGTTTTTATATCCTGAATGAATGTGTAAATCGTTAAGTTAAAACAAGAACTTCAGATTTTTCTGAAGTTGAGTCTGTCTCTTGCAATGGTCGCGCTTTAGCAACTTCAAATTGAAATATCTGTCATCAGCAGTGATCTGCTCACCGCCCTATAAAATAAGCTACGTGACGGATGGTAAGTTTGACGTTTCCTCTTGTTCTTTTCACTGTATTTGTTTCATCAACTCAAGCTCGTATGCGTTGGTGAGACACGACTTCCACCTTAAAACCTCAGATGTTTTTTGTTTGTTTTTTTTTCACCAGGATAACGGGAGTTCACTGTGACCAAAAATAAATATCATCATTATCTCTGAAATATGAATATGAAAATAAAACAGTCAGGGTCAGCACACCTTTGGGCAAACATGGCACATTCTATGTAAAAAAAAAAGTGATGCGGAATACATTCAAGGGTGATCATCGTGTCAATGGTCCCATGAGAGACAGCTAAAATATAACATGGTCATATTTAATCTAAGAAGATGACTAGAGCCACCGGAGTAGATGTTTGTACACAGATATTTTCAGTATTCTTTTCTGTTTTTGAATCATCCCTAAAGTCTCTTTAATCTGTGTTCTTGCATGTGTTTTACTTTTGCTGTCGTGACGAAGGACTGCTGATGATCATGAGTAACCATCACTTATTATAACTGCTTAAATCAGAGGTGACTTAAAGGTTAAAAAAAGAAAAGAGAAGTCATTAAAAGGGAAAATGAGACATCCTAAAAGTCTGCACTGAAACTGACCTGCATGTACCACATAAATCTTCATGACCATGACCCATATATTTATTTAAAGCCAATGCAGATTGTAGGCAAACCAGGGTGATAATAAGGAATTTATTTTGTGTTACTATACTTATTTTTTCACAGCTTTTAATTGTAATCTGCCTGATCATAGTTTTAAGAAGATGAATAAATACTGAAAACTAAAAACTGAAATACCTTACTGGCATGTGATGCTTTGTTACAATCAGAGGAAGTATAACCTGTGATTTAAAATAAATGATTCACCTAAAATGTCTAAAATATGTATGATTGTCTTGACTTTGGTGACACATGTATCGTGGGTAGGTGTGATTATATCCAATTGTTGTCATGAATGAGACACAGGTTGTCTGTGATTGTTTATGTAACTCGCGCTATTCCACGATCACTGTGACATCAGCTCTGCTGCACCTTGGTTACCTGTCATACCTGCATGATGCTGGTGTCTAACACGTCCTCTTCTACAAGCAACACTGCAACCATGCTGGCTGTTTAGCTGCGTACGCTTCTCTGATGTCTTCTCTCTCCTTCTGCTGCTCATCTGTACATTTGAGTGCCGGCTGTGCATGAAGAGCCCCTGGGTTTTAAAATGGGATGTCTTTGTCGGTATCATGTATGCACTGTTTTGGTAGTTCACCACATGGACGAGCAGAGTGAGAAAAGACTTGTTGGGATTACAAATACACAATGTTAGAGTTTCTGTTTTTCACTTGCCAGGAAAACAAACTGTATCAGCACAACGTTTATTTACAAAATAAATCACATTAGATATCAGCAATAAACTATTTTATATTTTATTCTTGTATCTTTCTGGTTCTTCTGTTATGTTCTTGATTCAACAATGACAGCGCTCTGTTTTAGGGACGGAGTCACACGTGACTTGACTCCACCCATCGCCTCTATGGGGCAAACATTCCTGAAATCCCTCATAAAGCTTTGTACAATTGACTTTCAGGTATGAAGGAAAATGTATAGATGTTTTTTGAAATGCACAGGCTTATAGAATAAATGTACGTTTGTGGAATAGGATACGAGAACAAAAATATGAACTTGTATATGTGAAATTAATTTGAAGTCGCAGAAAAAAAACAAATGATGTGAAAACGTGTAGAAAGAAATGTCTGCTAGTATGTGAAATTTTCAGGGGGAAACCTGTTTGCTATCCGGGAAAACCTATAGAAGCAGGACGGCTACAAGACAGTAGACTCATGCAACATGCAACACAATAAATACAATATGCAATGAATAATTCACTTCAACTCTGGTGCTATTTAAATAATAGCACCAAATTCTGACAAATGTCCTGTCAAAGCACTCCAACAATACCGTTCAACTTGTTCCTATGTAGTTCAATGAATACAAAGCCAATAAAATAATAATTATTGCATCGCTAAAGCTGGACATACACTGTGCGATATTTTAAATGGTTTGATTCAGCCCCATCTCAAACTGCACGACTAGATCTCTGAGTTCAAAAGTTCGCAGCCCACGAGTAATGGTCTCACACTGTACGACCCAATGCTCTGATGCTCCGTCTGCTCACACTATACGTTCATAATCCTACGGCCGACTAGCACATACGTTCTGCGCAGTCTGCGTTTCAATTTGCTCCGATGTTTTCGGAGAAAAGCTGCCGAGCCGGTGGCACAGCAGCAGCAGCAGCAGCAGCTCACGTACAGATATGATCGCCAGGTCAACCTGCCGTCGTCCCGGGGACAAACCTGCAGCTCTGTGGAGAATTACTGCTGGCTGAAATAAATCATTTAGGAAGATAAATGTTGGTTTAATAGATGAAATAACAGTTGTAGCTACGTCTGTTAAGAAATTTGCTCCAAAAATTTCGGGACTTCTGCCTGCCGGCTCGGGAGCTGATTTATGGTTCTGCGTTAAATCGACGCAGAGCCTACGGCGTAGGGTACGGCGTACGGCGCGCGCCGCGTCAGCCTTTATTCTGGCTATCTCAGGTTTGAAAAAAACGTCGATGTTGTCTCTAGACGCTTTCCAGAGATCCAGAACATGATTCAGTCCGCAAATGACGACGAAAAGCATTCTGGGAAATTCTGGGAACAGCCAATCACAGAGTGAGCTGTTGACCGACGTCCCAACGCCGATTCGACATGTCGAATCGGCTGAAAAGCTGCCGACGGGAGGCCGACCTGTGGCGACGTGCGGGACACACCGGGGAAACTATGCCGACAGACGCACCGACGCTCATCGACGGCCCGACGGCCGAATATCGGCTTGGTGTGTCAGGGTCTTTAATTAAATCGACGGCGTACCCTACGCCGTAGGCTCTGCGTTGGTGCAACGCGGAACCATAAATCAGCCTTTAGCAATTTGTGCCATTCTGTGTGGCGATAAATGAAAAAAGATTAGACAATGTCGTGATTGGACAAGGAATTGGCTGGGCAGACGTGGGAAATGCGGTCTTTATTTTCTGCTATTACATGTAAAACATGATTTGTAATGTGAATTTGCAACACTTTAAACTACAAATAATAGTTTTTGACGTGACAGATCATTAGAGATTGCGCATGCTCTCTGTGAAAGGATGAGGCAAATCGGGTCGCAGCACTGCTTCAACTGTGTGATTCTTTCACGAGGAGCGACCAGGATTTCAAACAAGTTTGATTTTCTTGCGAGCTCACAATTCGTGATCGGGAGCTCGTCGTGAGCTGTTAATCTCTCGTCGTGAGGTGATAGTCTCTCATTATGAGGTGTTAATCTCTTGTTACCCCACGAGGCACGACCAACGATTGGGTCGAAATCCGGCCCGGTCCAAAAAATAGTCGCACGACTGGAAAATGGGTTCAAAACGAGCCGACAATCGCACAGTGTCTGCCCGGCTTAAGGAAACCAACAGATGGCATCAAAACTTTTTTTCAGAACAGTCCCCCGTCCTGAGCAAGCACTGGGTGACGATTGAAAGGAAAGGCTCCTTTTTTTTTTTTTTTTTTTTTTACCTTGTCTGCACTGCATTAATGATTGATACCATGACGCTAGAATCCAAAGGTATATATATGTGCATTATTACTATATTTAATATATATACATATATATACGCATACATATGCATACACATACATAAATATACACATACAAACCCAGTGTTTTTTTTGTTTTTTTTGGGTGGGGGGGTGGGGGGGGGGGGGGGGGTGACGACATCCACTGCCAATCCAGGAAGCAGGAACACACGGAAACACACGTCAAGCACTGGAAATCTGCAACAAAAAAAACCACAAACAAAGTACGAAACCGGCACGGAGCCGACCAAAACATGGCAATCGACCCAAATCTTGAGATCTGATCGCAGTCTGAGCTAAGCTACCGCTACCGCTACCTAACCCCAAAAACTACAAAGCAAGCATGCAGGTGAACAAGCCAGTGTGTATGTCTATGTGTGTGTATGCGTGTATGTATATGATCATGCGTGTGTGTGTGTGTGTGTGTGTATGTGTGTGTGTGTGTATATGTGTGTTTGTGTGTGTGTGTGTGTGTGTGTATGTTTGTGTGGCTGTATGTTTGTGTATATGTATGTGACTGAGTGGCTATATGTGTGTGTGTGTGTGTGTGTGTGTGTGTGTGTGTGTGTGTGTGTGTGTGTGTGTGTGTGTGTGTGTGTGTGTGTGTGTGTGTGTGTGTAATAAACCAAACAAAGCTCCACCTGAAGTGTATCTATAGTGGGGGAGGGGGGGGAGCAACCCCGCCACCCGCGAGACCAGAGGCCGACACGGAAGAGCCCGGAACCCAGGCCACCGGCAACCCCACAGAGGGGAGAAGTAGGAGGGAGGCAACCTACCGCCTGCGAGCCCCCCCCCAATAATATTGATAAATTATTGAAAGGCTCCTTTTTAACAGGAAGACCTCGACCTATGAGTGCACCAACAAGCACCTCATCCTCCCCACCCCATCTGGCTCCCCGGTTGGCCAGAGGGGGCAGTAGAGCCCAGGACTGCTGCATGTTTTTGGGAGGGTAGCTCACATTAGCTACCCAAGGGAAACACGGGTCGGGGAGAACATGCAAACTCCACACAGAAAGGCCCTTTCACCAACCCCACCCAGGGTGTGGGCACTGAAGTCATGGGGGAACTAACACGCACTTCAGCGCCCACAGCATCCCCGGCGGGAATCAAACCTAGGACCTTCTAGCTGTGAGACGGCTGCACTATGCAATAGTATTTCTAGACTCTCCCGCCCCCCTCCACCAGCAGGGCTCTCTCCTTCCTCTCCCATCACCATCATTTTTAACAAGAAAGGACTTTTGATATGAGAGAGTTTTGTCACCGTCGCTGGCGTGGGGCCCGGAGGGCTGTAGGGATGTGCTGCTCAGCTGTGTGGGATCTGCCAGCGCATCGTAAACCTGAGCCAGAGCCAGATGGTTGTTCCTGAGCAGGGGAAAACCTCATGCCTGGTCCCTGTGCCCAAGAAGAAGATGCTTTTGTCCAATTCTTTCTTGATAAACATATAAACCCACCCATAACACAAAAATAAGCTTTTTTACATTTTAAATTCTTTGAATATTTTTAAATATTCAAAGATAATTTTATCACAACCAAACACTCTATCTACTGACTTAGAAACGTTCTCTCCACCATTACTACGACTTGTTCATCCATAGAGCATTCTGCAGTCTCCAGTGAGTCTCCAGTGAGTCTCCAGCGGTTCATCCTCAGAAAGTTGGCAGCTGAAACACATGAGGGACTTTTGGCTGAATTTGGCTAGAAGTGTCTTTTGGAAATGGAACAATATCTCAGCGACAATTCATGAGGTTTCTGCTGGTCAGAAATGTCTTTTAACGGACATGGACCCCCACGGCCCATTAACACTATTAATATGTGTGTATATATATATATATATATATATATATATATATATATATATATATATATATACATCCATCCATTTTCTATACCCGCTTTATCCTTCGCAGGGTCACAGGGTCATATTTGTTCAGTTCAGGCAGCTGATGGATAAATGACAGCATAGCAACGATTACCTGCATGTTAGCTGGTAATGAGTTCTGATTGTGTGTGTTCACTTACAATGTCAAAAACACTTAGCTCACCTGTCTTTATTAAATCATGTCAAATCCATGTTTAATCCTAATTTTACATCACCATCGTGTCTCACGTTTTCCAATCAGCCCAACTTCTCTTGCTGCGTCTCCTACTTCTGGATCTTTTCCAAATCATCAGGGAATCCCTGAAAGCTCCCCAGTGGTTTTCTGCAGAGCTGGCAGCTTCCCGCTCTCAGTTTCCTCCCTCCTCCCTCCTTCCCTCCTTCCACTGACGATCTGCATTGCAGTGTTAGCCCCACCTCCCACCTCCCACCTCCCACCTCCTCCACTCTTCCAGGTTGATCTCTGCGGCAGGGAACAAACAGCAGGGCTATCCTCTCAGTCTGAGACAAAACATGCCTTTACAGCCTTCCCCTGCATCTCCTCTGCATCCTGCATGTCTGCACCTCCATCTAATCCTGATGTGACAGCGCCCTCTACAGACCACAGACCATTTAGCTGCCTAAATAGATCTGTTTAGGTTTTATCTTCGGAAGAGACACTGACATACAGCATTTTATACTACTTTTTTAATGTCATTTAAATGAAATCCCATGACCCTGCAGAGGAATAGGCGGGTAATGAAAATGGATGGATGGATGGATGGATGGATGGATGGATGGATGGATGGATGGATGGATGGATGGATGGATGGATGGATGGATGGATGGAAAATAAAATATATGGCTCTAAAAATATGGAGTCTTATGGGATGCGACTCATCTTCAGTGTTTCCACACTGTGCTCTTCTGAATAGATGTTCAATTCAGTTCAGTTTAATTCAATTCAATTCAATTCAATTCAATTCAATTCAATTCAATTCAATTCAATTCAATTCAATTCAATTCAATTCAAATCAGTTCATTTCAATTCAGTTTTACTTATGTAGTGCCAAATCATGACAAATGTTATCTCTAGACGCTTCACAAACATCTGTGATCTTGTCCCAGAAGCCTGCCACACTCCCAGTTTGGATGGTAATAGTCCCAGTTGCTCCTCTAATTATATTATCTTTCTTTTTTCAATTGAAAAGATCAATGAAATTTCTCAATTTCTGTTAATAGAGTTGTATCTTTGTTCTTTTGGAAGCAAAATAAATGTGAAACACCTTTGTTTTTATCAAAATGTTGATGGTTTTGTTTGATTACATGAAGGGGGACTAATAATGTAGATCTTAACTATTCTGAACATCCGTTATGTTGCTTTTGTTTGGAGTTTGTGACTGTGATGTTGCCTCTCTTTGACACCATTCAAGCTCATTTATGTTGCCAAAATAAGTGCAGGACAGCAGTGGGTCATAGTTTCTCCTAAGCAGATAGACTCACAGAGTCTTACATTATAAATGATGTCCTCTTGATGTTGGATTAAGTCATGGGGTTTCTGGTTGTCAATACTGGCAGAGCACAGTGTCCACAGTGTTGACCACTGCTTTTTGTCCCTTGCTCTGGTTCTCACAGGCCTCTGTAGTCCACTCTCAGATTCCAGTATGAATCATTTTTGATCCTGGGTGGGTCTATTCTCATCCTTTTACCCCGCCCTCATCATATTTACATATACATTTCCTCATTCCAACATCAGGATGCCATTTGAACAAGGTAAGCACACCTTTTACATTCATTGGACCTTTCCTGGTGCTTCAGAACTGCTTATAGACAAATGTACAGTGTCAACGAGTACATCATCATATCCTGTTGAGACAAACAACTACTGGTATATGCCGACACGCACGGCATAACCTGCAGTGTCAACTGCGTCAGGCAACAAGCTGTATATCTGTAGTGAAATAGGTGTTGTAGACTATGTAAAAAAGTTGCCAAGGCTATTAGATTTTATCATAAAATGATAAAATTGGTGGCATAGTTGGATGAAGGGTTTTACACACACACACAGACACAAACAAACAAATCATACATACATACATACATACATACATACATACATACATACATACATACATACATACATACATACATACATACATACATACATACATACATACATACATACATACATACATACATACATACATACATACATACATACATACATACATACATACATACATACATACATACATACATACATACATACATACATACATACATACATACATACATACATACATACATACATACATACATACATACATACATACATACATGTAGCTCTCTGATTGGCTGTTTGTCCTGGGATCACCCTCTGTTGCTGTCAGAAGTGCTGAGTGGACCTCTGTCTTTAATAGGCCTGGACCCGCCTTTTCTCTCCCCACCCTGCCAGTTCATGGCCTCCTATTATTTAGCAGATTTGTTTTTGCATCCTGGCTGAACCTTCTAGCGTGCGAGGAAAAAAGTGCAGTGGGGATCATATATGTGCCTCTGCAGGGACGCCGGGGGCATAACCTAACAAATGTGTGGGGTCAATTGGTAAGGACTTCTTTCTGTTGTGTTCCTTGTGCAGAGGTAGGGAGTACTGCTAAGTTGTGTACTGAGGAAAGGAGTGGAGGTACTGGGAAGTTTGGATTTGGATAACATCGACTGGTACTCCAAGTTCCTCCTTTAAACTGCTAGCGTTTAAACTTGATGCATTTCAGAGCCTCACAGTGAGAACTTGGACTCCTGATGAATTTGAGGCAAGTGCTTTTTTTTGTTTTTTGTTTTGGTACTTTTACCTGTTTAAAATTTAAAGCAACTTAGTAGTACCTCTATTCTCTGATGTGCGGTAGTGTTTGTAAAAATAAAATTCTCTCTTGGATTACTACATTTTGGGATGAATGATTCTTCTCGCGTTGAAACACACAGAAGGGGGTGTGTGTCACGTGGCTGATGGTGGTCTGCCAGATTGTTAAGTGACTCAGACATTAAGAGTGAACTCCTCTTACTAGCTGCTACGGGGGACTGACGAGGAGAATGTCAAAGCCATATGGTTCCTCTGACTCCAAGGATGTTGGCCACCGGTCAGTAACCTAACACAAAAATGCTGTGTGGGAGGAAGAGGAGGTGATATGGATGAGCAGAGGAAGAAACAACTGCAGGGCAAGAGACAACTTTTTTTTTTTTTAATGCAGTATTTGTGCAGAATTTGTGATTCATGAGGAATAGTTTTGAATTGACGAGCGGAAGAAGGTAAGGCACAGGCTGCTTTTATTATACGGATTGTCAGAAGAGGGAGACAAGACAAAAGGAATGCAGAAAAGCAGGACAAAGCAAATGAAAAACACAGTATAAATTCAGTAATTTTTAAAATAAAAGTAAAGTGTAAGTGATTGAGACAAGGTCAGAGAAAGGTCAAAGCCACTGTCATTGATCCTTGACTGGAGAGAATTTGAAAATGGCAGCTGATCTTCATATCAGAGAAGATGTCATCATAGTTTAAATTGAAGACGCACCTTCAAGAACACTTAAAGACAGTAAGAAGCCTGGATTGGGCGACTCGGATGAGGATAATGGAAGAGACATGAGCCACAGGGAGGAGGGAGCGGGGGGGGAGCAGGGTCAGCTACGCAAACAATGTTGCCCTCGGTACATTTAACATCCAGCCCTGCGGGCGACAACAATAGCATCAGCAAAGGCCCTTCCACATCTAAACGTTGCTAGATTTCTCTCTGGCAGGCTTCAGTGTGCTCGAACAGCACAGAGTCCAAACAATTGAAAGGTTTTTCTGTTTTGCATGGTGCTCAGCAGGTCACAACACGCATAAAGACACAAAGGTCGCAGCTGCTGTGGCACACGGCCGCTATCAACAAGTGGCTGTGTGTGTGTTGAGTGTGTGAAGCTTGTGTCTGAAGGATGCTAAGAGCGTGTGCTATGAGGGCGCTTCGGTGAGGAGTGTTACTGGTTGAGGTACTGTTCTTGCTTCCTAATCCAGGCTCTAGACGGTGAGGGGAGGCTCACGCAGCAGCAGCAGGTGTGAGGGGGGGACAGGTTGACCCTGAATGGCCAGGTGGTTGTGTAGCTGAAAGATGTTGGATCTTAAATCAAGAGTTAGAAGTTAGGGACCAGTCCATCACGGATATGGTTAAATGGTTTGCAGGAGTGATTATCTGCTGATTAAAAGAGATTTCAAATGTATCATCCCTTAAGTCTTGAGAGCTAACATAGGAGTTTACAAAAGATGGGATCGTTTCATTATTCATCGTTGTTCTCTTACAAATTAAGTTTACTTGGGTTGGCTTGAGTGATCAAACCTGATCCTCCGCTTCCATAATGGAAATTATCTCATATCCTGATAATGTTAGCTTAGAAGACGGTCTCTAGACTGCAGTTTTATGGCAGGATGAGGATGAGAGAGCAGTGAAAATGCTGATGTGAACTGAGTTGGAGCTCAGTTTTATAATCTCACTGTACTAGTTTGTTTCTGTAGTTACATCCATGAACTTAAAACTGTGGGAAAATCTGGATTTTATTTATTTCCTTCCACTGAAATTATTCTTTTATTAAGTTTTTCTTTTCCAGCAAAGCAGGTGTTTTCTGCACTCCAGCTCTGGCAGATGTTTTTTCTATTAGTTTTCTACTTAAAGCAGCACAATGTAACTTTTCCACCTTAATATAATATTTCCAGAGTCATTGTGATGGTACATGTAACTTGGAGGTGGATGGTAGGAACCCTGCCACACTACTGGTAAAGCACTACCGCTTTTGTCCAAAGGAGCCGCCAAACTCAACAAAAGCTGAAAGTTACATTGTGCTGCTTTAAGTTTAAGGAATTATGTGTGATTACAAATATCTGTTGTAGTTTCTACAGAACTCCTTGACAAGCCTAATCTTTGAAACTTAGTCTACTTGACTATGTTGCGTTTAACAGAATTGCGACGAAACGTGTTTCTTTTGACCTGGAAGAGTTTAGTTGGTCTGAACAATTTTTCATAGATGGCAAAAATGTTCATATCAACGTGTAATCTGTGCTCAACATGACATCAGTCGTGCAGCCTAAACCCAATTTTTTTCTGAGTTTTATATGAAAGGAGATTGCAAGTAAGATTTGATCTGCCTTTTCACTTTATTTTGATTTTTTTGGAAACTTCCCAAAATTTCCTAAGGTATTAAATAAATGTTCGGTGTGAGGTGCTTTGGTCCAAATACCACTGCGATACAGAACAACAGCCCCCTCCTCAACATGTTTTCACACATCTGATCAAACCCGCTGGGTTTGACTCCAGTGATCTAATCTTTTAAAATCGTTGTTGCAAGGTTTGCACTACCCACCTAGGAAGAATGGTAAATGCTGATGATGTGATGTTGGATAGAGGAAAAGATGGATAGACTGGGTAACTCTGGCTTTGTGATGTCACAGAACCCTCCTATTCTGAACGGCATCTGTTTAGGGTCTTTTTTTCATCATCTTTAAGAGTTTGAATTATTAAGTCTCAGGAAGGTTTCTGTTGGGCTTGCTGTTTCATCAGTAAAGACTAGACTGTAACTGCATTGAACCCAATTAAGTCTGGACAAACTTGCTTTAACTGACCTCTATTCCTGCAGGTTTCCCAAGGGGACGCTACTGAGAAGCTGGCTCACCAAGTCGCGGCCCAGATTGCTGCTGCTGATCGCAGGGTTGAAGAGGCCTCAGGTGACACTCATGAGGAGGAAAAGGATGAAGCGCACAAAAGTAGCAAAGGCCACGTAAGCGGTAAATATGGCTTGTGTTGCATGGAGGAATGCTGAACCCCACTATCAACAGAAACATAGGAACCAGTGAAAAAGAAGGAAAACGAATGTTCATGGGAAAAAGTAGGAACACAAGCTGTGAAGGGCAGTTTACTTATCAGGGCATATATCAGTTAACAGGTTACAGACTAAAACTAAACCAAGAACCAGAAGCAATGCCTGGAAAACTATTAAAACCCAAAATTCAAGTGCTTCTAGTCCCACAAGAAGCGGGAACTTCAAATAATTGTTTTTTGTTATGACACTTGATGTTGTCATCCAGTCTCTCACATCACTGTAAATTTGATTCGGACTTCTTTACATTGATTAAGTCAAAGGTTTGCAGGCAGCATTTTATGCACACCTCTTTTAAACTTTTCTACACTGTCTATAACGATTTCTTCTTTGAGTAGGCTATCTTAATAGTTGAGCATACAAATGACTTCTTATTTGATGCCAGTATATTTTGCTATAAAAAGGAAAACAAAATCCAACTCATCACTCTTCCAATACTGCGCCTGAGATTTTATGATACGAGGTGTTCATGCTTTTCACCAAGCGTAGCGCTGTACATTATGTCCAAACTTCTCCACTGGTCTTGTCTATGGAAAGAAAGTGGTTCCAGCACTTTTATGGTTTGTTCTGGGGCACCTGGGGAAACCTATGCTGAGCTCTTTAACGAGGCTTCCTCTTGGCAACCTGTTAAACGACCAGATCATAGCATAATTCACTTTAACACATAAAGTGAGAGGTTAATTGTGGTCTATTGATTCTCAGTCTGCTATGTTTCCCACTTGTCGATCATCTGTCTCACTGTAGACTGATGTGCTCTAAATTGTTAGTCAGCCAAAATATCTTCCATGCTAATGTCTTGCCTCCTTGGCATTATGAATCTGAACGCTCAACAGAGCAATTAATCAAGTGCATTTGATTACCAGACTTGGATTTTTTTAAAGCCATAATATGTAAAACCTTAGAATTTAAAGGCTCTACTTTCTTCTTCACAACTATAAATCTCTTCTTATGTTCCATTTTGCACCTCCTGGATTCCACTTGAGAGATGCAGAAAAGAGACAAGAATAAAGAAGATGAAATGATTGACTTCAGCCCCTATCACCGTTGCTTCAGAGCCGTCATTTCAAACTGAAGTCATTTAAATATTAAGTGGGAGAGATGCATCATCGATTCCCCGGATTGCTTCAGTTTACAGCAACATTTCGATATTTATACATGAGAGAATTAATGCAGCTGGTGACAATGGTGTTGGGGTTTGTGTCATGACTATTTAATGTATAAAACAACGGCCAACGTATTTGGTCACGTGACCCATTGGGTTAGCTGGGAGCAAAGTTAGCTTTGCTCCCAGCTTCTTCAGCCAACCCCCCCCCCCCCCCCCCCCCCCCAAATGTCTGCAGAGGTGCCGACATTCCTAGCAGGAAATACCATTTACCATGTTGACTTGACGGCAAAATGATAAGTGACCGTTGCGTTTAGCCGACGTTGGGTTCATACAAATGGCTGGTTGCTTTGCTAAGTTCAATTCAATTCCATTCAATTTTATTTATATAGCGTCTATTACAACATAAGTTGTCTCTAGGATCTTTCCAGACCCCCGAGCAATTATTACATAAACATAACAAACAATGGCAGGTAAAAACTCCCCTAGTGGGAGAAAAACCTTAAACCAAACAGTGGCAAGGAAAAACTCCCCTTTAGGAGGAAAGAAACCTGGACCAGGACCAGGACCATAAGGGGGGAAACTCCTGCTGGAGGCCAGCTGCACAGAGCAGGAAAAGAGGAAACAGACAGACAAGTGCATGTAGCATGACGATTAAGAGGAGGATGTGATAACAGCTAGCCACTGGCTGAGCCCACTGTCAATCAATCATTTTAGAACTAAATTTATTGCTTAATAATGTAAACTCTGCTGGTGTGGTAAAACAAAAATCCACCCACATCAGAGTTATCATGGGTGTGAAATCAAACAATTTAGATCAAAGTGTTTTTTTGAACCAGGCTGTAAATACTGTAAGTTTAATTCTGCTCTAAAGTTGGACATTTTAACTGACTCACTTTTGAATTCACCCTCTGTGAGTCAGACGAGGAACTGCAGCAAATCTTATTTCTGCATGAGACCCAATCTTGAAGTTAGATTGGTGGGCGCTCAGGCAAGACCCACACATGGATATTCTTATACTGTAAATGTCAAAAAACTATGGGAATTTTCTTTGTAAATGCTTTGCTGAGTTTGATTTTCCACGTCACAAGCTTTAGATAGATTACAGAGAAGAGGGGAAAAGAGTAAGAGAAACAGAATGCTGCACTTCCTAAAGGAAACATGGAGGTGCAGTTCCTTGAATGTCCAATTTATGTTGACTCAAGCTACTATTCATTGTTCTGTCTGGATGTGGGGTCCTTGCATTTGAGTGTGTCCATGATATATTTTTGTACAAAAAAAACCCTTAAAAAACCGCATGGGCCTGTTTTATAATTTTCAGCTCTACAAACGCTAAGCAATCATTCTCAAGCTCTCTTTCTGCAGTCATTTTAAATGTGTGTCAGTCAAGTGATGCCCTCTTCACATGGGACGAGTAAAACTCAGAGGACATCTGTCATATTATCCAGTGCGAATGCGCCACGTCTGTTATTTGGGAAGTAAGAATTCCACCTCAAATTCCCGACCCTATTTCAGTAAACACAGAAGTCTTGAGATTATCTAAATCCTGTGCAAATGCACATCTCAGTAATCAGAGATTTGTTGTTCGGGTTATTTGAACAAAATATCCTTCCGTCACCCTTTCTGCCCCTGTCTGGTGTAATGATGGCAGCTGCGGTGCATATAGCGATAATAAAGCATAATATTATTCTATGTTTAATGCATATAGCCTAATGCATGTTCTTCATCCCTGGTCCTCAGGGTCCACTGTCATGCATGTTTAAAATGCTAATCTGCTCCAACACCCCTGATTCAAATGACTGGATCACCATCAGCTTGCCATCAAGGTCTGCACCAGTCTGTCAATGACTATCTAATTTGAGCCAGGTGGGTTAGAGCAGAGCAACATCTAACATGCAGGACAGTGTGCCCTGAGGACCAGGGTTGAAGAACACTGGCCTAATTATATGATATTTTTGGCTAATTATATTTATTTTTAATCTTCACATGGATACTTAAAAAAAAAAAGCAGGGAGCCCAGATCCAGTCGAGGAGTGACGATGAGATGGATGACATGCTTAACTGTACACAGTTCAAATGTTAATCCTGCATCTCTCTCTCTCTCTCTCTCTCTCTCTCTCTCTCTCTCTCTCTCTCTCTCTCTCTCTGTATATATATATATATATATATATATATATATATATATATATATATATATATATATATATATATATATATATATAAACTTTTGAAAATGTCAGTGAGTCATTAGTTAGGACATCTTTAGTGCTTAGAGATGTCATCAAGACCATACTAGGGTCCTGCCAGATGTTTGTACCGTCTAAATCAAATTCTTTTTGAAAATATAATAAATGCATTCACATATGCCAAAAACAAACATGAGAAGGTTAAAAGGTTACAGAAAATGAAATGCGTAAAGAAATCTGATCGGTAACGGGGACTCAGTTATGCCAACCAAATATGCAGCCAGAATTAAAGCCATGAATGGAGTTAAAAAAGGGCTGGAGGAAGAAAGGAGGAAGAAATTACATAAAGTCTTTTATTGTTTCCCACATCCAAACCATGAGGAGTAGGGAACACGAGTTTCTATTTCAAGATTTTATTTTTAATTTGTCCCATCACAATTTGTTATTTGTCCATTGTTTATATTTGCCTCTGGAATTGTACATTTTCTCTGGATTTGATTATTCGTGCGCAAAGTTAGAAAAAAGGAAAAAGAAACACTGTATATTTGCCAGTAAGACTATTCTTCTCTATTCTATTTTATTTTGTTAATAGTTAACAGTTAACCCAAACTGACATCTTTCCCAAACTTTAACCAGGGACTGGTAGGTAGCTAATCACTTTCTTGAAAATGATTCCCAAACAGCCAACTCCGTCCAGATTCCTCCTTTCCGGTGCAACATTTTTCTTTCGTTGGTCTAATCGGGGTTTTGTGTTCATTGTGTGTTTGTTGAAACGAAGCAGAACATGTGGAAACACAGTACATGCTTTTTTGTGCCTCCTTCTTTCTGTTCATTTTGAAATGAACTCAGCTGACTTTTCTGTGTGGAAAGATAAGCTGTGATGTGGTCCATCAAATGTTCCCTCTCTTCCTCCAGAACCTGCAGCCGAATGCCCCACTTCACCTGAGACCTCAACAGAGAGGAGCAACTCGTTAGAAATGGAAGACAGAAACAAGGAGGACCTGTGTGGAGCATCTTTGCTTCAACAAAGAACTAAAATCCAAAAACCACTAAACAGAATGAAGGTGGAGAATGAACAACAGAGATTGAGACCTCCAGATTAATCCAGATTACACCCAGTCCTGGACAACCAGTCCCACCCCTTCCTCTTAGTACACATCTGTTTGAGCTAGTAGACTGTAATGACTGTGGCTTGTACATCATTCCTATCCAGAGTGTTGGTAAAACAAACCCAGCTGTCCCCTTGTTCATAGATCTTGACTCTTTCAGGTTTGAGTCTCCGAAGACGTGGAACCAGCTACTGATTAAACTCCCTGCCTCTCCTGCTGCATCTTCCTTTGTCAGATCACAATTTCTCAAGTTTCAATTCATTGAAATACAAACATTTTCACGACACACACCATGACAATCTGAAAATGAGCACAACCAAGAATGAACGGGATAAAAGCTTGTAGTGTGAGGGTCTACATATACACTAATCTAAGTAAAACAAACAAACTCACAGCTTTAGTAATGTGTGCAATAGAATCAGATTTAACTTTATTATATGTGCTTTTAACTTAATAAGACGCATTTGCAGAGTGGATCTTCTGTTTTGTTTTATTTTTCTTAATATTTTTTTCTTTTCATAAAGAAAGTTATGAAACTGAATGCTTCATTTTAGTTGTGTTTGTCCTACACAGTCATTCCCACATGACAACTCATATGATGGAGTGTAAAGACAAGTGTGCTGCATTCAGATGTTTGGACATTGCTTAAATAAAGCAGTCATTAACTCATAAAATGATCTTCTAGCCTCAGATAATGAAAACCACTGACGTGTAGCCTGGACACTTCAAACACGTGTTCTCTGTGAAATGGGTTGGTGTCGCCATTTCCATCAGTACAAAACGTACTGAGCCAATCGCAGTGGTGCGGGGGCGGGCTTTAGGTGATGACAGAGCCACGGTCCCAAACAACCGGGAGGACTGCAGAATTCCTAATAACACCTCGGACGCAAACGGACAAAGGTCAGACTAATCAGATGAGGTCGGCGGGCCTGTGGTGTGATTCGTGCCGGGTTAACTGTGGAGTCGACTCTGCTTTTAACAACAGCTTCAGGACAAGGCTGGCACCAATCAGGAACTGTATTTTAACTATGAAGCATTCTGTTGTTCAAGAGGTCCTTAAAAACAAATTGTGTTCTCAAGAAGAAGAAGTTGGTTCTTTGGTGACAAACGTTTTGAAGCTTTACAAAAAAACAAAAAAAAAGTAAAAAAGAATGAAATTGTAAAATAAAATGCAAACAGTTTTTCTTCATGTGGAGCTCCATTTTATTACTTCTGTAACATCTAAAACTGCAAGTGAATCTTTTCAACAGAATAATCTTTGCTTTTCGAGCTGGTGAATTGTGAAAACGTTTCTGTTGCTGGACTATTTTACGAACTGTTCCCATCAGTTTCCCTCGCTGCCGATGAAGACGTGCTCGTGTTAAGAGTATCCGTCTGGTCCTGGTTGCTATGGCAGCCGTGCCGGTCACTTCAGAACAAACACAGCTATGGATTCAACATGATGACACTAGAATTTGTTTAATCTTCTTAAATGACCTTTAACCTGTGCATTCAATTCCAACCTTTAGATCCTGATGAATCTGTTCCAGGACATTTTGTCTGTTTTTAAGACAACGCATATCAAGAAAATATGATCTTTTTATAACCCACTGAATTGTGAAATTTAAAATAAAGACGTGACTTCATATTAAGTGTTGTTGGAGTCCAGTGTTTATGATTACAAATAATTTATATTCATACATGTCTATTGTTCCCTCACACTTTCTGATATAGTTTTCTATCGTGAAGACTTGAACTGTGTCGGAACATTTTCTGGCAAAATCTGCTCCGCAAGACACAAAAACAGTTTTCATGAATTTCCTGTTACTGAAATAAAACATACACTGTGAATATCTGCAAGGCGGGAGTTCCCCTTCATCATCACATATCATCTGAATAACTAACCCTCTGACTTAATTCCTTTTTCCTGAAGATTGTCACAAAGAGAAGTATGTGTCTCTATTTTTAGTAAAACGTGTTGCCAGATCAGTCGCCACAAGGTGACAACAAAAAACTGTTTCTAGAACAACTTTTATTTAACCCAACTGTCAGTGTACAGCAGCACAGCAATGGAAAGTTACCGGATTAGTACATGATGTCTGTGGAGAAAAACTGTTTTGGTATGGCAGTGGAAGAAAAACTGATAAATATAAACATGAAAATGTGTTTTTCACTATTGTTTTTCCTCCAATTATTATTAGGATTATTATTATCATTATTATTATTATTATTATTATTATTATTATTATTATTATTATTATTATTATTAATAATAATAATAATAATAATAATAATAATAATAATAATAATAATAATAATAATAATAATAATAATAATAATAATAATAATAATAATAACAACAATAATAATAATAATAATAATAATAATAATAAATTCCACTAAACTCACGTGACAAGACTGGGGGGCCCTGGGGAATACCCCCGGCCTTGCAGGAATACTCCAGATGAGAAGGAATGTTTAAATTAATCAGTATTTATTGATCAAAAACTTTTACGATGAAAACATTTATTTTTTTTTGTGGTTTTAATTGTGTGAGCAACAATCATTTAAGAGAGAGACGGTGTACTACAAGGTGATTCGTGTAGCCTCCGCCGTAGGTTCTGCGTCGATTTAACGCGGAACCATAAATCATCCTTAAACCACCGGCAGCCCGTCAGCTCAATCAGGAGGAGAAGTTAAGGAGCGGCTGCGAGTTGTTCATTGCTGGTTCGTTTTCTTAACTCTGAGCTTTGTTGCTTTGTTTGTTAGTTTGCTGGTGTTTTTTTTTCCTCTCTGTGATTTTTAAGTTATTTGTGAAGAAGTTCTGAGTTCCCTGTGTGAGTTTTTCTGTGTTTTTCTATTAAACTATGCCTTGTTTTGGCTAAAGTTTAACCCGGTTTTATTTTTTAAATTATCTTCAAAAAATAAAAATAAATCGATTAAAAATCAGAATTAATACAGAAATTATTGGTGCTGTAAACATGTGTCTTTTTGGAAAGGTGCACAACATGGACTCTGGTAGAATAAGAACAAAAGTGCATTTGGATGAAGGGAATGTCATCCTGACTTCCCACATGAAAAAGATTGTTGGAAACAGTTAGGCACCAAATATAATATATTTAATTTTTTTCAGATGGCAAAAATAAGAACTTTATTGATCCCACATAGGAGTAATTCATGTTGTATCAGCTATAGAGAACAAGGTAGTGCCGAAAAACAATATATATCCCCCCTCACAAAAATAAGAAAAATAGAGAAACATATTTTCTCACCAACAAAACATATTTAAAATTTTCCAAGTAACAAAATAACATATTTTTCGGGCAATGAAATAACATTTGAACCATCTTTCAGACAATTAAATTTGTTCATGCAAATATGTTTCTCTGTTTTTCTTTTGTGAGGGGGGAGCACACAGTCACAAGAACACCTGGAAGCATTCATGCTTATGACCACAGAGAAAGATCCTCATGTCCCTTGACAATGACAGAGTTGCAGAAAAAAGTGACCTGTTGAAGAAACTCCTTATCCCTAAACATTGAGAAAAATGACATTGCTGGTTTGTTTTTTTAGGTTAACATTCAACCTTCATTTCTATGTGAGTATTCAAGTTAAACTGTATATTTACACCCTCATTACATTGTGATTTATCATAACTCATACAGTGTTGTGTATTTCAGATACCTGTTTTGTATTGGTTCAACCAGAGGGACTGCAGTGAGACCTTAATTTCTATATGAGAGTATTCAAGTTAAACTAGAATACTATGCTCTTAACACAACATCTAGTCAAATCAGTGCTATTGCTATAATTTGGATGGTATCGTATCATGAGCCACAATTAAGTATTGTGACACTCATGCCAGGCGTTATTGTTGTTGAGTTTCCACGCGCCGATTGCTTTGGGCCGGGCCTAGTCAAAGTCCAGGGCCGTTTTTTAGTCCCAGTGCCTGGAAGTATGTGGATGTGGCGATGAACTGGAGGAGTTCAGTGATGTCCTGTACTGTGAGGTTTGTGCATCTCTTGAGCGTCCTGTCTGTTCTTAACCTGTCCGGTACTATCGGTTTGGTGGCCCGTGTTGGTGTTTTTGTGAAGAGGCATATGACGTCATGTGATATAAACATTTCATCCTGTTGTAGTTTGATGTTGATGAGTTCTGTAAGCCAGTTGTTTGGAGTTTCTGCAGTGTTGGTCCGTGAGTCTCAGCTCTGGATAGGTTGTATGTTACTGATCCTATACTGTCTTCTATGGCGGGATGGGTGTACCTGGTTTAAAAGGTTTTCGGTTGATTTGAAGAGGGGAGACATACGTGAAATGCTGACTCTATTCCCAGTGAAGGCCTGACCAGAAGGATCCCTAAAAGATCTGGCACCCTGGCCCCTGATCTAAATGACAATAAAATTTCATTCAATACTATTCCACCACTGTTTTCATCTGTAATATTATAAGACAGTGTGGTTAAATGTTAAATGAATACCTCATTCAAACTTACACATTGACTGCAGCAACTTTTCCCACGCCAATTGTCTCTCCTTTGCTGCTGCAGCTGTGTTTTTTTTTTTGAAATATGCTCTCATGCTCGTCATACGCACGTATTAACACTTCTAACTCCAGTGGCGTGAAGTATGTGGATCTTCAGATGCAAACTAATGTTTCCTCAAAGGGATTTTGTAAATTGAAATGTTAAATAAAGTAAAAAAAAAAAAAAAGAAAAGGTATGTGGATCTTTTGTTGTCGCCGGTTGCCATGGTGAATCGTTGTATCAGGGCTCCATTGATGGCTTTTTATTTCCCTCACGCACGCGCTTAACTCAAGGTTAACAAACTCAGAGTTGATTTGATTAACTCATATCCGCTGTTCTGGAACCAAAAACTCTGAGTTTCCTATCTCAGGATAAGTCAACTCAGAGTTTAGGTTTAAACTCAGTTGGTTGAACCTGCTTCCTGGAATACCCCTCTGGATAGCAGTACTGGTGGGTGTGAGGGATGGACGGAGGCTTGAGATATTACATAGATGGAAGTAGGCTGAGCGGGTGACATTATTAATGTGGGACTGAAATGATACTGTATTACTTTTTCTGCTGTAAGTGCATGTTGTGTGTGTTACATGTAGAATTTGGTACATGGAATAAACCAAATGCTCCATCATGGAGCATTTGGTTTATTTTTGTTGTATTGTTGTTGTTGTCCCATTCTATGTTATTGACATGTGTGACTCGGGGACGCGGTTCAGACCTCCGCTGCTCCCGATTGGTGGGCGGCTGCTCTGCAGCTCAGCCCCGCCCCCAGGGGCGAGGCTCCGCCCCCATGAGCGAGGCCCCGCCCCCAGGTTCGCCGTTTATTGGATATAATCTTTTCAAAACTCCCGCCTCGTTTCTCTCAGTCCTGATTGGTGCGGCAGGACTCGTCCGCGCTCTCCGGTATTTAATGAGGTTTTCCGCTGCTGGAGACACAGTTTCTCTTGACACCAGTTCCAGAAAGACCTTATCAACATGAGTGGCCGCGGAAAGACCGGAGGGAAAGCCAGAGCGAAGGCCAAGACCCGCTCCTCCCGTGCAGGACTGCAGTTCCCAGTGGGTCGTGTCCACAGACTGCTGCGTAAAGGCAACTACGCTCAGCGCGTCGGTGCCGGCGCCCCCGTCTACCTGGCGGCTGTGCTGGAGTATCTGACCGCTGAGATCCTGGAGCTGGCTGGAAACGCTGCCCGCGACAACAAGAAGACCCGCATCATCCCCCGTCACCTGCAGCTGGCTGTCCGCAACGACGAGGAGCTCAACAAGCTGCTGGGGGGGGTCACCATCGCTCAGGGCGGCGTGCTGCCCAACATCCAGGCGGTGCTGCTGCCCAAGAAGACCGAGAAGGCCGCCAAGGCCAAGTAAAGCTGCTGCTGAAGAAACCCCGAACACAACGGCTCTTTTAAGAGCCACACACTCCTCTGAGAGACACGATTACCGTATAATAATTACTATGTGATTTTTGTGCTTGTGTTCTTTCAGATGTAAGTCGCTTTGGATAAAAGCGTCTGCTAAATGACAGTATAATACCACTAAAGATCAATCCACTAATACAACGACACAACGTTAAAGCACAAAAGGTTGTATGGAGCAGTAACATCTGCAGTTACTGGAAACTAAACTGTCTCAAACGACCAATAAATACGTCTAGATATGTGAGGTGCTCTGTAATCAATAACTATTCCGGAGGTTATTAAATATCAGCTGATTTCAAACAGGAAATAAAACATCAAATATTGTATCTATATAAAGGAACATGGTCAAAAGGAAATTAACATACGAAGGTTCACTGGTGTTGATTCAGGAATTTAGATGTGACCTGTTCAATCAAATGTCTGTTAATCTAATGTGGAAATAACAAATTGCTCTTTTTTTAAAATAGGAATTTATGAAAGGAAATTATAAAATATTACTACCAGGTTTTCAGTAGGTGGAGCTAAAACACTGAAATTACTAATAGGCAATAAATCAGTGAAAAGGAGACGGCACGCCCCTGTCCTCTAACACGTCCTCCGAAAGCAGATATAACCAACAGTTGGTGACTGTTGGCCACATTCATCAGTTGAATCTTCGAGCAAACATGAGCGGACGAGGAAAAGGAGGAAAGGGTCTCGGTAAAGGAGGCGCTAAGCGTCACCGTAAAGTCCTCCGTGACAACATCCAGGGAATCACCAAACCCGCCATCCGCCGTCTGGCTCGCCGCGGGGGGGTGAAGCGTATCTCCGGTCTGATCTACGAGGAGACCCGCGGTGTGCTGAAGGTCTTCCTGGAGAACGTGATCCGTGATGCCGTCACCTACACCGAGCACGCAAAGAGGAAGACGGTGACCGCCATGGATGTGGTGTACGCGCTCAAGAGACAGGGACGCACCCTGTACGGATTCGGGGGTTGAACCAACCAAACGCCAAACAACGGCCCTTTTCAGGGCCACCCACCTGATCTTGGAGCATATTTCCGATGTTTAGCACATTATTTTGTACAAAAGTTGTATTGATTTAAATTATTTGATACCAGGAAATGCATCAATAACTGGGACAAAAAATTCTGTCAGACGTTATCAGGTCTACCTCTTAAATCACTCAAGTATGTAGAAAGATAAGCATCCAACTGGGTTCATTTTCATTGTCTTTGCACCTACTGATTAAATTAAAGCGATACACGACCGACTTCTGTGGCTCCACAAAAGTTTACCTACTTTTATCTGCTTGTTTACATAGATTCATAATGTGGAGATTCTACAGTGTTTTAAAAGTTGCATTTTCCACTGCAGGTGGTTTTAAACGGCTGTATTCGGTTAAATGTAATAAAGGACAGTTATAAAAAAAACTGTTTTTGCTGGTCATTGACTCTGGTCATATTAAAGAGCTCTGCAGTACAGATTAGAGACTAAGGCCGCGTTCAGACTGCAGGCAAATCGGATATATATCTGATTCCTTCTCATATCCGATTTTCAGGGCTGACTGTCCACACTGTTTTTAGCAAGTGTCCATATCGGATATGGCTCTGTTCAGACTGTGTCACATCATTGACTGATCTGACGGGTTGCCGTAGCAACGACGCCGGAGCGGAGGCGTCACCCAGCGCGTGTATTGTGTGAAGTCATGTATTTCTTTTATATATATAAAAAATCCCAAAATATCTGTACCGTTTCTGATTGGGTCGGCACTGCGCATCATTTTTAGACATAACAATGAACGCATACCGCAAAAGTTGTGTGATCGGCGGAGGGACCCGGCGTCCCAGCAAAATGAGAAACAGAGAAAAGGTGTTCAGAACAAAACCACCAGCAAACTAACAAACCAACCAACAAAGCTCAGAGTTAACACAACGAACCAGCAATGAATAACTGGCAGCCCCGCTCCATAACCTGTCCTCCTAGGAGGAGAGGGGCTGACGGGCTGCAGGTTCAGGCTCACAGCGCGACTGAAGGCTGATTTATGGTTCCGCGTTACACCAACGCAGAGCCTACGGCGTAGGGTACGCGGCGACCCGCACCTACGTGGAAATGCAGTCTTTTTTTCTGCTATTAAAACATGATTTGTAATGTGAATTTGCAACACTTAAACTACAAATAATAGTTTATGACGTGACATCAGAGATTGTACACGCTCTCTGTGAAAGGATGAGTAGCTCCACAACTGGAAATGGGCGGGTGGTTTGGAGCGTCTGGGACAGTCATATCCGATCTGAGTGTTTGGAGCTGTTCAGACTGACACGCATCTGCACAAATGCGATATGGATCGGATATGAAACTACCTCCTAGAGGTGGTTTCGATCTGGTTTGCAAAAATCGGATATCATGTGGTTTGGGACTGTTCAGACTTCAAAAGAGTCATCCAGTTTCAATCTGGATGGGCTAAAAATCGGATATTTGCCTGCAGTCTGAACGCGGCCTTAAACTCCACGGAATCTTTCGCCAACTTTTTCACAACCTTCAGAAAACAATCTCACAATACAAAGATAGTATTTATAGATGTATTTGCTAAACAAGCGGCGCTTTTCGGCAGTTTCCCGCTCTTCTGTCTCTCTACTGAGAGACGCCCACCAGTTTAAATAAACAATAAAAGACAAACTCCATCTATAAAACACACAAAAAACACTACATTTTACATTTTATACGGTCCACTTATGTTAAACGCAGAACAATCGTTTGCTATAGATTGTTTCTAGACCCTGTACATATTAAGATAAACCGACCAAAGGACAAGTAAAGTTAGATTCAAGAGCTGTGAAGCTTCATCCAGAGTTCATGGTTTGAAAATGTAATCAGCTGGACAGCCATAGTTGGATTGGGCTGACTGGAGTTGTTGTAAATGTTATGTGTAATTGTGAATGTGCATTTTTACACCTCAAATGTTTTCAGTTTTGACTTCTTCTTGTAGGTGAGACAGAGGACACAAAAGGAGCTCTGTGGTTCAAACACCACAAACAATATTTTCCATTGTTTCACAGCTTTCAGAAAACAATCTCATAATGTTGCATTTCATAGATTTAGAAGGTAAAGAGTAAACAAAGAGGGTTTCGACAGTTTCCCGCTCTTCTTTCTCTCCACTGAGAGACGCCCATCAGTTTTAATGAAGAGAGACTCCATCTGTGACGTCAGAGCCACTGGACCAATCACAGGCGGGAGACTGCGCTGTTGTTTTGCATGTGGAGGGAATGAAATCAGCCTCTCTGACTCAAGCAGTTCATTCGTTTCTGAAGAAGGAAACATGCCTGAACCAGCCAAGTCCGCGCCCAAGAAGGGCTCCAAGAAAGCCGTGACCAAGACCGCCGGGAAAGGCGGCAAGAAGAGGAGAAAGAGCAGGAAGGAGAGCTACGCCATCTACGTGTACAAGGTGCTGAAGCAGGTCCACCCCGACACCGGCATCTCCTCCAAGGCCATGGGCATCATGAACTCGTTCGTCAACGACATCTTTGAGCGCATCGCCTCTGAAGCGTCTCGTCTGGCTCACTACAACAAACGCTCCACCATCACCTCCAGGGAGATCCAGACCGCCGTGCGCCTCCTGCTGCCCGGGGAGCTGGCCAAGCACGCCGTGTCCGAGGGAACCAAGGCCGTCACCAAGTACACCAGCTCTAAGTAGACCAACACCCAATACAAACCAACGGCTCTTTTCAGAGCCACACACCGAATCTGGAGAGCATGTGATTTATTGAGTTTATGAACAATTGCTATAACAAAGGATAATGATTATGGTGTTTAAGAGCATTAAATGAGCAGCATCACATCAACACCAGTACTGAAACCAGACAGCTAAATTACATTTCCTGCGGATGTGATGTGTGAGGGGAATCAATGTTTTTAAAAAAACTGTATACTACTGATATATCAGGAGTTGGATAGTGTTTTTTTTTTTTTTTTTTAATTTAACTGACAAGGAACATAGTGTATGCTTGGTGGGATACCCAAGTGTGTATGCACAATTGTTGTATTGGTTTTAGTTGAGTTTTAGTCATTTAAAAGAACTATTTCAGTTGTATTTTGTGTTCAAGCTATAGTAGAAACAGTTACTGCTTTACGCCACCAGGGGGCATTAAGGAGCGCTGAAAAAGCCTTGGGCGTTGTGCAAAGTGATATCCGTCCACCGATGAGACTTTATTCAACCTTGGGATGCACAACATGTGTCAAAAATGAGTCCTGTGCCAGACACATGAGTCTTTTTTTAACAGCTAAAATAAATACAGGGATCTGTGTGCAGAACCTTCTAAATCAGGACCAGTCATTTGTACAGGGTAATAAACATTTATTTCCAGATACTTACCAGTCTGTAAAATGTTCTTATACTTAATCTGGACCTGTTGCCAAATCATGTCTGTTCCAGTCATGTTCTTATTGTATAAATATTGATAAAATGTGTCACCAAAAAAACCAACAGATTAATCATCTGTCAGATTTACACATTACATTATAGACTTCCACCAAAGAAGATTAACAACTTTAAAGTTGTTAATCTGAGCAAATGTCTGGTAGATCCATGAATGATAGGATTGTAATTTAAGAGTAGTGGTTAGAAAATGTGTGTTTGAGGCTATTTAGGCGTTCATGCGTTGTTGCTCCTTTATAACAGCAACAGTGTTTCTTTTCTTTATTAGTTTGTGCTTTATTTCTTCATAACCCTCCATCAAAAGATGTTGCTCATTTGGTGTGAAGTAAGTATCTGTTGTAAAATCAGTGAATCCGTGATCAATCTCTTGAAGAAATCTGTAGATGCGCATTTACCTGAGTTACTGACACCTGGCTGAACAAAGCCGCGCCTGCTGAGCTGGTTTGGTCTTTGTGAAATGGATGAACTGATGGCGAGATGTGAAGCCTGGATTTATCTTTTATCCTGGATTTCTGAATCCTACTTTAGTGAAACAGCCCTCTGGTTTCTCCCAGAGTGCTGTCACCCACGGCTTTGTCATCGTGCAGAATGCTGCGCTGTGAAGCGTCTGAAACGTCTCCAGGTGTCACCAAACAGTGTGGAAAATGTGTGAAGAAACTTAATGTAGAGTTACAAAAGCTGTTCATGAAATAAGAAGTAAGAACAAAAAATGAAGAGTATTTATGCTCAATAAAATCCAGACATTTACTGCATAAATGGAATAATGAAAGGTATATCATACAAACACTCAGCCATACATAAAATAACAATAAAATAACAAGTGGATATGAGTCATTTTTGACCCATATTGTGCATTAGAAAGGTAGTGACTCAAAAAAGGGGTTTTATTCAAAAATAAAGATATTTCATGGTTAGAAACAAGTTAATTGAGGTATAGCTTGAAGCAGTGGTGTAGTCTATGTGATACGCAGGTTTACGCCGTATACCCACTAGAAAATGTCCATGGTTTGCGTTTACCCAGTGGTCCGTGACGGTACTGCAGGTGGTCCGTGGAAAAGCTAAATTAAATATAAAATAATTTCTGTTTACGTTCATTGCAAAATGTCCCAGTTCAAATCAGTAGGAGGGTAAGCAGTTGTGTTTCGTGCTATTTTGTTCAGTTTAAACGATACAGAACAGCTCAGAAAAGAAACGGCTTATGAGCCACAGATAAGTAATAATGTAGTAAATACAGTTAATTTAGGTAAAAAGGTAAATATATGTAGATAAAGGTTATATTTAAACTTTACCCAGAACACAGAATATGTTAGCCATCAGAGTATTTAGAAGTTCAAAAGTGATCTCAGCGATAGCCCTTAAAGTTTAAAGTCCTGTTTTCCTCACCGTGTTTAGGCCTTTGTGTCGTTACCTTCTCTTCAGCTTGCTGTCCACCAGCCCACTGATGGATCAGCTGTTTTGTTGCTTCAGAGTGTGAAAAAGTATGGATATTTTATCTTTTTGAACCTTACTTTGTTCAGGTGAAGTTTATTTGTTAAATATTTGGTTTTGTCCGGTTTGAAGCCAATTTAAGGTGTTTTCTTGTTCATTTAAAATATGTTCATTGTTACTACTACTGATGAGCCTAAGTTATTATTATTGTTCATTCATTGATTGTTACAAGTATTGTGATGCATACAATAAATTAACAAAAAAATAGGTATTTTTTATTTATTTATTTTTTATTTTTTTATTCATATGCACAATGATAACACAGTAATTATTTTAACATACAAGGACAAATAATTGTGCAGGAGAGGAAAAGAAGCCAGAGGGGCTTATAAAAAATCCTCCCCCTCAATAAAAAATCACAAAAACAAATCAATCAATAGAAAAAGAATAGAAAGGAAAAAAGAAAAGGTAAAAAAAACAAAGAAAAACACAATAAACACACAAACAAAAATATCCATAAAATGGCAAATTTCATTTCAATTAGAATAGCCTATTAATTTAGCCTACATAAGAGATTCCCCACCAAGCTGGTAAAACATTTTTAAGGATGATGAAACTTAAGAGACCGATCTAAAGAGTTCCAGAGTTCCCGGCCATGAAATTTGATAAAGGATTGGTGACTGGAGGTAAAAGACAAAGAGGTAAATGAAAGTTCTTACGACCTCTAACTGAATAAGAGTGAATATCTGATGATAACAGAAAAAAATGATGAAAAGTGCCTGGAATGTCTTGTTTGAAATGAATGAACTTAAACATAAACAGTCATGTTTAAAACATATTAATAGAAACAATTGATAATAATTTAAATTTGCTAAATAAGGATGCAGAAGGTGCTTGATGAGTAGAATATGAAATCATTCTCAAAAATCTTTTCTGAATGAAAAATAATTGGTTAAGGTACGAAGAATAAGAATTGCCCCAAACAATGTTGCAATACGTCAAGTATGGATAAATTAGACTATAATATAATATCATGAGACAGGACTGATTAACTAAGAAACTCTTCTAATAATACCATAGGACTTCATCATTTTTTTTGCATACGTACTCGATATGTTTTCCCCAGGACAATCTTTCATCCACTAGTACACCAAGAAATTTTACACATGAAACTTGTTGGATTTCAATATTATTAATTTGGAGCTTTAAATCCTGCTCAGGAAAAAATGTGTTTTTGTTTCTAAAAAGAATATAATTTGATGTATTTATATTTAAGGAAAGCTTGTTCGTCTGGTATGACTTTATTAATCACCAAATGGAAATGTTTATTCAGAGGTTTGTCATTACATGAACAAAACAAGCTTTGAATCTGAATCCCATTCACTAAAGCTCAGCCTACAGTATAAATGTTAAAGACCAGTTATATCAACATGTTAGCAGGCAGCATCAGACAAGAGGTGGTGATGGTGCTTATGAGGTGTTGGACGGGGGGGATGGATGAGTTTGGACACTATACCCACTACAAAAAAGTAAACTACACCACTGCCTTGAAGACTAAATTATGAAATTAATTTATTGCAAAGATATAGAAAAAAAAAGATCATCCGGGCCACTTTTGACCCATGTTGTATATCCAATGGTTAATGTCAGAGGCCAGGATACAGCCACATCACCAATGTGTGCTCTGTGGAGAACAGAGTTGCACTGATTGTCAACATTATTCCTGCTGAAGACCAAAGGGAAAGACACGAGCCTCCACCTGCACCAGTGTGTTTGCTGCTCACACTTTATCTCAGCTTTATAAAGAAATAAACACCAACACGGGATTGTTCTTACTTCACATCTAGGGACGTACATTTGGTCATTGGGAAAAAGGCTTTTTTAAGTGCCCTTACGTATTTCACGACATTTTAAAACAAAAATAAGAGAGGAAATGTGTCGAGCAGCGCGGCCACTCGGGGACGTCTGAAGTCTCCCGGGACAAACCGCAGAGACATCCGAGCTGGACATGAGCTGGACCCCCGGAGACACGAGTCCGCCGTCCTCTCTGCTCACGGCGGCGTCTCACGCGGCTCCAGCACTCAGTTTTCCTCCTTTATCGACGAGGAGAAAACACAAGCGGAGCCGTCCGTCCGCCATGACGGAGCGGCGCCGCGGGTTGACTCTCCACGGTTCTCATGGTGTGTTTAAGTTCCGTCGGAGCTCCGGCCTCTCATCATTAGCAGTGATTCTCGCAGCAGCTCGACATGGCAGAAGTAGCTCCAGCTCCGGCTCCGGCCAAAGCCGCAAAGAAGAAGGTGTCCAAGCCGAAGAAGGCCGGCCCCAGCGCGGCAGAGCTCATCGTGAAGGCCGTGGCCGCGTCCAAGGAGCGCAGCGGCGTGTCCGCCGCCGCCGTCAAGAAAGCTCTGGCCGCCGGAGGATACGACGTGGACAAGAACAAAGCCCGCGTCAACACCGCCATCAAGAGCCTGGTGACCAAGGGGACCCTGGTCCAGACCAAGGGGACCGGGGCCTCCGGCTCCTTCAAGATGAGCAAGAACACTGACACGAAGGCCAAAGCTCCCGTGAAGAAAGCGGCTCCTAAAGCCAACAAGCCCGCCGCCAAGAAACCCGCAGCAGCGAAGAAGGCGAAGAGCGCAGCAGCCAAGAAACCAGCAGCGGCCAAGAAGAGCCCCAAGAAGGTGAAGAAGCCCGCAGCGCTCAAGAAGGTCGCCAAGAGCCCCAAGAAGGTCGCCAAGAGCCCCAAGAAGGTCGCCAAGAGCCCCAAGAAGGTGCTGAAGAAGGCCCCCAAAGCCAACAAGTCCCCCGCCAAGAAGGTGGCCAAGCCCAAAGCCAAGAAGGCAGCACCCAAGAAGAAGTGAAGCATCACTGCTGGAGAAAACCAAAAAGGCTCTTTTAAGAGCCACCACCTCATCCTGAGAGTTGTTTTCCTATCAGCTTGTTTTTTCAACAATAAATTGAACAATTACCCTCATTTATCAAATGTACATTCAAGGGAACAGTACTATATTTTATTTTACACAAAAGTAAAGTGACAGTTTCAAAGAATTTACAAGAACCAGGTTTCAACCCCTTTCTCTTTTATTTGTAACTTACTTTTTGATCCACTATACATTTCACAGTATCTTAATCAATAATTCACCCATAGACTTCAGCATTTCTTAATGTGGCTTATTTTACTACTGTAATTACATTCAAGCCGCCTGGATTTATTTTGATTTTATGGCTGTAGAATTGTCAAATGTGCAAGGAATCAGTGCTCCTGCCCATTCCTTTCCCAAGATAACTGCAACTTTCAATATCTGGCAGTTATTCAATATCACTGTGTGTTCTGACTGTTTAACAGATAAGGACACTTTTTGCAGTATCTAGTATTTAAAGAGTATTAGTATTTTAAGAGCCACCACATCTTCCTTAAAAGGCAAATTGTGTCACATAAGAAATATTGTTTTCTTATAAGAAAATATTGTGGTACTCATGCAACTGCAAATTTGTTATTGATTACATTGTTATAAGTTCAAGTCAGTTATGGATCCTGTCAGTTGTCATTTGGTATGCAACGCTGATATTTCCTCAAATTTAGTCACGAATATTATGAAAGTAAAATATAAATGTATGTTTGTATTTTAAAATGTATAAAATAACCCTATTTTATTTGTGAAATGGACTCTCGTTCAGTCGAAACAACAAAACACGAGTTTACTACCAGTTGTTTTTCAGGAGGAGGCGCTAACACACAAACTACCCACCAACAACCGTTTACACCACGAGAAGAAGAGCAGGCCCGCCCCTGTTCTCTAACACGTCCTCAGAAAAGAGCTATAAGCAGCATTCAGTAGCTCTGAGACACTTTCAAGCAGCAAATCTAGCAGCAAACATGAGCGGACGAGGAAAAGGAGGAAAGGGTCTCGGTAAAGGAGGCGCTAAGCGTCACCGTAAAGTCCTCCGTGACAACATCCAGGGAATCACCAAACCCGCCATCCGCCGTCTGGCTCGCCGCGGTGGGGTGAAGCGTATCTCCGGTCTGATCTACGAGGAGACCCGCGGTGTGCTGAAGGTGTTCCTGGAGAACGTGATCCGTGATGCCGTCACCTACACCGAGCACGCAAAGAGGAAGACGGTGACCGCCATGGATGTGGTGTACGCGCTCAAGAGACAGGGACGCACCCTGTACGGATTCGGGGGTTAAACCAACTAACCGTTTCAACCAAACAACGGCCCTTTTCAGGGCCACCCACCTGATCTGAGAGCAAATTACCGACATTTATACACACACATTGCAAATGACCGCATAATTCCCGAATCTCTTATTTTGAAATCGAACGGCTAATGTAAGCGTTTATCTATATATTTATCTATATGTTCGTGTTCAGTATATCGTCAACTGTCACCCGCAACCCACTGCTAGTTTGCTCCCTTGGAAAGTGGAGCGAGGTATGAAATTCAGTAACATTTCAGTTATTGCAATGTATACAATATTTACAATGTTTTTGTGTTTGAATTGATTAATACAAACTAGCAACTTGACAATTTAATGTAAATACTTGCTTTATTGTAGCCCATTGCATTTATGTGGGCATATTAATTACCTTTTTTAGCATGTAATTGATGTATCTTTATCATTATTTATATCATACTTTTTGTTTCATGGTGCTGGAAGAGTGGCAAATAAATCAGATGGTTTTTGAGACTTCTCTGGTTCCAAGTGATGCTACACATGATTTTGTGTAAACGTCTTGATAATAATTAACAATTATAATCATTAATTATTCGATGCAGGAAATAATAACCTGGACAACAATTTCTATGTCAGATGTGATCACATCTACCACTACATCTTAAATCATAAATAGACATTGAGCATGCAACTGGATTCAATTTTCAAACTTAGTCTTTGCATCTATCTAAATTAAAGCGATACACAACTGACAAGAGTTCTGACGCTTCTGTTGGTCCACGAAAGTTTACCTACTTTTATCCGCTTGTTTACAAAGATTCATGATGTGGAGTTGCTACAGTGTTTTAAATGTTGCGTTTTCCACTGCAGGTGGTTTTAAACGGCTGTATTCACTTAAATGTAATACAGGACAGTTAAATAATTAAACTGTCCTTTTTTGCTGCTCGTTGACCCTGGTCAGATTAAAGAGCTCTGCACTACATTCATCCGCTACTTTTTCACAACCCTCTGAAGACAATCTCACAATACAAATATGGTATTTATAGATGTATTTGCTAAACAAACGGCGCCTGTCGGTAGTTTCCCGCTCTTTCTCTCCACTGAGAGCCGCCCACCAGTTTAAATGAAGACAGACTTCATCTGTTACGTCAGAGACACTGGACCAATCACAGACGGGAGACTGCACTGTAGTTTTTGCATGTGGAGGGAATGAAAGCAGCCTCTCTGACCGAAGCAGTCCATTCTTTTCTGAAGAAGGAAACATGCCTGAACCCGCCAAGTCCGCGCCCAAGAAGGGCTCCAAGAAAGCCGTGACCAAGACCGCCGGGAAAGGCGGCAAGAAGAGGAGAAAGAGCAGGAAGGAGAGCTACGCCATCTACGTGTACAAGGTGCTGAAGCAGGTCCACCCCGACACCGGCATCTCCTCCAAGGCCATGGGCATCATGAACTCGTTCGTCAACGACATCTTTGAGCGCATCGGCTCCGAAGCGTCTCGTCTGGCTCACTACAACAAACGCTCCACCATCACCTCCAGGGAGATCCAGACCGCCGTGCGCCTCCTGCTGCCCGGGGAGCTGGCCAAGCACGCCGTGTCCGAGGGAACCAAGGCCGTCACCAAGTACACCAGCTCCAAGTAGACCAACACCCAATACAAACCAACGGCTCTTTTAAGAGCCACACACCCAATCTGGAGAGCATAAAACTTCCTTCAGCTATTTAAGATGAATAGTGAATAATCATTAGGCTGGTTTTAAAAATAAACTTAATAATTAGAAATCCACAAAGGTTAATGTGATTACAGGAATCATTTATTCATTCAGTATTGTTAAAGCACATCAAATACCTTCTGACATGCTTCAGCTGAATTACTTTAATTAAACAACTGTACCAGACAGTACAATTTTTTTTTTTTTTTTTTTAATTGTAAGATTAAGGTTTATTTGTTGAATATCAGCATTGAGTTGAGTAATGTATCATTTTAAAGGGGACGGCTGAACAGCTCGTAGATCCACGTCACACTGGACGGCTCATCCGGGCGGCTGAACAGACACTGCAGAATTTGGTTGCTTACCTCCTTCTCTGAGTTGGCAGGGGAGACCACTTTATGTTAAAGCAAGAAAAAACTTCTTTTTCATAATAGGTCCCCTTTAAGTTACTTAAAAATGTCTTAACTCCAATGACTGCTTGACTAAACAGTTTTCCAGGTTGGACTTTGTTCCCTCTGAGTCTAATTTAAATGTGTGTTTAGGACATACCTGTCAAATCTCCCGTTTTGGCCGGGAAACTACTGTATTTTACCCCTTTCCCACCGTCCTCCCGTATTAATAACTTCCCGTTTTATAATATTTTTAAAAAGCATTCCTGTGTCTCTCCTAACTGAATTGTAACCGGCCTCGTGAGAACTGCCACCTGCTGTAGTTTGGTTCTGGCGAGGTTAGTGGCAACAACTCAGAGATGGATGGATGTAACCAGAGAAGGCTAGTGCCGACAAAGTGAATAAGTTGTTTAAATATCTCTAAAAATGGGATACCAAATTTACTTCCTTAAAGAGGAGCAAGATTGGCCAGAGAGCCACATGAGTTAAAATGACAAATTAAAAATGTAAATGTTTCACTTGAAGACAATGTGTATATGAATTGAAAATATTTAAATTAAATAAATGTGCTTTAATTTCTTTTTGTGTTTTCATTTAGGCTTTATTATAGGAATAAGAATGTCCACAGCATTTCAGTGTCAACAAAAGTCGGCCTATCAGGCTATGAGCACATCATTGTAGTTTGTAGATGTTTGACACGTCGTTATTTTAGATTTCTTATAAACCTGTCTCAAAATGTAAAATACTGGACCTCTGTTGGGATGGTAAATTTCCCTTATTTTTAAATCCAAAACTTGACAGGTATGGTTTAGGATGTGTAAATACATGCGTGCACACAGACGGCCTCGTGGCGGCGAGACAGCGGCAGCAGCTACTGCCTGACCCGGTTCTGCACGGGGAAAGATTACAGGGCGAGGAGAGGATGGAAGAGCAGTGTTTCCTCCAGACATCGCGCTGCTGGTGTCTCAGCAGGCAGAGGCGATTCTAGGCTCTGTTGGGGCCCTAGGCAAAAATTTCTAGGGGGCCCCTCAAACCAGCGTTCATCACCGTTATGTTATAATAAACTGACACCAACGAAAACTTTATGAAATTTATATTTATTTACACACTGCTAATTTACACACACGACACTGTGTGTAGTTTTTTTTTTTTGACACTGCGTACAGGTGGATGGCCGTGATCATGGGAATGACAACATGGGGCCCCTTAAGGGAGGTTTCTTACTGGCTACTGAGATGTCATTGATAATTGCCTTATGTTTGTTTAAGGAGGAGGATGTGGTCATTGCGGTTACCACATTTTGAGATCTTTAGAGTAAAAACAGCCTTCAATACTTTTTTAGTCCTCAAAATCCCTGATAGGAAACACTTTTGTAATAAAAGTAATTATTAAAAAAAAAAAAAAAGGTTTTTTTTTTTTTTTTTTTTGGGCCTCATGGGCCCCCCAGCAACTCGGGGCCCCAAGCAGTTGCCTGCCTTGCCTGTTCACAAGCTGCGCCCCTGTCAGCAGGAACACGTCCCCGTGGAAATGATGAGGCCAGTGGATCAGCTGATTAGCGGCTCCACAGGAAGGAAAGAGTGTGAACTAGAAGTGCATTCTGGGTGCACAAGAGACAAAGACGATGTGAGTGAGATGTGCCGTCTGGAGACAATCGATCCGCAAAACTGAGAACATCTGGAGCGAGCACGCACACACACACACACACACACACACACACACACACACACACACACACACACACACACACACACACACACACACACACACACACACACACACACACACACACACACACACACACACACACACACACACACACACACTGTACTGCCACCATTTCAAGCCTACATGTTTTGCATCCCTCTTTATTTTGCTGACAGTTTTATTTACAGGCTTTCTGCAAAATGCCACACTTCAACCTGATGACAACTGATATTTTTGCGTCCCCTAGAATAGATGTCCTGCTAGCAGATGAAGCTTCAGGACGTTTGGCGCTGGAGTGAACGGATGAAAGACTTAAAAACTTCCTGAAGCTTCACCTGCCCATCACAACCAGCATCTTTGCTGGTACCGTATATGGTATATTTGCTGTGTCGTATTGGGTTCAACCAGCAAACACAGAAGCCCCCACATCTCCATATCAGTCTTAGTTTAGTTCTTTCTTTTCATTAAACGCATGTTTATTGATCCATTCATTAAGAAACAACTTATGTCAACATGGCCACCTTTTCCCAGTACGTTTCTATTCATTTTATGAAATGTAATTTAAACTTTGGAGGATTTGGCACAGCAAAACAATCTTGTAATCCAGTTTTGATTCTTTTCCACTGGACCTGATAGAAGGTGGGATGGGAGGAAGTTTCCTTTTACATTTTCAAGAGAGAAAAATGTTTCACAATTTAAAATTTGTGATTAATATATCTTTATTTACATAGGAGACTGTCAGTTCTGACCTATATAGCCTACACTTCAAGATAACCAAGCAGTTATATTTAAAAAAAAACAACAAAAAAAACAGGCTAAATCCACAACTTATCTTGTCATAGAATGGAAACCAAGCAAGACTCAGATCTTTAGGGGACAGTCAGTGGAGCTACACCTCCGCTGCTCCTGATTGGTGGATTCTGCTCTGCAGCTCAGCCCCGCCCCCATGTCCGCTGTTTATTGGATAGAATCTTTTCAAAACTCCCGCCTCGTTTCTCTCAGTCCTGATTGGTGCGGCAGGACTCGTCCCGCGCTCTCCGGTATTTAAAGAGGTTTTCCGCTGCTGGAGACACAGTTTCTCTTGACACCAGTTCCAGAAAGACATTATCAACATGAGCGGCCGCGGAAAGACCGGAGGGAAAGCCAGAGCGAAGGCCAAGACCCGCTCCTCCCGTGCAGGACTGCAGTTCCCAGTGGGTCGTGTCCACAGACTGCTGCGTAAAGGCAACTACGCTCAGCGCGTCGGTGCCGGCGCCCCCGTCTACCTGGCGGCTGTGCTGGAGTATCTGACCGCTGAGATCCTGGAGCTGGCTGGAAACGCTGCCCGCGACAACAAGAAGACCCGCATCATCCCCCGTCACCTGCAGCTGGCTGTCCGCAACGACGAGGAGCTCAACAAGCTGCTGGGGGGGGTCACCATCGCTCAGGGCGGCGTGCTGCCCAACATCCAGGCGGTGCTGCTGCCCAAGAAGACCGAGAAGGCCGCCAAGGCCAAGTAAAGCTGCTGCTGAACCCGGAACACAACGGCTCTTTTAAGAGCCACACACTCCTCTGAGAGACACGATTACCAGATAACAATTACATTATACATTATATTAATGTAATTTTTGTGCTTGCATGTTTCGTGCATATAATTCGTTTTGGATAAAAGCGTCTTCGAAATGACAGTATAAAACCACTAAAGATCAATCCACTAAAACGACACAAATTTTAAAGCACAAGGTTTTATGGAGCAGTAACATCTGCACTGGAAACTAAACTGTCTCAGAAGAAACGATCAATAAATACGTCTAGAGATGTGAGATGACTGAGAGCAGATTGTTTAGAAAAGAAACATTTTAACATTTTGGATTATAGCACAAACTAGTTCATCGGTTGTCTGCTGGTTGAAGTGAGGCTATGTAATAACTGATTTTCAGAGGTAATTATATATATATATATATATATATATATATATATATATCCATTAAGGCGGAGAAAACCCTCCACTGTCCTCTAACACGTCGTCCAAAACAGTACACATTTTTTCCTTACCAGTATACACACTATAACTGCTACCCAGCTAATGGGGGTTGGTTTCTAGTGATTGGAGTGAATAAACTAATAAATAAAATTGATAAATAAATTAACTAACTTACACAATCGGGACAGAGAGACAGCAGGGGGCGGGGCTCCGGACTAGGCGGGAGTTTTGAAAAGATTATATCCAATAAACGGCGCACATTGGGGCGCGAGCTCGCTCCCGGGGCGGGGCGGGGCTGCAGAGCAGAATCCACCAATCAGGAGCGGAGGTCTGGACCGCGTCACCGAGTCACACACTTTAAGAGCAGCGAGTCTCGCTTCTTCCAGCATTCTTGTCCTGATCCAGAACCAGTCGCCATGGCCAGAACCAAGCAGACCGCTCGTAAGTCCACCGGAGGCAAAGCCCCCAGGAAGCAGCTGGCCACCAAGGCCGCCCGGAAGAGCGCCCCGGCCACCGGCGGAGTGAAGAAGCCTCACCGCTACAGGCCCGGTACCGTGGCTCTGAGGGAGATCCGCCGCTACCAGAAGTCCACGGAGCTGCTGATCCGCAAGCTGCCCTTCCAGCGGCTGGTGAGAGAAATCGCTCAGGACTTCAAGACCGACCTGCGCTTCCAGAGCTCCGCCGTCATGGCCCTGCAGGAGGCCAGCGAGGCTTACCTGGTGGGGCTGTTCGAGGACACCAACCTGTGCGCCATCCACGCCAAGAGGGTCACCATCATGCCCAAAGACATCCAGCTGGCCCGCCGCATCCGCGGGGAGAGAGCTTAGACCGTCTCCCCTGTAACCCACAACGGCTCTTTTAAGAGCCTCCAACATCACCACTAAAGAGCTGCTTTTCCTTTTAGTATGTAACGTGAAAAACGCACTTTGTGTTGTCTGTCTTTTTTTAACTAGCAGCCGAGGAGTTATCTTGATCTGAAGCTTTATTTTAATAAAAAGCCACGACATTCATTCGTCAGCGTACCTCGTGTCCTGCCGCGGGGCTACTGCGCATGCTCCTCCCTACTCTGGCATGCTGGGAAATGTGGTTTTCATGTCACATTCACAACATCACACCGCCCATCTCCCTCAGTATAAACTTATAACTATAAACGGAAATCTTATTTCACGCCACACTTATTGCAATCAGTAATGAATTTAAAAGTTTTCATGTTGGAAAGGCTGTATAACTAAAACACCAACTTGACACCATCCACCCAGAGAAATGACTGAAATACTCCTGACCCTCAAACTGCAACAAGTATGGCTGTTTCTGTCTCACTGCACATCAGTGCGTTTTATAGAAATCAGGTATACATATACACCCCCTTCCAAACCCACCCCTTGGACCTAAGCATTTGATGAAAACAGTTAATAATTAATAAGGAAAACAGAAAAAAAAGATAAAACAATAATAACAATAAAACAAACAAAAAATAAAAAAAGACAAAATAAAACAAAGGCAAAACAATATCAAAAACTGGACAAGGATAGCTGCAACAAGGTAGTCTATATCAATTTTAAATACATCTTTCAAGTTTGGCTTTAATTTGATCTGCTGCCATATGCCAAAATAAAATATTTTGTTGTTTTGCATTCTGGATTCGGGCTGTAGATAGTTCCAGATAGATAATATCAAAAAAGTCAAATACTAAGGGGAGTTGTTTTACTATTTAAGTCTCATGAATATAACTTCTAGTTGAGGTGCTGGCTGTGATGAAGAGAAGTAATTCCACAAGTTATTTCTCACAAATGTTTACCACCGGAAATGCAGATTATAGCAAGAGTTTCAGATTGTCTGTAAAGTCAACTGGTCCTTTGCAATGAGACATTAAAAGTTGTGATAAATTGCTGTACAATTTTAAATACATCTGTAAAATTTTCATTCATTGTACGTTGCACATTAATCATTCCTTTATCTCAGCTTATTGTGTGAAGCCTCTGCTGCCGTCAATTGGCCTGTCTCTAAAATCAATACTTTTGATTCTTCAGTCATTTGTGGTAATGTATATCATTAACAGGAATACAGACAAAAGTAAACTATTCAGATTTGGTCTAAATGACATGGTAGGAACTACTTACTTTAGTATATTATTCTCATTTTAATGGTTTTATCATTTTACTCAGGACCTTTTTTAGTGATGGAAACACCTTTTTCAAACTCTGGTTTTCCTGTTGTAACAGCTTGGCTGTAACGTGAATGAGGCTGTTACCTCAGTATACTTCTGACTTTAAAAATAACTGATGTCTTTTTAAAATCCAAAACAATTGTTTTAGATGTACTGGGCACATTAAGAGTATTTGCACAATGTATTGGAATCACCAATACCAGCCTGAATTTTTCCAATTAGATCGGAAAGGAAATTGAAAATCATTACAGTCCTCTATCTTATGAGCAGCAATATTTATTCAAGTTAAACTACAGTAATAACAAGTAATACTTTCTATTTCAGAAGACAATGGTGTATAATGTTCCTGAGCCAAAGCTCAGACATCCTCGGTACTGGGGGGGAGTTACCCCAAAACAAGGGAGGATAACGAGCTCTCCAGATTGGGTGTGTGGCTCTTAAAAGAGCCGTTGGTTTGTATTGGGTCTTGGTCTACTTGGAGCTGGTGTACTTGGTGACGGCCTTGGTTCCCTCGGACACGGCGTGCTTGGCCAGCTCCCCGGGCAGCAGGAGGCGCACGGCGGTCTGGATCTCCCTGGAGGTGATGGTGGAGCGTTTGTTGTAGTGAGCCAGACGAGACGCTTCAGAGGCGATGCGCTCAAAGATGTCGTTGACGAACGAGTTCATGATGCCCATGGCCTTGGAGGAGATGCCGGTGTCGGGGTGGACCTGCTTCAGCACCTTGTACACGTAGATGGCGTAGCTCTCCTTCCTGCTCTTTCTCCTCTTCTTGCCGCCTTTCCCGGCGGTCTTGGTCACGGCTTTCTTGGAGCCCTTCTTGGGCACGGACTTGGCGGGTTAAGGCATGTTTCCTTCTCCAGAAACGAATGAACTGCTTCGGTCAGAGAGGCTGCTTTCATTCAGTCCAGTGGCTCTGACGTCACAGATGGGGTCTGTCTTCATTTAAACTGGTGGGCGGCTCTCAGTGGAGAGAAAGAAGAGCGGGAAAATGCAGAAATCCTCTGTTTACAATCCAATATAATATAGCAAAATATTAGATTTTTCTCTTAAATTTATGAAAAGAGGCAAAGATTGTGGCGTGTCAGATGAACTAGAGAGCGCTATGCCTTTTCTGTAGAAACACTACTAAATTAAGTTATTTTGTTTTCTTAAACTTCTCATGAAGTGTTGTTTTTTCTTTACATGTACAAAAATAAATCAAATCAAAGGTCAAATGGTGATTTCGTTTAAGACGTTGAAAACACTTATTTACCAATATAATCGATGTGTAATTTTGTACTTGGGAAATCGTTTTAGTAAATTTCTGAAAATTTGTAAATGTATTTTCAGATATGTAGGGGAATGTTCCATTGTAAGAAATCCCTCTCCACTCTTGTACACTTGGTACATCAAGGCTCAGTCTTGTTGTGTTCATGTTCTGCAGTTCATTCCTACTTTACAGACACAAACCACCAGTCTCATGCTCTTTGACTAGACAGAACTTTCTCAGGTCGAAAAGTTGATCAAAGTATGAAGTCGTGGAGATGTTACACAGTTCTTGTCCAGACTTGTATGCAGCTTTGGCAGACAAATGACTCATAGTATTAATATTAAACATATTGGAAAACAATTGAATCACGACCCTAAAGTGGTAGTATGGTACATGAAAAAGGAAATATTGCCCTTTTAAAAAAGGTGGGTGGCCCTGAAAAGGGCCGTTTGATGTTTGATACGGTCAGATGGTTTAACCCCCGAATCCATACAGGGTGCGTCCCTGTCTCTTGAGCGCGTACACCACATCCATGGCGGTCACCGTCTTCCTCTTTGCGTGCTCTGTGTAGGTGACGGCATCACGGATCACGTTCTCCAGGAAGACCTTGAGCACACCGCGGGTCTCCTCGTAGATCAGACCGGAGATACGCTTCACCCCCCCGCGGCGAGCCAGACGGCGGATGGCGGGTTTGGTAATTCCCTGGATGTTGTCACGGAGGACTTTACGGTGACGCTTTGCGCCTCCTTTACCGAGACCCTTTCCTCCTTTTCCTCGTCCGCTCATGTTGAATATGAAGTTAGTCAACAACTGAGCTGGAACTACTTTGACCACGTTATTTAGCTCCTCCCTGAGGACGTGTTTGAAGACAGGCGCGGGCCTAATATTCTTCTCCTCATTAAAGGATGCTGATACCAGATCGTTCAGTGTGTTATAGCGCCACTTACTGGGACACAATAGTTAGTAACTTCATGTCTTTTTAAATCCTGATATGGCTGCGTTCAACAAATATAATTTTAGTTTATTTATTATTATCTGGTACATTTGACGTTTGGAGTGGTCTTTCAAATGAGCAAGTAAATGATTTTTATTAAGTTTCAAGCATTTAATTTCCAAAATCAATATCAGTTTCCCATGAAGGAATAATTTATAGGAGGTATCATCAAGCTTTTGTCTTCTGCTCATTTTCCATTTAACCGGATTATTGTTTATTATCATTTAACTTTGTAACTGAAATCATGAATTATTTTCTGTTATTTTGTCTGCTTTGCATTGAAGCACAGGTTATATCCACATTTGAATAACATAAAGACAATATGTTCTTCAAAGGTCTATTTTCACAAAAATATCTCCTTACATATTTTCCGAAAATAAACTAATTAAAATCTGTATAAGAAAAGATAAACATTTACTATTCAAATTACTTTCTGTCTATCATCAATCATGTCTGCACTTCTCCCTTATACACATGTCTTTGTCCTCTCAGCAAGTTCACTTTTGATAACAGAATAAATGTTGTTTGCAGTTAAACTATGTCACATTTACACTATAAAAACACAAACCATTAACTGACTACATTTGTAACATTGTATTAGAAACACAACTGCTTTGGACGTTGGTCACCATTTTCTCAACTACAAAAGACAGAATAAATTAAAATATTTAGTGAATGTATTGTTATTAGCGTAATATTGAGATTTTTATATAATACTGTGATTTTTTTTATGATATTGTTATTGTTATATTGTCATTTGTATTGGTCCAAATAAGTTCAGTTTGCAGTTAACACTGGGACCAGTAAAAGCCACTGACGATCAGCCGACTCACGTTTCCGTTTTTATTTGTTATTTCAGAATAAATTATTTTCTAAAATATGTCACCCTATGGGTCAGCTTGCACTCTGTGGGCGTAACAAAGCCATGCTGCTATTTTCTAAATGTGGGCTTGTTACCAGGCCGGGAACCTTGTTCTCATATTATGTTGGAGACATTCAGACAGACCATCCTATTCCTGAATCCCCTCTTCTGGTTGAGTGTGGTATTATTTATGCATATTATTTATCCTGCAAACATCTCAGACCTTTTAGCTCTCCCCACCACCTGAACCCTTCACAGTCTCAGGTGACCTAGTGAAAGGCTGGCAGGGGGGACACGCACATCCATGCTATCAGAGCAGGAGACCCACGGTTGTTGAAGACGTTGCCTGCTTCTATACATTGCTTTAACACAATTGAATTTCTTACAAAGCAGCAAACATAAGACATTTATTTCAACAGCTTTGGGCTGGTCTTATGTTGTGTTCTCGTGTGTTTTTTATGTTTCATGCTTGTTTGGACATTTGTATTTATGAATTGAATAATGACCTGCGTATGAAATGTTTTAAAATGAGCTTCATGTCAAAAAGCTCTTGATATGTTTAACTTCAACATCCATAAGTGCAAGTTCAGGATTTTATTCATTTCAAAAATGAAAAAAGAAAGAAAATTTTTGTTTTGAAGTATAACATACTTAAAAAGAAGTTGCAAAAAATAACTCTGATAACATTGCAGTAATCAGCAGAAACCTGACAGGAAGTCGCTGCCACAAGAGCCTCCTCCATCAGTGTGTTTGCTGCTGCCACATTATCTTCATTTTAACGAAACATTAGGGTCAACTGATGTTTGTTGTTCTTTTTGTTCATTGAACAAACATATGATTCAGCTAGAAATGTGTTTTTCTCGGAAATCTTGTGTATTTTAAAGCATTTTAGGAGAGAAAGAAGAGGGGAAAGTTGCCGATCGGCCCCGAGCTCCGCGGCGACTCCACGAAGTTTTAAACCCCCACAAACAAACTGCGGAGAACATCGGACTTCCAGAGTATCTGGACACGAAGAGAAACTAGTCCGCTGTCAGCTTCTCCTCTGTCAGCCTGAAACGACGCTCCAACACTGATTTCTGACCCGTTAAAGGACGAGGAGAAAACACAAGTGTGACTCCGCCGACTGCACACGGGAGCGGCGCTGCGGGTTGAGTCTCCACGGTTCTCATGGTGTGTTTAAGTTCCGTCGGAGCTCCGGCTTCTCATCATTAGCAGTGACTCTCGCAGCAGCTCGACATGGCAGAAGTAGCTCCAGCTCCGGCTCCGGCCAAAGCCGCCAAGAAGAAGGTGTCCAAGCCGAAGAAGGCCGGCCCCAGCGCGGCAGAGCTCATCGTGAAGGCCGTGGCCGCGTCCAAGGAGCGCAGCGGCGTGTCCGCCGCCGCCGTCAAGAAAGCTCTGGCCGCCGGAGGATACGACGTGGACAAGAACAAAGCCCGCGTCAACACCGCCATCAAGAGCCTGGTGACCAAGGGGACCCTGGTCCAGACCAAGGGGACCGGGGCCTCCGGCTCCTTCAAGATCAGCAAGAACACTGACACGAAGGCCAAAGCTCCCGTGAAGAAAGCGGCTCCTAAAGCCAACAAGCCCGCCGCCAAGAAACCCGCAGCAGCGAAGAAGGCGAAGAGCGCAGCAGCCAAGAAACCAGCAGCGGCCAAGAAGAGCCCCAAGAAGGTGAAGAAGCCCGCAGCGCTCAAGAAGACGGCCAAGAGCCCCAAGAAGGTCGCCAAGAGCCCCAAGAAGGTGCTGAAGAAGGCCCCCAAAGCCAACAAGTCCCCCGCCAAGAAGGTGGCCAAGCCCAAAGCCAAGAAGGCAGCACCCAAGAAGAAGTGAAGCATCACTGCTGGAAAAAATCAAAAAGGTTCTTTTAAGAGCCACCACCTCATCCTGAGAGTTCTTTTCCTATCACTTTGTTTTTTCAACAATAAATTGCACAATTACCCCCAATGTATTGAATGTACATTCAAGGGAACATTACTATATTTTATTTTAAACAAACACAAAAGTCAACAGTTTCAAAGAATTTACAAGAACCAGTTTCAACCACTTTCTCTTTTACTCTTTTTTTTTTTTTTTTTTTTTTACTCCACTATACATTTCAGAGTATCTTAATCAATAATTCACTCATGGGCTTCAGAATTTATTAATGTGGTTTATAAACCCTTTTACTATCGTAATTACATTCAAGCCGCCTGGATTTATTTAGATTTCATGGCTGTAGAATTGCCAAATGTGCAAAGAATCAGTGCTCCTGCCCATTCCTTTCCCAAGATAACTTCAACTTTCAATATCTGGCAGTTATTCAATATTACTGTGTGTTCTAACTGTTTAACAGATAAGGACACTTTTTGCAGTATCTTAGTATTTAAAGAGTATTAGTATTTTAAGAGCCACCACATCTTCCTTAAAAGGTAAATTGTGTCACATAAGAAATATTGTTTTCTTATAAGAAAATATTTGTGTACTCATGTAACTGCAAATTTGTTATTGATTACATTTTTATAATTTAAAGTCAGTTATGTATCCTGTCAGTTGTCATTTGGTTTGCAACGCTGATATTTTTTCTTGATTACAGTTTAAGTCATCAAATAAACAAATCTAATCTAACTCTCAAACATGCCTCACACATCATGTAGTACTACATACAATGTGTTTTCTTTTTGGTTAACCAATTCATTGAGCACTTTGTATCAAATTTAGTCATTTTCTACTGATGAAATATTTTGATTAAAAAAAAAAAATCAATTTCTAGAACAACTTTTATTTAACCCAAATGTCAGAGTACAGCAGCACAGCAATGGAAACCTACTGGATTATTACATGATGTCTGTAGAGGGAAAAAAATGGAATAAAAATATAAACATGAAAATGTGTTTTTCACTATTGTTCTTCCTCCAATAATTATTATTATCATTATTATTAATAAATTCCACTAAACTCACATGTACATAGTTGTTTTTGTCATGTGAATTGTACACAATGTAAAACTTGAAAATATGTCTTTTTTCCATAAATATATGTGTAGAATATATATAAATATTTGTCTCAGTGATGAAGCCATGGAGACAAAGTAAGCAATAAATCTATGGGACCATTTGTGGGTCAGGAGAGAAAAAGCAACAGAAGTGGTTCCAGTAAATGAACATCATTTATGATGATGCTACAACAGCTGCCTTCAAACACCCAGCTTCAACTATGTGAAATGCTGACTCCATTCCCAGTGAAGGCCTGACCAGAAGGATCCCTGAAAGATCTGGCAACTAAGAACAAGCTTAAATAGAGATAAAATACTTTATTATGGAATTATACAACGTGTGCACTAAATAACATCATTGTTGGTATTTGGTGGGATAAAATAAAGGACTGAAAGGTGGAAGTACAAAAAAAACCTGATACTAGGGTATGTTTAAGATCTTATACTGCTCATATTAGATGTTGACTATTAATTATTAGTGCAAGAGGAGGAAAACTATTAATTGAGGGAATCGTGTTCTGCTTTGTGACAATTAATGTAGCAACTTTTACAGTAATGAGATTCATGGAAGCAGCTCTGTCGTACAGTTAAATAAATGACACAAATCTACCTTATTTACTCATTAGTCCCTGGACTATGTGAAACCTGGATTATTCTCAATTTTTGCAGACTGCTTTAAAAGTTTGTAAGTTATTACTGATGAACATATGAAGCAGCAAGCCGCGACTTCATCACGGCTTGCTGCCGAGAGACGACGGGAACGCTGATCAGGAAGTACCACAACTTGACCACCAGAGGGCAGCGTTTACCAGCGAGTGCTACAGCTCTTCATATCCTTACCTGCTTCAGCTGGCGCGGTCTCCAGCCTTCTGCAGAGCAGCTCTGCAGGGAGCCTTTGATTTGAGTACCAACCTTCAACTGTGTGAACATATTAATGGTTGAAAGAGCTTAACTATTAAGCAACAGAGGTTTTGAGTGAAATGCTAAATATTCCTGCTTAATATTATTATGAATGTTCTTTGGGTTTTGACTTAAGAGTTCAAATGCGTTACCAAATGAGTGCATAAGAGGTTTATAAGAGTTATTTCTTAATTACAGTTCAAGTCATAAATTTGAAACAGTCCATCAGTGTCTTAATATCTTGAGCACTTTGAATCAAATGTAGTCATTTTCTACTTTTGAAATGTTTTGATAAAAAAAAAAAAAAAGTTACTAGAACAACTTTTATTTAACCCAAATGTCAGAGTACAGCAGCACAGCAATGGAAACCTACTGGATTAGTACATGTCTGTAGAGGGGGAAAAAAAACGTTTTTGGATGAAAGTGGTATAAAAACAGGTAAAAATAAACATGAAAATATGTTTTTCACTATTGTTCATCCTCCAATTATTATTATTAATACATTCCACTGAACTCACATGAATGTACCATTTTTATGCTTATTGTGATAGTTATCTTTTTCATGTGAAATTTACAGAATTTAAAACTTGAAAGTCTTGTTCCATAAATATGTAAAATAAAAGGGCTGAAAGATGGAGATGCAGGGAATACAGGTTATAAAAACTAACTATACTAGTGTATGTTTAAGATCTTATACTGCTCATTAGATGTAGCCTATTAATTATAGTGGAAGAAGAGCTAAACTATTTAATTGAGGGAATCGTGTTCTGCTTTGTGACAATTAATGTAGCAACTTTTACAGTAATGAGATTGATGGAAGCAGCTCTTTAGTAGTGTTGGTGGCTCTTAAAAGAGCCGTTGTGGTTACAGGGTAGACGGTCTAAGCTCTCTCTCCGCGGATGCGGCGGGCCAGCTGAATGTCTTTGGGCATGATGGTGACCCTCTTGGCGTGGATGGCGCACAGGTTGGTGTCCTCGAACAGCCCCACCAGGTAAGCCTCGCTGGCCTCCTGCAGGGCCATGACGGCGGAGCTCTGGAAGCGCAGGTCGGTCTTGAAGTCCTGAGCGATTTCTCTCACCAGCCGCTGGAAGGGCAGCTTGCGGATCAGCAGCTCCGTGGACTTCTGGTAGCGGCGGATCTCCCTCAGAGCCACGGTACCGGGCCTGTAGCGGTGAGGCTTCTTCACTCCGCCGGTGGCCGGGGCGCTCTTCCGGGCGGCCTTGGTGGCCAGCTGCTTCCTGGGGGCTTTGCCTCCGGTGGACTTACGAGCGGTCTGCTTGGTTCTGGCCATGGCGACTGATTCTGGATCAGGACAATAATGCTGGGAGAAGCGAGACTCGCTGATCTTAAAGTGTGTGACTCGGTGACGCGGTCCAGACCTCCGCTCCTGATTGGTGGATTCTGCTCTGCAGCCCCGCCCCCCCCGGGAGCGAGCTCGCGCCTCAATGTGCGCCGTTTATATGATAGAATATTTTCAAAACTCCCGCCTAGTCCGCAGCCCCGCCCCCTGCTGATCTGCCGGGCGGCTCTTTTTCCTGATTGGTCGCTCGAGAACCGTCCTGCGCTCTCGCACATTTAAGGAGGTTTTCAGCTGCTGGAGACACACAGTACGTTTACATGCAGCAAATAAATTGGATTTCTGATCGTATCAGATAAAGACATCCATAATACCGAATCATTTGTCTGAGTATACATGCTGTTCAGAGAATCGGATATATAGCCAGAGCACAACAACAACAACAACAACAACAACAACAACAACAACAACAACAACAACAACGAAAGATGTTGTACGAGGACCTGGACGAGGCTACAGCAACGTACATCTCGTCCATTATGTACCTCTTAGTTGTGATGATGAAAAGAACAACAGATCTTTTGGCTGCAGTGATGATAGAAGAACGACGCCGCCGGCGAGTAATACGTCAAGGGGCCATAGAGAGCGCCAATTTGTTGATGAACGCTGGAGCCTCTCTGCTACAAAGGACGTCTCAACGTTCATGCTGGATGCGGGTCAGGAGCAAAGACTGGTGGGAGCGAGTGGTGTTAAAGGAATTTGGTGACGAGGAGTGGAAAGAGAACTTCCGAATGACCCGCAGGACCTTCGACAAGTTATGTGGCTTGATGTCACGAGTTATGAAACCTGAGGCCGTGACCGTTCGGGCACCGGTACCGCTTCAGATGAGGGTTGCGATTGTTCTTTACAAGCTGGCCAGTTCTTCTGACTACAGGGTTGTGGCAAACCAGTTCGGCGTGCACAAGTCGACAGTGAAAAAGTTTGTGTATATTTTTTGCAAAGGGATGGTATCATCGGTCATGCAAAACATCATCATGGTGCCCACTGCAGAGGAAGCCATCGCCATAGCAAGCCGGTTCGAGCAAAAGTTCAACATCCCCCAAATAATCGGTTGCATCGACAGCACCCACATTCCTGTTTTACCACCAAGTGATGGCTACAATGACTTCATCAATCCCAAAGGATGGCCTTCCTATGTCCTCCAAGCTGTGGTGGACGACACCTATCGGTGAGTTGTGGGCAAACACATTTCCTCTTAACCCTTACATACTGTGCAGGATCTAATTTGAACCATTTTTTACAGTTGAGAGAAGAAAACACACCTCAAAAGAGAAATGTAAAAGATTTGTCTTCATGTGACCAAGAATATACACAAATGGAAATGTTTCAACTTTTTGTGCAACTGATACACATTTTGTTGTTTGTCTGAATCATATTTATTTTCCAAAATTCATTTTTGACTATTAATGGTGGTGAGGGGATACTGTAAAATGCTAAAATATGCAGTTTTTGAGGGTTAAAGAATGTTTTGCCACCCATCCCCACCCGCTGTGCAGTCTGAGCATCATGAACTTAATGCTGCTATTATGTCTCATAGGTTTTGGAACATAAACTGCAAACTGCCTGGAAGTGCCCACGACGAAAACGTTCTTAGGCAGTCAGCGTTGTTCAGCCATGCACATCAGCTGCCTAAAGTAAGTCGTCCTATACACTCCAGGTATCTTACTGGACATGCTAAGTTAGTATTCCGTATCACCTCTGCATATAATTTTTTTCTGATACCTTAATGTGCAAATCCATCAGATGCAACACATTCTGAAATTTGTTGTTCATTGTTATCTTGTCTTTTTCACTAAGGGCCTAAGGGAAATCAACGGTGTTGCTATCAACCCTTTTCTTCTGGGAGATCCGGCTTATCCTCTCATGGAGTGGCTGATCAAAGGGTACACCCATTCCCCACGCATCACCCCTGAGCAGGAGTCATTTAATGTGTACTTAAGCTCTGCAAGGAACACTGTCGAGATCGCCTTTGGGAGACTGAAGTCACGCTGGCGAGTGTTGCTCAAGCGAAGTGATTTTCATTTTACATTCACCCCTCATGTGATAGCTACATGTTGTGCGTTGCATAACTTATGTGAAGATGAGAAGGACAGTGTAAATCCCACCTGGACCGATGAGGCTGCTGTATTAGAATCCGACCTACCACAACCTGATGCCCGTGCCCACAACGCCTCTGACGATGCAGGTGGTCAGAAGATCAGAGAGGTGCTTACAGACTATTTGAGTGCAAACTTCCCTCTGCGCAGACCCTTGTTTTAGCATTTTGTTTGCAGTTGTAAGAGCTTCCTTCATCTTTTTTGCTGTACGGCACATACTTTTATGTGCCGTATGTTTCCTGCCACGAATAAAGTCATTTCATTTGTAGTTATGTGTTTCACTTTTATTACAAACAAAGAGCTACATATGAGTGTTTTAGTGTTACATTTATTATGAACAGATACAAAATGGTATACAAATCTTAAAGAAATATCTTAACATGTACACGTTTGAAAAAGGTTTGCAAATTTTAAACAATATTTGTATGTGCAAATTGTAGAGGTATCAAAAGCTGAACTAAAACGAAATATCTTCACATGTCTAGAGGTTGCGGTAGACAGGGCTTGATGGCCGTGGGAGGGCATGATGGTACCCCAGGTACGCTTCCGTGGGTTGGAGGTCATTGGCCGTGAGGATGGCGTTTTTGTCTCAGGCTCCTGATTGACTCCTGAAGTGCTCCAAACATGTTATTTTTGCCCTCCATAAATGTGGTCAGCAACCGCTCCTGTCGCTCATCACTTTCACAAAGCTGCTCTCTCCAAAAATCCTTCATCTCACCGATTTGCTCGCATATCAGAGCAACATCGCCTGTATGCCCCTGCCACCTCCGACGAGGTCTCTGCCTCTTCCACCTGCCTGCTGTGCTGTTGCCGTCCCTGACCCACCAGTCTGGCCCTTGGCAGGAGGGTCCCCCCTTACGAGCCTGGTCCTGCTCAAGGTTTCTTCCCTCCTAAAGGGGAGTTTTTCCTTGACACTGTTTGGCTTAAGGTTTTTCTCCCACTAGGGGAGTTTTTACCTTCCATTGTTTATGTAATAACTGCTCGGGGGTCATGTTCTGGGTATGGGTCTCTGGAAAGCGTCTAGAGACAACTCTGTTGTATTAGACGCTATATAAAAAAAATTGAATTGAATTGAAAATTAAACTGTGTGTTAGGTACTTTGCTGCATCGGCTGGCTTGCTGATTGGGTAACGTACTGCGTCACGCATCGCATCACTTCCTGGTGTTTGTGGTCTGCTGCCGTCTCACAGCGTTTGCAGGCTCTGATCTCTCCCGACTTTTTTGTCTAAACTTAGATTGTTTTCTGGTAAAATAGTACTATATCTGGTACATTTCTATCTTTATTTCAACACTCGCTCATTTTCTCTTCTGCAGCTTTCACTGTCACCAATCACCGATCAATTTTCTGTCCCTTAGCTTCTGTTAGCATCTTAGCATGGCCTCTCCGTCTCCCATCGTTTCACCTCTTTGCTGCTCAGTGTGTGAAATGTTTAGCTATTCCTCTGCCTCCTATAGTGAAGACGGCTTAAAATGTAGTTTATTTGCAGGGCTGGAGGCGAGGCTCAGTCAGTTAGAGTTCCGGTTCCGCCCAATTGACAATAGTCCCGTAGACTCGTTAGTTAAAGGCATTCTCCTTGATTGAAATTTTGATTGAAAATGGCACCTCTAAGCCCCCCCCATTCGGTCCGAATGATACGGATTGGTCCAGGTCCAGGAAGGGAAAGAACCAATCAGATGTCTTCATTTTAAGCCACGTCCCCCCGCCCTGTCCCATGCGCGCACTCGCTTCCAGCAGCCCGACGTGTTCACTTGCACGGGTCCTCCTGGGCTCACAGTGTCCCAGTGTAACCCCCTCCCTCCCTCCCTTCTGCCACGGACCCCAGTATATAGTTATTATGTAGTTATTTCCAGAGCAGCTCGGTCCCCGCTGTGTGTAACCGGGGAGCGGGAGCCGTTAGTCCGCTGCTGCTGCTGCTGCTGCAGAGGCTGCTGCTCTCTGCCCAGCAGCCTCTGCAGCAGCAGAAAATATGGTAAAGTTATAATCCATGTCAGAGCTAATGACTCCCGTCTTCGCCAGTCGGAAGTGACCAAAATTAATATTGTCTCGGTGTGTAACTACGCCAAAACCATGTCAGACTCCGTAGGTTTCTCTGGTCCCCTCCCCAATCTGATCAGTGATGACATGTTTAGCCGCATGCTCTCGCTCCGTCGCTGGTTGTATCGGTGGTGTTCAGAAAACGACGTGGCCTTTATTGACAATTGGGAGACGTTCTGGGGAAAGCCCGGTCTGATTAGAAGAGACGGCATTCATCCCACCCGGGTTGGTGCTGCTCTTGTCTCTAGTAATTTGGCCTGTTTTATTAGACCCTCCCCCTGACAACGCAGGGTCCAGGCCAGGATGCAGAGCTGCAGTTTAAGATACTTCTCTGCTGCTTCTCGAGGACCAACGCCTGCCAATAAAACTGTAGGATTGCATTATGTAATTGGCGACTCTAAAACTATAGGATTACATGATGTAATTGGCAACTCTAACCAGGTGCCTAGCAAAATAGAAGTGGTTGCAGTTCCCCGCCCTCCAAAAGTTCACCAGGTGCTGCGTTTTGGAGGCGTTAACCAAAATAACCTTGTGAAAATTAAAACCAATGCACATTTGGTACCAATAAGAGACCGAAAAATTAGATGCAGAGTACTAAATATACAATCGTTAAGCTCCAAATCTCTGTTAGTAAATGATATAATTACAGAGAGCACAAGTGATATTTTCTGCTTAACAGAAACATGGTTACAAGAGGACGAGTATTTTAGTTTGATGGAATAGACTCCGCCCGGCTACTTTAATCATCACATTCCTAGAAACACGGGCCGAGGCGGAGGAGTCGCAGCAATTTATAACTCCAGTCTCCAAACAAAAATTGAACCTAAGTGCAATTATAATACATTTGAAAGCCTCAAGCTTAGTCTGAAATTTCCAGAGAGAAAGCCAGTTGTGTTAGTGGTAGTGTACCGGCCCCCTGCTGGTGCTTATCTAGAGTTTCTATCTGAACTTTCAGATTTCCTTTCGGGATTATTGATCAGTCCAGATAAATTCATCATAATCGGTGATTTTAATATTCATATGGATGTTGAAATCTTGTTGGAATCTTAAATTAGCTTTCAATTCTCTTCTAGAATCAATGGGTATCTCACAAAAAGTGGACAAACCGACGCACTGTTTTAATCATACTCTCGATCTCGTTCTCACCTACGGTGTTGAGGTATTATTTTAGCAGATGTTTGTCTGATGAAGCTATTGCTAAATTTAAGGAGGCCATTGCGCATTTTACGACAGCGGAAAATAGTGAAGCAGTAGAGGCCAGTGGCCTGGGTTCTACCTCTGATGTTGATTTTCTTGTTAGTAACACTGCTGATTTCTTGCATTCAACTTTAGATGAAGTTGCTCCTTTGAAAAGGAGGGTTTCTAGCCACAGGAGCTTAACTCCCTTGTATAATTCAGATATCCACATGTTGAAACAAAACGTGTGTAAAATGGAAAGGAAGTGTTACTCTTGTAAGTCTGTAGACTCCTATCATGAATGGAAAGATATTCTAATAGTATATACAAAAGCCATTCGCAAAGTCAGAACAGCTTATTATTCAACGTTGATAGAGGATAACAAAAGTAACCCACGTTTTCTGTTCAGCACTGTAGCCAGGCTGACAAAGAGTCACAACTCTGTTGAGCCGTGCATTCCTGCAGCTCTCAGTAGTGAAGATCTTATGAGCTTCTTTAACAGTAAAATCACGAGAATTAGAGAAGAAATCAACCAGCCGGTTGTGGGTGTTTCTTCAGCTTTAGCGACTTCCCTAGATTCTGACTTGTCTCTAGACTGTTTTGATCCTATAAGATAAGATAAGATAAGATAACCTTTATTATTCATTCCATGGGGGAAACTCCTGTGTTAGCAGCAGTACACTTAACATATAAACACACACACACGCATGCGGGGAAGGGGGGTAAAAATTAAAAAAGTAAAAGATATATATAATTAAAAAATATGGACAGTATATACACAATACACAATATACATAATGTAGTCGAGGTATAAAGATAAAAAAATATAAGATAAAAGAAAAAAATAGTGCAAAGGAAGAAAAACAGTGCAAAAAAGCAGGTAAACAGAGTGTGAGGTAGACAGATGTTGCATGGATATTGCACATATGATTATTGCACAGAGTCATATTGTTGCGTTATTACATGATATTATTGTCCGTTAGCTACAGTGATCGGCCAGGTTATAGAGTCTGATGGCAGCGGGGAGGAAAGACCTGCGATAGACCTCCCTGAGCTGACCTCACTCGTCAATAGAGCTAAGTCAACCACATGTATGTTAGACCCCATCCCGACTCGACTATTCAAAAATGTTTTTTCTCTTATTGGTACGACAATACTAGACCAAATCAACCTAAACTTAGGATATGTACCACAGGTTTTCAAAGTGGCAGTAATTAACCCTTTACTTAAAAAACCTTCTGTCACGATTCAGACAGACGACCAGAGGACCACAATTGCGTCACACAAGAAGGTTTATTAATCCTTCAGGGGAAAGGGAAGTTGGGAGTGAATGAGGGCTTCAGGGGGTCCAGGGGGTCCCGGGGGTTCAGGGGGTCCACGGTGTTCAGGGGGTCCAGGGGGTCTGTGTGTGTGTGTGTTCCCCCGGCAGCGATCACGGGAGCTGGAGGATCCGGGCAGTCCTGGGGGAAACACACACACACAACAGAACAGGTGAAAACGGAGCAGTAGTGCAGTCGAGGGCAAAGCAGAAAGCATAGTCGGGGGCAGAAGGCAGGTCAACATTACCGGGGCAGGAGATCAGAGTTGGGGTGGAATCCAAGTCCGGGTCACAGATGGGAGTCAGAGAGACAAGCAGACAGGCAGGGTTCCGGTGCAGGTTTGCAGACGATCTGACAAGGGAGAGCTGAAAGACAGGGCTTTAAATACTGGGAGAGGTTAAGTGGAGAATGCAATACAGCTGTGCAGGTAAATCAGAGCAGAGTGGGGGCAGGTGGAGCTAATTGGATAGAGGGTCAACGGGTGGAGTGACAGGGCTCATGACACCTTCTCTTGACCCAGACACCTTAGCTAATTATAGGCCAATTTCCAACCTTGCATTTGTATCTTAAATTCTGGAAAAGGCAGTTTCAAGCCAGTTATGTGACTATTTGTATAGAAATTATCTGTTTGAAGTCTTTCAGCAGAGACAGCACTGATTCAAGTCAGGAATGACCTCCTTATGGCCTCAGACAAGGAATTAGTGTCCATATTGGTTCTACTGGACCTCAGTGCTGCTTTTGACACTGTTGATCATGGCATTTTACTGTACAGGTTAGAGCATGTTGTTGGGATTAAAGGGACAGCTCTACGTTGGTTTAAATCATCTACCTGACAGGTTCCAGTTTGTTCATGTACATGAGGTTTCTTCCGAACAGTCAAGGGTCTGTTACGGTGGTCCGCAGGGTTCAGTGCTAGGGCCAATTTTGTTCAGTTTATACATGCAGCCATTGGGAAGTATAATCCAGAATCACGGCATACACTTCCATTGCTATGCTGATGATACGCAGCTCTATTTGTCTATGAAGCCGGATGAAACAGAACCGTTAGTTAAACTTCAGGCATGTCTTAGGGACATCAAGGACTGGATGTCCAGAAATTTCTTGGTTCTAAATTCAGATAAAACAGAGGTTATCATTCTTGGTCCAGAGCATCTTAGGAAGGAATTAGATGGTGTTGCGATGGCTTCCAGTGCAACTGTAAGAAACCTTGGTGTTGTTTTTGATCAGGATTTGTCGTTTAAACCATATGTTAATCAGGTTTGTAAAATACCGTTTTTCCATTTCTATAATATTGCAAAAATTAGGAAAATCCTCTTGCAGAGTGATGCAGTAAAACTAGTTCATGCATTTGTATCTTCTAGAATGGATTACTGTAATGTGTTGTTAGCAGGATGTCCAAGGATGTCCAAGCTGAATAGGCTCCAGCTGATCCAGAATGCAGCAGCACGAGTACTGACAGCAGACCCGGCTGCAGAAACAAATTAGAGGGGGGGCTTTACATTTTTTCGGTGGGGCATACTTTTTCAACTTACATTTTATCTGCCTCAGGCTGCACAGTGGCTCTGTGGCCACTCCTACTGTATTGTCAAATCATTTTCTCTCAATAAAACGGGCAGTTCATCCCAAAATATATAAAAAAAAACAATACAGTAGTATAGTGCTGTCCATTTATTCCAATCAAAGTCAAACATTTATGTAACAAAGAACAGCAACGGGGGCTGTGGCGTACAGAGAGAACAGCACCATACAGCCGTCTCCTCCACTCTCTCCTCCGCCGTCTCCTCCACTCTCTCCTCCACTCTCTCCTCCACCGTCTCCTCCACTCTCTCCTCCGCCGTCTCCTCCACTCTCTCCTCCACTCTCTCCTCCGCCGTCTCCTCCACTCTCTCCTCCTCTGTAGTCTCTGCTGTCACTATCTCCCCTAAGTCTCCCTTGCCGTCTTCTCCACTGTCTTAGCCACTGTCTCTTCCACCATCTCCTCTGACCTGGCAACCTTTTTAGGGGGCTGACTCTTTGCTGCCCAGAATGACAGAATGCTCTTTTGCTTCTTCCCTGACATCTTTGAAATAGACAAAGGCAAACAGTAAAAAATAGGCACACTTTCTGTTCATCGTTTACTCTTTACTCTTTAGACTAAAACTATAATCCAGTGGCGGGCCGTCAGGGCCGTCTAGACCTTCTCTGAAGGCCTAACTATTATCAAAATAATGAAAAAATATGGTGTCTTTAATAATACTTTAGTAAACCTATTGTTAGACTTGTTTATTTACTTTATTTACTTTACATTGAGTTGAGTGTGTGGCTGTGGCTTAATCCACAGACATGTAGCTCTGTTTCGTTATGGTTTGTGGAGAAAGCACTGGCTTATAATAGGGGAGAGCTGCTCTCCAAGCTCAAATAACATTATACACAGTTGTGGGCTATTTGGGTAGACAAACTCACATATGAGGATTGGAAGAATACATGATTACTTTTTTCTAGGGCTGTCAAGCGATGAATTTTTCTTTAATCGTGATTAATGGCTGAATTTCAGTAATTATCACATATTTGCATGTATAAAATTATATTATTTTGCATTTCACAACAGTTTTTAAGACCATATTAACAATGTAAAGCAACTCTTACCAGTGTATGTTGATTGGGAATCAAATGAATGCAAAGAAAGTTACTTTATGAACTCACCTCCAACTCGTCTGCAACCTGTGCGTGCCCGCGCATCCACGGAACGAGCACGCAGCGGGGAAAAAAAAACTGCCCAGCAACAAGACATACTATTTTCTGATTGGCTGGTAGGTCGCTGACGCGGGACCGCTGTAAACTCAGCAGAGAAATCCTCCTCCGCCCCGCCCGTTCAGTTTTAATTTCTGTGCGCTCGACTTTATCACTTTTCAGCGTGAGAAATGTCAGGTGTGGTGGGTGAGCGTGTGAACTGGTTGAAATGCGTGTGTCTCACCCTCAATGCGTGAGAGCTTTGAATAAACAGAGAAATGTGCTTTTACTCCAGGGCGGGCACGGCTGACTCCGTGGGCGGGCACGGCCCCCCAATGCCCGCCCATGCCGCCGGGTCTGACTGACAGGAATCAGCAGGAGAGACCACGTCTCTCCAGTGTTAGCGTCGCTCCATTGGCTACCTGTAAAATTCAGAATCCAATTAAAAATGTTATTACTTGCGTATAAAGCCCAAAACGGCTTAGCTCCTCAGTATTTACAAGACCTGATAGTGCCTTATGTTCCTGGCAGAGCTCTCCGTTCTCAGAGTGCAAGTTTACTCGTAGTTCCTAGAGTATCTAAATGTAGATTTGGAGGGTGGGCGTTCTGTTATCAGGCACCATTACTATGGAACCAACTTACAATCTGGGTTAAGGAGGCTGACACCACCTCCACCTTTAAAACTAATCTTAAAACCTTTCTGTTTTGTAAAGCCTATAGTTACCCTGCGTTCACACTGAAAGCGTCACGGGCGTCATAGGCGTCTGGCTGCCATTCATTGTCTATGAAAAACGGGCGTCGAGAGGCAGCGGGGGCGGCGGGAGCGTCGGGTGGCAGGCGCGGCGCGTCAATTTAAAAGTTGAAAAATCTGAACTTTATGCAAATGAGCAGCGGCGACGCCGAGGCGTCGTCCAATCACACACGAGAACTCTCAATGCAGATTGTACTTTCATGTACTCACAAACGTACACTCATTCACATGCGTACAGGAGCAGAGCTGTCACTAACACACTTATTTTATCAGGAATTAATAGATTTCATCCAGCAAAATGACATTTTGCTGGTTTGACTGCCGTTTTACCTGAACTGATCACGTGAAACATGTATCTGATGGGTGAGGAACTGGATGGTCCCAACGATTTTATTTGCTACATTGATCCAACGAAAAATAATTAAAACCCGTGCTTATTAATCACAAAACACAGGTTAAACATCATGACCAAATCCGCTCCGACCCGGTGTGTCTGTGATCAGCGCAGACAGTCTGCAGCTTAGCCTGATTTATGGTTCCGCGTTAAATCGACGGCGTAGCTGACGGCGTAGGGAAGCGGTGCGGTGTGCGTCGCCGCGTAACCTACGCCGACGTTCTGCATTGGTGTGACGCGGAACCATAAATCAGCATTGAAATGATTTCAATAAATTAACCTGAAGCATGAATTGAATAGTAAGGCAACATAAATTATCTCAAAAGGTGCAGAGAACAGGGATGGTTGATGTTATGTTATCCAGCATTAACTATCCTTTAATAATGAACAAAACACCAGACTACTGAAAGCAGTGATGCAGATTTTCTCCTAATTTTGTCTTTGTCAATAAAAAAAACATTCTGTTCCGTCTGTAGTCTCACTCCACTACATACTATATAATACACGTGTTGAGCCACAGCTCAAAATGTATCCATTTCACAAAAAGGGCACTGAAATTTTAGCATGGCTACATTTCTGGAGGATTACTTTAGGTCACGTGATTTCAACAGTGTCTAAAACACATAAATACTTCCCTTGCAGTCGAATTGTATACTCTGATTACAACTGTCAATTTATCTTGAACCCCTTGTACTTGTCAATATGATTTTCCTTCCATATTTATTATTTAAGTATAGTCATTTGTTTATTTATTTTTCCCTCATTCTTATTTATTTATTTATTTATTTATTTATTTACTTATTTATTGAATTTCTTCCTTTCCCTTCATGCAATCTCACTTTAATAGGATGTGTGATTGTTTTCTCAATCTGATGTTTACGTTTACATCCGAGTTTGTCATTGTTCTTGTTAAATAAAGTTTTGAAAAAAACTAGGTCACGTGACTTCCGAGTTTCTTTCCGGCGTGAACAAAATATATGGCGGACCTTCCTTTTATTTGGGTGGAAATGTCTATATTTTAAGATAGATTGTGGCTTTAGCTTCCTTTTGAGAACTTTTCTAGCGACAAATGTGCACTTAATTTTCATAGTATCTATTCGGTTTGTGTATACGATCCGTAATTGTTTTGTTTCGAGCTATATTCTTCCAGTTCTCTGAAGTAGGATTACTACGTTCTTTGGTTGTTACGATGGTTGCTAAGGACGCTTTTAACAACAAACCGGAAGGAAGTTGATTTGAGGTCACGGACTGAGTTGCTCTCACTGGTTTATTTTTGTATAATATTTTTTTATTAATAATAAGAAAAAGGGACAATCTCAGAAAGAAAAAATAATACAAACCAACGTATAATAACAATAATACCTCTTGATAATTATGATAAATCTCATATTAACAACATCAAATATATTGTAGATTATGCAATCCGGTTTATAAAACATTTAAAAAAAATGTAAAGTAAAATAAAAATGAATCATGAATAATTTTAAAAAGAAAATGGTATAATTGATCAAATTATATTGCGAGAGGGCTAAATTATGTGAGAGTTGTGATAAGAAAGATTTTTTGCTTCAGGTTTGATCAATTTTGTCCAAAGGCAGTTTTAACAGGAATGCTTGCTTAAATACGGACAATAAAGGTTTAGATTTGCCATATTTGAACATATGTATATGACGTTTTAAAATGCCAATAATGCTTTTAATAAGATATTCCACACTTTTATTCTCAGATACATATCCATGTAAAACAATTTGAAGGGAGCAGGGGTCTATGTTCATGTATTTAATGCTCAGGAGGTTGTGCAAAGTTTTCCATAACATATTTGCAGATTAACAAAAAAGGAAAAAGCTGTTCTTTCAAGTTCATTACATATGTAGCAGTTAACACTGTTAACTTTAAATCCATGTCATATGAACTCGTTTGGCGGATAGATACCATGTAGAGTTTCTTTATATTTTGGTGGGAGGACAAATCTTATAAATGTTAATATTAATTTTATTTGATCTTTCCTTTCATAAATCTCCATAAAATTCCTTCAAACCAGACCAGGGGACCATGTCTTAAAAAAAATATCATTATATTTTTTTGTGTAGTAAATCTAATCCATTAATATTGATACACTGTAATTTATCTATTGGTTTGTTACTGGTCCTGTCTCTCTGCTGCCACCTTGTGGAAAGAAGTGATGCATTACATCAATTTGAAGATTGACTGAAAAAATATACTTATTTGACTATTACATAATATACTTGTTGTAAGCGCCATGTATAGCTTATAATTTACTTTATAGTTAACTCTTTTATTGCATGATATGCCTTGTTGTTCACAGAGAAGGAATATATTTCAGTTTAAGTTTTGAGAGTTATTATTTTATAGTTTAGTGATTAAGACCTAAATTTCACTACTAATATTTGTTTTGCCTTAATGGTTTCGGTAGTTTGGGCCAGTGGGGCTTCCGTAGCAGCTGATGTTTTGTTTTGATGCTTATGTCAGTTGAAAGAATAAACGAGTGACGGTGGAGCAACACAGCGTTTTATCGTTCTGATGACGGTTCTGTTGCCGTACTCAACGCGTAAAAAATCTCCTGTCGTCATTACCATTCATGAAGTGAGTAAGATGTTTGGTCAAAAGAAGAAAGAGTCTAAAGTCTAAAGATAGTCACTACATTAAGTAAAACGCTGTGCTCCGGGAACAAGACATCTGCGTTGCCATGACGACAAAACAAACTGACAGTCAAAGAACGGCATCTCACTCACAAAGCTCTCAAGTCTCACGCATTGAGCGTGAGACACACGCATTTCAACCAGTTCACACGCTCACACGCCACACCTGATATTTCTCACGCTGAGAAGTCATAAAGCCGAGCGCACAGAAATTAATACTGAACGGGCAGGGCGGAGGAGGATTTCTCTGCTGAGTTTACAGCGGTCCCGCGTCAGCGACCTACCAGCCAATCAGAAAATAGTATGTCTTGTTGCTGGGCAGTTTTTTTTTCCCGCTGCGCGCTTGTTCCGTGGATGCGCGTGCACGCACAGGTTGCAGACGAGTTGGAAAAGCAAAGCAAGGTAAATGGTAGGTAACTACTTCATTTATTATCATTCACTAGGTTAGTCATTGGCAAACTGTAAGTCTTCACTTATTGGGTGTCCTAATGTTGGTTTTATTAATTCAGCGATTAATTTTATTAATTTGCAGCATCCTTTGCCGGACACCGGAACCTGCAGTGTGGGAGTGAGGGGGGCAGGGTAACGGCCCCTTTTGGGCGGGGGAGAATGTTCGTCCCTCAAGACTCCTCTCCCTGGCCCTGCCCCTTCTCAACCTTTCCCCGACCCTGCACCCCAACCTGGGACTTGATGATTGGGCCGGAGCTTCGGGAGCTGCGTGCTGGCCTGCGGTCCCCACCCCTGGTCATCCCGTTGCTGGCCCCCCCTTCTCCTCCCTTTTCTCTCTTTTGTCCTGCAGGTGGCCGTGGGTGGCTTGTAGCTTGCATTACGGAGCACAAGTCTTTTCCTGACCCTGCACCCCAACCTGGGACTTGCTGATTGGGCCGGAGCTTCGGGAGCTGTGTGCTGGCCTGCGGTCCCCACCCCCGGTCATCCCGTTGCTGCTTCCACCTGCCTGCTGTGCTGTTGCCGTCCCTGACCCACCAGTCTGGCCCTCGGCAGGAGGGTCCCCCCTGATGAGCCTGGTCCTGCTCAAGGTTTCTTCCCTCCTAAAGGGGAGTTTTTCCTTGCCACTGTTTGGCTTAAGGTTTTTCTCCCACTAGGGGAGTTTTTACCTGCCATTGTTTATGTAATAACTGCTCGGGGGTCATGTTCTGGGTATGGGTCTCTGTAAAGCGTCTAGAGACAACTCTGTTGTATTAGACGCTATATAAATAAAATTGAATTGAATTGAATTGAATTCAGCGGCGGTTTTGTAGTCTGGCCTTCACTGATGCTTCGTTTATTGAGCAAAAAAAGAATAGGGGAAGCTAGTGCACCTGTTTTGTATGGAAATCTAATAATGCAAATCAAATTAAAATGAGTCACACTACCAAATAAACCACAATTTATGTGTGTTCTATTCGAAATAAATCCAAAAGTTGAGTTCATAAAGTAACTTTCTTTGCATTCATTTGATTCCCAATCAACATACACTGGTAAGAGTTGCTTTACATTGTTAATATGGTCTTAAAAACTGTTGTGAAATGCAAAATAATAAAATTTTATACATGCAAATATGTGATTAATTACTGAAATTCAGCCATTAATCACGATTAAAGAAAAATTCATCACTTGACAGCCCTAGAAAAAAGTAATCATGTATTCTTCCAATCCTCATATGTGAGTTTGTCTACCCAAATAGCCCACAATAACGTTATTTGAGCTTGGAGAGTAGCTCTCCCCTATTCTAAGCCAGTGCTTTCTCCACAAACCATAAGGAAACAGAGCTACATGTCTGTGGATTAAGCCACAGCCACACAGTCAACTAAATGTAAAGTAAATAAACAGGTGCTTATACTTCTAATGCAAGCCGGCAATATGTATAAACTCAGATAAGTCTAACAATAGGTAAACTAAAGTATTATTAAAGACACCATATTTTTTAATTATTTTGATCATAGTTAGGCCTTCAGAGAAGGTCTAGACGGCCCTGACGGTCCGCCACTGGATTATAGTTTTAGTCTGAAGAGTAAAGAGTAAACGATGAACAGAAAGTGTGCCTATTTTTTACTGTTTGCCTTTGTCTATTTCAAAGATGTCAGGGAAGAAGCAAAAGAGCATTCTTGCATTCTGGGCAGCAAAGAGTCAGCCCCCTAAAAAGGTTGCCAGGTCAGAGGAGATGGTGGAAGAGACAATGGAGAAGACGGAAAGGGAGACTGTAGGGGAGATAGTGACAGCGGAGACTACAGAGGAGGAGAGAGTGGAGAAGACAGTTGAGGAGACAGAGGAGGAGAGAGTGGAGGAGACGGCGGAGGAGACAGCAGAAATGGTGAAAAAGCGGCCATTAAGTGGAGCTGCCACCTATAGGTGCTCTTTTAAAAGTGAGTGGTCAGCAAAATGGCCATTCATCACCGTAGGCACCACCAGCTCCTACTACTGGTGCTCTGTCTGCAGACAGGAAAACTCCTGTGCCCATCAAGGTGTAACAGACGTGCACAGACATATTAAAAGCAAAGGACATCAGGCTAAAGAGCAGGCTATCCAGTCCACAAGTGGCATTACTACTTTTTTTGCCCCAGCTTCTGTGTGTGGCATAACAGCACAAGAGGCCAAGGTACATATGAAAAGTAAAAAGCTTGTGATAACGTTTGTTTGCATTTTGCGTAACATTGTAGGTTATTATAATAATAAAAAAGTAACAAAACACTTAATACTGCATGGAATGTTTATATGATTTGGTGCTTAAATTCATCCCTTTCTGTTGCAGACAAGGAGAGCTGAAGTAAAAGTGGCTGTGGCAATGGTGCAGCATAATGTACCATTTGCTGTCTCTGACCATTTCAGCCCATTATTAAAGGAGTGCTTCAGAGATTCCACCACAGCACAAAATTTCAAATGTGCCAGCACGAAAACAACGTGCATAATAAATGAAGCAGTGGCACCTCATTTTAGGAACAAATTGGTCATGAAGATGAGGGACAATCCATTCACCTTGATCACTGATGGGTCAAATGATACAGGTATTGTTTTGATAGCCATTGTATACATTTGTTTGTTTTCCACACTTTCCAGTACCTATTTCTTCACAGAACATTTCAGTGTGGTGTGTAATCTTGTAAAACATGTAACTCATCATTGCAGGACAAGAGAAGATGAACCCGCTCACTGTGCGAGTTTTTGACAGTGATTCTGGAAAAGTTGTCCATAGATTTTTGGATATGTGCACAACAAGTGGGCGTAGCTGTGGCACAGCGGAAGTAATCTTCCAAAAAATGAACGAGGTCTTACAGAAACACGCCATACCTTGGGGAAATTGTGTTAGCTTATCAATTGACAACGCACCTGTGAATACAGGAGCAAGAAATTCCATTGCATCCAGGATTCTGAATGAAAATGCCAACACATACATCCATGGGTGCCCCTGCCACATTATCCACAATACCGCCAAAAAAGCTGGACTGAGGTTTTTGGAAGTAAGTTTGATCATGTATGCTTTCAGTGACCTATCAGTTGAGCTTAATCCCAGGTTAAATAGTTTGTTAAGCTGTGGTGTAATGAATCTGTGATGTGATTGAATGTAATGTCATTATAAAACATCATGTATTGCAGGTGACTGGATTTGATCCAGAGGATCTGGCTGTGGATGTTGGATACTGGTTTAAGGGTAGCACCAACCGTAAGGGTTACCTGTCAGGTTTGTGATTTAAACAGCACCAGTGTAGTACAAATGACATGAAGACTTTCATTAGACTGAAATTTAGGATGTTACATTCTTGTCACAGAATTCTGTGAGTTCCATGGAAGCGAGTACATGGAAATACTTCAACACATTTCCATTCGTTGGCTGAGCCTGGAGAGGTGTTTGACTCGCCTTCTGCAGCAGTATGAGCCACTCACCAGCTACTTCAAGTCATTAAGTAAGCTGCATATTTCACTGACACAAATGCAAGATTACTACAAGACTGAAATGTAAACATATTTGGTATGCACAACGTATACTTTTGTATATACAGATGAGAAACAACCAAGGTTTAGAAGGCTGGTGGGTGCATTTTCTAACCCATTAACAGAGGTGTACCTCCTCTTCTACGAAGCAACATTGCCAGCCTTCTCCACCTTAAACCTCCTACTCCAGAGAGAGAAGTCCTCAATCTTCCTTCTACATGAAGAGGTAAAATGGAAGGGTTGAGCTATGCTTCTGCAAATAATGTTCTGTACTTGGTCATTTTTTCATTTGCTCATACATATTGTTCAAATGTCATTTGAAAATCTTTTCTGAATTACAACTTTGTAGATGACAAAGTTCATCCGCAAGTTGTGTGCAAAGTTTCTGAAGCTTGCAGCACTGCAGAACCAAGGAGTTCATGACATCCAATACAAGGACCCATCAAACCAACTGCCAGGTAATATTCCCAAGTTTCTCATAGGCAGATACTCATACAATGTCCACCCACTGACCACAAATAGACTGTTTGTGAGAGTACTGCTCATTCAGTTATATGAGACTGATGTCCCTGATGTCATGGGATATAAATGTACGAGGGTTATGCAAATTAGCAGTTGTGGTTGTTCTTGGTTGCTAATGAACTCTGTTAAGGAAACGTATAGAAAACAACTATTATTGTGAACTTACCTGTTCCTAAGTGTAAAGTCTCTTGTTTACTCTATTTCTCTGGTAGGAGAAAAGCTGAACATTGGCTTCATTACTCGAGCTACGCTCAACAGGCTCCTTGATGCGGGAGACATTACCCCACAGCAGGTGGAGAGGTTCCAGCAGGCTGCGCTGGCATTTCTGTTAAGGGCTGTGGAGTATGCCATGAATAAGCTACCCCTGAGAGAGACCCTGCTCAAACATGCTAAGTTTGTTGATGTCCAGCAGAGGACAGAGTGTGGAGTGGAAGATGCTCTGTACTTTGTTGAAAGATAAGGGTTTCACATTTTGAATAGATTGTGAAGTTTGATGATCACATCTGAAAAACAAACCTTGTTGTTTCTCCTACTGTAGCTTTATCAATTCCGTACACATTGTGTTCTTTAGGTTTCCTGAACTGCTTCCATTCCACGGACCCCAAGAGCACGATCAGCTCAGTGAGGAGTTCCTGGACTATCAACTGATGGACATCCCTATGCCGCAAGACCCAGCCACGTTTGACACTGAGGCTTTCTGGGGGAATATGTCATCACTGAAGAACAGGGTAAGAAATATTCTGCACCATCTGACATACACATTTACTTTATCAACTTTATAAATGCAAATATTTAAGAGTGTAATAAAGCCTCCTTGGTACATTTTTTCAAAGGTGACTGGTTTGAGCAGATTTGGACGGCTGTCTGAGATTGCCAAACTGGTGTTAGTGCTTCCACACTCCAATGCAGATGCGGAGAGAGTGTTCTCCATGGTGGGGCTGAACAAAACCAAAACAAGGAACAGTTTGGCCCTGGATGGAACGCTCTCATCCATCATGACTGTGAAAATGGCTGGCCTTGAGCCACAGTGCTTTAAATGGGAGCCCCCTAGCTCTGTCATCAAGGCATCAAAATCTGCTGCAAACACTTACAACACAAAACACCATTCATAAACTGAAATCCACACACACACACACACACACACACAAATGTTGAGCACTGCTGTTGTGAAAAGTGTCTTACTTATTATCCATTTGTTGTTAGGTTTTTTTCTTAAATGTATTAATAAAACAATTTATTTTATTTAGCTGGATTTGTCTTATTGGATTAACCCATTCTTTTCATTTTTATTTATGCTGGTCAATTATAAAACAGTATGTAAACTTGAACTGGTTTTTAAGTAGCAAAAATAATTGGGAGTCTAGATTGGGCCGAGGGGCCGCTGCGGCCAAAACACACAGAATTTCAAGTCGCACCAGCCCTAATAGATGCAATCTCACTCCAAACTTTTCATGAAACTTGAGAGCCCTGCACTCACCTTCTCGTAAAACCGAGACAACAAAGATGTTTGGTCTGAAGAAGATGACATCCATTTAAGAAAGCCCAGTTGTGCTTTGTGTCATAGACCATTTCAAATTGTTGAGTTAGAAGGAAGAAGCAGAGTAAAGATGTCGGACGAGGATGACAGTTACGAGGCTATCGCAGAGAGGCGCAGTACCGCAGTTAGTCACAAGAGGGCGCCAAAACCCACAGAAAAAGCGCTAGAAGAGCAAACAAGCCGGCAAATAAGTGCAAGAAGGTCAAAACTCTCACAGGTGACTTCAAAAACGAACAAGATCACTGCACTAATGAAAGATAATGAGAGTCCAGATGTTGTAAATGAACATTTAAATGAATGCACAAAACTACTACAAGAGTTTATTCACGCAAACGCAAATGTTCTTTTGCTGTTGCCCAAAGATGAACATGAAGCAGATCAAAGATTCTGGTTTGATCCAAAAAGACAAGAAATCAGCAGATTTATGACAGAAGTCGAAGAATGGGTAGCTGATACAAGGCAAAATCAGCATACAGACATGAATAACTACAACAGTGTAAATGTGACTAATATTCCATCATCCAAGAAATCTAGTCACAAAAGCAAAGCAAGCAGCCGCTCATCAACGTCGTCAAGAGCCTCATCTGTAATGTCTGCACGACAAAAGGAACAAGCAGAACGTGCCGCCTTACTCGCACGCGCAGCATCTCTGAAACAGAAACAGGAGTTGGAAATGGAAGAGTGCAAGTTAAAGGCAAGGATGGATCAGCTCAAGATTGAAACAGACATTGCTGTATCTACAGCCAAATTAAAGGTTTTCGAAGACTACGAGAATGAGAGCTGTAACAATGATGTCACTGTTCTTTCTGTGGCAAGTTCAGCAGATCAACGGCCACCAAATGGCAGGCAAGAGCCTGAAGTAAGTCATGATCTCACTGAAAGGTCAAACATAAATCATCAAGCGAAACAAGAGGATTGCATACAACAAAAGGCTGACAGATGTAATCCAGTAAACTTGTGTGAAGTGATGCTGAAACAAAATGACATCACTGAGATGTTAGTTAAGCAACAAAGACTGTCACACTTACCTCAGAGAGATGTGCCAGTTTTCAGTGGCGATCCACTTGACTTTAAGTCATTCTTAAGAGCCTTTGATCATACCATTCATGACAAGACTGATAGTGAGAGTGACAGGTTATATTACCTTGAACAGTTTACCAGAGGTGAACCGAGAGACTTAATCCGAAGTTGCCAAAACATGAGTCCATCTCAAGGCTACAGTGAGGCAAGGAAATTGCTGACTTATCACTATGGTAACGAACTTAAAATCGCAAATGCCTACATGAACAGAGCTTTCAGCTGGCCACAAATTAAGCCAGAAGATGCTAAGGGTCTTCATAGTTTTTCCTTGTTTCTCACTGGCTGCGATAATGCAATGCAAGATGTCGACCAGCTCCAAGAAATGGAGCATCCCACTAATCTCAGAATGATTGTTTCCAAGTTACCATACAAGATGAGAGAGAGGTGGAGAGTGACCGCCTTTGACATCCAAGAAACCACAGGAAGGAGAGCAAGATTTTCAGATCTGGGTCGGGGGTCATGTTCTGGGTATGGGTCTCTGTAAAGCGTCTAGAGACAACTCTGTTGTATTAGACGCTATATAAATAAAATTGAATTGAATTGAATTGAATCTGGTCAGATTCATAAACAGACAAGCTAAAATAGCCACAGATCCTGTGTTCGGTGACATAAAAGATGTTGAAGATAAAGGAAAACTTCATCCAAACGTGAAAATGAACAGAGAACCCAGGCCGAAAGGGAGTACATTTGCCACAAGTGCAGCACCAGCAGCCACAAGTGGAAAGTCACCTGAAAAGGGTAAACACTCCTCTCATTACACAATCGATGCCTACCAGCAGCCATGTGTCTACTGTGAAAAACAACATATGTTGTCAGAATGTCACAAAATCAGAAAACAGCCTTATGATGAAAGGATAAAGTTTCTTAAAGGAAAAGGTCTGTGTTTCTCATGCCTGACACAAGGCCATATGAGCAAAGACTGTAAAAAAAGAGCTTCATGTGAATATTGCTCAAAAAGACACCCAAGCCTGCTTCATTTCACAAAGGAAGAAGGTAATGAAACAGATGAGATTAGTCAGAAAAGCAGCACTGAAAGTACTACGTCCAGTAAGCCGGTACATACCTGTGGAGCAACCGGGGCCGGAAAAGACAATAGAGTCCTGTCTATAGTGCCTGTGTGTGTCAAGCTAACGAAAAGTTCTAAGACAATAGAAACATATGCATTCATGGATAATGGAAGCCAGTCTACGTTCTGCTCGGAGAAGCTGATGAGACAGCTGAACATTGAAGGCAAGAAGACTCAAATCCTGCTTCGCACGATGGGGCAGGAAAAGGTGGAGCCAAGCTACTATCTCACAGGATTAGAGGTTTGTGGCTTGAAAGAGAACATTTACATTGACTTGCCTGGGATTTACACACACAAAGACATTCCAGTGTCAAAAGACAACATTCCAGTGCAGAAAGACTTGGAAAGCTGGCCACACCTCCACGGAATCGAACTGCCACACATAGACGCACACATTGGTCTTTTAATAGGATGTGATGTTCACAAGGCCATGGAACCGTGGGAGGTTATCCACAGTGAAGATGACGGTCCATATGCAGTTCGCACAGTTCTCGGTTGGGTCATCAAAGGACCTCTCAGGCGAAACTGTTGCACATCTGACAGTGAACTCAGTGTTTCTGTTAACCGTATCTCTATTGCTAGTGTGGAAAACATGCTGGTGCAGCAGTTTAATCACGATTTTCCAGAGAAAGCCAGTGACGAGAAACAGGAAATGTCAAGAGAAGACATACAATTCATGAACAGTGTTAATAAGACTGTTAAAAGGGTCGATGGACACTACAGTATAGGTCTTCCCCTGAGAAACAAATCTGTCAAAATGCCTAACAACTACAATATGGCTGCACAGAGAGCAGAAAACCTGAAAAAGAGACTTGTGAAGAATGAGGAGTTTCACAGAGAATACACAAGCCACATGTCTGACCTGCTCAGTAAAGGATATGCAGTCAAAGTGTCAAATGAGAATGCTGTGTCTGAAGATAAGAGAGTGTGGTACATACCTCACCACGGGGTGTACCACCCCCAAAAAGGGAAGCTTCGTGTAGTTTTCGATGCTGCAGCTTCATACCAGGGACAGTCATTAAATGGAGAACTCTTGCAAGGTCCAGATCTAACAAATACACTCATCGGAGTGTTGACTCGGTTCAGACATGACTACATTGCATTGATGTCAGACATAGAAGCTATGTACCACCAAGTTAGAGTACCACCAGAGGACAGCAACCTTCTACGATTCCTCTGGTGGCCAGATGGAAACTTGAGTGAACCTCTGCAAGAATACAAAATGGTCGTGCATTTGTTTGGGGCCACGTCATCCCCCAGCTGTGCAAACTTTGCACTTAAGAAGACAGCTGAAAATGCAGCAGACACAGTGGCACGTGCTGCAGTTGATGCAGTTATCAACAATTTTTATGTAGATGACTGCCTGATATCAGTGCCTGATGAAACACAAGCAGTTGATATGGTCAGGGATTTGACAGCACTGTGTGAGAGTGGAGGATTCCATTTAACCAAATGGATGAGTAACAGTAGAGCCGTCCTTGTCTCCATACCTGAAAAGGAAAGAACAAAGGAGGTTAAAGATTTGGACTTGAGTCATGAAGCCTTACCTGATGAGAGAGTTCTAGGGGTGAACTGGTGCACAGAGGCAGATGTTTTCAAGGTCAGGATAAATGCAAAACATGTGGCACAGACAAGACGCGGCATCCTCTCGTTTGTGAGTGCTATATATGACCCTCTGGGTTTTTTGTCACCTGTTATCCTACCAGCAAAAATCATCTTGCAGGACCTATGTGGTAGAAAAGTCTCCTGGGATGAGGAAATCCCTGCTGAACTGGCTCAGAAAACACAAATGTGGCTCTCTGACCTCCCAAAGCTTCATGGGTTCACAGTGGACAGATGTTTGAAACCAGCTGGATTTGGAACAATCACATCTGCACAACTGCATCATTTTGCAGATGCGAGCGAGAAAGGATATGGTGTTGTCACCTATCTTCGCATCACAAATGAAAGAGAGGAAAACCATTGTTCATTCATCATTGGCAAGTCCAGAGTGCTGCCGCTGAAACAGACAACAATTCCGAGACTGGAATTAACAGCGGCTGCAGTTGCTGTTAAGATGGATCGACTCATGAGAAAGGAACTGCACAAGCAGCTGGAAGAGACTGTGTTTTGGTCCGACAGTACCACTGTTTTAAGATACATTGCCAGTGAAAATGTCAGATACAAAACTTTTGTTGCCAACAGAGTATCACTTATCAGAGACAACAGTGAGCCACGCCAGTGGAGGTATGTCAACTCTGAACTGAACCCCGCCGACCATGCCTCCCGAGGGATGAATGCAGACACGTTCACAAAGTGTCAAAACTGGATTGGCGGACCACAGTTTTTGAAAAGGGACAAAACACATTGGCCAGCCTCACCAAACATGAAAGAAGTAGTCACAGATGATGTTGAAGTCAAGGCCACAGTGAGTGTGAATGTTACAGATGTGCAAGAAAATCCACTTAACAAGCTCATTTGTTATTATTCAGAGTGGCATCATCTGAAAAAGGCAATTGCCTGGATGGTGAAGCTCCAGCAACTGCTTCAGAAATTGAGTACACATCGGAAGTTGCTGACATCACAAGCAAAGTAGTGTTTGTGTCAGGAAAAGAAAACTGAAAAGGTTAAAAGCCAAATGAAGAAGTTCAAGTCAACTTTAAAGGGATATTTGCTCACAGCTGAAGATGTTGCACAAGGAGAAGTTGAGATCATCAAGTTTTGTCAAGGTCAAGGCTTCAGTGATGAACTTATGGCTCTTCAGAAAGGGGACAAGCTTAAAAGGAGCAGTCATATTGTGAAGCTTGATCCTGTTGTGGAAAATGGGATTTTAAGAGTTGGAGGAAGGTTGCATCGGTCTGCGCTGCCAGAGGATGGTAAGCATCCCATGATACTTCCTAAAGATCACCATGTCTCTAATTTGATCCTCAGACATACTCACCAAGTGACAGGACACTCAGTACGTGCACATGCAGCGATTCAAACTGGTTGGAGATCATTTGCACACATCGTACTGACTTTTAAACTGCATGTGAACACCTTAAGTCAGTCAAGTAATCTGATCAGACTGGATTTCTCAACCCGCTTGCAGCACCTAGATAAGCCAGTCGCAACCGCCTTGTTAATGCCATGTGTACGGAGACATGGATATTACAGTCTGCGCATGCTCGAGAATTTCCCCCGGGTGGGGTTTTCCCCCGGGGGAGTGGATTCACCTGGAAGTGAAAGGAGACGACGCAGGACGCAACGCTGCTCAGTAGTAGCTCCCTGGGGTGTCGTTTGACTGCTTCAGGGGTGTCGTCAAAATATTTCCTATTCTGACATTTCATATATAAATACTGTATTTTCGCGACCATACGGGCGTAGCCTCAGTCTTGTGTCATATTTCTGTATTTAAAACACACACGGCGCACCGACCGAAACGGCACACACACAAGAACACACACAAGAACACACACACAAGCACAGGAGTGTGCGTATTTAAAAATACAGCGGGAGCAAAACTTTGTTTGATTGTAGGCTACTTTATTTCAGTTTTTACATTAATCAAACCCATTAAGTCTCATCCTCTGTTTCTGCATTAAAGAGCTCCGCTAAATCAGCTGTGCCAGTCCGAATTCCTCGCTGTCAGAGTCACGTTCCGTGCCGTGCGGTGCCTCGGAAATGCACGCTTTTGCAAAAGCTCGCAAAATAATCCCAGCAGACACGTTAGCCCACGCATCAACAATCAATCTGCAAACTGTGGCATAAAAAAAACAAAATACGCCGTACCCTACGCCGTAGGCTGCGTCTATTTAACGCGGACCTAATGCCGCGTTCCATTTATCCTCGGAAGTGGGGATTTCCCAGTCCCCAGTCGGAATTTTCAACTGGAACGCCCCTCGAAGTGGGGTTTCCCACTGGGAAAGTGGGAGAGTCTTCACCACCCCCGAGTTACCATTCCAAGATGGCTGCCATTCCCAGTTCCCACTTCCGATTTCTGAGGTAAATGGAACGCGGCATAAACTCCGGAGCCGGCAGAAAGAAATCTCTAAATTTCGGAGCAAATTTCTTAACAGGCGTAGCTACAACTGTTAGATTTAATCTATTAAACCAACATCTTCCTAAATGATTTATTTCAGCCGGCGTGATTCTCAACAGAGCAGCGTCCCAGAGAGAGTTTCTCTCCCGGGGCTGACGGAGCAGCTTGACCCGGCGGACACGTCTCTTCTCGGGCTGTGAGCTGAGGTTGCTCCCCGGGAGCGGCGGCTATTCTCATCTCCGAAAACATCGGGTCAAATTTCTTAACAGGCGTTATTTGGATAAACTGAGCCCCGGTTGCGGATCTTAAGGTTACCTTTATACCTGAAAAAATATTAAAACTTAATAAAGTGCAATATTAACAGCGCTACAGCTGAAATTAAAACAGCTTTTGGCTCTCTGCTTCCTGATCAGGTTAGGGATGAAAACGAGGGGGAGTAGGAGAAATGGGACAGGAACCTGGGCCAAGTGCCCTAGATCTCAAGTGCCCTAAAATCTCCCCCTTCTTTTTTCAGGGGTTAGGGAAGAAAAGAAGTGCGAGTGGAGAAAAGAAGGGCGAGTGAAGGAGAATTGGGATTGGCCCTTAGAATGCACTTTTTCCTTGTTGTTAAGCGGAGGTCAACCGGAAGTGGCTCTTTGTTGAAATGGTTACCATGGTTACCTCGGGTACAGCGCCACCTAGCGTCACGGAGTCAGCCATGCTCTGGTTACAGTGGTTTATTCAATCTGATTCAGTCTGATCTCAGAACAGCATGTGTGATCAGATAAGTTGATCCAATCTTCTGCATGTCATTATCTGATCAGATCTCCAACCACCTTGAATCGCTGCATGTGCACGTACTGACTGTGGAAGGAATTACACACTTTCTAAACTCCGAGAGAGATTCTGGATTCCACAAGCAGATTCTGCAATCAGAAAAATACTGTCAAAGTGTGTAAGATGCAGGAAGATTTCAGCAAAACGTGGTGAACAGAGAATGGCAAACCTGCCACAAGATCGGCTGACACCTGACAAGCCACCATTCACCAATGTGGGCATAGACTATTTCGGGCCCTTCGAGGTTAAACAAGGACGGAGCACAGTTAAGAGGTACGGTGTACTGTTCACATGTCTTACTGTCCGAGCCATTCATCTAGAAGTTGCTCATTCACTTGAGACCGACGCCTGTATAAATGCATTTAGGAGATTTATCGCCAGGAGAGGTCAAGTGTCTGTTATGCGGTCAGATAACGGCACAAACCTGGTGGGAGCAGAAAAAGAAATGCGTGAAGCACTCAAAGGCTGGAATCAAGCGAAGATCTCAGAGGCGCTCATGCAGAAAGACATTACCTGGATATTCAACCCACCAGCAGGCTGCCATTTTGGGGGCATCTGGGAGAGACAGATTCGTTCTGTGAGGAGAATTCTCATCCAGATCCTCAAACAGCAGTCTCTTGATGATGAACGCCTCCATACATTACTATGTGAAGTCGAGGCGATTGTCAATGGCAGGCCAGTAACAAGAGTGTCAAGTGATCCGAATGATATTGAAGCTCTTACACCTAACCACTTGCTTCTTCTCAAGAAACAGCCAGCACTTCCACCTGGAGTCTTTGAGAAGGAGGACTTGTATGCCAGAAGAAAGTGGAAACAGGTCCAGTACCTGTCTGACATCTTTTGGAAGCGCTGGACTAAAGAGTACTTGCCTCTTCTGCAAGAAAGACAGAAGTGGTCAGTAATCAGGAGAAATCTCAAGCCAGGAGATGTTGTTCTCATAGTCGACGAGACTGCACCAAGAGGATCTTGGCTGATGGGAAAAGTTGAAAGAACAGTTCCTGATTCAAACGGACTTGTCAGACGTGTATTTGTCAAAACTAAAACTAGTGTGTTGGAAAGGCCAATAGATAAGTTATGTTTGTTGCTTGAAATGGAGTAAATGTGATTTGAGCTTACTTAGTTTGGAGCTAAGTGTGGATTTGAAATGTACAGTTAATATGTGTTAATAGTAAGTTAATAAGTTTGAGTTTGAAAAAGTCAAAGTCTTAAATTTGAGATTACATGACACTTAAAAATGTAATTGTTATGCCCAGCAGTAACAATTAGGGGCCGGAATGTAAGCGCCATGTATAGCTTATAATTTACTTTATAGTTAACTCTTTTATTGCATGATATGCCTTGTTGTTCACAGATAAGGAATATATTTCAGTTTAAGTTTTGAGAGTTATTATTTTATAGTTTAGTGATTAAGACCTAAATTTCACTACTAATATTTGTTTTGCCTTAATGGTTTCGGTAGTTTGGGCCAGTGGGGCTTCCGTAGCAGCTGATGGTTTGTTTTGATGTTTATGTCAGTTGAAAGAATAAACGAGTGACGGTGGAGCAACACAGCGTTTTATCGTTCTGATGACGGTTCTGTTGCCGTACTCAACGCGTAAAAAATCTCCTGTCGTCATTACCATTCATGAAGTGAGTAAGATGTTTGGTCAAAAGAAGAAAGAGTCTAAAGTCTAAAGATAGTCACTACACTTGTTACGTATTTGACTGCAATTTGTGTCACTGAAAAATATACGTTTTTAATGTTAAGTTGTTATTCCTCTTTTTGTCTATTTTTTATTTATACAGTGATTTGTCTTTACAGTAAGTGGAGGCTAAGCATGTACATATAAAGAAGATTGTTTAATGTAAATGTGGGTGAGAGGCTGGTTGTGACTCTACTAATACTCAAACCTTACTTATATAAGTCCTTGTATATACATTTCACCCAGCCCTAGAACAGAACCAGTAATCATATGACAAGTAATAAACTTCACAGATTCATCATCGGGGCTTTGTCTGCTGGAAGAACATGTGGACATTTGATTAAAAATACATAAATTAAAGAAACAGCAATCTATAATCTGATTTTCCAGTTGAAATAATGGCATCAGAACTACTTGCATCAACCAAAGAGAAACCCACACAGCAAACACAGATGGCTGAATTAATGCCATGTAGGAAGCAGTTTTCAGACACTTTCTTAGGTGATTCATTTGGGTGCTGTAACAACTCTGTCTTATTTGATTTGTATCAATATGTTCACATCTGTAAATATTGGCTCATGCATGTAAACCATGTACATATATATATATATTTTTTTTAATATTCTAACTTTTATTCAATCTATTGTATTTATTTTTTACTTTATCTTGAGAGACAAAGTTTACTGAATCAAATTCCTTGTTTATTTGTACAAACATGGGGAATCAAGTTGATTCTTATTCCATTTTGAATTATGGATTCCAAGGATTTATTTACTTTTGTTGTTCCAAGTCCAAACAGCAAACACAAAAATTAAATACGTAGGAAAAAACTACTTTTTTTATTCATGAAATGGAGCCACGTTGTTTGGACAAGATGGTAAAATATTGCTACCTGTAATAGGCTACGTATAAAGGAATGTGTTGACAGCCTGCCCCGTTTCCTTGACCCTGTCATCTCAACACCAACACAGTAAAACACTACGGTGAAGCGACAGGGCCAAAGAGGGAACATGTTGAATAATGCGGTTCTGATATTCCAACACACTGCAGGACCTGATGTTTTTCAGAAAGTGGCGCCAATATACTAAAAAACTAATAATCAACATCCGCTGACACAGAGAAGAAGAATAGAGCTCCGGACCCCAGTGACCTGTTCCATTTCCAGGCCCATTTGGGCACGAAAGAGAACTGCTTATAGAGGTCAAAGGTCATGGCACAACCATGAACTCACAAGTGTGTGAGTTAACCACGCATTTAAACCCAAAAGATAAAGAAAACCATGTTGCTAAACTTCCTGACCCGTACAAAGCTCTGAGAGGACTTTTTAAAAGAATCAAAACTGCACCGGAGTTGCTAGACCTCCAATATCCCGACATCTACGACTACCTGATCAACTTCCCTTCGTCCTACTGATTCTCTTAAAAATGACAAAGGCCTGGGGGGTTTAATGGACGCTATGCCCTGGATTTGTGAACAACGTTCAGCTTTGGACTCTGTCAGCAGAAAACACAAATCAATGAGTGGTTCAGCAATAGTTCCTATACAGGACTGTCTCAGAAAATTAGAATATTGTGATTTTCTGTAATGCAATTACAAAAAACAAAAATGTCATACATTCTGGATTCATTACAAATCAACTGAAATATTGCAAGCCTTTTATTATTTTAATATTGCTGATCATGGCTTACAGCTTAAGAAAACTCAAATATCCTATCTCAAAAAATTAGAATATTCTGGGAATCTTAATCTTAAAAAGTAAGCCATAATCAGATATATTCAAATAATAAAAGGCTTGCACTATTTCAGTTGATTTGTAATGAATCCAGAATGTATGACATTTTTGTTTTTTTAATTGCATTACAAAAAATAAAGAACTCTATCACAATATTCTAATTTTCTGAGACAGTCATGTATGTAATTGACAGCTTTAGTCAGACCTTTCTGTTGAGTGCCATCCATGATATAATGTGTGTTTGCACCGATCCCGTTAACGTACATGGTATTTGTGGAGCACGTCACGTTCATGTAGCAGCTCTGTTTAAATGTGTCCCATCAAGTCGGGTATCATGTAAACGGCTACAATCAGACATTACAAAGGACACTTTAACGCAAATTGCTGGGATTTGACCAACGACGCGTCTCCACGCACTTCATTGTATCGACCACTAGACGTCAACTGGAGCACTGCGTCATCGAAGCCTCCAGCAGGGAAAGCTTTTCTGAATCAAGCGTCAAAGCTCCAACAAAGCCTTGATATGTCGTCACTCGACTGCAGATTCTTGTAAAATCCGTTTTAAAATAGCCCCAAATCAAATTAACTTTTTAATTGTATGAAATAACCCTATTCTATTTGTGAAATGAACCCTCGTTCAGTCGAAACAACAAAACACGAGGCTACTACCAGTTGTTTTTCAGTAGGAGGCGCTAACACACAAACTACTCACCAACAACCGTTTACACCACGAGAAGAAGAGCAGGCCCGCCCCTGTCCTCTAACACGTCCTCAGACAAGAGCTATAAGCAGCATTCAGTAGACCTGAGACACTATGAACCAACGAATCCAGCAGCAAACATGAGCGGACGAGGAAAAGGAGGAAAGGGTCTCGGTAAAGGAGGCGCTAAGCGTCACCGTAAAGTCCTCCGTGACAACATCCAGGGAATCACCAAACCCGCCATCCGCCGTCTGGCTCGCCGCGGGGGTGTGAAGCGTATCTCCGGTCTGATCTACGAGGAGACCCGCGGTGTGCTGAAGGTCTTCCTGGAGAACGTGATCCGTGATGCCGTCACCTACACCGAGCACGCAAAGAGGAAGACGGTGACTGCCATGGATGTGGTGTACGCGCTCAAGAGACAGGGACGCACCCTGTACGGATTCGGGGGTTAAACCATCTATCAACCAATCAACGGCCCTTTTCAGGGCCACCCACTCCAACCATAAGGGCTCATATACCGCTATACTTTAATACTTTATACTTTATAGTATGTATTACATCGGAATATGATTATCTATAATAAACATCAAACACATTAAATGTCATCCTCTGGCCCACTATAAACATACAAACTTTGTTCCTTTCCAAGTGCTCACTGGCAGCACTTGTGTAACTTCACCACACGAGGCCAAGCAGGTAGAAAGATACTGGTCCTGCAGCGGCGAGTCAACTCGTTTGAACCAGCAGTCCCTGGATACGATGAGTTTAGCACCAAGTGTAATAAGAATATGACACAGTCAACCAAACACCGCTGGGTCATTTCAGTCCAGCTCCACTTTCTCCACATCCTGTTCAGTCTGGCGCTTTACATCTGCTGATTAAAGTATTTACTGTTTACTGATCTACGTTAGGAGCACGATGTCATTAAAATAGAAACTGCTCTGATGTAATGGTCCAAACATCACATAAAACTGAAAACGAATAAAATTCAAATGAGAGTAAATACAGTATAAAATAATTAGGAAGGCGTGCAGGTGTTGTATCCTGGAAATATTTAATTTAGATTATTATAGTTTTTCAAGTGTTGGATAAAAATACTGAGAGTATTTTATTCATTGATTTAATGTATTTTCTTTGTCTACGCAATGAGGGTTTACGTCACTGAGTAGCGGGAAAAGAGAAGAAAAGATACTCGTAACGTAACGGTCGGTTGTGTGTCGATACCCAGCTGCTCCAGAGAGAACCGTAAAGAAAATACGTGCAGCGTGGGACAATTAAAGTTGCAAAACAGAAGACGGAACACACTATTAACGTATTGTGAATAAAATACATATAAGATAAACATACTAGGTGTGTTAAAAGCAGCAGCTTCGACAGCGGCTGTGCTGCGTCACCTCCCCGTCTGCCGCCGTCCAATCACCGACATGCTGAACAACCAGCGGAGTCTCGACCAATCACAGAGGAGCGACGGTGCAGCGCGGTTTGCCTGCAGCTGCATAAAAGCAGCCTCTCTGACCGAAGCAGCTCATTCGTTTCTGAAGAAGGAAACATGCCTGAACCCGCCAAGTCCGCGCCCAAGAAGGGCTCCAAGAAAGCCGTGACCAAGACCGCCGGGAAAGGCGGCAAGAAGAGGAGAAAGAGCAGGAAGGAGAGCTACGCCATCTACGTGTACAAGGTGCTGAAGCAGGTCCACCCCGACACCGGCATCTCCTCCAAGGCCATGGGCATCATGAACTCGTTCGTCAACGACATCTTTGAGCGCATCGCCTCTGAAGCGTCTCGTCTGGCTCACTACAACAAACGCTCCACCATCACCTCCAGGGAGATCCAGACCGCCGTGCGCCTCCTGCTGCCCGGGGAGCTGGCCAAGCACGCCGTGTCCGAGGGAACCAAGGCCGTCACCAAGTACACCAGCTCCAAGTAGACCAACACCCAATACAAACCAACGGCTCTTTTCAGAGCCACACACCCAATCCTGAGAGCATTAAACTTCCAGCAACATAACATGAATAGTAAATAATCATTAGTCTGGGGTTTGTAACAATTTGCTATTGTTTACATATACGTTCATTGGAACTATTATTTTACATTGCAGGAGAGTTGCTACCACGCATGAACAGGTTGGGCTGTTATCTTATTGACTCGTGTGCTAAAACTATAATAAACTATAACCCACATGGGTTGAAATAAGAAATTCTGTAGTCAGTGACTCATGAAAGACAGAATTGTAACAGGGTTAAGGATTAACTCTAAAATTATAAATCCACAAAGGTGCAAGTAATGCATGACAGAAATCATTTATTCCATTCAGCATTGTTAAAGCACATCAAATACCTTCTGACATGGTTGAGCTGAATGATTCTAATTAAAATAATTGTACCAGACAGTAAAAAAAAATTTTTTCAAAAAAATTGTAAGATGGTTTATTGGTTGAACATCAGTATTAATTTGTATAATTTTAAGTTACTTAAAAATGTCTCAACTCCAATGACTGCTTGACTAAACTGTTTGCGAGGTTGGACTTTGTTCCCTCTGAGTCTAATTTAAATGTGTGTTTAGGACATACCTGTCAAACTACTGTATTTTACCTCTTTCCCACCGTCCTCCCGTATTAGTAACTTCCTGTTTTATAATATTTTTAAAGATCATTCCTGTGCCTCTCTTAACTGAATTGTAACCGGCCTTGTGAGAACTGCCACCTGCTGTAGTTTGGTTCTGGAGAGGTTAGTGGCAACAACTCAGAGATGGATGGATGTAACCAGAGAAGGCTACTGCCAACAAAGCAAAGACTTTGTTTAAATATCTCTGAAAATGGGATACCAAATGTACTTCCTTAAAGGGGAGCAAGATGGGGCAGAGAGCCACATGAGTTAAAATGACAAATTAAAAATGTAAATGTTTCACTTGAAGACAATCAATGTGTATATTAATTGAGAATATTTAAAATAAATGAATGTGCTTTAATTCCCTTTTGTGTTTTCATTTAGGCTTTATTATAGGAATAAGAATGTCCACAGCATTTCAGTGTCAACAAAAATCGGCCTATCAGGCTATGAGCACATCGTTGTAGTTTGTAGATGTTTGACAGGTCGTTATTTTAGATTTCTTATAAACCTGTCTCAAAATGTAACATACTGGACCTCTGTTGGGATGGAGGGATTGCTGGCAGTGGAAAATGTCCCTTATTTTTAAATCCAAGACTTGACAGGTATGGTTTTAGGATGTGTAAATACACGCGTGCACACAGACGGCCTCGCGGCGGCGAGATAGCAGCAGCTACTGCCTGACCCGGTTCTGTACAGGTAAGCTTCAGGACGTTTGGCGCTGGAGTGAACGGGTGAAAGACTTCAAAGCTTCCTGAAGCTTCACCTGCCCATCACAACCAGCATCTTTGCTGGTACCGTATATATTTGCTGTGTCGTATTGGGTTCAACCAGCAAACACAGAAGCCCCCACATCTCCATATCAGTCTTAGTTTAGTTCTTTCTTTTCATTAAACGCATGTTTATTGATCCATTCATTAAGAAAAAACTTATGTCAACATGGCCACCTTTTCCCAGTATGTTTCTATTCATTTTATGCAATGTAATTAAAACTTTGGAGTATTTGGCAGAGCAAAACAATCTTGTAATCCAGTTTTGATTCTTTTCCACTGGACCTGATAGAAGGTGGGATGAGAGGAAGTTTCCTTTTACATTTTTAAAAGAGAAAAATGTTTCACAATTTAAAATTTGTGATTAATATATCTTTATTTACATAGGAGACTGTCACTTCCAAATTCAAGATAACCAAGCAGGTATATTTAAAAAAAAAAAAAAAAAAAGCAGGCTATATCCACAACTTTTCATGTCATAGAATGGAAACCAAGCAAGACTCAGTGTGTGACTCGGTGACGCGGTTCAGACCTCTGCTGCTCCTGATTGGTGGATTCTGCTCTGCAGCGAGGCCCCGCCCCCAGGATCGAGGCCCCGCCCCCATGATCGCTGTTTATTGGATAGAATCTTTTCAAAACTCCCGCCTCGTTTCTCTCTGTCCTGATTGGTGCGGCAGGACTCGTCCCGCGCTCTCCGGTATTTAAGGAGGTTTTCCGCTGCTGGAGACACAGTTTCTCTTGACACCAGTTCCAGAAAGACATTATCAACATGAGTGGCCGCGGAAAGACCGGAGGGAAAGCCAGAGCGAAGGCCAAGACCCGCTCCTCCCGTGCAGGACTGCAGTTCCCAGTGGGTCGTGTCCACAGACTGCTGCGTAAAGGCAACTACGCTCAGCGCGTCGGTGCCGGCGCCCCCGTCTACCTGGCGGCTGTGCTGGAGTATCTGACCGCTGAGATCCTGGAGCTGGCTGGAAACGCTGCCCGCGACAACAAGAAGACCCGCATCATTCCCCGTCACCTGCAGCTGGCTGTCCGCAACGACGAGGAGCTCAACAAACTGCTGGGGGGGGTCACCATCGCTCAGGGCGGCGTGCTGCCCAACATCCAGGCGGTGCTGCTGCCCAAGAAGACCGAGAAGGCCGCCAAGGCCAAGTAAAGCTGCTGCTGAAGAAACCCCGAAACACAACGGCTCTTTTAAGAGCCACACACTCCTCTGAGAGACATGATTACCAGATAACAATTACTATGGGATTTTTGTGCTTGTTCTCTCACATAAGTCGCTTTGGATAAAAGCGTCTGCTAAATGACAGTATAGAACTACTAAAGATCAATCCACTATAAACATAATACAACGACACAAAATTTAAAGCACAAAAGGTTGTGGAGCATATGCAATTTCTGCAATCTGCATTTACTGGAAACTAAATTGTCTAAATAGAAGAAACGACCAATAACTACGTCTAGAGATGCGAGATGACTGAGTGCAGATTATTTAAAAAAAGAAAAATTTTAACATTTTGGATTATAGTACTAACCAGTTCATCGGTTGTCTGCTGGCTGAAATGAGGCTCTGTAATTAATAACTTATTTTCAGAGGTAATTAAATATAAAAAATATATAAATAGCATGTTTGTGAAATGATTTACTTTCTCTAAAGGAAAATGTGTTCACTGGTGTTGCTTCAGAAACTTAGAAGTGACCTGTTCAAATCCAAATGTCTGTCTGTTAATCTAATGTGGAAATACATAATTGCTCTTTTTGAAATCGGAACTGGAAAAATCGGAACTGGAAAAGGAAATGATAAAATATATTACTACCGATATTTCAGTAGATGTCGCTAACACACACACGGAGAATACCCCTCCCTGTCCTCTAACACGTCCTCCAAAAAAGTACACAATATTTTTTCCTTACCAGTATACACACTATAACTACCCAGCTACTGGGGGTTGGTTTCTAGTGATTGGAGTAAATAAACTAATAAATAAAATGGATAAATTAACTAACTTACACAACCGGGACAGAGAGACAGCAGGGGGCGGGGCTCCGGACTAGGCGGGAGTTTTGAAAAGATTCTATCCAATAAACGGCGCACATTGAGGCGCGAGCTCGCTCCCGGGGCGGGGCGGGGCTGCAGAGCAGGATCCACCAATCAGGAGCGGAGGTCTGGACCGCGTCACCGAGTCACACACTTTAAGAGCAGCGAGTCTCGCTTCTCCCAGCATTACTGTCCTGATCCTCAACCAGTCGCCATGGCCAGAACCAAGCAGACCGCTCGTAAGTCCACCGGAGGCAAAGCCCCCAGGAAGCAGCTGGCCACCAAGGCCGCCCGGAAGAGCGCCCCGGCCACCGGCGGAGTGAAGAAGCCTCACCGCTACAGGCCCGGTACCGTGGCTCTGAGGGAGATCCGCCGCTACCAGAAGTCCACGGAGCTGCTGATCCGCAAGCTGCCCTTCCAGCGGCTGGTGAGAGAAATCGCTCAGGACTTCAAGACCGACCTGCGCTTCCAGAGCTCCGCCGTCATGGCCCTGCAGGAGGCCAGCGAGGCTTACCTGGTGGGGCTGTTCGAGGACACCAACCTGTGCGCCATCCACGCCAAGAGGGTCACCATCATGCCCAAAGACATCCAGCTGGCCCGCCGCATCCGCGGGGAGAGAGCTTAGACCGTCTCCCCTCTAACCCACAACGGCTCTTTTAAGAGCCACCAACATCACTACTAAAGAGCTGTTTCCATCGATCTCATTAATAGTTGCTACATTGTTACAAAGCACAACATGATTCCCTCAATTAATAGTTCAGCTCTTCCGCCATTATAATTAATTACACCTGATGTGAGCAGTATAAGATCTTAAAAATGCCTTAGCGTATAATTTTCTTTGTACTTATCTAACCTACATTCCCTGCATCTTCCATCTTTCAGTCCTTTATTTTACATATTTATGTAACAAAAGACATTTTCAAGTTTTAAATTCTGTAAATTTCACATGAAAAAAGATAACTATCACAATAATCATGAAAATTGTACATTCATTTGAGTTTAGTGGAATTTATTAATAATTGGAGGATGAACAATGGTGAAAAACATTATTTTCATGTTTATATTTATCTGTTTTTATACCACTGTCATACCAAAACGTTTTTTTTTCCCCTCTACAGACATGTACTAATCCAGTAGGTTTCCATTGCTGTGCTGCTGTACTCTGACATTTGGGTTAAATAAAAGTTGTTTTTTTTTATCAAAACATTTCAAAAGTAGAAAATGACTAAATTTGATTCAAAGTGCTCAATATATTAAAACACTGATGGACTGTGTCCAATTTATGACTTGAACTGTAATCAAGAAAGAACAGGAAATATCAGCGTTGCAAACCAAATGACAACTGACAGGATACGTAACTGACTTGAACTTATAACAATGTCATCAATAACACATTTGCAGTTGCATGAGTACCAAAATATTTTCTTATAAGAAAACAATATTTCTTATGTGACACAATTTGCCTTTTAAGGAAGATGTGGTGGCTCTTAAAATACTAATACTCTTTAAATACTAAGATACTGCAAAAAGTGTCCTTATCTGTTAAACAGAACACACAGTAATATTGAATAACTGCCAGATATTGAAAGTTATCTTGGGAAAGGAATGGGCAGGAGCACTGATTCTTTGTACATTTGGCAATTCTACAGCCATGAAATCAAAATAAATCCAGGCAGCTTGAATGTGATTACAGTAATGAATAATGAGTAATAAGCCACATTAAAAAATGCTGAAGTCCATGAGTGAATTATTGATTAAAATACTCTGAAATGTAGTGGATTAAAATGTCAACTACAAATAAAAGAGAAATGGGTTGAAACCTGGTTCTTTTAAATTCTTTGAAACTGTTATTTTACTTTTGTGTAAAATAAAATAGTTATGTTCCCTTGAATGTACATTTAATATATTGAAGGTGCAATGTATTGTTGAAAAAACCAAACTGATAGGAAAACAACTCTCAGGATGAGGTGGTGGCTCTTAAAAGAGCCTTTTTGATTTTGTCCAGCAGTGATGCTTCACTTCTTCTTGGGTGCTGCCTTCTTGGCTTTGGGCTTGGCCACCTTCTTTGCAGGGGACTTGTTGGCTTTGGGGGCCTTCTTCAGCACCTTCTTGGGGCTCTTGGCGACCTTCTTGGGGCTCTTGGCGACCTTCTTGGGGCTCTTGGCCGTCTTCTTGAGCGCTGCGGGCTTCTTGACCTTCTTGGGGCTCTTCTTGGCCGCTGCTGGTTTCTTGGCTGCTGCGCTCTTCGCCTTCTTCGCTGCTGCGGGTTTCTTGGCGGCGGGCTTCTTGGCTTTAGGAGCCGCTTTGTTCACGGGAGCTTTTGCCTTCGTGTCAGTGTTCTTGCTCATCTTGAAGGAGCCGGATGCCCCGGTCCCCTTGGTCTGGACCAGGGTCCCCTTGGTCACCAGGCTCTTGATGGCGGTGTTGACGCGGGCTTTGTTCTTGTCCACGTCGTATCCTCCGGCGGCCAGAGCTTTCTTGACGGCGGCGGCGGACACGCCGCTGCGCTCCTTGGACGCGGCCACGGCCTTCACGATGAGCTCTGCCGCGCTGGGGCCGGCCTTCTTCGGCTTGGACACCTTCTTCTTGGCGGCTTTGGCCGGAGCCGGAGCTGGAGCTACTTCTGCCATTTCGAGCTGCTGCGAGAGTCACTGCTAATGGTGAGAAGCCGGAGCTCCGACGGAACTTAAACACACCATGAGAACCGTGGAGACTCAACCCGCAGCGCCGCTCCCGTGTGCAGTCGGCGGAGTCTCACTTGTGTTTTCTCCTCGTCCTTTAACGGGTCAGAAATCAGTGTTGGAGCGTCGTTGCAGGCTGACAGAGGAGAAGCTGACAGCGGACTAGTTTCTCTTCGTGTCCAGATACTCTGGAAGTCCGATGTTCTCCGCAGTTTGTTTGTGGGGGTTTAAAACTTCGTGGAGTCGCTGCGGAGCTCGGGGCCGATCAGCAACTTTCCCCTCTTCTTTCTCTCCTAAAATGCTTTAAAATACACAAACTTTCCGAGAAAAACACATTTCTAGCTGAATCATATGTTTGCTCGATGAACAAAAAGAACAACAAACATCAGTTGACCTTAATGTTTCGTTAAAGTGAAGATGATGTGGCAGCAGCAAACACACTGATGGAGGAGGCTCTTGTGGCGGTGACTTCCTGTCAGGTTTCTGCTGAACTACAATGTGGTTCAGTTGTTTTTTGCAACTTCTTAACTTCAAAATCCTGAACTTGCACTTATGGATGTTGAAGTTAAACATATCAAGAGCTGTTTGACATGAAGCTCATTTTAAAACATTTCATACGCAGGTCATTATTCAATTCATAAATCCAAATGTCCAAACAAGCATGAAACATAAAAAATACACGAGAACACAACATAAGACCAGCCCAAAGCTGTTGAAATAAATGTCTTATGTTTGCTGCTTTGTAAGAAATTAAATTGTGTTAAAGCAATGTATAGAAGCAGGCAACGTCTTCAACAACCGTGGGTCTCCTGCTCTGAAAGCATGATGTGCATGTCCCCCCCCGGGCCCCACCAGCCTTTCACTAGGTCACCTGAGACTGTGAAGGGTTCAGGTGGTGCGGAGAGCTAAAAGGTCTGAGATGTTTGCAGGATAAATAATATGCATAAATAATACCACACTCAACCAGAAGAGGGGATTCAGGAATAGGATGGTCTGTCTGAATGTCTCCAACATAATATGTGAACAAGGTTCCCGGCCTGGTAACGAGCCCTCATTTAGAAAATAGCGTCATGGCTTTGTTACGCCCACAGAGTGCAAGCTGACCCATAGGGTGACATCTTTTAGAAAATAATTTATTCTGAAATAACAAATAAAAATGGAAATGTGAGTCGGCTGATCGTCAGTGGCTTTTACTGGTCCCAGTGTTAACTGCCAACTCAACTTATTTGGACCAATACAAATGACAATATAACAATAACAATATAATAAAAAAAATCACAGTATTATATAAAAATCTCAATATTTAAAAATACGCTAATAACAATACTTTCACTAAATATTTTCATTTAAAATCAATAGGCTAATAGAATCACAATAAACATAATATAGGTGGTTATGAATAAACGTAGGCTATTAAAAATGATCAATTCTATATAAGGGTAATGAAAGTTCTCATCCTATATTTATATTATCTACAATTCTTATTATTATCTATATGAAACAATTGCCACATTGACATGGGAGAGATATTATTATTGATGTAATTGTTGTGTAACAACAATTACATAAATAATAATTGATGTAATTGTTGTTTATTGTTTATTGTTGTTTTAATTTGTACTATTGGTACAAATTACCAATAGTAATTCAATATTACTATTGGTAATAGAGAACCAATCTAATATTGAATTAAATATTCAATATTTGTGAATATTTAATTCACAAATAGCTTCTGACGTGGTCTATATAAAGAATATAATTATTCTTATATCGAATAATTAATTTACTTACAATTTTTAAGTTGGTACTGCAAATACACCAAAGAATTAAATATTACCGATGTTAGCTAAAAGAAGAACAGGTCCTCTGTCTTTGGATACACAGAAAGACGTGGAAATGCTTCCTAAATAATATTGTTTAACAGAAGTAAGACACCTTGCGTGGCTATGTAAGATGAGGGAAATAATGAAGTAAATGAGGTCCCACAAAGTCTTTCGTAATAACAGATAGAGAATTGTCCAAACTTCTGACCAGACCAGACCAGACCAGACCACCTGGCTGGCTGCCATACCACACCTGCATCAACCAAACAAAACTTTGGCTTTAAGTCTTAAAATAAATGTTTAAAAAAGTAAATTGATTAAGAAAAAGGTTTCCACCTTAATCATATAACCGGAGTATGTAATCAGTACACACACAATTATTATGTTTCAGTAGATTTTAATTTAGTTTAAGATAAATGTGATACTCACAAAATACATGTTTTGTTAATGAATTATTACTTTTGTTGACTTTCGAGTCAATTTTTGGTATTAAAATGGTATTTTATTTTATTCTGTCTAAATTTATAATAAGCAATTACAGAGAAGCAAACAATGACATGCGGTTTCATCTGGGACTCGTTACTGGCGCAACCGACGTTGGGCTCATTATCCAGTTGAATGGAGAATGAGCAACTGTTTTACTGCGTCACTGATTTTTTAAATAATATTTTCAATGTTTCCAGAAGATTATCAATACATCCGCCAGCGGAAACTTAACAGCGGACTGCTACATAAACAAAAAAAATAAATACTCTTTCAGTTTCCATCGAGGTATTATATTTTATTTTTATAACAAACATTTGGGCCAACTTTTAACACGGCTCAAAAGTAATGGTAGAAATACAATTGATCAAGTAATGTATAAAATTACTTGATGTTCCCCTAGGTGCATAGAATTGTTAATTTTTTTTATTTTCTTTATTTTTCCTACATTGTAAGTTCTTGTTTTATCTCTACATATTTTCAATTTCATACTTTTGTTGCATGATTTCTGTATTGCCATAGTTCATTCCACATGATTGGTCAGTTTCAAATGCAGGTGTTCAGGTTGGGAGTCCTGGGTGGTTTTTACTTAGTAGACCCAGAAGACAAAAGCTTGATGATACCTCCTATAAATTATTCCTTCATGGGAAATTGATATAGATTTTCGAAATTAAATGCTTGAAATTTAATAAAAATCATTTACTTGTTCATTTGAAAGACCACTCCAAACATCAAATGTACCAGATAACAAATAAACAAAAATTATATTTGTTGAACGCAGCCATATCAGGATTTAAAAATACATGAAGTTACTAACTATTGTGTCCCAGTAGGTGGCACTATAACACAGAACGATCTGGTATCAGCATCCTTTATTGAGTAGAAGAATATTAGGCCCGCCCTTGTCCTCTACCACGTCCTCAGAAAGGAGGTAAATAACGTGGTCAACGTAGTTCGAGCTCAGTTGTTGACTAACTTCATAATCAACATGAGCGGACGAGGAAAAGGAGGAAAGGGTCTCGGTAAAGGAGGCGCTAAGCGTCACCGTAAAGTCCTCCGTGACAACATCCAGGGAATCACCAAACCCGCCATCCGCCGTCTGGCTCGCCGCGGCGGGGTGAAGCGTATCTCCGGTCTGATCTACGAGGAGACCCGCGGTGTGCTGAAGGTCTTCCTGGAGAACGTGATCCGTGATGCCGTAACCTACACCGAGCACGCAAAGAGGAAGACGGTGACCGCCATGGATGTGGTGTACGCGCTCAAGAGACAGGGACGCACCCTGTACGGATTCGGGGGTTAAACCATCTTTCAACCAAACAACGGTCCTTTTCAGGGCCACCCACCTGATCTGAGAGCATATTACCAACATTTATACGCACATGTTTTTGGATAAAAGTTGTCTTGATTAATTTATTCGATCCCAGGAAACAACCAGGACAAACATTTCTATCAGACTTGATGAAGTCTACCTCTTAAATCACTCGGGTATGTTGAAAGATAAGCATCCAAATGGGTTCATTTTCATTGTTTCTGCATCTATTGATTAAATTAAAGCGATTCACGATCGACAAGAGTTGTAACTATTCTGTTGGTCCACGAAGGTTTACCTACTTGTATCTGCTTGTTTACAAAGATTCATAATGTGGAGTTGCTACAGTGTTTTAAATGTTGCGTTTTCCAGTGCAGGTGGTTTTAAACGGCTTTATTCAGTTAAATGTAATAAAGGACAGTTAAACAATGAAACTGTCCTTTTTTGTTGCTCGTTGAGCCTGGTCATATTAACGAGCTCTGCACTACAAATGAGACTCTTAAACTCCTAGGATTAATTCGCCACTTTTTCACAACCTTCTGAAAACAATCTCACAATACAAAGTTTGTATTTATAGATGTATTTGCTAAACAAACGGCGCATTTCGACAGTTTCCCGCTCTTCTTTCTCTCCACTGAGAGCTGCCCACCAGTTTAAATGAAGACAAACTCAATCTGTGACGTCAGAGCCACTGGACCAATCACAGACGGGAGACTGCGCTGTTATTTTTGCATGTGGAGGGAATGAAATCAGCCTCTCTGACCGAAGCAGTTCATTCGTTTCTGGAGAAGGAAACATGCCTGAACCCGCCAAATCCGCGCCCAAGAAGGGCTCCAAGAAAGCCGTGACCAAGACCGCCGGGAAAGGCGGCAAGAAGAGGAGAAAGAGCAGGAAGGAGAGCTACGCCATCTACGTGTACAAGGTGCTGAAGCAGGTCCACCCCGACACCGGCATCTCCTCCAAGGCCATGGGCATCATGAACTCGTTCGTCAACGACATCTTTGAGCGCATCGCCTCTGAAGCGTCTCGTCTGGCTCACTACAACAAACGCTCCACCATCACCTCCAGGGAGATCCAGACCGCCGTGCGCCTCCTGCTGCCCGGGGAGCTGGCCAAGCACGCCGTGTCCGAGGGAACCAAGGCCGTCACCAAGTACACCAGCTCCAAGTAGACCAAGACCCAATACAAACCAACGGCTCTTTTCAGAGCCACACACCCAATCTGGAGAGCATGAAACTTCCTTCAGCCGTTTAACATGATTAGTAAATAATCATTAGTCTGGGTTTAAGAATAAACTTTAAAATTATAAATCCACAAAGGTTAATGTGTGATTGAATCATTTATTAATTAAATATTGTTAAAGCACAAATAGCTTCTGACATGGTTTAGCTGAATTATTTTAATTAGACAATTGTATCAATATCACAGTAAAATTAATTTGTTTATCTTCAAAAATTGTCCGATGGTTTTGTTTTCACAACAACATTGAGTAATTTTTATAAATTTTAAGAAGTTTCAACTTCAATGACATATTGTTGACTGCTTGACTAAACTCAAATATCCTGATCTGACACCAATGCGCTTGACTCATCAAGCATACAACCAGTGAGTTGATATTTATGAGAAAGTGAATGAGGTCATTTTCAAGCATTCTTATTTTTTTATTTTCTGGTGGCGTTTTATCAAAAGTGCTTCATTTACATGGCAACATGTTTTTTTTTCTTTTAATATAATTCTAATTACCGGACCCGCCACCCCACTCTACGTCACATCCTAGGTCACCTTTGTACAGAATCACTACTCCGGCACTTTAAAACAAACATGTACATTTTTTTTATTTTAACATTATTTGTTCTTTTGTATTGCACAATCACCACAACAAATTCCTTGTGTTGTGTGTACTTGGCATAAACGTCTTTCTGATTGTAATTCTGATTCTGTAATATACCCACATTATTATTATGTATATGTTTAATATTACTTGCATTAAGTTTAGCTCATGATTGTGTTGAAAATATGTGTGTTGTCTGATAGGAAAAGGTTTGTTTATTGTTTGACCAAGGTGGTGCTGCAGTGTCTAACTCTCAATCAATCATCAATTCAATCAATCAATCAATCAATCAATCAATTTCATTGTATTATCCCCCAGAGGGGAAATTCACTTTACAGGGGCAGATTCACCAGCAGAGGGCGTGTTCACTACACTATTTTTGGGAATACATGATGAGAACGAGAACACACATTTGAGTGTGAAGATGTGTGTGTGTGTGTGTGTGTGTGTGTGTGTGTGTGTGTGTGTGTGTGTGTGTGTGTGTGTGTGTGTGTGTGTGTGTGTGTGTGTGTGTGTGCGTGTGTGTGCGTGTGCGTGTGTTGGTGTGTGTGTGCGTGTGTGTGTTGGTGTGTGTGTGTGTGTGTGTGTGTGTGGCGTAACGATAAGTAATACTTATTTCTTGCTTTCTGCAGGTAAGAAAGGAGAGTTATAATTGTGTACTTGATGGGTGAATGTGTAATGTGTGATTTTCTGGTTAGAACATAAACGTTATGTTACACACGTGGATGGAATAAAAGGACAGGCTCCATAAAGAATTATAATAAAATATGGGGTGGGGGTCTGTTTCAACATATTCATGTGTCTATGAGCCGGTAAGAGCCCGGACTGGTCGTTTATAGTTACAGTAATAGATAAATATGTAATGTGGATACAATTCCTGTTAATGCTGATTAACAAAGGCAAGGCTTGGATGCATTATACTGTAACAGTAAAAATTAACTACTATCATAATTCATCACTTTGTAAAGTTGGAGAATTGATGAGATGATCGGGTAGTCTGCCATCCATTGTGCTTGCCTTTGATGCACAGTAGTCTCATGAAACAAATTAAAAAAATATATGATAATCTGTTAGAAACATGTTCTGTTGATTTGGGATACTTACCTGATTTTTGGGAGATGCTTACCTGATCCCGTGTTGTTTATCTGTGGTACCGGCTTTGTAGCCACAAGGCCACAAACCAACGATAGCTCAGTTACTTGCTCTTAGATTAAATTATCAGTAGGGACTTAAAGAGCATATTGCAGGTTAGAATTTTTTCAAAAATTATACCTGACCTTATGTGAAAATGACTATGTGAGAAGTTAATGTAGGATTTAATATGTTTTACAAGACATAAGGGCACGTATTCAGAGGAAAAAGTGGCTGATTTTAGCCAAGCTCCTACAAACGCTTTTTTTTTTTCGAACACCGCCCATCTGACGCCCATCTGACTGCGCAGACCCCGTACACACGTAGCCGGGTATCTGCTTAACCGAAGATATTTTCCTACGCTTGGACCTGTCATCCACATGAAAACGCAAATAAACGAATGTTTAAAAAAGACTCCGGGCAAAGGGAAGATTTTTGAAAACTCCGTTTATGTAGATGCGTGTAGACAGAGACAGAGAGCAGTTCTGCGTTTTCCAACGTCACATTATGCTCCAAAACAACAACAAATCTGCTCTGAGTCTGACGTCTAACGTGCGACCCAGAACTACAGATGATCCACCATCTGTCCTCCAAGCTATTTATTAAATAAATGGTCTCTGCTCTGGACAGCCGCTTACTGCGTTACACCGACGCAGAGCCTACGCCGTAGGGTACGCGGCGACGTGCAGCCCTACGCCGTACCCTACGGTGTAGGGCTGCGTCGATTAACGCGGCAGCTCCGCGGCGGACACGGGGGGACTCGAGCTCGTTACCAGAGAAGGAGACGCCGCTCCCGGGGAAGCTGCGCCACAGAGGCGGCCCAGACGCCGGAAGACCAGATGATCTACAGGTTTGGAATGCTTATAAATGTGGTCGAAAACGCAGATCTTCGGTTAAGTGTGGAAGGTTTTTGTTTTTAACAACGATGTAATGTGGATACAAAATATTAAATTCGGTTTTAAAAATACCCGGCTATTTCGGATGCATTTAATCAGAAAAAAGAGAAGATAATAAGCTTGTTTTCTGTTTAGAAAGTACAAACGTAGACAGATTACAAGTACTCACCCATTTTTAAGGAGTTTCGGAGTTTCTTTCAGGAGCACGGGCGGGGGCTGCAGTGAACAGTAGCCTATGGTGTAGGGTACGCGGCGCACGCAGCGTTCTGTGCGTCGCCGCGTAACCTACGCCGTAGGGTCTGCGTTGGTGTAACGCGGATCCATAAATAAGCCTTTTAAAAAGCGAGTTTCAGCTGTCAATCAAAAGAACGTGGGGGCCCTAACGGGTTCGTAATTATAAGGCTGTGGCCCGTCATATTGGTGTGAATACACATTCACAACCTCTTCAGTGTCACAACTAACATTAAGATCCATTATTTTTCCTATTGTTGAATTCACCGCGCTCCCTGGTGCCACGTCACTTCCGGTTCAGCTTTTTCAGATGCGGAAGTAAAATACTCTCACAAAAACAACTCTGGAGGTCACTGTAGTATATATTTATGTGTATTTCAATGAAAATTCAGTTCCTACATTATTTTCCTACACATTGATTCACAGGGGTCTCCAACCTGCAATATGCTCTTTAAACCTTAAACTAATTAGCTGCTGCTGCCTGGCGTCCTCTATGGACTTAAGGAATATTATTAAGTGGATACCCAGTTAAAGGAACTAAGTGAATAGGGTGGACAAGGGTTAAACAATAATCACCAATTTAATCTCAAACAAAAGATATACAAATTACAAATAATAATTTCTTATTATTGGAACAACAGAAACAACACAATAATTGAAGTATCTAATCTAAACCTTATGAAAATATCCTATGCTGAATTAACCCTATTTAATCCTATTCTAATGGTAACATGTTGCCCGGGGGTGGAGCTCTGGGTGATGGAGATGACAGAGTCCCGAACACAGATATATAACAACTATATATAACAGCATAACAAACTGTCTCCCCATGTCTGTCTTGGCTGTCTCCCAATGTCAAGATACGGCCAAGGATTTTGTGAAAGTCCCTGCTCCGAGTCCGGCTCATTATCAGACTCAGACGACTCAGCGGATTGTCTTTCTTCTCCTGACGCAGGCGTAGCCATTGTTGCGGCTATGTCTTGACTTGTTGCGGCTCTGTCTTGACAAACCCAGGCTACTTTGGCGGTATCGTTTTGAGGAGGCTTGACGTATTTCCGCTTTACGTACATCCCAGTGGAGAGCGTGCACTGTGATAGGTCTCCTCCTTTGACAAAAACAGCTTGTGTCCAATAGGATTTTAGGGAAGAAGAAAAAAGAGCAGACCTGAAAGTAACGAGTACTTTTCAGCCTTCCTAGAAATTTACTCGAGTAAAAGTAAAAATATTTGTCTTGGAAATGTATTCAAGTAAGAGTAATAAGTACCAAAGAAATCTAATACTCAAGTAAAGTACAAATCCTCTGGATATGTACTTACAGTACTCAAGTAAATGTACTCCGTTACTGTCCACCACTGCCGTTAGACAATGTTTGATGTTTAAGAAATATATGTTTGAGAAAAAGCAATCCAGAACTGGACGCTGATTAACGAGCATCGTGTCTGTGTGTCTGTTTCACACCCCCTTTTTTAGGTAAGAAATTGATATTATTTAGCACTGTATATGTATACCTTTTTATTTGTAAGAATATAGGCAACCGTTAAAAAGTTTGATGACTTTGAGAGTGAGTTTTGGTTTTGAGAGTGATATTTTATTTGCCTGCAGACTTTACTGGCTGTGTGTGTGTGTGTGTGTGTGTGTGTGTGTGTGTGGTGGTGTGTGTGTGTGTGTGTGTGTGTGGTGTGTGTGTGTGTGTGTGTGTGTGTGTGTGTGTGTGTGTGTGTGTGTGTGTGTGGTGGTGTGTGTGTGTGTGTGTGTGTGTGGTGTGTGTGTGTGTGTGTGTGTGTGTGTGTGTGTGTGTGTGTGTGTGTGTGTGTGTGGGGTGTGGTGTGTGTGTGTGGTGTGTGTGTGTGTGTGTGGTGGTGTGTGTGTGTGTGTGTGTGTGTGTGTGGTGTGTGTGTGTGGTGTGTGTGTGTGTGTGTGTGGTGGTGTGTGTGTGTGTGTGTGTGTGTGGTGTGTGTGTGTGTGTGTGTGGTGGTGTGTGTGTGTGTGTGTGTGGTGGTGTGTGTGTGTGTGTGTGTTTGTGTGTGTGTGTGTGTGTGTGTGTGGTGGTGTGTGTGTGTGGTGTGTGTGTGTGGTGTGTGTGTGTGTGTGTGTGTGTGTGTGTGTGTGTGTGTGTGTGTGTGTGTGTGTGTGTGTGTGGTGGTGTGTGTGTGTGTGTGTGTGTGTGGTGTGTGTGTGTGTGTGTGTGTGTGTGTGTGTGTGTGTGTGTGTGTGTGTGTGTGTGTGGGGTGTGGTGTGTGTGTGTGGTGTGTGTGTGTGTGTGTGTGTGTGGTGTGTGTGTGTGTGTGTGTGTCTGTCTCAGAAAATTTGAATATTGTGATTTTCTGTAATGCAATAACAAAAACAAAAATGTCATACATTCTGGATTCATTACAAATCAACTGAAATATTGCAAGCCTTTTATTATTTTAATATTGCTGATCATGGTTTACAGCTTAAAGAGCATATTGCAGGTTGGAGACCCCTGTGAATCAATGTGTAGGAAAATAATGTAGGAACTGAATTTTCATTGAAATACACATAAATATATACTACAGTGACCTCTGGAGTTGTTTTTGTGAGAGTATTTTACTTCCGCATCTGAAAAAGCTGAACCGGAAGTGACGTCACACTGGGGAGCGCGATGAATTCAACAATAGGAAAAATAATGGATCTTAATGTTAGTTGTGACACTGAAGAGGTTGTGAATGTGTATTCACACCAATATGACGGGCCACAGCCTTATAATTACGAACCCGTTAGGCCCCCCACGTTCTTTTGATTGACAGCTGAAACTCGCTTTTTAAAAGGCTGATTTATGGGTCCGCGTTACACCAACGCAGACCCTACGGCGTAGGTTACGCGGCGACGCACAGAACGCTGCGTGCGCCGCATAACCTACACCGTAGGCTACGCCGCCGATTTTACGCGGAACCATAAATCCGCCTTTATTCACTGCAGCACCCGTGCTCCTGAAAGAAACTCCGAAAATAACTCCTTAAAAACGGGTGAGTACTTGTAATCTGTCTATGTTTGTACTTTCTAAACAGAAAACAGGCTTATTATCTTCTCTTTTTTTTTAAAAGCATCCGAAATAGCCGGGTATTTTTAAAACCGAATACTTCCCCCCCTTCGTTCATCCACATTACATCGTTGTTAAAAAAAAACAAAACCTTCCACACAGAACCGAAGATCTGCGTTTTCGACCACTTTCATAAGCACAGACCTGTAGATCATCTGGTCTTCCGGACTCCGGGCCGCCTCCGCGGCGCAGTTACCCCGGGATCCGCGCCTCCTCCTCGGGCAACGAGCTGGAGTTTCCCCGTGTCCGCCACGGAGCTGCCGCGTTAATCGACGCAGCCCTGCTGCAGCCCAGCTGCAGCCCTGCTGCGCGTCGCCGCGTACCCTACGGCGTAGGCTCCGCGTCGGTGTAACGGTGTCAAGAGCAGAGACCATTTATTTAATAAATAGCTTGGAGGACAGATGGTGGATCATCTGTAGTTCTGGGTCGCACGTTAGACGTCAGACTCAGAGCAGATTTGTTGTTGTTTTGGAGCATAATGTGACGTTCGAAAACGAAAAACTACGGTTGTCTCTGTTTACACCAGGTCTACACGCATCTACATAAACGGAATTTTCAAAAATCTTCCCTTTGCCCGGAGTTTTTTTAAACATTTGTTTATTTGTGTTTTCATGTGGATGACAGGTCCAAACGTAGGAAAATATCTTGGGTTTAGCAGATACCCGGCTACGTGTGTACGGGGTCTGGGCATACAGATGGGGCAGAGCTGTGGAGACTGCTCCCTGGTGTGACGTCATATGACGTTGTGTTCGAGAAAAAAAAGCGTTTGTACGAGCTTGGCTAAAATCAGCCACTTTTTCCTCTGAATAAGTGCCCCTTATGTCTTGTAAAACATATTAAATCCTACATTAACTTCTCACATAGTCATTTTCACATAAGGTCAGGTATCATTTTTGAAAAAATTCTAACCTGCAATATGCTCTTTAAGGCTTTTCTCCCACTATGGGAGTTTTTACCTGCCATTTGTTTATATAATAATTGCTCGGGGGTTTATGTTTATGTTTATGTTTATGTTCATGTTCTGGATCTCTGGAAAGCGTCTAGAGACAACATCTGTTGTATTAGACGCTATATAAATAAAATTGAATTGAATTGAATTGAATTGAAATACCTCTGCACTCACTAGAGTTAAATCCAGTTTTAAAAGAAGATTTAAAAGCAGTTGTGGACTGGGTAAACAACAACAAACTTGTTTGAAATGTATCTAAAACCAACTGTATGGTAACTGGCTCACATCATAACATTAGTAAAAACCCTCAGTTAAATCTGAACAATAATGACATATATATCAACCAAGTGCAAGATACCAAATTGCTGGGAGTTGTCATAGATGACAAATTTTCATGGAAAACACATATAAATAAAATAGTTAATAAAATGGGAAGTGGCATCTTTGTCACATTTGTCACTGAAAACAACTAAATTAATAATACAAGCTTTAATCTTGTCAAATCTTGACTACTGCCCAGTGGTCTGGTCAAACGCCACAGCAGATATGATCAATAAACTTCAATTAGTACAAAATAGAGCAGCTCGCATTCTCCTTGGTTGTGATTTCAGAACAAATGTATTTAAAATGCATAGAAATCTCAGCTGGTTAATGGTAAGGGGAAGATTACTTTATTCGCTATTAATATTTCTAAGAAATGTATCCATATCCAAAACCCTGCAAGTTCTTTACAAAAAACTATGTTACAGTTCAGAAAATCATAGCTATAGCACGAGACGCTGCCAGAGGTGATTTTTGAGACTTAGACATGGCGTACTGCCAGATAACTACATTTTTTCACCAAATAAACCAACCTCTTACCTTAACAAAAAACACTATCTAATTATCACATGAACTAGACCTGAGCTGTACTAAATAAAGTATACATTAAACATGTAAATAATATAAATGTAGATCATCCTACTGATGTCTCTGTGTGCCACAAATACAACATAAAATCCAATCTCTACCAAAATGATCACATTAACCAAATCAATTACGGTACGTATCTATCTTAACTTATGTATTTGTTATACCCTGTAAAGGGGTATAAAGGCAAGGCAAGGCAAGTTTATTTATATAGCACAATGCAACACAAGGTAATCCAAAGTGCTTTCCATTGACATTAAGCGGCAAGACATAATTAGACAGTAAATAACAAATAAGATTTAATAAAATTATGAATAAGATGATAAGAGAAGAAGTAAAATAATAAAAAGCACAAGCTGTTAAAAATAAGGGCAGTAGAGTATAAAAACAGCGCGTTTCCACCTCTAACGATAAGTGAAGGCAAAACCAATCAAAACCCGATCAGTGAGCAAAACAACGATTAAACATTCTTTACAAAGCAGGTACCACAGATAAACAACACGGAAACAGGTAAGCATCTCCCAAAAATCAGGTAAGTATCCCAAATCAACAGAACATGTTTCTAACAGATTATCATATTTTTTTTAAAATTTGTTTCATGAGACTACTGTGTATCAAAGGCAAGCACAATGGATGGCAGACTACCCGATCATCTCATCAATTCTCCAACTTTACAAAGTGATGAATTATGATAGTAGTTAATTTTTACTGTTACAGTATAATGAATCCAAGCCTTGCCTTTGTTAATCAGCATTAACAGGAATTGTATCCCCATTACATATTTATCTATTACTGTAACTATAAATGACCAGTCCGGGCTCTTACCGGCTCATAGACACATGAATATGTTGAAACAGACCCCCACACATATTTTATTATAATTCTTTATGGAGCCTGTCCTTTTATTCCATCCACGTGTGTAACATAACGTTTATGTTCTAACCAGAAAATCACACATTACACATTCACCCATCAAGTACACAATTATAACTCTCCTTTCTTACCTGCAGAGAACAAGAAATAAGTATTTGTGGGACCCATAGTGGTTTTGAGCATGTTGGTGGACAATGGATGCCCCCCCCCTCATTCGCATGTATTATTTTTCATTGTTTTAATTTGTCCTTGAATATTTTTCATTGTTTTAATTCTTGTTCTTGAGTATTATAATTATCTGCAATCTCAATTTATATTTTGGTAGGTTAATGTAGCTACGATGAACGGGCCTTTGAGCAAGATGTGGGCGGCTGCGTCATTCAGCCAACGGACAGCCTGGAGTGAGCAGTTAAGGTGCTGATGTGCTTGTGTTCTTGTATTTTCAGGCTGTAAAGATGCATAAAAAGTAGCAACAAAGATGTATAATGAATGTGTGCGTGTTATGGACTGTGTGTAACGCAAATATAAGATTAGTGTCGGAGTTTTCACTTGAATTAATGACCCGGTCGTTGGAAACGGTGCTCCACCTAGCGGCAGCAAGTAGCTAAGACAAGTAACGGTGTAACCACCTGAAGCTGCTAAAACATAAGTTGAGTGAGTGTACAACAGAATATTGTGAATAAAAGTTTATTTTGTAGATTGTAGACAGGACACGGACATGGACATTTTATGGTTATTTTTGGTTATGTTTATGATCAAATGTATTTGTCATTCAGCCAACGGACAGCCTGCAGTGAGCAGTTAAGGTGCTGATGTTCTTGTATTTTCAGACAAAGACAGAGTAAAGCGTTCTTGATAAAAACCCATGCACGCCTGGACGTCCATTTTTGTGTCCAAGTGTGCAACATATTACTTATCGTTACGCCACACACACATCTTTACACTCAAATGTGTGTTCTCTTTCTCACCATGTATTCCCAAAAATAGTGTAGTGAACGCGCCCTCTGCTGGTGAGAGTTAGACACTGCAGCACCACCTTTGTCAAACAATAAACGAACCTTTTCCTATCAGACAACACACAGATTTTCAACACAATCATGAGCTAAACTTAATGCAAGTAATATCAAACATATACATAATAATAATGTGGGTATATTACAGAATCAGAATTACAATCAGAAATAGGTTTATTGCCAAGTACACACAACACACAAGGAATTTGTTGTGGTGATTGTGCAATACAAAAGAACAAATAATGATAAAATAAAAATAAAAAATGTACATGTTGGTTTTAGCCGGAGTAGTGAATCTGTACAAAGGTGACCTAGGACGTGCGTTAATGTGACGTAGAGTGGGGTGGGCGGGGGGAATTAGAATTATATTAAAAGAAAAAAAAAAGCATGTTGCCATGTAAATGAAGCACTCGCTTGAAAATTACATTATTCACTTTCTCATAAATATCAACTCACTGGTTGTATGCTTGATGAGTCAAGCACGTTGTCAGATAAGGATATTTGAGTTTAGTTAAGCAGTCAATAACAATGTCATAAAAGTTGAAACTTCTTAAAATTGATACAAATTACTCAATGCTGTTGTGAAAACATAAATCAGACAATTTTTGAAGATAAACAGATGCATTTTACTGTGATATTGATATAATTGTTTAATTAAATAATTCAGCTCAACTATGTCAGAAGCTCTTACGTGCTCTAATAATGCTTGTAAGCGCCATGTATGACACAAAGCCCAGTTGTGCTTTGTGTCATAGACCATTTCAAATTGTTGAGCTAGAAGGAAGAAGCAGAGTAAAGATGTCGGACGAGGATGACAGTTACGAGGCTATCGCAGAGAGGCGCAGTACCGCAGTTAGTCACAAGAGGGCGCCAAAACCCACAGAAAAAGCGCTAGAAGAGCAAACAAGCCGGCAAATAAGTGCAAGAAGGTCAAAACTCTCACAGGTGACTTCAAAAACGAACAAGATCACTGCACTAATGAAAGATAATGAGAGTCCAGATGTTGTGAATGAACATTTAAATGAATGCACAAAACTACTACAAGAGTTTATTCACGCAAACACAAATGTTCTTTTGCTGTTGCCCAAAGATGAACATGAAGCAGATCAAAGATTCTGGTTTGATCCAAAAAGACAAGAAATCAGCAGATTTATGACAGAAGTCGAAGAATGGGTAGCTGATACAAGGCAAAATCAGCATACAGACATGAATAACTACAACAGTGTAAATGTGACTAATATTCCATCATCCAAGAAATCTAGTCACAAAAGCAAAGCAAGCAGCCGCTCATCAACGTCGTCAAGAGCCTCATCTGTAATGTCTGCACGACAAAAGGAACAAGCAGAACGTGCCGCCTTACTCGCACGTGCAGCATCTCTGAAACAGAAACAGGAGTTGGAAATGGAAGAGTGCAAGTTAAAGGCAAGGATGGATCAGCTCAAGATTGAAACAGACATTGCTGTATCCACAGCCAAATTAAAGGTTTTCGAAGACTACGAGAATGAGAGCTGTAACAATGATGTCACTGTTCTTTCTGTGGCAAGTTCGGCAGATCAACGGCCACCAAATGGCAGGCAAGAGCCTGAAGTAAGTCATGATCTCACTGAAAGGTCAAACATAAATCATCAAGCGAAACAAGAGGATTGCATACAACAAAAGGCTGACAGATGTAATCCAGTAGACTTGTGTGAAGTGATGCTGAAACAAAATGACATCACTGAGATGTTAGTTAAGCAACAAAGACTGTCACACTTACCTCAGAGAGATGTGCCAGCTTTCAGTGGCGATCCACTTGACTTTAAGTCATTCTTAAGAGCCTTTGATCATACCATTCATGACAAGACTGATAGTGACAGTGACAGGTTATATTACCTTGAACAATTTACCAGAGGTGAACCGAGAGACTTAATCCGAAGTTGCCAACACATGAGTCCATCTCAAGGCTACAGTGAGGCAAGGAAATTGCTGACTTATCACTATGGTAACGAACTTAAAATCGCAAATGCCTACATGAACAGAGCCTTCAGCTGGCCACAAATTAAGCCAGAAGATGCTAAGGGTCTTCATAGTTATTCCTTGTTTCTCACTGGCTGTGATAATGCAATGCAAGATGTCGACCAGCTCCAAGAAATGGAGCATCCCACTAATCTCAGAATGATTGTTTCCAAGTTACCATACAAGATGAGAGAGAGGTGGAGAGTGTCCGCCTTTGACATCCAAGAAACCACAGGAAGGAGAGCAAGATTTTCAGATCTGGTCAGATTCATAAACAGACAAGCTAAAATAGCCACAGATCCTGTGTTTGGTGACATAAAAGATGTTGAAGATAAAGGAAAACTTCATGCAAACGTGAAAATGAACAGAGAACCCAGGCTGAAAGGGAGTACATTTGCCACAAGTGCAGCACCAGCAGCCACAAGTGGAAAGTCACCTGAAAAGGGTAAACACTCCTCTCATTACACAATCGATGCCTACCAGCAGCCATGTGTCTACTGTGAAAAACAACATATGTTGTCAGAATGTCACAAAATCAGAAAACAGCCTTACGATGAAAGGATAAAGTTTCTTAAAGGAAAAGGTCTGTGTTTCTCATGCCTGACACAAGGCCATATGAGCAAAGACTGTAAAAAAAGAGCTTCATGTGAATATTGCTCAAAAAGACACCCAAGCCTGCTTCATTTCACAAAGGAAGAAGGTAATGAAGCAGATGAGATTAGTCAGAAAAGCAGCACTGAAAATACTACGTCCAGCGAGCCGGTACACACCTGTGGAGCAACCGGGGCCGGAAAAGACAATAGAGTCCTGTCTATAGTGCCTGTGTGTGTCAAGCTAACGAAAAGTTCTAAGACAATAGAAACATATGCATTCATGGATAATGGAAGCCAGTCTACGTTCTGCTCGGAGAAGCTGATGAGACAGCTGAACATTGAAGGCAAGAAGACTCAAATCCTGCTTCGCACGATGGGGCAGGAAAAGGTGGAGCCAAGCTACTATCTCACAGGATTAGAGGTTTGTGGCTTGAAAGAGAACATTTACATTGACTTGCCTGGGATTTACACACACAAAGACATTCCAGTGTCAAAAGACAACATTCCAGTGCAGAAAGACTTGGAAAGCTGGCCACACCTCCACGGAATCGAACTGCCACACATAGACGCACACATTGGTCTTTTAATAGGATGTGATGTTCACAAGGCCATGGAACCGTGGGAGGTTATCCACAGTGAAGATGACGGTCCATATGCAGTTCGCACAGTTCTCGGTTGGGTCATCAACGGACCTCTCAGGCGAAACTGTTGCACATCTGACAGTGAACTCAGTGTTTCTGTTAACCGTATCTCTATTGCTAGTGTGGAAAACATGCTGGTGCAGCAGTTTAATCACGATTTTCCAGAGAAAGCCAGTGACGAGAAACAGGAAATGTCAAGAGAAGACATACAATTCATGAACAGTGTTAATAAGACTGTTAAAAGGGTCGATGGACACTACAGTATAGGTCTTCCCCTGAGAAACAAATCTGTCAAAATGCCTAACAACTACAATATGGCTGCACAGAGAGCAGAAAACCTGAAAAAGAGACTTGTGAAGAATGAGGAGTTTCACAGAGAATACACAAGCCACATGTCTGACCTGATCAGTAAAGGATATGCAGTCAAAGTGTCAAATGAGAATGCTGTGTCTGAAGATAAGAGAGTGTGGTACATACCTCACCACGGGGTGTACCACCCCCAAAAAGGGAAGCTTCGTGTAGTTTTCGATGCTGCAGCTTCATACCAGGGACAGTCATTAAATGGAGAACTTTTGCAAGGTCCGGATCTAACAAATACACTCATCGGAGTGTTGACTCGGTTCAGACATGACTACATTGCATTGATGTCAGACATAGAAGCTATGTACCACCAAGTTAGAGTACCACCAGAGGACAGCAACCTTCTACGATTCCTCTGGTGGCCAGATGGAAACTTGAGTGAACCTCTGCAAGAATACAAAATGGTCGTGCATTTGTTTGGGGCCACGTCATCCCCCAGCTGTGCAAACTTTGCACTTAAGAAGACAGCTGAAAATGCAGCAGACACAGTGGCACGTGCTGCAGTTGATGCAGTTATCAACAATTTTTATGTAGATGACTGCCTGATATCAGTGCCTGATGAAACACAAGCAGTTGATATGGTCAGGGATTTGACAGCACTGTGTGAGAGTGGAGAATTCCATTTAACCAAATGGATGAGTAACAGTAGAGCCGTCCTTGTCTCCATACCTGAAAAGGAAAGAACAAAGGAGGTTAAAGATTTGGACTTGAGTCATGAAGCCTTACCTGATGAGAGAGTTCTAGGGGTGAACTGGTGCACAGAGGCAGATGTTTTCAAGGTCAGGATAAATGCAAAACATGTGCCACAGACAAGACGCGGCATCCTCTCGTTTGTGAGTGCTATATATGACCCTTTGGGTTTTTTGTCACCTGTTATCCTACCAGCAAAAATCATCTTGCAGGACCTATGTGGTAGAAAAGTCTCCTGGGATGAGGAAATCCCTGCTGAACTGGCTCAGAAAACACAAATGTGGCTCTCTGACCTCCCAAAGCTTCATGGGTTCACAGTGGACAGATGTTTGAAACCAGCTGGATTTGGAACAATCACATCTGCACAACTGCATCATTTTGCAGATGCGAGCGAGAAAGGATATGGTGTTGTCACCTATCTTCGCATCACAAATGAAAGAGAGGAAAACCATTGTTCATTCATCATTGGCAAGTCCAGAGTGTTGCCGCTGAAACAGACAACAATTCCGAGACTGGAATTAACAGCGGCTGCAGTTGCTGTTAAGATGGATCGACTCATGAGAAAGGAACTGCACAAGCAGCTGGAAGAGACTGTGTTTTGGTCCGACAGTACCACTGTTTTAAGATACATTGCCAGTGAAAATGTCAGATACAAAACTTTTGTTGCCAACAGAGTATCACTTATCAGAGACAACAGTGAGCCACGCCAGTGGAGGTATGTCAACTCTGAACTGAACCCCGCCGACCATGCCTCCCGAGGGATGAATGCAGACACGTTCACAAAGTGTCAAAACTGGATTGGCGGACCAGAGTTTTTGAAAAGGGACAAAACACATTGGCCAGCCTCACCAAACATGAAAGAAGTAGTCACAGATGATGTTGAAGTCAAGGCCACAGTGAGTGTGAATGTTACAGATGTGCAAGAAAATCCACTTAACAAGCTCATCTGTTATTATTCAGAGTGGCATCATCTGAAAAAGGCAATTGCCTGGATGGGAAGCTCCAGCAACTGCTTCAGAAATTGAGTACACATCGGAAGTTGCTGACATCACAAGCAAATGAGTGTTTGTGTCAGGAAAAGAAAACTGAAAAGGTTAAAAGCCAAATGAAGAAGTTCAAGTCAACTTTAAAGGGATCTTTGCTCACAGATGAAGATGTTGCACAAGGAGAAGTTGAGATCATCAAGTTTTGTCAAGGTCAAGGCTTCAGTGATGAACTTATGGCTCTTCAGAAAGGTGACAAGCTTAAAAGGAGCAGTCATATTGTGAAGCTTGATCCTGTTGTGGAAAATGGGATTTTAAGAGTTGGAGGAAGGTTGCATCGGTCTGCGCTGCCAGAGGATGGTAAGCATCCCATGATACTTCCTAAAGATCACCATGTCTCTAATTTGATCCTCAGACATACTCACCAAGTGACAGGACACTGTGGAAGGAATTACACACTTTCTAAACTCCGAGAGAGATTCTGGATTCCACAAGCAGATTCTGCAATCAGAAAAATACTGTCAAAGTGTGTAAGATGCAGGAAGATTTCAGCAAAACGTGGTGAACAGAGAATGGCAAACCTGCCACAAGATCGGCTGACACCTGACAAGCCACCATTCACCAATGTGGGCATAGACTATTTCGGGCCCTTCGAGGTTAAACAAGGACGGAGCACAGTTAAGAGGTACGGTGTACTGTTCACATGTCTTACTGTCCGAGCCATTCATCTAGAAGTTGCTCATTCACTTGAGACCGACGCCTGTATAAATGCATTTAGGAGATTTATCGCCAGGAGAGGTCAAGTGTCTGTTATGCGGTCAGATAACGGCACAAACCTGGTGGGAGCAGAAAAAGAAATGCGTGAAGCACTCAAAGGCTGGAATCAAGCGAAGATCTCAGAGGCGCTCATGCAGAAAGACATTACCTGGATATTCAACCCACCAGCAGGCTGCCATTTTGGGGGCATCTGGGAGAGACAGATTCGTTCTGTGAGGAGAATTCTCATCCAGATCCTCAAACAGCAGTCTCTTGATGATGAACGCCTCCATACATGTGAAGTCGAGGCGATTGTCAATGGCAGGCCAGTAACAAGAGTGTCAAGTGATCCGAATGATATTGAAGCTCTTACACCTAACCACTTGCTTCTTCTCAAGAAACAGCCAGCACTTCCACCTGGAGTCTTTGAGAAGGAGGACTTGTATGCCAGAAGAAAGTGGAAACAGGTCCAGTACCTGTCTGACATCTTTTGGAAGCGCTGGACTAAAGAGTACTTGCCTCTTCTGCAAGAAAGACAGAAGTGGTCAGTAATCAGGAGAAATCTCAAGCCAGGAGATGTTGTTCTCATAGTCGACGAGACTGCACCAAGAGGATCTTGGCTGATGGGAAAAGTTGAAAGAACAGTTCCTGATTCAAACGGACTTGTCAGACGTGTATTTGTCAAAACTAAAACTAGTGTGTTGGAAAGGCCAATAGATAAGTTATGTTTGTTGCTTGAAATGGAGTAAATGTGATTTGAGCTTACTTAGTTTGGAGCTAAGTGTGGATTTGAAATGTACAGTTAATATGTGTTAATAGTAAGTTAATAAGTTTGAGTTTGAAAAAGTTAAAGTCTTAAATTTGAGATTACATGACACTTAAAAATGTAATTGTTATGCCCAGCAGTAACAATTAGGGGCCGGAATGTAAGCGCCATGTATAGCTTATAATTTACTTTATAGTTAACTCTTTTATTGCATGATATGCCTTGTTGTTCACAGATAAGGAATATATTTCAGTTTAAGTTTTGAGAGTTATTATTTTATAGTTTAGTGATTAAGACCTAAATTTCACTACTAATATTTGTTTTGCCTTAATGGTTTCGGTAGTTTGGGCCAGTGGGGCTTCCGTAGCAGCTGATGGTTTGTTTTGATGCTTATGTCAGTCAAAAGAATAAACGAGTGACGGTGGAGCAACACAGCGTTTTACCGTTCTGATGACTGTTCTGTTGCCGTACTCAACGCGTAAAAAATCTCCTGTCGTCATTACCATTCATGAAGTGAGTAAGATGTTTGGTCAAAAGAAGAAAGGGTCTAAAGTCTAAAGATAGTCACTACAATGCTGAATGAATGTACGATCCTCTATTCACATTAACCTTTGTGGATTTTTCAATTTTAGAGTTTATTCTTAACCCCCGAATAATATTTACTAATCATGTTAAGTGGCTGAAGGAAGTTTTATGCTCTGCAGATTGGGTGTGTGGCTCTGAAAAGAGCCGTTGGTTTGTATTGGGTCTTGGTCTACTTGGAGCTGGTGTACTTGGTGACGGCCTTGGTTCCCTCGGACACGGCGTGCTTGGCCAGCTCCCCGGGCAGCAGGAGGCGCACGGCGGTCTGGATCTCCCTGGAGGTGATGGTGGAGCGTTTGTTGTAGTGAGCCAGACGAGACGCTTCAGAGGCGATGCGCTCAAAGATGTCGTTGACGAACGAGTTCATGATGCCCATGGCCTTGGAGGAGATGCCGGTGTCGGGGTGGACCTGCTTCAGCACCTTGTACACGTAGATGGCGTAGCTCTCCTTCCTGCTCTTTCTCCTCTTTTTGCCGCCTTTCCCGGTGGTCTTGGTCACGGCTTTCTTGGAGCCCTTCTTGGGCGCGGACTTGGCGGGTTCAGGCATGTTTCCTTCTTCAGAAACGAATGAACTGCTTCGGTCAGAGAGGCTGCTTTTATGCAGCTGCAGGCAAACCGCGCTGCGCCGTCGCTCCTCTGTGATTGGTCGAGACTCCGCTGGTTGTTCAGCATGTCGGTGATTGGACGGCGGCAGACGGTGAGGTGACGCAGCACAGCCGCTGTCGAAGCTGCTGCTTTTAACACACATAGGGCCCGATTTACTAAGATCCTAAATAAAGAGTACTAAATTGCGTGTGCACTGAAAAAGTTTGCGCGTGCTGTTTGCGTGTGGTTTGCGGGTGATCAACTAAGAGTCCTTACAAACACCAGGAAACTGGACCACATTACACCAGTCATGAAATCACTACACTGGCTTCCAGTGAGACAAAGGATAGAGTTTAAAATCTTACTGCTGGTCTACAAAGCACTGAATGGTCTTGGACCAAAATACATGGTTGATCTGTTAGTTCCCTATGAAGCTCCCAGACCCCTTAGGTCTTCTGGATCTGGTTTGTTGTGTGTCCCAAGAACCAGAACCAAGCAAGGTGAGGCAGCGTTCAGTTATTCTGCTCCTCACCGGTGGAACAAACTTCCTGTAGACCTGAGGTCTGCTCCAACTGTCAGCTCCTTTAAATCAGGGTTAAAAACATTACTGTTTACTGAAGTGTACTCTTAAATTAAACCTGCTGTATTCTACTGCCCTTATTTTTTTTTTTAACAGCTTGTGCTTTTTATTATTTTACTTCTTTTCTTATTCTTACCTATTTGTTATTATGTCTTGCCGCTTTTAATGTCAATGTAAAGCACTTTGAATTACCTTGTGTTGAATTGTGCTATATAAATAAATTTGCCTTGCCTTGCCTAAGATTGCATGCGCAATTGATAACAGGTGCAAACAGCAGTATTGCGTGTCTTAAGGTTTGCGAGCGCAAACTCTGCGCCATGGAGAGTCTGGATGGAATGCACAGTCACAAGTCACAAGCGCAAAATGAAATTTGACGAGTTGGAGTTAGAGATATTAGTGGAAGAGGCAAATAAACACATTCATGAACTACAGCAAAGAAATTTAAACATTACCAAAAGAAACGCAATATCGGAGAAAACCTGCGATAGAATAAATGCAGTTGGTAACACAAAAAACGGAAAAACGTCTGGTTTTTCATATTTCAATTTTAGGCACAGATCAAAAATACGAAATAGAAAAACGGGCCACAGGACTGAATTTGATTTTAATATTTAATTGGTCGGGTTTGCGTGACCCGGGTCAGTGTATCTTTTGGTCATTGGATTTTTCCATCATGAGTGGGAATCAAAAAACAAAAAACGATTGGTTTATTTGATTTTCCTTTTAAAACAAAAAACAAATATTGAATTACACTGCATTTTTTCTTTTTCTGTGTTAATATGATTTAACAAAGATTCAAAATACGCTTTTATTTTCGTTTTCTATTTCATATAAGAAAAATGAAATCACTAGTCAACAGGAACGAAAAAACGAACCAAAAACAACCGTTTATTCATATTCGTGCACCGGAAGCTGGCATTTACAACCGAGTGAACTTAGTTCTGGATATTTGACAGGCATTCCTGTGACAATTCTCTCCAGGGGAAGTTGTTCTGTACCACCCCGTCCCACTCGAGCCAGCCACTCTAGGCTACTATTTCCCCCCCTGTGTTTTCTGCGGTGCATTCACACTATACGCGAGGCATGTATTTTACTCGTATTTACTGACATTACGCCCCCAGATGTAGCTACAGTTGTCATAGCAACAGTAAACACCAGGTCAAAGCAGCAACGAGACTGTGGTCATTTGTTGTGGGGATAATGGGCTGACGTCAGTTCTAGAGCTTGTTAAAAGATAGAAAAATGTTCTTTACCACAGGCTGCTGCATGTTAGCATCTCAATATCATGTGAAAGTTCACTCTTCTGATGGATTTGAACTACATGCATTTGCAGCTACAACAATGTCAAGACGGTCATTCATGATTTCCACTGCAGCCTCCATGTTTCTACCGGGAGAAGGGTCGTGAAAAGCACGGAAAAATAATAATAATAAAAAAAACTAGAATAGGCTACAATATGCCGACAGTCCATTATGCCGAAGGTCGTGCTATAATTGTTACAACGTTTGGGTAGGCTGTGACCTTCATCAGGTTAACTGTCAGACAGTTCATGTAGGTGGAAAAACACGTCACTCATTGTGTCATTCAATCTTCATTCATAAATTCTGGCTCAGGTCTGACACTGAGTGGCCTAAATAGTAAACGGTCACGCAGCGCGCATCAATTACCACTGGAAACAAGAAACACACACAGGAAAAACGCCGAGATAAATATCTATCCATACAAAATAAAGAACAGCAACAACAATAATAATACATCTATTAGACCAAAAGGTAAAATAAAATTAACTTAGGCTTTTTTACCCACAAAATGACAAGATGGTGATAAAATGAAAATAATAAACTCTATTGTCATAGAACTTTTCTAAGTTTGCAAGGCACTTCAAAAACAGATTTTTAAAAAAGCACAGATAAAAACAACACAGACAACGAAATATACAGGCCCTAATAGCTTATAAGATAATATAATAGGCTATATTAGGCTATGAATAATTTTATAAATGCACAACGACGTCTGAGTTAAGGAAGTCTGAGAGAGAGAGAGAGAGAGAGAGAATTAGCAGAGCCTACAGACGTTTAAAAGTCCAAACAAAAGTATTTACTCACAAGAAGTGATTGTAATCAATTACATAATTTAAAGTAGATTTTTACTAAATATGATAATACATCTAGGCCTATGCGTGGTCTAATGATCAGCTCTCAACGTAAGACTATATTAAATTCTCTGTGGATTAATGCTCCACCTGCATCAATTGGATCCTCGTCAAAAGGACATGTCATGTTCGTAGCCTAATAGTAGTGAAAAGAAAAGTTGTAACACTGATTTTTTTTTTTTTAATCAATGAAAGACGGCATAACTGCCTCAACTGCGCTCTTGGTTGGTAAAGAACAGCTCATTCGCGTGCTTGCTTTGTAAATGCCAGCTTCCGGTGCACGAATATGAATAAACGGTTGTTTTTGGTTCGTTTTTTCGTTCCTGTTGACTAGTGATTTCATTTTTCTTATATGAAATAGAAAATGAAAATAAAAGCGTATTTTGAATCTTTGTTAAATCATATTAACACAAAAAAAGAAAAAATGCAGTGTAATTCAATATTTGTTTTTTGTTTTAAAAGGAAAATCAAATAGACCAATCGTTTTTTGTTTTTTGATTCCCACTCATGATGGAAAAATCAAATGACCAAAAGATACACTGACCGACCCGGTGGTGCTCGGCATGATCTGAGGAGAAAAAGACAATCAGACACAGAGCTGGAGAGCGCTTTGATTCAATCTATTTATGAGTTAAGTTTTTATTCAGATGTCCACAGTATATTGCACATATGATATATTATATAGCAAACACTGACAGTAAATGTGTGTCAGACGGGACCATCATATGGCAAGAAGAGAAGAGAAGAGAAGTGTTCAGAACAGCGCACAGAGCGCACAGAGCAGAGAGCGCTTTGCCACCTCGGTGGCAAAGCTGTATCCTGGGGTGCCAATGACGTGATCTGTAGTTTGCATTATTCGTTTTGGAATACTCAATTTAGATATATACTGCATGGGATTTGGACTCAGAATAATGGCTGTACACAAGTATTTACAGCTGATAATGAATCACTGTGAATACATCAATGTCAGTTACGTGTATTGAATGGATGACAACTAAAAGCGTAATCAGACAAGCTTTTCAGTGTTATTTTGGACATAGACTAACATGACAGCTCGGACATCATTTTTAATCTCTCCAGTCTTGATGCTCCGGTCAGCTCGAGACAATTGTCTCCAGCTGACCGTGGCATGCCGTGGCAATTATAGCCATTATTCTGAGTCCAAATCCCATGCAGTATATATCTAAATTGAGTATTCCAAAACGAATAATGCAAACTAGTAGATCACGTCATTGGCGCACAATAAGAAACACTTTTTTCTCCATGAAAACACGTGATTTATTTATTATCACAAACAAAAAAAATGAAGATGCCTCCTGTGGCAACCTTTTGATGAATAATACTCGATTTAACATTCAAATAAAATATTTCTCCTTTTGCATGTGGAGAATCCTCACCACAATAGTAATGCTGTGCAGATTAGCACCTTCCTTTCGAACGTATTAAATACAGACGCAATGACAATCCCCGCAAAAACTTTCAGGCTTGGTAAATCTCATTGCGCGTGGTAAATGGAGATATTTGCATCTTCCCCTCCCAGTATTTAGCGCGTTCTGGTGGGTACGCCCCATATTGATTATTCATCAGGGCAAAAGTACTAAATGGATTGCGTGTGCTATTTAGCGCATTTGAGAGACGCAATCCTCTTTGCACGCTGTTAGTAGATCAGCTTGCACTTTGGTTTGCGGGTGCTGTCAAGTTTGCACACGTTTTAACACACGCAAACCTTTAGTAAATCAGGACCATAGTATGTTTATCTTATATGTATTTTATTCACAATACTAATCGTTTGTTCCGTCTTCTGTTTTGCAACTTTATTTGCCCCACGCTGCACGTATTTTCTTTGCCGTTCTCTCTGGAGCAACTGGGTATCGACACACAACCGGCCGTTACGTTACAGTCTCTTTTATTCTCTTTTCCCGCTACTCAGTGACGGAAACCCTCATTGCGTGGAAAAAGAAAATACATTAAATCAATGAATAAAATGCTCTCTGTTTTTATCCAACACTTGAGAAAATATAATAATCTAAATGAAATATTTCCAGCTGCACGCCGTCCTAATTATTCATTCATTATACATTTGACTTTTATTCGTTTTCCAGTTTCATGTGATGTTTGGACCATTACATCAGAGCAGTTTCTATTTTCATGACATTGTGCTCCTAACGCAGATCAGTATACAGTAAATACTTAATACTTAATCAGCAGATGTAAAGCACCAGACTGCAACAAGATGTGGAGAAAGTGTAAATGGACTGAAATGAGACCCAGCGGTGTTTGGTCAACATGCTGATCAAACTTGGTGCTAAACTCATCGTAACCGTAATCGTAACGCTAATAGACAACATATTTACAAATAAAATTGAAAATAACATCAGAGCTGGTCTTCTTCTATATGATATAAGTGACCATCTTCCTGTATTTGCGATTTTTCCAAATGCCTTTAAGACAAGGAAAGAAAAAATGGTAAATGCATGTATCTATACCAGACATAGATCATTAGAAGCCATTGCCGCTCTTGATTTAGAGCTCAGTCATCAAACTTGGAATGAGGTCTATGAGAATAGTGATCCGATAATAAGGCCTATGATGCGTTTTTATCCACACTAATGTGGTCCTATGACAAACATTGCCCACAAAGAAAACATACACGAAAGTACTACCATGTGGTCAAGCCATGGATTACAAAAGGTATAGAAAATGCATGTCAGAAGAAAAATGCCCTATACAGAAGATTTTTAAAACTAAGAACTAAAGAAGCCGAAAATAAATACAAAACCTATAAAAATAAATTAATAAGTATTATGAGATTAAACAAAAAGGACTATTACCATACATTACTGGAACTTCATAGGAGTAATACACAGGAAATATGGAAGGTGTTAAACAAGGTAATTAAAAAAGGTGAAGGGAAAACTGCAATTCCTAACTACTTTGTAAAAGATGACAATGTAATCATTAATAAAGCCATTGACATAGCCAATTAATTTAACGCTTTCTTTGTAAATGTTGGTGTCAATCTGGCCAAGGAAATTGAGGAACAGATAAATGGGACTGGGATGCTGAATACTGGAGATACAATGCAAAACAATCTGCACTCCATTTTTATCAGGGATGTTGAGGAATGTGAAATCATTGATATTGTAAGAAAATGCACAAATTAAAAGTCCACCGATTGGACAGGAATAGACATGTCCGTAGTAAAAGATATTATACACCGTATTGTGAAACCATTGACTCATATATGTAACCAATCTTTTCATACGGGCATATTCCCAAATAAGATGAAAACAGCAAAAGTAATTCCAATATATAAAAATGGAGATGGCCGCTTATTTACAAATTACAGACCCATCTCTCTGCTCCCACAATTCTCCAAGATCTTAGAAAATTTGTTTGTGCTCAGACTTGACAACTTCATTGAGAACATGATCTGTTATGCGACCAACAATACGGCTTTAGAACAAACAGGTCCACTCAATGGCAGTGGTAAACCTAATTGAGCAGATTGCCACAGCAAATGACTGTCGAGAATACACAGCTGGTGTGTTTATAGATCTTAGTAAAGCTTTTGATACAGTTGATCATAAACTATTAATTAAGAAACTAGAATGCTATGGTATCAGAGGGATGGCTAATAGCTGGTTAAAAGATTATATTGATGAGCGCTATCAATATGTACACATACAAGATGTTAAATCTGAACTTTTGAAAGTAAAATGTGGAGTTCCTCAAGGATCTGTTCTGGGGCCAAAGCTTTTTATTTTATATATTAATGACATCATCAATGTATCCAAGCTTCTGAATTATGTCCTGTTTGCAGATGCAGAAGTTTGTTTTGCCATGGAAAGAATGTGGAGCAGCTTCTGAGAACAATGGAATGGGAACTAAACACACTGAAGAGCTGGTTTGATGTAAACAAAATTATCTTTAAATTTAAGTAAAAACAAATTTATGATATTTGGAAATCAACAAATCTAAACTGAAGTCTCATTAAGGATTGATGGTGTGAAGATTCAAAGAGTCTTTGAATATAAGTTTCTTGGAGTATTAATCAACCATAAATTAAATCCCACATTAATCATGTCAAAAAGAAAATGTCCAAAACAATCTCAATAGTTTATAGATCCAAATAACTTTTGAATAAAAAATCACATGCTGGATACCTGCTATATTGTTCCCTTATAGTTCCATTCATGACATATTGTGTGGAAGTGTGGGGAAACACACCTATAAAACCAATCTCATGCCCATATTTCTACTACAAAAAAGAATAGTACGTATAATTATGGGAGCAGAGTACCTGGCACCAACCAATGCTTTATTTATTAATTTAAATACATTAAAATTCTGGGATCTAGTTAACCTTCAAACCTTATTGATTATATATAAAGCAAATCATAATCTCCTCCCAAGATGTTCTCAGAGGCTGTTCCAAATCCACAAGAGTATATGTGAACTAAGGAACACAGGTATGTTTAAGAAGGCATGGGGAAGAACTAAAAGTAAAGAAAACTGTGTTTCCGTGAAAGGTGTGAAATTGTGGAATTGCTGTGATAAGGATTTAAGAATGTGTACCTCAATTTATGTTTTCAAAAAAATGTTTAAATATAAAATGACAAACAGTTATAAAGAAATCTGTTAATTATGTTGGTATAGCCTATTATAGATTAACATGAAAATAGCACCACTATATACCCCTTTTTGCATTATTGGTATTACTATTTTTATATAATATAATGCAATGACGGTTTCTCTTTGTTTTCTTTTTATATATTTTTTTTCTTATTTGTGTATTATCATCCACCGGATGCCATATTGTGTGAATGATATACACTGTACAGGATATGCTATAATAAGCCCTTGGCTTCAGCCTACTCCTTTTTCGGACATTTCTATTATACCTTTTATTTTATTGGTGAAACAAACATGTAAATGTTTCAATGTATTCTGTCCGAAATAAACCATTCATTCATTCATAACATAGTCCAGTGTGTATACACAAAACCATAGGGCTATAATTTATTAAAGTGTACAAATGTAGCCCATTAAAACAAGTGAATACTAAACATGAATTATGTTTTAATATTCAACTATTTTAATGCCAGTAACTACAATTACAAAAACAATACTGGGATGAGGAAATCAATATTTATTTTGCTCCACTCAAAGGAACATTTATCACAGCACAATTGTTTATTCCCAAAACATCACAGCAATATGAGCAATTTCATTAATATTAGCCAAGAGTGCCACGGCACACTATGCCATTCTGCCATGGCACAATTCCCTGCGGTGACAGAAGGCAGTCAAATCAATGCAGACAGCCTGGGCAGCTCTGGTGGAACGGCTCCTTGACATCTGTGAGGGATCTATGGGGCCCACCAGATTTGAGTCTTCGCCACTCCCCCGTCTCCACTGATCCACCTGAATCAGAGTCTGCAAAGCTTGGTGGTATGTATCTGGTCCCTGGTTCAGATCGTCAGTTCGTCAGTGTAGGCCAGGTAGTTGTGCAGGACTACACATGCCTTTACAACATCCACAACCTTTTCTGGCAGGAACTCAACATGCCGTCCAAGAATCCTCCACCTTGCCACCATGATTCCAAAGCTGTTTTCAATGACCAGCCTGGCTCTGGAAAGACGGTAATTGAAGGTCTGCTTCTCCATGCTCAGATTTGTCCCTGCGTCGGAAAGTACACAGTAGAGTATTAACGAACAGAACATTGTTGTGTCACAATCATGTGAAGTACAAACAAAAGTAAGTTACCATTACAAAGACAACTAAGTTTGAAATTAAGTCTCTGCCATACCTGGGAAGGGGCGCATTAGATTGCAGTGCAGGGGGAAGGCAGCATCACCAACAATCACATGGGGGATTTGGACTTGTGTTCCAGGGAGTTTCGCTGGTGCGGGCAGATTGAGCTCATGGTCGAGCAGCATCAAACCAAATTTGCTCTCCTTGAAAATGCCCCTGTCGCTTTCTCTTCCATATCCGCCCAGGTCCAACATGGTGAAGCGATACCTATCAGAAATAAATTGAGCATTATTTTAAGTTACTTAATAATTTTACACACCTAAAGGCTAATGAATAAATAACTGTCCCAAATACAACCTTTTGTAATGTAATGTAACACCTGGGTGTTCGGTTGTTTGCTGTTTTCTTGTATAATGTCTGTATGTTGTTCGTTTGTTAATGAAAATAATTAAAAATATTAAACATAAAAATAATAATAATAATAAAGCAATACCTTGCATCACATGTTGCCATCATAACAATGGAGTGACAACCCTTGTAGTTAAAGTAGTCACTCCCGGAGCGTGGCGGTGCCTTGATGTTGATGTGCTTCCCGTCAACGCTTCCTACACAGTTCGAGAAGTTCCAAAATTGCCAAAAGTCTGCAGCAATAGCTTCCCACTGACTAGTTGAAGGGCATAGAAGGAATTCAGGCTGCAGGGCCCTCCATAAAGGCCCTCCATAAAGCTCCAGACCTCTGACAGTACAACAGACAGAGTGCTGGAGGACTACAAGTTGTCCTCCAGCACTCTGTCTGTTCACTCGCTGCAACAGACTGTTGGCTGCCACCAGAAGCTAAAACTTGCAAAGTAACTGCAAGTCTTTGGGCAGCATCAACAAGCATGGAGTGTGTGCTCTAGTAAGATATCAGGGGCTGCAAACGACGAAGCAGATCGTCAAATCGACTTGCCGACATTCTAAAGTAAAAAAGCAAGAAAAGATGTGTGAGCCTGAAAAGTTGTCCAGGAGAAAATAATATACAATACAATGCATGGAAGCAGCATTTTCCAAAGATAAAAGCATAACAATCCCCAATGATAAATCAAAATTATGAGATAAAACCTCATAAATACAACTTTTTTTTTTTTTTGAACACTGTAGCATCTCCACATTATAAACCGTTTTGTCAACAAGCGGATAAAAGTAGGTAAACTTTCGTGGAGCCACAGAAGCGTCACAACTCTTGTCGGTCGTGTGTTGCTTTAATTTAATCAGTAGGTCCAGAGACTGAGTTTGAAAATGAATCCAGTTGCATGCTCGTTGTCTGTGATTTAAGATGTAGAGGTAGACGTGATCACATCTGACATAGAAATTGTTGTCCCAGTTATTTCCTGGGATCAAAAAATTATTTAATCAAGACAACCTTTACACAAAACCATGTGTAGCAGCCCCTGGAACCAGAGAAGTCTCAAAAACGGGTGCAATCAGATTTATTTGCCGCTCTTCCACCACCGTGAAACTAAAAGTATGATACAAATAAGACAAGATGCATATTATACAAGATACATCAATTACATGCTCAAAAAATCAATGAACAAAATGCCCACGTAACTGCAATGGGCTACAATAAAGCAAATATTTACATTAAATTCGCAAGTTGATAGTCTGTATTAATCAATTCAAACACAAAAACAGTAAATATTGTATAGGTTTCATTGCAATAATTGCAGTAACTAAATAACTGAAGTGTCACTGTATTTCATACCTCGCTCCACTTTCCAAGTGAGCAAACTAGCAGTTCATTCAGCAGTCGGTTGCGGCTGACAGTTCACGAACATATAGATATAAGTTTAAAAAATGTATGTAAGTAAAACAGTGACAGAGTATTCGGTTTACGTACTGTATAATATACTGAATAGTTTATAAGACCAAGTGCTGTTCAGGTCAAAGCTGTCGTTATGCTGAGATCTATTTACTTTTTTTTTTTTTTTTTTTTTTTAAGGTTTCGTTAGCTGTGCAATTTCAAACTAAGAGTCGTGAATTATGCGGTTTTGTACAATGTGTGTATAAATGTCGGTAATATGTTCTCAGATCAGGTTGGTGACCTGAAAAGGGCCGTTGTTTGGTGTGAATGTGGGTTTATGTTGGTCATGTTGAGGATTATGAGCTTTAGGCCCCGACCATTTGGCCTTTTTGACCTCTTCCGTGCTGTAGCGTGTCCTGGAGCCTGACACGAGGTTTCTTTTCTTTGTGAGGGTTTTTTCATGATGGGGACTGTTTTAAGGGAGGACCTGGTGCGATCCATAGATTTATGTCTTTGTAGTTCATGTGAAGCACTTTGGAGCTCTTAGAAATCCTTCTTGGTAACTGTAAATAAATAATTTCCATAACAGTCCTGTTGTTTAAAGTCCTGACTGTTTACACTTTTTTTCTGAGTTTCCCAAGTAAAAAATAAACATGGAGATAACTTAGAACTGACATGTTTAGGTGTATTTCTTGGTGTCTGGCTCATAGATGGGGCTGGAAACCTCCACTCCACAAGCTTCTATTAACATTTGATTCTTTTCTCTGGTTTTCTTTTGGTGCACCAGGTTAACAAACACGCAGATCGTTCAATTTCTAGGATGCATTGTCAAGTTTTTCTGGTCTCCTCAGCCTAACACCCACCAAGCATCACCAAAAAATGTAATGATGGAGGACGTTAGAAGGAGAAAATTTGTGTCCCAGCAAGATATGGAAAGTTTTTTGTGTGTGAGAATATTAATTTATAGAGGGATGTGCAATAATGATTATGCTGCTATATGTGTAGAGGGAAGTGCAATAATGTTGCTGTAGCAAGGTATTTTTTGTGTAGAGGTGTTTTTTCAGGACATTGCGAGGGGGCATGCAAAGAGCGGGGGGATATGACGAAGTGTTTTTGTTTATTGTGATTTTATATGTTTTGTTATATATGTGGTGCCTGGAGTCTCTAGTTTTTGTCCAAGACAAATTTCTCTCAAGAGAGACAATAAAGATTATCCTTATCCTTATCCTTAATTAATGATCAACGATAGCTCCGAGGAACACCCAAATATAACGCTGATTTCAGCCTGAATTCTGACCAGCCTGAACAACAACAGCTGATAAGACGTTTCACATTCCATCACGTGACACTCTCTGAAGAAATCGGAAGTCAAACTGTCAGAAATGTTTGAAGGTAAGACCTCTGATCCTTGTCTGAACAAAAGAAAACCACAAAGCTTTCAACACTGAAGACATAATGAACACAATAGAACTATCTGACCAGCCTGCAGTTATTTTTTACGTCATTTCAGAATGAAAACATCATTATTCTTCTCATTTGATGAGACTGTTGAGATTCGTCTTTCTGTAAAAGCTCTAAGAGCTCTGCCATCAGATCAGCTGACTCTGAAAGAAGGGTTTTCGTTGCAAATGTTTTATTTTTTTTATTTGAAACTGAACAAAAAAATATACATAAGAAACAATAGAGGTGTGAAACAATCACATGACTTTATAATCATTTTGTCCTTTTCTTTTGGACATGAACATTTCTAACCTCTCCTGTGTCGTCATTTAAAATATTTCCCTTTACATAATCCACTGAAACATTCACTGATCACTTCCTGACCAGACCTGAAACTTATTATGATCATATTTGAAAACTGTTGCTGTTGATTTTTCACATTTCATAAATATGACAACAGTGCCTACAAAGACTGACACTAACAAATGCGTTTCTAGTTCATTTATGATAACAGATTTTAAACACATCACTGGTCTCTCATTTGTGGTGGTTCTTTTAAAAACATGATCATAGTTTATGTTTTTTACATTGACTCAGTAGCCTAATACTTAAACTGTAATCCGTTTTAGTTAAAGCTACTTCCTGTGCTGGCAGACAGCTCTAATCTGCTAGTAGTAGTACTGATTTACTATAAAAAAAAGTCATCAGAAATGAAAAGCAAGTGATAAAACATCTTTAAATAGCAAATGAAAGACAACAACTTTTTAATCTTTTTTTTTGTTTTACTTTAAAACAGAAACAACAGTCGTATTGAGTCTGACAGGAAGTCGCTGCCACAGGCGTCTCCATCATGAGTGTGTTTGCTGCTGCCACATTATCTCAATTTTACTAAATATTTAAGACCTACGGATATGTGTTGTTCTTTTTGGTATTTGAACAATCATATGGCTCATTTGGAAATCTTCTTTTCTCTGAGCTCAGACGCATCTTAAAGCATTTTAGGAGAGAAAGAAGAGGGGAAAGTTGCTGATCGGCCCCGAGCTCCGCGGCGACTCCACGAAGTTTTAAACCCCCACAAAAAAACTGCGGAGAACATCGGACTTCCAGATTATCTGGACACGAAGAGAAACTAGTCCGCTGTCAGCTTCTCCTCTGTCAGCCTGCAACGACGCTCCAACACTGATTTTTGACCCGTTAAAGGAGGAGGAGAAAACACAGGTGGGACTCCGCCGACTGCACACGGGAGCGGCGCTGCGGGTTGAGTCTCCACGGTTCTCATGGTGTGTTTAAGTTCCGTCGGAGCTCCGACTTCTCATCATTAGCAGTGACTCTCGCAGCAGCTCGACATGGCAGAAGTAGCTCCAGCTCCGGCTCCGGCCAAAGCCGCCAAGAAGAAGGTGTCCAAGCCGAAGAAGGCCGGCCCCAGCGCGGCAGAGCTCATCGTGAAGGCCGTGGCCGCGTCCAAGGAGCGCAGCGGCGTGTCCGCCGCCGCCGTCAAGAAAGCTCTGGCCGCCGGAGGATACGACGTGGACAAGAACAAAGCCCGCGTCAACACCGCCATCAAGAGCCTGGTGACCAAGGGGACCCTGGTCCAGAACAAGGGGACCGGGGCCTCCGGCTCCTTCAAGATCAGCAAGAACACTGACACGAAGGCCAAAGCTCCCGTGAACAAAGCGGCTCCTAAAGCCAAGAAGCCCGCCGCCAAGAAACCCGCAGCAGCGAAGAAGGCGAAGAGCGCAGCAGCCAAGAAACCAGCAGCGGCCAAGAAGAGCCCCAAGAAGGTGAAGAAGCCCGCAGCGCTCAAGAAGACGGCCAAGAGCCCCAAGAAGGTCGCCAAGAGCCCCAAGAAGGTCGCCAAGAGCCCCAAGAAGGTCGCCAAAAGCCCAACGAAGGTGGTGAAGAAGGCCCCCAAAGCCAACAAGTCCCCCGCTAAGAAGGTGGCCAAGCCCAAAGCCAAGAAGGCAGCACCCAAGAAGAAGTGAAGCATCACTGCTGGACAAAATTAAAAAGGCTCTTTTAAGAGCCACCACCTCATCCTGAGAGTTCTTTTCCTATCTATTTGTTTTTTCAACAATGAATTGCACAATTACCCTCAATGTATCAAATATACATCCAAGGGAACATTACTATATTTTATTTTACACTAAAATAAAATTACAGTTTCAAAGAATTTACAAGAATCAGGTTTCAACCCCTTTCTCTTTTATTTGTAGGTTATTTTTTGATCCACTATACATTTCAGAGTATCTTTTTTTTTTTCTTTCATGTTTCTTTATTGGGTAGTCGATGTAATGCATATTACACAATAAACATTTTTTAAAGGATTTGACAGAATACCCCGTTTTTTATTTTACCACACACACAAAAAAAAGTAAAATAAATAATGAAACAAAATGTAACATAACAAACACCCCAAAACCTGTAAAATACGTAATTATAATCAGGTCCCAAAGTAAGTACCAATTACCAATCAAACTCTGACTGAAAACAATACTAATATGACAAATAAAGAAATAAAATAAAATACAGGACACACAAAACAACAACAAAAAAAAATAAAACAAATAAAATGAAATAAAATAAATAAATACAAATTAAAATAAACAGACATAAGAGGAACCCTAAAAAAAATAGACATGGTTAGCAATATCATACTTCCCTATAATTAAATTAAATCAAATTAAATTAATCTTCCAAGGATGCCAAATAATTAACAAGAGAAAGAATAGGTTCCCAAATATAAGAAAACTTATCAGAGCAACCCCTAATTTTCTCTAAATATAAAAAGGACATCAGGTCTTTCAACCAAGAATTGGGAGATTGAGGTTTTTGGTCCTTCCATTGAAGTAAAATACGTCTATGAGCTACAAGAGAGGAAAAAGCAATTATATTAATCTCCTTCTTAATAAAACTATTAAAATCTTCAGGTACACCAAAAATAGAAATTAAAGGGCTAGAAACCACCGGTTTATTAAGGGCTTTTGAGAGAGTATTATAGAAAGATGACCAAAATGAACACAGCTTTGGGCAGGAAAAGAACATATGTGTATGGTTAGCAGGTGATAAAGAGCATCTGTCACATGTATCACCTGTATCAAACTAGATTTATTTTGATTTTATGGCTGTAGAATTGTCAAATGTGCATAGAATCAGTGCTCCTGACCATTCTTTTCCCAAGATAACTTTCAATAATTTATTCAATATTACTGTGTGTTCTGACTGTTATAACTGTAATAACTGTTTAACAGATAAGGACACTTTTTGCAGTATCTTAGTATTTTAAGAGCCACCACATCTTCCTTAAAAGGCAAATTGTGTCACATAAGAAATATTGTTTTCTTATAAGAAAATATTGCGGTACTCATGCAACTGAGAATTTGTTATTGATTAGATTTTTATAAGTTCAAGTCAGTTATGTATCCTATCAGTTGTCATTTGGTATGCAACGCTGATATTTCCTGTTCTTTCTTGATTACAGTCCAAGTCATATATTTGAAACAGTCCAGCAGTGTCTTAATATCTTGAGCACTTTGAATCAAATTTAGTCATTTTTTGTACTTTTGAAATGTTTTGATTCAAAAAAAAAAAAGTTCCTAGAACAACTTTTATTTAACCCAAATGTCAGAGTAAAGCAGCTCAGCAATGGAAACCTACTGAATTAGTACAGATGTGTGTAGAGGGGAAAAAAAACTTTTGGTATGACAGTAATAACTTATCACAATAATCATAAAAACAAACATGTATATTTTTTATGATTATTGTGATAAGTTATTCTTTCATGTGAAATTTACAGAATGTAAAACTTGAAAATGTCTTGTTACATAAATATGTAAAATAAAGTGCTGAAAGATGGAAGATGCAGGGAACATATGTTATATAAGTACAAACAAAATATACTAGGGTATGTTTAGGATCTTCTGCTCATATTAGATATAGCCTATTAATTATAGTGGAAGAGCTTAAATATTAATTGAGGGAATCATGTTGTGCTTTGTGACAATGTAGCAACTATTAATGAGATTGCTGGAAGCAGCTCTTTAGTGGTGATGTTGGTGGCTCTTAAAAGAGCCGTTGTGGGTTACAGGGGAGACGGTCTAAGCTCTCTCCCCGCGGATGCGGCGGGCCAGCTGGATGTCTTTGGGCATGATGGTGACCCTCTTGGCGTGGATGGCGCACAGGTTGGTGTCCTCGAACAGCCCCACCAGGTAAGCCTCGCTGGCCTCCTGCAGGGCCATGACGGCGGAGCTCTGGAAGCGCAGGTCGGTCTTGAAGTCCTGAGCGATTTCTCTCACCAGCCGCTGGAAGGGCAGCTTGCGGATCAGCAGCTCCGTGGACTTCTGGTAGCGGCGGATCTCCCTCAGAGCCACGGTACCGGGCCTGTAGCGGTGAGGCTTCTTCACTCCGCCGGTGGCCGGGGCGCTCTTCCGGGCGGCCTTGGTGGCCAGCTGCTTCCTGGGGGCTTTGCCTCCGGTGGATTTACGAGCGGTCTGCTTGGTTCTGGCCATGACGACTGGTTCTGGATCAGGACAATAATGCTGGGAGAAGCGAGACTCGCTGCTCTTAAAGTGTGTGAATCGGTGACGCGGTCCAGACCTCCGCTCCTGATTGGTGGATTCTGCTCTGCAGCCCCGCCCCGCCCCGGGAGCGAGCTCGCGCCCCAATGTGCGCCGTTTATTGGACAGAATCTTTTCAAAACTCCCGCCTAGTCCGGAGCCCCGCCCCCTGCTGTCTCTCTGTCCCGGTTGTGTAAATTAGTTACTTTTTTTTATCTATTTTATTTATTAGTTTATTTACTCCAATCACTAGAAACCAACCCCCAGTAGCTGGGTAGCAGTTATAGTGTGTATACTGGTAAGGAAAAAAGATTGTGTACTTTTTTGGAGGACGTGTTAGAGGACAGGGACGGGTTTTCTCCACCTTAATGGATGTATTACAGTGTGTTAGAGCCATCTACTGAAAAATCAGTAGATATATATTTTATAATTTCCTTTTATTAGTTCCTATTTCAAAAAAGAGCAATTATGTATTTCCACATTAGATTAACAGACAGACTTTTGGATTTTAAAAGGTCACTTCTAAGTTTCTGAAGCAACACCAGTGAACACATTTTCCTTTATAGAGAAAGTAAATAATTTCACAAAAATGCTATTTATATGCTACAGCTATATATATATATATATATTTAATTACCTCTGAAAATCAGTTACAGAGCCTCACTTCAACCAGCAGACAACCGATGAACTAGTTAGTGCTATAATCGAAAATGTTAGTTTCTTTTTTTAAACAATCTGCTCTCAGTCATCTCACATCTCTAGACGTATTTATTGGTCGTTTCTTCTGAGACAATTTAGTTTCCAACAACAGCAGATGTTACTGCTCCATACAACCGTTTGTGCTTTAGTTTGTGTCGTTAGTGGTTTTATACTGTCATTTAGCAGACACTTTTATCCAAAGCGACTTACATGTGAGAACAAAAGCACAAAATCACATTGTAATTGCTAAAATATTTGGTAATCGTGTCTCTCAGAGGAGTGTGTGGCTCTTAAAAGAGCCGTTGTGTTCCGGGGTTCAGCAGCAGCTTTACTTGGCCTTGGCGGCCTTCTCGGTCTTCTTGGGCAGCAGCACCGCCTGGATGTTGGGCAGCACGCCGCCCTGAGCGATGGTGACCCCCCCCCAGCAGCTTGTTGAGCTCCTCGTCGTTGCGGACAGCCAGCTGCAGGTGACGGGGGATGATGCGGGTCTTCTTGTTGTCGCGGGCAGCGTTTCCAGCCAGCTCCAGGATCTCAGCGGTCAGATACTCCAGCACAGCCGCCAGGTAGACGGGGGCGCCGGCACCGACGCGCTGAGCGTAGTTGCCTTTACGCAGCAGTCTGTGGACACGACCCACTGGGAACTGCAGTCCTGCACGGGAGGAGCGGGTCTTGGCCTTCGCTCTGGCTTTCCCTCCGGTCTTTCCGCGGCCGCTCATGTTGATATTGTATTTCTGGAACTGGTGTCAAGAGAAACTGTGTCTCCAGCAGCGGAAAACCTCTTTAAATACCGGAGAGAGCGGGACGAGTCCTGCCGCACCAATCAGGACAGAGAGAAACGAGGGGGGAGTTTTGAAGAGATTCTATCCAATAAACAGCGAGCATTGGAGCTCCTGGGGGCGGGGCCTCGCTGCAGAGCAGAATCCACCAATCAGGAGCAGCGGAGGTGTAGCTCCACTGACTGTCCCCTAAAGATCGGAGTCTATCTTGGTTTCCATTCTATGACAAGAAAAGTTGTGGATTTAGCCTTTTTTGTTTGTTTTTTTTTTTTTTAATATAACTGACAGTCTCCTATGTAAATAAAGATATATTAATCACAAATTTTAAATTGTGAAACATTTTTCTCTCTTGAAAATGTAAAAGGAAACTTCCTCCCATCCCACCTTCTATCAGGTCCAGTGGAAAAGAATCAAAACTGGATTACAAGATTGTTTTTCTGTGCCAAATACTTCAAAGTTTAAATTACATTTCATAAAATGAATAGAAACGTACTGGGAAAAGGTGGCCATGTTGACATAAGTTGTTTCTTAATGAATGGATCAATAAACATGCGTTTAATGAAAAGAAAGAACTAAACTAAGACTGATATGGAGATGTGGGGGCTTCTGTGTTTGCTGGTTGAACCCAATACGACACAGCAAATATACCATATACGGTACCAGCAAAGATGCTGGTTGTGATGGGCAGGTGAAGCTTCAGGAAGTTTTTAAGTCTTTCATCCGTTCACTCCAGCGCCAAACGTCCTGAAGCTTCATCTGCTAGCAGGACATCTAGGGGACGCAAAAATATCAGTTGTCATCAGGTTGAAGTGTGGCATTTTGCAGAAAGCCTGTAAATAAAACTGTCAGCAAAATAAAGAGGGATGCAAAACATGTAGGCTTGAAATGGTGGCAGTACAGTGTGTGTGTGTGTGTGTGTGTGTGTGTGTGTGTGTGTGTGTGTGTCTCCAGACGGCACATCTCACTCACATCGTCTCCTTACGTCTTTGTCTCTTGTGCACCCAGAATGCACTTCTAGTTCACACTCTTTCCTTCCTGTGGACCCTCTAACCAGCTGATCCACTGGCCTCATCATTTCCACGGGGACGTGTTCCTGCTGAGACACCAGCAGCGCGATGTCTGGAGGAAACAACTGCTCTTCCATCCTTTCCTCGCCCTGTAATCTTTCCCTGTGCAGAACCGGGTCAGGCAGTAGCTGCCGCTGTCTCGCCGCCGCGAGGCCGTCTGTGTGCACGCATGTATTTACACATCCTAAACCATACCTGTCAAGTTTTGGATTTAAAAATAAGGGAAATTTACCATCCCAACAGAGGTCCAGTATTTTACATTTTGAGACAGGTTTATAAGAAATCTAAAATAACGACCTGTCAAACATCTACAAACTACAATGATGTGCTCATAGCCTGATAGGCCGACTTTTGTTGACACTGAAATGCTGTGGACATTCTTATTCCTATAATAAAGCCTAAATGAAAACACAAAAGGGAATTAAAGCACATTTATTTATTTTAAATATTTTCAATTAATATACACATTGTCTTCAAGTGAAACATTTACATTTTTAATTTGTCATTTTAACTCATGTGGCTCTCTGCCCCATCTTGCTCCTCTTTAAGGAAGTAAATTTGGTATCCCATTTTTAGAGATATTTAAACGTCTTCACACAATTCAGTTAAGAGAGGCACAGGAATGCTTTTTAAAAATATTATAAAACGGGAAGTTATTAATACGGGAGGACGGTGGGAAAAGGGTAAAATACAGTAGTTTCCCGGCCAAAACGGGAGATTTGACAGGTATGTCCTAAACACACATTTACATTACTCAGAGGGAACAAAGACCAACCTCGCAAACAGTTTAGTCAAGCAGTCATTGGAGTAAAGACATTTTTAAGTAACTTAAAGGGGACCTATTATGAAAAACAGTTTTTTTCTTGCTTTAACATATATAAAGTGGTCTTCCCTCAGCCTGCCAACTCAGAGAACGAGGAAAGCAACCAAATTCTGCAGTGTCTGTACAGCCGCCCGGATGAGCCGTCCAGTGTGATGTGGCTTCTATGAGCCGTTCAGCCGTCCCCTTTAAAATTATACATTACACAACTCAATGCTGATATTCAACAAATAAACCTTAATCTTACAACTTAAAAAAAAGCAATGAATTGTAGTGTCTGGTACAATTCTTTATTAAAGTAATTCAACTGAACCATGTCAGAAGGTATTTGATGTGCTTTAACAATACTGAATGTAATAAATGATTACTGTAATCACATTAACCTTTGTGGATTTAAAATTTTAGAGTTTATTCATAAACCCAGACTACTGAATATTAACTATTCATGTTAAATGGCTGAAGGAAGTTTTATGCTCTCCAGATTGGGTGTGTGGCTCTTAAAAGAGCCGTTGGTTTGTATTGGGTCTTGGTCTACTTGGAGCTGGTGTACTTTGTGACGGCCTTGGTTCCCTCGGACACGGCGTGCTTGGCCAGCTCCCCGGGCAGCAGGAGGCGCACGGCGGTCTGGATCTCCCTGGAGGTGATGGTGGAGCGTTTGTTGTAGTGAGCCAGACGAGACGCTTCGGAGCCGATGCGCTCAAAGATGTCGTTGACGAACGAGTTCATGATGCCCATGGCTTTGGAGGAGATGCCGGTGTCGGGGTGGACCTGCTTCAGCACCTTGTACACGTAGATGGCGTAGCTCTCCTTCCTGCTCTTTCTCCTCTTCTTGCCGCCTTTCCCGGCGGTCTTGGTCACGGCTTTCTTGGAGCCCTTCTTGGGCGCGGACTTGGCGGGTTCAGGCATGTTTCCTTCTCCAGAAACGAATGAGCTGCTTCGGTCAGAGAGGCTGCTTTTATGCAGCTGCAGGCAAACCGCGCTGCGCCTTCGCTCCTCTATGATTGGTCGAGACTCCGCTGGTTGTTCAGCATGTCGGTGATTGGACGGCGGCAGACGGGGAGGTGACGCAGCACAGCCGCTGTCGAAGCTGCTGCTTTTAACACACCTAGTATGTTTATCTTATATGTATTTTATTCACAATACTTTAATAGTGTGTTCCGTCTTCTGTTTTGCAACTTTATTTGTCCCACGCTGCACGTATTTGTTTTTACGGTTCTCTCTGGAGCAGCTGGGTATCGACACACAACCGACCGTTACGTTACAGCCTCTTTTCTTCTCCTTTCCCGCTACTCAGTGACGTAAACCCTCATTGCGTGGACAAAGAAAATACATTAAATCAATGAATAAAAGGCCCTCAGTGTTTTTATCCAACACTTGACAAACATAATTTAAATGAAATATGTCCAGGGTACAACAGCACGCCCTCTTAATTATTTTTGATCTACTCTCATTTGACTTTTATTAGTTTTCCAGTTTTATGTGATGTTTGGACCATTACATCGGAGCAATTTCTGTTGTAATGACATTGTGGTCCGAACGCAGATCAGTAAACACTTGAATCAGCAGATGTAAAGCACCAGACTGCAACAGGATGTGGAGGAAGTGGACTGAAATGAGACCCGGCGGTGTTTTTCTGTCACATGCTGATCAAACTTGGTGCTCATTGTAACAAGGAACTGCTGGTTCAAATGAGCAAGTCAGACATGGTTTGTGGAGTTGGACTCACCACTTCAGGACCAGTATCTTTCTACCCTGCAGGGCTTCATGTGGTGAAGTTACACAAGTGCTGCAGTGAGCACAGAAAGGAACAAAGTTTGTAGGTTTATAGTGGGCTGAAAGAACCGGGATGTAGGTTACTTAATACGTTTGATGTTTCTTATAGACCACCATATTGCAAAGTAATAAGCATTTAAAAGTATCAAAGTGTATACTTAACATGTATTAAAATACAGCGGTATATGAGCTCTTAGGGTTGGAGTGGGTGGCCCTGAAAAGGGCCGTTGTTTGGTTGAAACGGTTAGATGGTTTAACCCCCGAATCCGTACAGGGTGCGTCCCTGTCTCTTGAGCGCGTACACCACATCCATGGCGGTCACCGTCTTCCTCTTTGCGTGCTCGGTGTAGGTGACGGCATCACGGATCACGTTCTCCAGGAAGACCTTCAGCACACCGCGGGTCTCCTCGTAGATCAGACCGGAGATACGCTTCACCCCCCCGCGGCGAGCCAGACGGCGGATGGCGGGTTTGGTGATTCCCTGGATGTTGTCACGGAGGACTTTACGGTGACGCTTAGCGCCTCCTTTACCGAGACCCTTTCCTCCTTTTCCTCGTCCGCTCATGTTTACTGGTAGATTAGCTGATTCAAAGTGTCTCAGATCTACTGAATGCTGCTTATAGCTCTTGTCCGAGGACGTGTTAGAAGACAGGGGCGGGCCTGCTCTTCTTCTCATGGTGTGTAAACGGTTGTTGGTGGGTAGTTTGTGTGTTAGCGCCCCCTACTGAAAAACAACTGGTAGTAGCCTCGTGTTTTCATTTGCATTTCATGCAAGTTTTTCTGATGCCACTATTTCAACTGGAAAATAAAATATTAGATTGTTGGGTTTCTTTAATTTATGTATTTTTAATCAAATGTCCACATGTTCTTCCAGCAGACAAAGCCCCGATGAATCTGTGAAGTGTATTACTTGTCACTGGTTCTGTTCTAGGGCTGGATGATAGCCAAATGTATATACAAGGACTTATATAAGTAAGGTTTGAGTATTAGTAGAGTCACAACCAGCCTCCCACCCACATTTACATTAAACATAATCTTTTTTATATGTACATGCTTAGCCTTCACTTAAAGCCAAATCACTGTATCAATAAAAAAATAGATAAAAGGAATACAAAAATAACATTAAAAACTTAAATTGTTTCATTGACACAAACGTAGGTAATAAGTATATTACGTAATAGTCAATTAAGTATATTTTTTCAAACTAAAGAAAAGTCTGAGCAATCTTCAAATTGATGTAACTATTACTTCTTTCCAGAAGGCGGCAGTAAAGAGACAGAACCAGTTTCAGGCTCAGACTCACACAGAGGACAGTTCACACAAAGATCTTTCTTAAATGTTAACAAATAATGTGTGGAAGAGTAATAATCTATCAATTAGTTTGTAAATACGTCTCTTACTTTATTTATAATTAAATATTTGTATGGGAGGTTCCATATATGGATCCAGTTCAGTCCATGACCAGTACTGAACAACAGAAGGGCTAGTGGTACGTCAGCTTGGAACAGCAATCTGTAAGATCATTTCTTTTTTAGATTTAACAGAGAAACACATACTGGTGTTAATGTGGGATCTAAATGAGGACTGATTGGATCTCCAGCACCACTTATAGAGTTAGGATACCAGAAGGAAGAAGAAGCATTTTGAATGAATTCAGTGTAATTTAGCAAATTTTCATAACCATTGAGTAGTTAGGTAACTAAAATTATGTTATTATTGAACCAAGAATTAAGAAATAGAGATGTATTTGTATATTTGATGTGTTGATTGTTTCAAGTAAAGCATCTTATACAGCTCAAAATATATTGAAGAGATTTCAACGTAATTTCTTAACAATGTCCAGAATATGAAAACTATTGATGTGGAAGACAGCAACTATTGTATTGTAACAGCCTTTTTACACCGGAGGAAGTCCCTAAATGCATCACTGCACTTGAGGCCAACAAATCTCCCGGCACAGACGGTTTATCTACAGTTGTATCAGTTATTCTCTAATCATAGCTTCATTTCTTTTACAGGTTTTCCTCAAAAGTACAAAGTATAACACTCTCCCTCCACCCTTACTCAAGGCCTCATAACGCTCATTCAGAAACCAAACAAAGAGAAATATCACATTTTTCGCCAGGCCTGGCTTGCGTGCAAGATTTGGTGACTTTTGGGGAATGTTTAGGGGGGCAAAAAGGCCCTCATTTCCTCGGAAGAAAAATAAAAACATTTCCTACAGATTCAATAGGGCCTTCGCACTGTAAGTGCTCGGGCCCTAATAAAACAAATGTGTGCTCACAAGTTTAATTCTTGGTGTTCTCCACCCACTGCGGAGGCCAAGTGTTTACACGCCAATACATGTATTCAATGACAACATGACGGTAAAAGGACAATGAGCCTGTTCAATAAAGTACAGATGCTTAAAAAATAAAATAAAATACATCAGTTTGTTCGATATTCCCGAGTTTATTTTAGCTATGTGCAATCAGGAGAGTCAACATGCAGCAAGCAGGCTGGACAGCTGAATCTGAGCCAATATGCTATTACACTTATGTAGCCAAGTGAACAGGGGTTACTGTGTTTTGTGTTAGCTGAGCCCTAATACAATGTGTACTGTCACTTTAAGGCCAGCCAGGTTGAGAATCCTGTGAGAACCAGGAAGTCACGCGAGACGTAAACGTAAATGCCCGCGAACCGTCAATGCCCGCGAACCGTCAAAGCCCGCGAATCGTCGTCTTCGTAATGCAAACAATGGCAGAGGTGTATTTCTTGTCTGTGAGAGTGTGTGATGGGTTTGAGTCGTGAAAACCTTATATCACAGAAGAAATACGTGACTGAGTGAAGGAGTTAGAGCGGACCGGTAATTGAGCTGTCTGACGAGTGTGTGTGACTGAGAACGTCGTGTATACTTCTCATCGGTCGGGGTTTCATGTATTGAGTCCACGGTGTCGGGAACCGCCATAGACGACCACGGGTCAGCGTAAGTGGGGCATAATGTACTGAAATATTAGTTACTGTTTTTAATTTCAGTGTTAAAGGCTGTTTATGAAGCTATATGTTATGTTACCCATGTAGAGGGGAGACAGAGCCGGTGAGCTGCATCCAGGTGCAGGATGAGGCTCTGAAACTACAAGTTAGAGTAAGTGAGCACATGATTTTGGTTTCTGAATGTACAAGTTCATTTAAGGTCATGGTATAAAATGTATTTTGCACTGAGATATGTAAGAATGTATATTAAAGTTAAGTCATGGTGTTTATTAAATTATTTCATGAAGTTTACAGAGCTAAAACTTTATATGTACTGTAAAATGTGTCTGATAAAATGAGGAGAGTGGCTTAAAAATGTATTCATGTTAATTAATGTATTTTATTTTTTAATAGGCCACTACTGTTGTTTGTTAGTGTTTGGTTTTGATTTGTGTTGATTTTGTTTCATTGGTTTTGCTTATTTGAGACTGAGATATTCAGAAGAGACAAGGAGGAACTTGTTTTCATTTTTTTTTAACTGTTACAAAAAACATTTCTCTCAAAATTAGAAAATTAATACTGTGCTCGTTTGAGGGCAGTCGGGGTAATAAAGATCCTATTAAAAATTAATTTTGTGTCCGGTCTCCTCCCTCATTGACCTGGCCACACTTATTTTATAGAGGAACGGGTAGGATCTGACAGGAATCTGGTTAGATGGAAGACAAGAAACTGGTTGGTCATTCAAAGGACACACCAACATGTGCATGCTAGTCCTCTTAGACCAGGGGTGTCCAAAGTCAGTCCTCGAGGGCCGGTGTCCTGCATGTTTTAGTTGTTTCCCTGCATCAACACACCTGATTCTAATTAACGGTCGTCACCACCTTGTCATCAAAGTCTGGATAGTTCTGTTGATGACCAAGCTCCTTGTATGACGGTTTGATAAAAAAAGGGACACATCTAAAACACCCAGGATACCGGCCCTCGAGGACCGACTTTGGACACCCCTGTCTTAGACGAAGGTGTACATTACAAAAGAGATGGGGTCCTTTCATCTGAATTTACATCTCTTAAGCTTGAGTTATGGTTCTGCGTTAAAACGACGCCGTGCCTACGGCGTGTGGTCTGCGTCGACGCAGATCACACGCCGTCACTGACGCGTACCTCCCGAAAATTGTAACTACGCGTCGAGGCGAAGCAGTCGTGAACTTTCAGCGCTCTTTTCTTCGTGTATGTGTGATTTTTTTTGTTTTGTTTTTTTGCACAATAGTCCCTCTTTGATTCACTGTGACCGGAAAAAGTCGGATAAACCATTCAGGAAAAGATCGCGAATTAGCGGTCGCCGGGGGTACTGCACCGCGGAGAAATGGAGTGACGGAGAAGTCCGAAGGTTCACGACGGCGTCATGGCGACGGCGTGTTCTCTGCGTTGGTTTGACGCAGAACCATAATTCAGGCTTAAGTCCCCCTCTTCCCATCCTGTTCCTTGCAGCTCATGCAAACCATATATTGTACCTCATACTCACTATGTTAATAAGCTCAGTTATATATGATTTCTGTAAATTACCCTGATATGGTCATAACTTTTTTTATAAGAACTGCAAGGCATGCACAGAAATAAAATTATCATTGAAGACAACAGTTTTAGCTCAACACTGTGCAACATAGAGATTAATGCAAGTTTTTTAAGCAAGTTGGATTGTTGTAATGTTCTACCTTTTTGTTTTCTAAAGAATACAATAAACTGCAGTTGATTAAAAATGCACAAATACTGGTGCCAACATAGACAAGAAGACTAGAAAAGCACATGTTACATAAATTAAAAAGGTTTACACTTGCTGCCTGTGATTATACATCTGATTTTATATTTATTATATCAGCTTTTAAAAGGCACTGCACAGCCTTGTACCATCTCTCAAAGATACATTTATAAATCAGGACATCATGCGGCTTAAAGGGGACCTATTATGGCATTAAATCCCTCCCTACTCGTCATAAAGCCTTTTTTTCTTTACCATGTCATCATGACCTGCAATTCATCACATTTTATCCTACATTACTAGAAAGTGTGTATAATTCTCTTCAGTGCACTTCAACATGTGTACTTTCATAGGAATTTTAAATACACTACCAATCTCGCAATCAAACTCCTTCAGAGGGTCGTTATAATAGAAATGTGAGGCATGTGTCTGCAACTCCATCTAAAAAGATCATTCACCAAATAGGGGAGGGGAAAAAAAGGTTATTTTCCCTGGCATGTGTGATCCAATCAGAGCAATATCCCAAATATTTGCAATACCAACAGACAAGGAGCTAGAAGGCTTTATATAAATCTATTTGTTTGAAGTTAAGTAATCAAACTGGATATGAAGACAGTTGTTTACTTGTCTTAAGTACTTACATTCCCAAGGCCAGCATTAGTTTTCCTCAGCATTATGTTTTGTAATGGCGTCTTCTAAGGCTCTTTTCTGTAGCAATTGTTTTCCTTAGCTGATGTCTCCGCTTGTTGTCATCTATTAATGTGGGAAAGCCAAAACTAGTCTATTAGATCTTTGTCGCTGAACAAGTTCAGTGAGATTGACATTGCAGCTCTCGTGTACAAAGAAAAAGAAAAGCAGCAAAAATACAATAAAATGTGGATGCAGGTGGCTCTTGTGTGGCTTCGAGGATGGATGTAAGTGTACTGTTGTCGGGAGGGAGGTGTGAGGAGGTGTCTGTGTGTAAAGGCTGGATTATGGTTCTGCGTTAAATCGACGCCGAGCGCGCGGCGCAGGTTGCGCCGGAATGAGCACCCCACGGCGCAAGCCACGCCCTGCTTGACGCACCTCCCAAAAAATGTAACTAGGCGTCGAGGAGACGCAGACCAAACGCAGACCAAGAGGGCTGTGATTGGTTTGCTTGGAAGCAACGCATTTACAGTTCCGGTTCGTGAAGCAGTAGTGAACTTTCACCGCTCTTTTCTTCGTGTGTGTCTGTGTGATTTTTTTTGTTTTGTTTTTTTGCACAATAGTTGTCCTTATCTCTTTGATTCACTGTGACTGGAAAAAGTCGGATAAACCATTCAGGAAAAGATCGCGAATTAGCGGTCGCCGGGGGTACTGCACCGCGGAGAAATGGAGTGACGGAGAAGTCCGAAGGTTCACGACGGCGTCACGGCGACGGCGTGTGCTCTGCGTTGGTTTGACGCAGAACCATAATTCAGGCTTAAGTCCCCCTCTTCCCATCCTGTTCCTTGCAGCTCGGATAAACAGCTGATGTTGACAGCTTTGCACTATTTCTCATTGGCTGACCCCTTGTGTATTGCTCAAGATAGTGCAGGCAGTCACCAAAGTTGTTTGTTTTTACCTCTACTCCATTTTCAAATGCTCTCATAAAAGCTTGATACTACAGAGGATCTCCATTAAACAGTGGAATATCTCTTGGTGGGAGAGAAGATGACAGATTTTGTTGTACCAGAAAAGTAGTGATGTCATTTTGTCTTTGCATGATACTGACAATGTCACTTTGACTGTTATCACTCAGCATTGGAGTTTGAGAGTGAACATGCCCCACTGAGCTTCTCTGTGCCTGGGTATGGGCACGCATGCTGAACTTCCAATGAGTTTTGACTGATATTTTAGGAATCTGTTCCTGTGTCCTTTCCTTTGGACGAACAACCAGTGGTGGAGGTAAGATGTCAGTTATCCTTTTCTCAGGAAAGTAAGAGGCTGCAGTAGAATTGAGATTACTGGTGGGATGAGCATTAGCCTTTTCAAAATAAGATCGCATTCCATCTGACAATCTAGAGTAGGGGTTTTCAATTCCGGTCCTCAGGCCTCCCTGCCCTGCATGTTTTAGATGTTACACTCCTTGATGCATTAGCTTCCAATACATGGATTTTAGCATTAGCAGCTGCTTTTTCAGTTTCCAATTCCAGTCTTTCCTGAATTGTTCCTCTTGTGCCTCTATTAGATGTTTTTTCTTTAATGCTGCAACACGTTCCATAAGAACTGCCTTTTCAGCTTTATTCGTGCAGAGGATGTTGCGGAGACACGTGATAATTGAGATGAAGCTTTTACATGGCTTGATCTACAGCATGAGATGTTGGAAACACTATCCCCAGGTTCAACTTCATCATCAACATCATTTTCACAGCATGCATCATCAGGTTGTGCATATGATTGGCCAGCATCAACAAGCCATTTTTCACCTTCTCTGCAAAATCACTTTAGACTGTTATGGCGCTTTTCCACCAGTACCAACTCAGCCGACTCGCCTCGGTACGGCTCGTCACGCATCGTTCCGGCTCCACCCGCTTTGGCCTTGTTTGTTTTTCGACCCCCAGGTGAGAAGTGGGCAGGTTGGGGTGAAGCTGCTGTGACGTACTCGATTGTGCAACCCCTTTGTTTGTGTCGGCGCAGATGAGAAAATCAGCTGGAGCCGCGAGCGGCTGAGAAGAAAACAGGGCGCCTGTGGATCTGATCGTTCCTTATCGCCGGTCTACATCCCTTTTTAAGTCTCTCCTCAGCCACCAGGTTTATGAACATCTGCACCTCAGAGTTGGATCACCAAACAGACGTTTGCGCTGTATAATAAAATCGCTGTGAGCCGCCAGTCGTTCTCGCGCTGACTTCCGCTTCCTGATTCAAACGTCTGACGGCCCTGCCCCCCGACCAATCAGTGGCCTGTAGTGTGATGAGGTCAGATCCAGCCTGGCTCAGCACGCTTAAAACCTCGGCAGCCTAGGTTCATAAAAAGTATCTGCTTGGCACGGCTCCACCCGCCTCGGCCCGTAGTGGGAAAGCGCAAGACGGGGGCGTGGCGAGTAGAAGCGCGCTGAGTAGGTACTAGTGGAAAAGGGCCATTATTTGCATGTGAAACCACTTGTTTTGTCTTTCCACTTCATCCTGGGGTAAAGGCAAGCTTAAGACAGACTCATGACTTTCTTTTGCTTCATCACAGCACTTAGTGAAATTGGACAATTCACGTTGCACATCAGAGACATTTTACTTTGATTCCATAAGTATTTGAAGACATTTTATATGTTTTTTTGCTTGCTTGCATTTTGATTTTATTGCTCCTTGATACTTTTCTAGGAGGTATGCCAGACCCTTAGCAGTGAATTTAGGGTCTCTCTTTTCTATTGGCGTAGACATGTCGCCGTCTGGCTTTGCATCAGTGATGTCAGACATTCGTGCGCTCTCTCTTTAACACACACAATAAACTCACTGCAGCATAACCATAAATGTATGCAGGTCTTCAATATAGGCTTTCAATACCACATCTACAAACTGAATGCAAACTCACTCAAAACAATATAACACACCATAACCCGGAAACTTTGCAAGACTGCAGTGAAACAATATATCGTTCAGACCACAACTATTTGCACAACGGCATCAAACAATCTTACATGATATTTCACATTAATAAGACCAACAAATGAACACAGCATGAGCAATTCAAATAATCAGCGCCAATCTCGTTCATGTCCGACACAATTAACACCGCCAAAGTACAATACTGAGCAATGAGAACATGACAGTCAACTCCAATCGTTGCGCTGCTTTCCAATACAGCTTTACAGTCAATGGCCGGGTTTCCCAGATCCGACCTCTCTTAAGGATTTAAGACAGGTTCAAAGAAGGTTTCAACTAAGAAGGTACCCTAAGATACGGGTGTTTCCCAGATGACTTCCTAACACCGTTCTTTAGGTTCGCTCTTTCAGAAGCTCTTTGGAGGAGCTGTCCGGTTCTGAAACCAAATCAATCGATGCCAGGCAAATCGATCACCGATCACTATCAGCGCATTTTCACACGCAGCACTGCTACCTAACTCAAGAGAAGGCGAGCCAAGAGAAGGCGAGTTTCGCAACCTGGAATTACAGCAATCCCTGGTTTTTCGCAGGGGTTATGTTCCAAAAAGAACCCGTGATAAGTGAAATTCTTTTTACAATTATAGAGGGCTTCAAATTGCAGAGATCAGCCGCGCCTTGCACGTATTCCACTGCTCTTCTGAGCCGCTGCATCCCGACTCTGTAGCGTCTTTTTATCCTAAAGCCCGCGGTGTAGCTGTGTTTTTTCAAGAGAAGAAAATAGTTATGGGTCGTTGTCTTCGCTCTTTTTTCTTCTGGGCAAAAAGATTCTTATAAACCGACACCATGGATTATATCTGAGACTGTAATGAACGATTCATCAAAGGCTCCTGTTCTTGAGCTGCTGCTGAAGCTCATTGGCCGTTCTCAGCTTGTTGCTAAGCAACCAACGTTATTGATACAGGAAGTGAAGAAGTGGGTAGACTGTTTAGAATGCAGAACACGATGCACAATGCAAATCCATACAGTACCATGCTGAAATGAAGGCTAGAGGGGCATGAAATGGGAGCATTTAAAATAATGTTTTTATTTAAAGTAACTAAAAAGTTACTTTTCATAGTAACGCATTACTTTTTGGTCTAAGTAGCTGAGTTACTGAGTTACTTTTTAATGGAGTAACTAGTAACGGTAACTAGTTACTATTTTTCAGTAACTATCACAACACTGGTGGAGACGCAGCGCTGCTCCTCAATGCACTAATTCCCTGTCATCACCCGAGGTGATGGTGCGCTCGGGCTCGGGCTCGGGCAGGACGATCGGTGTCACAGCTGCCTGGACAGCCCGGTCCGACAGCACGTCCAGGGGACTGAAGTGCTGACGCACCAATGCGTTCATAAAAACAGTTCTGCTTCGCGCACGGCCACGCTTGATTTGCAGCGAGAATATGCTGTATAGCAGCCAAATTATCAAATAAATGATATTCATGATGATCGTTTTATTTGTGCGTAATGCATAAAGCATATACAGGAACACACTTGTTATTCATTATTTTTCTTTTTTTCCCCTTTGCTGTCACCAATGAATGCTAAACAATATAAATCTAAAGTATAAAATAGATCAAAATTTGTGCGGGGTGCATTGTTTTAATATCTCATTGCCTGGTGTGATATTGATTTGCCTGACGTGGCTGGATCTGTGTCTTTGTTCACTAAGATGATTGTAAAGACTGGGTCAGCAGCATCTTTCTTTTCCTTCTTAATGAAAGAGATTCTTAAGCTAAGAGCGACTCTGGGAAATGCGATTTTCTTTCACAGGCTCCTTAAGAAGGTTTGAAAGAAGTCTTTTGCTGTTAAGAGTTACTTAACTGATATGGGAAACCGGGCCAATGTTTATCCCCTGCACATACCTTCTCTGGGCTTCTCTGGGCTGATAATAAGATTGCGTGGCTGCGGGTCCTTTGTTTGCTGCCGTGTGAGCCGTGTGTGTAAAACTTTCCTTTGCGTGTGCCTCCAAGAATGCGCGTTCATTCATGAAATCCAGAGAATCCTTTTTTCCAATAATAGATCCTCTGTTCATATTTTCTTGTTTCGAGGTCGGGTTTCTTTACGTTGGTCCAAGGGTGTTACTTTCTTCAAAAGGGTGGGTTTACTTTCTTCCAAAAAAGGGAGGTTTTTTTACTTTATTTCGTGGCCATTTGTAGATGAGAAAAAAGATCAAAGAAAAAAAAAAAAAAAAAAAAAACTTACAAAGGGCCAAAAATGCACCAGGTCGGTTTGGCTTACTCAGGCAGATAAGAATCCAGTTTCCACTCAGGATCCAGTTTAAGATGATTTATTTTCAGTTGTTAACAGCAAACAAACATGCTTCAAACATGCTGCCTATCTGCTCTGTCCTGCTGCTGTCCTGCTGCCTCAGGTAAAAAAACATTTCCCCTTCCAGTGCATTACCTGCCTTGACACACCTGGGCGGCATTACCTTGCCTTCAATGAAATGATTGAACTACTTAGTGCCCCCTAGTGTTGACCCATAAACGAACAATGATAAACAAAATAAAAAAATAAAAAATAAACTAACAGAGATAAAGAAATAGCTCCTTCACTAAGATTTGTCCTCCCACCAAAATATAAAGAAATACATTTCAAAACTCTACCTTGTATCTATCTGCCAAACAAGTTCATAAGACATAGATTTAAAGTTAACAGTGATAACTGCTACATATGTCAGATAACAATGCCAGCTCAGTTTGGAAGGGTCTGAGGCCACGTTTACACGTAGCCGGGTATTTACAAAAACGGATATTTCCCCCTCTACGTTTTCAAAAAAATCCTCGTTTACATGAAGCGGCATGAAAACGCTGTTAAGGTGCTATGAGCAGCCAAACCTGCAGGGGGCAGTACGGAGCGCGTCGCCGCGTACCCTATGCCGTAGGCTCTGCGTTGGTGTAACGCGGAACCATAAATCAGCCTTGACTGCCAGTTACTTCCAAGACTGAACGAGAGTCTTTCGTTTGGAGTGACAGAGAAGTGGAGTTAGACCCCATCCACACGTAGCCGGGTATCTGCTAAACCGAAGATATTAAGATATTAACGCGGCAGCTCCGTGGCCGGGACACGGGGGGACTCGGGCTCGTTAACTGTGGCTTACAGAGAAGGAGACGCGCCTCCCGGGGAAGCTGCGCGCCGCGGAGGTGCAGCTTCCCCGGGAGCCGCAGATGATCTACAGGTTTAGAATGCTTATGAATGTGGTCGAAAAAGCAGATCTTCGGTTATGTGTGGAAGGGTTTTTTTTTTAAACGATGTAATGTGGATACAAATTATTTTATAAACGGAGGGGGGGAAATATTCGGTTTTAAAAATACCCAGCTACGTGTGGACGGGGTCTTACTTTTTAAGTGTGACTTTAGAATATAAAATACAAGAAAATATTGACGGTGGCCAAACAAATTCGTAGGTTTCTCTGGCCCCCTCCCCAATTTGACCAGTGATGACATGTTTAGTCGCATGCTCTCGCTCCGTCGCTGGTTGTATCGGTGGTGTTCAGAAAACGACGTGGCCTTTATTGACAATTGGGAAACGTTCTGGGGAAAGCCCGGTCTGATTAGAAGAGACGGCATTCATCCCACCCGGGATGGTGCTGCTCTTGTCTCTAGTAATTTGGCCTGTTTCATTAGACCCTCTCCCTGACATCGCAGGGTCCAGGCCAGGATGCAGAGCTGTAGTTTAACACACTTCTCTGCTGCTTCTCGAGGACCAACGCCTGCCAACAAAACTATAAGATTACATGATGTAACTGGTAACTCTAACCAGGTGCCTAGCAAAATAGAAGTAGTTGCAGTTCCCCGCCCTCCACTAGTTCACCAGGTGCGGCGTTATAGAGGCGTTAACCAAAATAATCTTGTAAAAATTAAAACCAATGCACATTTGGTACCAATAAGAGACCGAAAAATTAGATGCGGACTACTAAATATACGATCATTAAGCTCCAAGTCTCTGTTAGTAAACGATATAATCACAGAGAGCAGGAGTGATGTTTTCTGCTTAACAGAAACATGGTTGCAGGATGAAGAGTATGTTAGTTTGAATGAATCAACTCCGCCCGGCTACTTTAATCATCACATTCCTAGAAACACGGGCCGGGGCGGAGGAGTCGCAGCAATTTATAACTCCAGTCTCCAAACAAAAATTGAACCTAAGTGCAATCATAATACGTTTGAAAGCCTCACGCTTAGTCTGAAATTTCCGAGCTGGAAATCAGAGAAGCCAGTTGTGTTAGTGGTAGTGTATCGGCCCCCTGCTGGCGCTTATCTAGAGTTTTTGTCTGAATTTTCAGATTTCCTTTCTGGATTATTGATCAGTACAGATAAATTCATCATAGTGGGTGATTTTAATATTCATATGGATGTTGAAAGCGAATCTTAAATTAGCTTTCAATTCTCTTCTAGAATCAATGGGTATCTCACAAAAAGTGGACGGGCCGACGCATTGTTTTGGTCATACTCTCGATCTCGTTCTCACCTACGGTGTTGAAACTGATGGTCTGTTGGTGTCACCTGTTAACTCCCTTTTATCCGACCATTATTTAATAACGTTGGAATTGAATGTTGTTGATGTTGAAGTGCAGGGCAGGAGGTATTATTTTAGCAGATGTTTGTCTGATGAAGCTATTGCTAAATTTAAGGAGACCGTTGCTCGTCTTGCGACAGTGGAAAATAGTGAAGCCTCTACTGAAGCAATAGAGGCCAGTGACCTGGGTTCTACCTCTGATGTTGATTTTCTTGTTAGTAACACTGCTGATCTGTTGCACTCAGCTTTAGATGAAGTTGCTCCTTTGAAAAGGAGGGTTTCTAGCCACAGGAGCTTAACTCCCTGGTACAATTCAGATATTCGCATGTTGAAACAAAGCGTGCGTAAAATGGAAAGGAAGTGGTACTCTTGTAGGTCTGTAGACTCTTATCGTGAATGGAAAGATATTCTAATAGTATATAAAAAAGCCATTTGCAAAGCAAGAACAGCTTATTATTCAACGTTGATAGAGGATAACAAAAGTAACCCACGTTTTCTGTTCAGCACTGTAGCCAGGCTGACAAAGAGTCACAACTCTGTTGAGCCGTGCATTCCTGCAGCTCTCAGTAGTGAGGACTTTATGAGCTTCTTTAACAGTAAAATCACGAGAATTAGAGAAGAAATCAACCAGCCGGTTGTGGGCGTTTCTTCAGCTTTAGCGACTTCCCTAGGCTCTGACTTGTCTCTAGACTGTTTTGATCCTATAGACCTCCCTGAGCTGACCTCACTCGTTAATAGAGCTAAGTCTACCACATGTATGTTAGACCCCATCCCGACTCGACTATTCAAAAATGTTTTTTCCCTTATTGGTGTGACAATACTGGACCAAATCAACCTATCCCTAAGCTTAGGATATGTACCACAGGTTTTCAAAGTGGCAGTAATTAAACCTTTACTTAAAAAACCTTCCCTTGACCCAGACACCTTAGCTAATTATAGGCCAATTTCTAACCTTCCATTTGTATCTAAAATTCTGGAAAAGGCAGTTTCAAGCCAGTTATGTGACTATTTGTATTGAAATGATCTGTTTGAAGTCTTTCAGTCAGGGTTCAGAATGCATCATAGCACAGAGACAGCACTGGTTCGAGTTACGAATGACCTTCTTATGGCCTCAGATAAGGGATTAGTGTCCATATTGGTTTTACTGGACCTCAGTGCTGCTTTTGACACTGTTGATCATGGCATTTTACTGTACAGGTTAGAGCATGTTGTTGGGATTAAAGGGACAGCTCTACGTTGGTTTAAATCATATCTATCTGACAGGTTCCAGTTTGTTCATGTACATGAGGTTTCTTCAGAACAGTCGAGGGTCTGTTATGGTGTTCCGCAGGGTTCAGTGCTAGGGCCAGTCTTGTTCAGTTTATACATGCAGCCGTTGGGAAGTATAATCCAGAATCACGGCATACACTTTCATTGTTATGCTGATGATACGCAGCTCTACTTGTCTATGAAGCCGGATGAAACAGAACCGTTAGTTAAACTTCAGGCATGTCTTAGGGACATCAAGGACTGGATGTCCAGAAATTTCTTGCTTCTAAATTCAGATAAAACAGAGGTTATCATTCTTGGTCCAGAGCATCTTAGGAAGGGATTAGATGGTGTTGCGATGGCTTCCAGTGCAACTGTGAGAAACCTTGGTGTTGTTTTCGATCAGGATTTGTCGTTTAAACCATATGTTAATCAGGTTTGTAAAATAGCGTTTTTCCATCTCCGTAATATTGCAAAAATTAGGAAAATCCTCTCGCAGAGGGATGCAGAGAAACTAGTTCATGCGTTTGTATCTTCTAGACTGGATTACTGTAATGTGTTGTTAGCAGGATGTCCAAGTAATTTGCTGAATAGGCTCCAGCTGATCCAAAATGCAGCAGCACGAGTACTGACAGGAATTAGCAGGAGAGACCACGTCTCTCCAGTGTTAGCGTCGCTCCATTGGCTACCTGTAAAATTCAGAATTCAATTTAAAATTGTATTACTTGCATATAAAGCCCAAAACGGCTTAGCTCCGCAGTATTTACAAGATTTGATAGTGCCTTATGTTCCTGGCCGAGCTCTCCGCTCCCAGGGTGCAGGTTTACTCGTAGTTCCTAGAGTATCTAAATGTAGATTTGGAGGGCGGGCGTTCTGCTATCAGGCACCATTACTTTGGAACCAACTTCCAATCTGGGTTAAGGAGGCTGACACCACCTCCACCTTTAAAACTAAACTTAAAACCTTTCTGTTTAGTAAAGCTTATAGTTAGTGTTAAGTAAACCTCTAGCTGGTGTTGGTAAATCTCTAGGTAGTGTAAACTTTAGTGTGTTAGAGTCAGTAGTCATTGTCGCAGCTATAGAACAAAACTATAATAGTTAGTCTCAAATATAGCTTCGCGGTAGATATGCTGCTATAGGCTTATGCTGCAGGGGGGCACCGACATGATCCGCTGGGCGGTGCCTCTCACCCTTCTTCTCCTCTCCTTTTCCCTGCCTCTCTTCTCCATTACCATTTTTATTTATTATAAATATCTCATAGCTATCATTTTTGTCCATTGTTCCTGTAGTTTCTTGTGCCGGCCCCCCTTTTTTCTCTTTTGTGTATGTTTGCAGGCCGGAGCCTCAGGAGCTGCGTTCTGGCATGTGTTCCCGGCCCTCCCCCCCCTCTGGTCATCCCATTGCTTCTTCCACCTGCCTACGTGGATGTCTGCTGTTGCTGCTTCCGCCTGCCTGCACCCCCCCCCCCTCTGGTCATCCCGCTGCTGCTTCCACATGACTGTTGTGTGCTGCTGACGCCCCCCCCCCCCTCTGGTCATCCCGCTGCTGCTTCCACATGACTGTTGTGTGCTGCTGACGCCCCCCACCTCTGGTCATCCCGCTGCTGCTTCCACCTGCCTGCTGTGTGCTGTCGACGTCCCTGACTCCCCCAGTCTGGCCTTCGGCAGGAGGGTCCCCCCTTATGAGCCTGGTCCTGCTCAAGGTTTCTTCCCTCCTAAAGGGGAGTTTTTCCTTGCCACTGTTTGGCTTAAGGCTTTTCTCCCACTAAGGGAGTTTTTACCTGCCATTGTTTATATAATAATTGCTCGGGGGTTTATGTTTATGTTTATGTTTATGTTCATGTTCTGGATCTCTGGAAAGCGTCTAGAGATAACATCTGTTGTATTAGACGCTATATAAATAAAATTGAATTGAATTGAAAAATTGTAAACACAGGTTGCACAAATTATGCTGGTGACGTTTCTGTGATGTTCTGGGCCTAAATCTCTGTTTTCCTCCGTTTTCCTCTGTTTAGACGCAAACTTGAAAACGGAGTTTTTGAAAATCTCCACTTTGGCCGGCGTTTTCAGAAATTATCGTTTTTGGTGACTTTGACCTCCGTTTTCGTGTAAACGAACGGCCAAAACGCATGAAAACGCCTCCGTTTTTGCTCCGTGTAAACGGGGCCTGAGACAGATTACAAACTACAAACCCAGAGCCCCCCCCTCCATCAATGACTGACGCCTAGCCAACGACCTGAACGAGTTCTACTGTCGCTTTGATAAACAAAGGGACAGTCCTGATAACATCCCCTGGGACTGCATTCACATTCCCCAGTTCCATCCCTCCAACTGCACCCCCCTCTCCCCAGCAGGGGCTGGAGCCTCTCCACCACTTCACACCCCAGAGGCCCCATCCTCATCCCCCCACACCACAGCGACGCCCCTCTCTATCCTGGAGAGGGAGGTTACCGTATTTTCACGACCATTAGGCGCACCGTGTGGAAAGGAGCATCCTCAATTTTGTGTGTAATTTTTGGATTTAAAACACACATACCGAGCACCGTCCCAAAAGGCGCCGTCTACAGACACGGAGCTGCACACACGCGGGCCGCAAAACACACACACGCACGCCTCAAAACACACATGCGCGCTGCAGAACACACACACAAGCACACAAGTGTGCTTATTGAAAAATAGAGCGGGAGCAAAACTTAGTTTGATTGTATTTTATTTCAGTTTTCACATTAATCAAACCCTTCAAAGTCCTCATCCTCTGTTTCAGCATTAAAGAGCTCCGCTAATTCAGCTGCGCCAGTCCCAATTTCCTCGCTGTCAGAGTAACTTTCTGTGCCGTGCGGCCCCTCTGAAATGCCGGCTTTTGCAAATGACCGAACAACAGTCCCAGAAGACACGTTAGCCCACGCATCAACAATCCACGTGCAAACTGTGGCATAACTTGCCCGGCACTGCCTTCCACTCTTGGTGAAGTCATTCCCTCAGTCATCCATCCCACGCCGCTCGCAGCCTCCCCTTGAACGGCCGGTTCACACCGACGTCCAGCGGTTGGAGTTCCTTCGTCAGACCTCCCGGAATAACAGCCAGCACAGCATTCATATTTTTAACTTCATTTTTTACACTGTCTGTGAGATGGGCGTGCATAGAATCACAGATCAGCACCGGGCCGCCGCACATAGACCTGCCTCAGCCACTGGATCATCACCCCTTCATCCATCCAGCCCTTTTCATTTGCCTTAATAATGACTCCGGCTGGAAAAGTCTCTTTAGGCAAAGTTTTTCTTTTAAAAATCACCATCGGTCGCAGGCAAGCACAACAGTAAATGAGGACTTTTCATACCCCGTTTTGCGGATCCCGACTGTGCTGGCCCCCGTCCGCTCCACTGTGTGATTCATCGGGATGTCGAACGTGAGCGGCACCTCGTCCATGTTCGTGATGTGGCTGGGCTGGATGTGTTTGTCGGTGATGTGTTGGCTGCAGAATGAGTGGAAGCTCTCCATCTTTTCATTATAATCCGCCGGACGCTGCTGTGCTACTGTTGTCCTGGCCCGGATGGAAAGATGGCACCGTTTCATGAAGCGAAAACACCAAGACGGACCTCCATGAAAATGTTCAATTTTCATTTCTTCGGCCAGCGCTACTGCTTTCCGTCGGATGGTGACCGTTGAAACACTCCTTCCACCCGCTCTTTGCTCGATGACCCACTGCTCTAATCTTTCCTCCAAGTCCGGCCACCTCGCTTTGTGTCCGCGGAAGCTCAGCTGCGTTTTCTTCACCTGCCGCAGTTCGTTTTCCAGCTTCCTCCACTTGCGAACCATAGACTCGTTGATGTTGTATTCTCTCGCGGCTGCTCGATTCCCATGTTCCTCCGCGTAGCTGATCGCCTTCAGTTTGAACTGTGCTTCATAAGCGTGTCGCTTTGCCATCTTCAGGGTTGTTAAGACAACAATGTTCTGCGTGAAGCACATACCTGTCCTTTTATACACACCCCCTTCCCCCATTTAACTTCTGATGATGGTCTTATTCACGTCCGCAACTCACGGGTGCTTCACACCCCCCCTTCCCCCTTTAACATCTGAGGATGGTCTCATTCACGTCCGCAACTCACGGGTGCTTCACATGCCCTTCTCCCTTTACCGTTCTCATGGTGGCCGTCTGCCTTACATTACCGTAATACAGGTAATAGAAACGGCGCACCGTTTCATTGGGCGCGCAGCACATTTAAAAAATAATAATAATAATTTTATGTGGGCCTAATGGTCGCGAAAATACGGTAACAAGATATTCAAAAGACTGAACCCCTGCAAAGCAGCAGGACCGGACTCTGTCTCCCCATCCACCCTGAAGCACTGTGCATATCAGCTGTCTCCAGTGTTCACGGACATCTTTAACACCTCCCTGGAGAGATGCCATGTGCCTGCCTGCTTCAAAACCTCCACCATCATACCTGTCCCCAAAAACAGACCCGTCGCCCTGACCTCTGTGGTCATGAAGTCTTTTGAGCGCCTTGTGCTGCCACACCTCAAAAAAATCACAGACCCACTACTGGATCCCCTGCAGTTCGCCTACAAAGCCAACAGGTCTGTAGACGATGCTATAAACATGGCCCTGCACCTCATCCTCCAGCACCTGGGGCCTCATTTATCAACCGTTCATAGAAAAAGTTCTAAATTCTGTCGTAGGAATGAAATTTAGAATCTGTGTAAGTACAAAAAAATCTGGATTTATCAAACGTGCGGACACCAGTCGTACGCACATCAGTGATGATGAATCCCACCTGTTCTTAACTGCCGTGCTCATGCACGGTTACCATCATTTGCATACAGAAACGCCTCCAATTGACCATATATGGCAGCAACAACAGCTCCCGGTTGGAGGTTTTCAAACTTTATTGAACAAAATTCTGTAGGGTTTACAACAAAAGGCAAATGAAACAAAATAATGAATTATCTACAGATATTCAACACTTGGGGGGGTTGAGAGCAAAAAAAAAAAAGATACATTTACTGGTAAGCTATGGGAAGTGTATTAATAAAAATTAAGAAACAAAGACATCGTTTGATATAAGCTTTTGGCAATATTGTTTTTTCACGCATCAGTTTTAGAGACGCTAAGTACAGTTTACATTCATTTTTCAGATGTACAATGGAGGGTTTGCTGTTATTCCATTTTCATTTATGTATGTGATATTTACCTAGTAAAATAATTATGTTGACCATGTTTGATATATTTCTTTGAAGATTATCCATATAAAAAGATTTGGTTGGAGTCAACAGCTCCTGCTTGGAGGTTTCACACCAACAGAGCTGTTCTGCAGAATAAATGAGTGTTGCGTTCCTCAGGCCACCGGGCAACAACGGGCAACAGAGACATAGTCGCATGCAGATTATTTGTGCATTGATTGAATTAAATCCTTTCATGTCCACGTAACTGAATTCATTATGTGATGGTGCTTTGATTGCGATTTGGGTGCAATCTAGCTCCAATTATTTTTGGGAATCCGGTGATGGCATGAAACCCTCGTTTAATTTTCGACTTGGTGATGTGTGTATGGAAACTGGGTGTAAATTAGGGCCAGAGAAATTATTGCATCCAACACTGCCGGCATGATTCTGCTAGTGTCGGCTGCGAAATGCCGCCTATGTCCCCAATACCTCTCTGAAATGTTCCGGTGGTCAAACATCCCAGGGTGGACAGGAGCAGGATGTGCACTGGGATCCGTTTGGTCTCTCGCTCCAACATAGGTTGTGAATTACGGCATAGATCCATCAGAATGTTTTTGGGGAAGCGGTACCTGCTGAGAAGCCGCTCCGTGCTCTCACTGAACAGGTAAGCACGCTCTTTGAAAACGCGCTCTCTGCGGAGCGCGTTTTTGCGGAGTGCACGGCCTCTAAATCCTCCAACAGGGCAAGATAAGCCATGTGTAGTGACTATCTTTAGACTTTAGACTCTTTCTTCTTTTGACCAAACATCTTACTCACTTCATGAATGGTAATGACGACAGGAGATTTTTTACGCGTTGAGTACGGCAACAGAACCGTCAACAGAACGGTAAAACGCTGTGTTGCTCCACCGTCACTCGTTTATTCTTTCAACTGACATAAGCATCAAACAAACCTTCAGCTGCTACGGAAGCCCCACTGGTCCAAACTACCGAAACCGTTAAGGCAAAACAAATATTAGTAGTGAAATTTAGGTCTTAATCACTAAACTATAAAATAATAACTCTCAAAACTTAAACTGAAATATATTCCTTCTCTGTGAACATATTATGCAATAAAAGAGTTAACTATAAAGTAAATTATAAGCTATACATGGCGCTTACATTCCGTCCCCTAATTGACTGCTGGGCATAACAATTACATTTTTAAGTGTCATGTAATCTCAAATTTAAGACTTTGACTTTTTCAAACTCAAACTTATTAACTTACTATTAACACATATTAACTGTACATTTCAAATCCCCACTTAGCTCCAAACTAAGTAAACTCAAATCACATTTACTCCATTTCAAGCAACAAACATAACTTATCTATTGGCCTTTCCAACACACTAGTTTTAGTTTTGACAAATACACGTCTGACAAGTCCGTTTGAATCAGGAACTGTTCTTTCAACTTTTCCCATCAGCCAAGATCCTCTTGGTGCAGTCTCGTCGACTATGAGAACAACATCTCCTGGCTTGAGATTTCTCCTGATTACTGACCACTTCTGTCTTTCTTGCAGAAGAGGCAAGTACTCTTTAGTCCAGTGCTTCCAAAAGATGTCAGACAGGTACTGGACCTGTTTCCACTTTCTTCTGGCATACAAGTCCTCCTTCTCAAAGACTCCAGGTGGAAGTGCTGGCTGTTTCTTGAGAAGAAGCAAGTGGTTAGGTGTAAGAGCTTCAACATCATTCGGATCACTTGACACTCTTGTTATTGGCCTGCCATTGACAATCGCCTCGACTTCACATAGTAATGTATGGAGGCGTTCATCATCAAGAGACTGCTGTTTGAGGATCTGGATGAGAATTCTCCTCACAGAACGAATCTGTCTCTCCCAGATGCCCCCAAAATGGGAGCCTGCTGGTGGGTTGAATATCCAAGTAATGTCTTTCTGCATGAGCGCCTCTGAGATTTTTGCTTGATTCCAACCTTTGAGTGCTTCACGCATTTCTTTTTCTGATCCCACCAGGTTTGTGCCGTTATCTGACCGTATAACAGACACTTGACCTCTCCTGGCAATAAATCTCCTAAATGCATTTATACAGGCGTCGGTCTCAAGTGAATGAGCAACTTCTAGATCAGGGATGTCAAAGTCAAATACACAGAGGGCCAAAAAAACAAATTGTCTATAAGCCGAGGGCCGGACTGGTTCAAAGTTTATTAAAACATATTGAAATGATTGCACGTAACCTATTGAACCAAGACCTAATACAGTGTATTATTTAATGATTAAATGAATAATCGGGAAAACACTTTCAGCAGGCACACAGACAAGAACAAACTGCCTTCAAAGAAAAATCACATGTCCCGTACATTAAATGAATAAAGTAACATTTTCTTATGGCTCTGTCAGTAAGTTAAAGAGAAAACATTTTCAACAGGCAAACAGCAAAAAAGCTATTTTATTTCAAAAACAAAATATGTTCCTTATATCAAGATAAATGCATAAAAGAAACTGCATGCATTATAAACTGAAAATGCAATATTATGCTGCTCTATTATCCAACCAATTACTGCTTCAAATAGTAAAATGGGAAAATAAAGAATAAATCAAATTAGTCGTATTCTTTCTCATGGCTCTGATCTGCAATTTCCCCTGAGTCTATTAACTGAAAAATAAATGTAAATAAATAAATAAAATATAATAAAATAAATAAAATGCAAAACTATATGGCACACAGACAGAACAATACTTCCTTCAAAGGAAAATCATATGTCTTGTACATTAAATAAATAAAGTAATATTTTCTTATGGCTCTGTCAGTAAGTTAAAGAGAAAAGATTTTCAACAGGCAAACAGCAAAAAAGCAATTTTGCTTCAAAAACAAAATATGTTCCTTATATCAAGATAAATGCATAAATGAAACTGCATGCATTATAAACTGAAAATGCAATATTATGCTGCTCTATTATGGGCTCAAATTAATGCCATACATATTTTGTATCTGTAAATAAACTTTGTACTTGTAGAAATATTTTGTGCGTGTGCAAAAAAGATTTGTACTTGTAGAAATATTTTGTGCGTGTGAAAAAAATATTTGTACTTGTAGAAATATTTTGTGCGTGTGCAAAAAATATTTGTACTTGCAAAAAATATTTGTACTTGTAGATACAAAGCTACAAATTTTTTACAAAAGCTACAAACGTTTTACAAAAGCTACAAACTTTTCACAAAGCTACAGACTTTTTTACAAAAGCTACAAACTTTTTTTCAAAAGCTACAAACTTTTTTTACAACAACGAATTATGGCGAATTATGGCAGTGTTTTGACGTGCCAATAATAAGAGCCAATCAGCGATCTTTGGCACGGGTTTCAAAGCGTTTCTGGAGAGTTCTTATTTTTGCCATTTGAGAAAATTAAATATATTATATTTGGTTAGTTTACAGCGCAGTCATTGCATCGCGCAATGACTGCGCTGTAAACTAATAGTAAATGGACTTATTTTCATAAAGCACCTTTCTACAAAGAAATGTACGTTTTACGTCTCATTTATTCATTCACACACGCACTAATATACTTGGGAAACAGTTAGGCACCAAATATAATATATTTAATTTTCTCAGATGGCAAAAATAAGAACTTTATTGATCCCACATAGGAGTAATTCATGTTATATCAGCTATATTGAAAAAAAGTTTGTAGCTTTGTAAAATGTAACTCTCTCGGAGTTTAGAAAGTGTGTAATTCCTTCCACAGTGTCCTGTCACTTGGTGAGTACCGTATTTTCGCGACCATAAGGCGCACATTTCTTTTTTTTTTTTTTTTTTTAAATGTGCCGGGCGCCTTATGAAACAGTGCGCCGTGTCTATTACCTGAATAACGGTAATGTGAGGCCGGCCACCATGAGAACGGTAAAAAGAGAAGGGGGCGGGTGAAGCCCCCGTGAGTTGCGACGTGAATGAGACCATTCACTGAGCTGATTAATGCGAAACAGATGATGAAAACCTTTAAGGATTTGCTTGATGTGTAAAGTGAAATAAAATACAATCAAACTAAGTTTTGCTCCGCTCTATTTAAATAAGGACACTTGTTCTGCAGCGCGCGTGTGTTTTGCATGTCGGAACCGAGGATGCACCTGCCGTGGGTTTGCGGGGTCCGATCGCCGCATCCCCGGGGCAGATCCGGCTGAAATGCCGGTGCTCTTTCCCCGGGAGCCCCTACTACCAGACAGTGCAGGCAGGCTCCTCCGGTCCCGGCCGGTCGGAACCGGTCACTTTCCCCGGTTAAAGCCGCGTGATGCGCGCTGCTGCAGCCCGAGTTCCTGGTTCCCCAAGCGGGCTCCGATCGACCTGGTTCCCGGCCGCTTTGCGAGAAGGGATTTCTGGGGTCTATCTCAGGTCGGATCAGCTTCACCCTCCGAGATTTGCAGCCAAATCTGTCGGTTACAAACCCGGTACCGGATCCCGACATGCGCGTGTGTGTATTCGTGTGTGGGTCGGTGCGCCGTATGTGTGTTTTAAAACCAAAAATGACACACAAAACTGAGGGTGCGCCTTTCCACACAGTGCGCCATATGGTCGTGAAAATATGGTATGTCTGAGGATCAAATTAGAGACATGGTGATCTTTAGGAAGTATCATGGGATGCTTACCATCCTCTGGCAGCGCAGACCGATGCAACCTTCCTCCAACTCTTAAAATCCCATTTTCCACAACAGGATCAAACTTCACAATATGACTGCTCCTTTTAAGCTTGTCACCTTTCTGAAGAGCCATAAGTTCATCACTGAAGCCTTGACCTTGACAAAACTTGATGATCTCAACTTCTCCTTGTGCAACATCTTCAGCTGTGAGAAAAGATCCCTTTATAGTTGACTTGAACTTCTTCATTTGGCTTTTAACCATTTCAGTTTTCTTTTCCTGACACAAACACTCATTTGCTTGTGATGTCAGCAACTTCTGATGTGTACTCAATTTCTGAAGCAGTTGCTGGAGCTTCACCATCCAGGCAATTTCCCTTTTCAGATGATGCCACTCTGAATAATAACAAATGAGCTTGTTAAGTGGATTTTCTTGCACATCTGTAACATTCACACTCACTGTGGCCTTGACTTCAACATCATCTGTGACTACTTCTTTCATGTTTGGTGAGGCTGGCCAATGTGTTTTGTCCCTTTTCAAAAACTCTGGTCCGCCAATCCAGTTTTGACACTTTGTGAACGTGTCTGCATTTATCCCTCGGGAGGCATGGTCAGCGGGATTCAGTTCAGAGTTGACATACATCCACTGGCGTGGCTCACTGTTGTCTCTGATAAGTGATACTCTGTTGGCAACAAAAGTTTTGTATCTGACATTTTCACTGGCAATGTATCTTAAAACAGTGGTACTGTCGGACCAAAACACAGTCTCTTCCAACTGCTTGTGCAGTTCCTTTCTCATGAGTCGATCCATCTTAACAGCAACTGCAGCCGCTGTTAATTCCAGTCTCGGAATTGTTGTCTGTTTCAGCGGCAACACTCTGGACTTGCCAATGATGAATGAACAATGGTTTTCCTCTCTTTCATTTGTGATGCAAAGATAGGTGACAACACAATATCCTTTCTCGCTCGCATCTGCAAAATGATGCAGTTGTGCAGATGTGATTGTTCCAAATCCAGCTGGTTTCAAACATCTGTCCATTGTGAACCCATGAAGCTTTGGGAGGTCAGAGAGCCACATTTGTGTTTTCTGAGCCAGTTCAGCAGGGATTTCCTCATCCCAGGAGACTTTTCTACCACATAGGTCCTGCAAGATGATTTTTGCTGGTAGGATAACAGGTGACAAAAAACCCAGAGGGTCATATATAGCACTCACAAACGAGAGGATGCCGCGTCTTGTCTGTGGTACATGTTTTGCATTTATCCTGACCTTGAAAACGTCTGCCTCTGTGCACCAGTTCACCCCTAGAACTCTCTCATCAGGTAAGGCTTCATGACTCAAGTCCAAATCTTTAACCTCCTTTGTTCTTTCCTTTTCAGGTATGGAGACAAGGACGGCTCTACTGTTACTCATCCATTTGGTTAAATGGAATCCTCCACTCTCACACAGTGCTGTCAAATCCCTGACCATATCAACTGCTTGTGTTTCATCTGACTGATATCAGGCAGTCATCTACATAAAAATTGTTGATAACTGCATCAACTGCAGCACGTGCCACTGTGTCTGCTGCATCTTCAGCTGTCTTCTTAAGTGCAAAGTTTGCACAGCTGGGGGATGACGTGGCCCCAAACAAATGCACAACCATTTTGTATTCTTGCAGAGGTTCACTCAAGTTTCCATCTGGCCACCAGAGGAATCGTAGAAGGTTGCTGTCCTCTGGTGGTACTCTAACTTGGTGGTACATAGCTTCTATGTCTGACATCAATGCAATGTAGTCATGTCTGAACCGAGTCAACACTCCGATGAGTGTATTTGTTAGATCCGGACCTTGCAAGAGTTCTCCATTTAATGACTGTCCCTTCTGTGATTAGAAGAGACGGCATTCATCCCACCCGGGATGGTGCTGCTCTTGTCTCTAGTAATTTGGCCTGTTTCATTAGACCCTCTCCCTGACATCGCAGGGTCCAGGCCAGGATGCAGAGCTGTAGTTTAACACACTTCTCTGCTGCTTCTCGAGGACCAACGCCTGCCAACAAAACTATAAGATTACATGATGTAACTGGTAACTCTAACCAGGTGCCTAGCAAAATAGAAGTAGTTGCAGTTCCCCGCCCTCCACTAGTTCACCAGGTGCGGCGTTATAGAGGCGTTAACCAAAATAATCTTGTAAAAATTAAAACCAATGCACATTTGGTACCAATAAGAAACCGAAAAATTAGATGCGGACTACTAAATATACGATCGTTAAGCTCCAAGTCTCTGTTAGTAAATTATATAATTACAGAGAGCAGGAGTGATGTTTTCTGCTTAACAGAAACATGGTTACAGGAGGAAGAGTATGTTAGTTTGAATGAATCAACTCCGCCCGGCTACTTTAATCATCACATTCCTAGAAACACGGGCCGAGGCGGAGGAGTCGCAGCAATTTATAACTCCAGTCTCCAAACAAAAATTGAACCTAAGTGCAATTATAATACGTTTGAAAGCCTCACGCTTAGTCTGAAATTTCCAAGCTGGAAATCAGAGAAGCCAGTTGTGTTAGTGGTAGTGTATCGGCCCCCTGCTGGCGCTTATCTAGAGTTTTTGTCTGAATTTTCAGATTTCCTTTCTGGATTATTGATCAGTACAGATAAATTCATCATAGTGGGTGATTTTAATATTCATATGGATGTTGAAAGCGATAATCTTAAATTAGCTTTCAATTCTCTTCTAGAATCAATGGGTATCTCACAAAAAGTGGACGGGCCGACGCATTGTTTTGATCATACTCTCGATCTCGTTCACACCTACGGTGTTGAAACTGATGATCTGTTGGTGTCACCTGTTAACTCCCTTTTATCCGACCATTATTTAATAACGTTTGAATTGAATGTTGTTGATGTTGAAGTGCAGGGCAGGAGGTATTATTTTAGCAGATGTTTGTCTGATGAAGCTATTGCTAAATTTAAGGAGACCATTGCTCATCTTGCGACAGTGGAAAATAGTGAAGCCTCTACTGAAGCAATAGAGGCCAGTGACCTGGGTTCTACCTCTGATGTTGATGTTGATTTTCTTGTTAGTAACACTGCTGATCTGTTGCACTCAGCTTTAGATGAAGTTGCTCCTTTGAAAAGGAGGGTTTCTAGCCACAGGAGCTTAACTCCCTGGTACAATTCAGATATTCGCATGTTGAAACAAAGCGTGCGTAAAATGGAAAGGAAGTGGCACTCTTGTAAGTCTGTAGACTCTTATCGTGAATGGAAAGATATTCTAATAGTATATAAAAAAGCCATTCGCAAAGCAAGAACAGCTTATTATTCAACGTTGATAGAGGATAACAAAAGTAACCCACGTTTTCTGTTCAGCAATGTAGCCAGGCTGACAAAGAGTCACAGCTCTGTGGAGCCGTGTATTCCTGCAGCTCTCAGTAGTGAGGACTTTATGAGCTTCTTTAACAGTAAAATCACGAGAATTAGAGAAGAAATCAACCAGCCGGTTGTGGGCGTTTCTTCAGCTTTAGCGACTTCCCTAGGCTCTGACTTGACTCTAGACTGTTTTGATCCTATAGACCTCCCTGAGCTGACTTCACTCGTTAATAGAGCTAAGTCTACCACATGTATGTTAGACCCGATCCCGACTCGACTATTCAAAAATGTTTTTTCTCTTATTGGTGTGACAATACTGGACCAAATCAACCTATCCCTAAGCTTAGGATATGTACCACAGGTTTTCAAAGTGGCAGTAATTAAACCTTTACTTAAAAAACCTTCCCTTGACCCAGACACCTTAGCTAATTATAGGCCAATTTCTAACCTTCCATTTGTATCTAAAATTCTGGAAAAGGCAGTTTCAAGCCAGTTATGTGACTATTTGTATAGAAATGATCTGTTTGAAGTCTTTCAGTCAGGGTTCAGAATGCATCATAGCACAGAGACGGCACTGGTTCGAGTTACGAATGACCTTCTTATGGCCTTAGATAAGGGATTAGCATCCATATTGGTTCTACTGGACCTCAGTGCTGCTTTTGACACTGTTGATCATGGCATTTTACTGCACAGGTTAGAGCATGTTGTTGGGATTAAAGGGACAGCTCTACGTTGGTTTAAATCATATCTATCTGACAGGTTCCAGTTTGTTCATGTACATGAGGTTTCTTCAGAACAGTCAAGGGTCTGTTATGGTGTTCCGCAGGGTTCAGTGCTAGGGCCAATCTTGTTTAGTTTATACATGCAGCCGTTGGGAAATATAATCCAGAATCACGGCATACACTTTCATTGCTATGCTGATGATACGCAGCTCTATTTGTCTATGAAGCCGGATGAGACAGAACCGTTGGTTAAACTTCAGGCATGTCTTAGGGACATCAAGGACTGGATGTCCAGAAATTTCTTGCTTCTAAATTCAGATAAAACAGAGGTTATCATTTTTGGTCCAGAGCATCTTAGGAAGGGATTAGATGGTGTTGCGATGGCTTCCAGTGCAACTGTGAGAAACCTTGGTGTTGTTTTCGATCAGGATTTGTCGTTTAAACCATATGTTAATCAGGTTTGTAAAATAGCGTTTTTCCATCTCCGTAATATTGCAAAAATTAGGAAAATCCTCTCGCAGAGTGATGCAGAAAAACTAGTTCATGCGTTTGTATCTTCTAGACTGGATTACTGTAATGTGTTGTTAGCAGTATGTCCAAGTAATTTGCTGAATAGGCTCCAGCTGATCCAGAATGCAGCAGCACGAGTGCTGACAGGAATCAGCAGGAGAGACCACGTCTCTCCAGTGTTAGCGTCGCTCCATTGGCTACCTGTAAAATTCAGAATTCAATTTAAAATTTTATTACTTGCATATAAAGCCCAAAACGGCTTAGCTCCGCAGTATTTACAAGATTTGATAGTGCCTTATGTTCCTGGCAGAGCTCTCCGCTCCCAGGGTGCAGGTTTACTCGTAGTTCCTAGAGTATCTAAATGTAGATTTGGAGGGCGGGTGTTCTGCTATCAGGCACCATTACTTTGGAACCAACTTCCAATCTGGGTTAAGGAGGCTGACACCACCTCCACCTTTAAAACTAAACTTAAAACCTTTCTGTTTAGTAAAGCCTATAGTTAGTGTTTAGTAAACCTCTAGCTGGTGTTGGTAAATCTCTAGGTAGTGTAAACTCTAGTGTGTTAGAGTCAGTAGTCATAGTCGCAGCTATAGAACAAAACTATAATAGTTAGTCTCAAATATAGCTTCGCGGTAGATATGCTGCTATAGGCTTATGCTGCAGGGGGGCACCGACATGATCCGCTGGGCGGTGCCTCTCACCCTTCTTCTCCTCTCCTTTTCCCTGCCTCTCTTCTCCATTACCATTTTTATTTATTATAAATATCTCATAGCTATCATTTTTGTCCATCGTTCCTGTAGTTTCTTGTGCCGGCCCCCCTTTTTTCTCTTTTGTGCATGTTTGCAGGCTGGAGCCTCGGGAGCTGCGTTCTGGCCTGTGTTCCCGGCCCTCCCCCCATCCCCGGTCATCCCGTTGCTGCTTCCACCTGCCTACGTGGATGTCTGCTGTTGCTGCTTCCGCCTGCCTGCACCCCCCCCCCCCTCTGGTCATCCCGCTGCTGCTTCCACATGACTGTTGTGTGCTGCTGACGCCCCCCCCCCACCTCTGGTCATCCCGCTGCTGCTTCCACTGTGTGCTGCTGACGTTCCTGACTCCCCCAGTCTGGCCTTCGGCAGGAGGGTCCCCCCTTATGAGCCTGGTCCTGCTCAAGGTTTCTTCCCTCCTAAAGGGGAGTTTTTCCTTGCCACTGTTTGGCTTAAGGCTTTTCTCCCACTATGGGAGTTTTTACCTGAGTTCTACCTTTAACTGCTCGGGGGTTTATGTTTATGTTCATGTTCTCGATCTCTGGAAAGCGTCTAGAGACAACATTTGTTGTATTAGACGCTATATAAATAAAATTAAATTGAATTGAATTGAATTGGTATGAAGCTGCAGCATCGAAAACTACACGAAGCTTCCCTTTTTGGGGGTGGTACACTCCGTGGTGAGGTATGTACCACACTCTCTTATCTTCAGACACAGCATTCTCATTTGACACTTTGACTGCATATCCTTTACTGAGCAGGTCAGACATGTGGCTTGTGTATTCTCTGTGAAACTCCTCATTCTTGACAAGTCTCTTTTTCAGGTCTTCTGCTCTCTGTGCGGCCATATTGTAGTTGTTAGGCATTTTGAACAGATTTGTTTCTCAGGGGAAGACCTATACTGTAGTGTCCATCGACCCTTTTAACAGTCTTATTAACACTGTTCATGAATTGTATGTCTTCTCTTGACATTTCCTGTTTCTCGTCACTGGCTTTCTCTGGAAAATCGTGATTAAACTGTTGCACCAGCAGGTTTTCCACACTAGCAATAGAGATACGGTTAACAGAAACACTGAGCTCACTGTCAGATGTGTAACAGTTTCGCCTGAGAGGTCCGTTGATGACCCAACCGAGAACTGTGCAAACTGCATATGGACCGTCATCTTCACTGTGGATAACCTCCCACGGTTCCATGGCCTTGCGAACATCACATCCTATTAAAAGACCAATGTCTGCGTCTATGTGTGGCAGTTCGATTCCGTGGAGGTGTGGCCAGCTTTCCAAGTCTTTCTGCACTGGAATGTTGTCTTTTGACACTGGAATGTCTTTCTGTGTGTAAATCCCAGGCAAGTCAATGTAAATGTTCTCTTTCAAGCCACAAACCTCTAATCCTGTGAGATAGTAGCTTGGCTCCACCTTTTCCTGCCCCATCGTGCGAAGCAGTATTTGAGCCTTCTTGCCTTCAATGTTCAGCTGTCTCATCAGCTTCTCCGAGCAGAACGTAGACTGGCTTCCATTATCCATGAATGCATAAGTTTCTATTGTCTTAGAACTTTTCGTTAGCTTGACACACACAGGCACTATAGACAGGACTCTATTATCTTTTCCGGCCCCGGTTGCTCCACAGGTGTGTACCGGCTCGCTGGACGTAGTACTTTCAGTGCTGCTTTTCTGGCTAATCTCATCTGTTTCATTACCTTCTTCCTTTGTGAAATGAAGCAGGCTTGGGTGTCTTTTTGAGCAATATTCACATGAAGCTCTTTTTTTACAGTCTTTGCTCATATGGCCTTGTGTCAGGCATGAGAAACACAGACCTTTTCCTTTAAGAAACTTTATCCTTTCATCATAAGGCTGTTTTCTGATTTCGTGACATTCTGACAACATATGTTGTTTTTCACAGTAGACACATGGCTGCTGGTAGGCATCGATTGTGTAATGAGAGGAGTGTTTACCCTTTTCAGGTGACTTTCCACTTGTGGCTGCTGGTGCTGCACTTGTGGCAAATGTACTCCCTTTCGGCCTGGGTGCTCTGTTCATTTTCACGTTTGGATGAAGTTTTCCTTTATCTTCAACATATTTTATGTCACCGAACACAGGATCTGTGGCTATTTTAGCTTGTCTGTTTATGAATCTGACCAGATCTGAAAATCTCTCTCTCCTTCCTGTGGTTTCTTGGATGTCAAAGGCGGTCACTCTCCACCTCTCTCTCATCTTGTATGGTAACTTGGAAACAATCATTCTGAGATTAGTGGGATGCTCCATTTCTTGGAGCTGGTCGACATCTTGCATTGCATTATCGCAGCCAGTGAGAAACAAGGAATAACTATGAAGACCCTTAGCATCTTCTGGCTTAATTTGTGGCCAGCTGAAGGCTCTGTTCATGTAGGCATTTGCGATTTTAAGTTTGTTACCATAGTGATAAGTCAGCAATTTCCTTGCCTCACTGTAGCCTTGAGATGGACTCATGTGTTGGCAACTTCGGATTAAGTCTCTCGGTTCACCTCTGGTAAACTGTTCAAGCTAATATAACCTGTCACTGTCACTATCAGTTTTGTCATGAATGGTATGATCAAAGGCTCTTAAGAATGACTTAAAGTCAAGTGGATCGCCACTGAAAACTGGCACATCTCTCTGAGGTAAGTGTGACAGTCGTTGTTGCTTAACTAACATCTCAGTGATGTCATTTTGTTTCAGCATCACTTCACACAAGTTTACTGGATTACATCTGTCAGCCGTTTGTTGTATGCAATCCTCTTGTTTCGCTTGATGATTTATGTTTGACCCTTCAGTGAGATCATGACTTACTTCAGGCTCTTGCCTGCCATTTGGTGGCCGTTGATCTGCCGAACTTGCCACAGAAAGAACAGTGACATCATTGTCACAGCTCTCATGCTCATAGTCTTCGAAAACGTTTAATTTGGCTGTGGATACAGCAATGTCTGTTTCAATCTTGAGCTGATCCATCCTTGCCTTTAACTTGCACTCTTCCATTTCCAACTCCTGTTTCTGTTTCAGAGATGCTGCGCGTGCGAGTAAGGCGGCATGTTCTGCTTGTTCCTTTTGTCGTGCAGACATTACAGATGAGGCTCTTGACGACGTTGATGAGCGGCTGCTTGCTTTGCTTTTGTGACTAGATTTCTTGGATGATGGAATATTAGTCACATTTACACTGTTGTAGCTATTCATGTCTGTATGCTGTTTTTGCCTTTTATCAGCTACCCATTCTTCGACTTCTGTCATAAATCTGCTGATTTCTTGTCTTTTTGGATCAAACCAGAATTTTTTATCTGCTTCATGTTCATCTTTGGGCAACAGCAAAAGAACATTTGCGTTTGCGTGAATAAACTCTTGTAGTAGTTTTGTGCATTAATTTAAATTTTCATTCACAACATCTGGACTCTCATTATCTTTCATTAGTGCAGTGATCTTGTTCGTTTTTGAAGTCACCTGTGAGAGTTTTGACCTTCTTGCACTTATTTGCCGGCTTGTTTGCTCTTCTAGCGCTTTTTCTGTGGGTTTTGGCGCCCTCTTGTGACTAACCGCGGTACTGCGCCTCTCTGCGATAGCCTCGTAACTGTCATCCTCGTCCGACATCTTGGATTTACTCCGCTTCTTCCTTCTAACTGAACAATTTGACGAAATGGTCTATGACACAAAGCACAACTGGGCTTTCTTAAATGGATGTCATCTTCTTCAGACCAAACATCTTTGTTGTCTCGGTTTTACGAGAAGGTGAGTGAGATGCCGTTCTTTGTACCTCTTTATGACTGTCAGTTTGTTTTGTCGTCATGGCAACGCAGATGTCTTGTTCCCGGAGGAGCGTTTTACTTATGTAGTGACTATCTTTAGACTTTAGACTCTTTCTTCTTTTGACCAAACATCTTACTCACTTCATGAATGGTAATGACGACAGGAGATTTTTTACGCGTTGAGTACGGCAACAGAACCGTCAACAGAACGGTAAAACGCTGTGTTGCTCCGCCGTCACTTGTTTATTCTTTCAACTGACATAAACATCAAACAAACCTTCAGCTGCTACGGAAGCCCCACTGGCCCAAACTACCGAAACCATTAAGGCAAAACAAATATTAGTAGTGAAATTTAGGTCTTAATCACTAAACTATTAAATAATAACTCTCAAAACTTAAACTGAAATATATTCCTTCTCTGTGAACAACAAGGCATATTATGCAATAAAAGAGTTAACTATAAAGTAAATTATAAGCTATACATGGCGCTTACACCATGGTACTTGTATTTTCTTTTCAGGTCGTCCTGCCAAAGCTGTCTTTTATAGCTTGTCAGACCAATTATTCAAAATGTCTAAATTACTAATGGAGAATTTTTATTAATTGGAGGAAACGGGGAACATGTGTGAAGTTTGAGATCGCTGAACACTGTGACTCTTTTAATGGGTTCTATTTGTAGTTTCACTGTTCTACCACTAGGTTTTGTGTGTACGCATGGTCGGAGTTGCTTACATTTACACGCGTTTCTGCGCACAAATACATGTTGATAAATTCCATACTTTGCATGGGAATGCTCGTACGCACGCTTTAGGCACAGATCTGTGCGTACGAACTGTTGATAAATGAGGCCCCTGGAAGTCCAACCTGCCAAAGACGATGATGGTGCAGTTTTACACGGCCATCATTGAGTCCATCATCACCTCCTCCATCACCGTCTGGTACGCTGCTGCCACTGTGAAGGACAGGAGCAGACTGCAGCGTATCATCCGCTCTGCAGAGAAGGTGATTGGCTGCAATCTCCCATCTCTCCCGAACCTGCAGCCTCCAGGACCTGCAGCCTCCAGGACCCTGAAGCGTGCAGGAAAGATTGCAGCAGACCCCTCCCACCCCGGTCAAAAACTGTTCCAGACTCTTCCCTCTGGCAGGAGGCTGCGGTCCATCAGGACCAAAACCTCACGCCACAAGAACAGTTTTTTCCCGTCTGCAGCTGTCCTCATCAACAAGGCCCCGGTCCCCCCGCTCCCCCGTCTACTACGGACTTCCCCCCCATCCCACTCTACGTTGCATTAACGTAAAGATTCCAATCCTGTAACTTTTGTACCGACTCATATCCGGCACTTTAAAAACCTCATATTGTACATTTCTGTTTATACATTTTATCTGTCCCAAGTCATCCTAAGTCACTTTTTGTACTGACTCATATCCGGCACTTTAAAAACCTAATTTTGTACATTTCTGTATACATTTTATTTTATCTCTTATATATTTGCTTTTATATGTGTATTGTATTGCACCAATCACCACAACAAATTCCTTGTGTGTGTTAAACTTGGCAATAAATCATTTTCTGATTCTGATTCTGATAATGAGCAGGGTGTTATTCTACAGGTTTTATTCTACCAGATGCAGAAATGCATCAGGTAAAGTAAAACGAGGGGATGAGATGTAAAAACAACAAATGCAAGTATAAGGAAAAGGAAAAAAAAATAAAATATATTGTAGCACCAGCAAGATGTGAACGAATGGCTATTGGAGAGTTTCTGCAATAATTCATTGTGTCAACTTTATTGACATTATCAACACAACACACAGCAAATATGTAGCTGCTACACCGCATGGTACACCAACAAAAAGAAAACAGCATGCTGAAATAAGGCAACAGTTGCAGTAAAATGTTATCCCACAATTCCAAGTGCCACCAGTGTCTCACAGCCACCACTACAATATATATATATATATATTTCTGCTTTTATTTTTAATTATGTCAGTTTTAGTTCCTCCATATGTGTAATATTAGGGAATTAAAGTTTTAAAAACATTTTAAAAGATTTTTGGGGCTACTGCCAACTTTAATCCAACTAAGCAATGGCTGAAACCTTGTGTGCTTGACGTTTTTGCATCAGCTGAGATTTTTGATGTCGTTTCTTATGTCAGGGTGGAACCACATCAATAATTTGTGTTCTGGGGACAGCAGTGCTGTATTTAATTTATACATATTCAGCAGGAGAAATGTTGACGGAGAGAGGTTTTGCTGGGACATGACGTCTGCCACGTGTGTTTGCTGATGCCAAATGTTCGTTAATTTAGAAAGAAACTATGAACAAGAGATGATTGTTGTTGATTAAAATTAATGAACAAACGTGTTGTTTAACTGTTAAACGTATCTTATTTGAGTTGTAATACATATGAAGCTTGTTAGAGTAAAAAGAAGACGGGAAATCCGCTGGACATCGAGGGGAGTCGGTGACATTGAAGGGTCCTGGAACAAATAATAAAGGAAATCAGAGCTTTACATGACCTAAAAATAGAGAGACACAAGTCAACTGTCATCTGTTTTTATTACAGTCTCTAACGCTGCTCCAGTACTCATTGTAAATACTTTATTTACGAGGAGAAAACACAAGTGGGACTCCACCGACTGCACACGGGAGCGGCGCTGCGGGTTGAGTCTCCACGGTTCTCATGGTGTGTTTAAGCTCCGTCCGGAGCTCCGGCTTCTCATCATTAGCAGTGACTCTCGCAGCAGCTCGACATGGCAGAAGTAGCTCCAGCTCCGGCTCCGGCCAAAGCCGCCAAGAAGAAGGTGTCCAAGCCGAAGAAGGCCGGCCCCAGCGCGGCAGAGCTCATCGTGAAGGCCGTGGCCGCGTCCAAGGAGCGCAGCGGCGTGTCCGCCGCCGCCGTCAAGAAAGCTCTGGCCGCCGGAGGATACGACGTGGACAAGAACAAAGCCCGCGTCAACACCGCCATCAAGAGCCTGGTGACCAAGGGGACCCTGGTCCAGACCAAGGGGACCGGGGCCTCCGGCTCCTTCAAGATGAGCAAGAACACTGACACGAAGGCCAAAGCTCCCGTGAAGAAAGCAGCTCCTAAAGCCAACAAGCCCGCCGCCAAGAAACCCGCAGCAGCGAAGAAGGCGAAGAGCGCAGCAGCCAAGAAACCAGCAGCGGCCAAGAAGAGCCCCAAGAAGGTGAAGAAGCCCGCAGCGCTCAAGAAGACGGCCAAGAGCCCCAAGAAGGTCGCCAAGAGCCCCAAGAAGGTCGCCAAGAGCCCCAAGAAGGTGCTGAAGAAGGCCCCCAAAGCCAACAAGTCCCCTGCCAAGAAGGTGGCCAAGCCCAAAGCCAAGAAGGCAGCACCCAAGAAGAAGTGAAGCGTCACTGCTGGACAAAATGAAAAAGGCTCTTTTAAGAGCCACCACTTCATCCTGAGAGTTGTTTTCCTATCAGCTTGTTTTTTAAACAATAAATTGAACAATTACCCTCGTTTATCAAATGTACATTTAAGGGAACAGTATATTTTATTTTACACAAAAGTAAAGTGACAGTTTCAAAGAATTTACAAGAACCAGGTTTCAACCCCTTTCTCTTTTATTTGTAGCTTACTTTTTGATCCACTATACATTTCACAGTATCTTAATCAATAATTCACTCATAGACTTCAGCATTTCTTAATGTGGCTTATTTTACTACTGTAATTACATTCAAGCCGCCTGGATTTACTTTGATTTTATGGCTGTAGAATTGTCAAATGTGCAAAGAATCAGTGCTCCTGCCTATTCCTTTCCCAAGATAACTGCAACTTTCAATATCTGGCAGTTATTCAATATCACTGTGTTATAACTGTTTAACAGATAAGGACACTTTTTGCAGTATCTAGTATTTTAAGAGCCACCACATCTTCCTTAAAAGGCAAATTGTGTCACATAAGAAATATTGTTTTCTTATAAGAAAATAGTGGTACTCATGCAAATTTGTTATTGATTACATTGTTATAAGTTAAAGTCAGTTATGTATCCTATCCAGTAGCTCCTTGGCAGTCGGACTTGAGAGGTACGCTGACAAATGAATGTCGTGGCAGTTTCTTAAAATAAAGCTTGAGACAAAGATAACGGCTCGTTTGATAATGAAAAAGACAGGAGAGACAAGACAAGTAGAGGTGCATTTTTCACGTTACATTCTAAAAGGAAAACTAGCTCTTTAGTGGTGATGTTGGTGGCTCTTAAAAGAGCCGTTGTGGGTTACAAGGTAGACGGTCTAAGCTCTCTCCCCGCGGATGCGGCGGGCCAGCTGGATGTCTTTGGGCATAATGGTGACCCTCTTGGCGTGGATGGCGCACAGGTTGGTGTCCTCGAACAGCCCCACCAGGTAAGCCTCGCTGGCCTCCTGCAGGGCCATGACGGCAGAGCTCTGGAAGCGCAGGTCGGTCTTGAAGTCCTGAGCGATTTCTCTCACCAGCCGCTGGAAGGGCAGCTTGCGGATCAGCAGCTCCGTGGACTTCTGGTAGCGGCGGATCTCCCTCAGAGCCACGGTACCGGGCCTGTAGCGGTGAGGCTTCTTCACTCCGCCGGTGGCCGGGGCGCTCTTCCGGGCGGCCTTGGTGGCCAGCTGCTTCCTGGGGGCTTTGCCTCCGGTGGACTTACGAGCGGTCTGCTTAGTTCTGGCCATGACGACTGGTTCTGGATCAGGACAATAATGCTGGGAGAAGCGAGACTCGCTGCTCTTAAAGGCTGTGACTCGGTGACGCGGTCCAGACCTCCGCTCCTGATTGGTGGATTCTGCTCTGCAGCCCCGCCTCGCCCCGGGAGCGAGCTCGCGCCTCAATGTGCGCCGTTTATTGGACAGAATCTTTTCAAAACTCCCGCCTAGTCCGGAGCCCCGCCCCCTGCAGTCTCTCTGTCCCGGTTGTGTAAATTAGTTAATTTTATTTATTAGTTTATTTACTCCAATCACTAGAAACCAACCCCAACTAGCTGGGTAGCATTTATAGTATACTGGTAAGGAAAAAAGATTGTGTACTTTTTGGGAGGACGTGTTAGAGGACAGGGACGGATTTTTCTCCGCCTTAATGGATGTTGGTGTATTACAGTGTGTTAGCGACATCTACTGAAACATCGGTATCAGTTCCTATTTCAAAAAAGAGCAATTGCTTATTTCCCCGTTAGATTAACAGACTTTTGAAGTTTCTGAAGCAACACTAGTGAATTCATTTTCCTTTGTAGAGAAAGTAAGTTTAATTACCTCTGAAAAGCAGTCATTACTTACAGAGCCTCACTTCAACAAGCAGACAACTGATGAACTAGTTAGTGCTATAATCGAAAATGTTAAAATATTTCTTTTTTAAACAATCTGCTCTCAGTCATCTCGCATCTCTAGATGTATTTATTGGTCGTTTGTTCTGAGACAGTTTAGTTTCCAGTAAAAGCATACGTTACTGCTCCATACAACCTTTTGCGCTTTAAAGTGTGTGGATGCATTAGTGGATTAATCGTTAGTGGTATTACAGTCATTTAGCAGACGCTTTTATCCAAAGCGACTTACATGTGAGAACAAGCACAAAATCCCATAGTAATTGTTATCTGGTAATCGTGTCTCTCAGAGAAGTGTGTGGCTCTTAAAAGAGCCGTTGTGTTTCGGGTTCAGCAGCAGCTTTACTTGGCCTTGGCGGCCTTCTCGGTCTTCTTCGGCAGCAGCACCGCCTGGATGTTGGGCAGCACGCCGCCCTGAGCGATGGTGACCCCCCCCAGCAGCTTGTTGAGCTCCTCGTCGTTGCGGACAGCCAGCTGCAGGTGACGGGGGATGATGCGGGTCTTCTTGTTGTCGCGGGCAGCGTTTCCAGCCAGCTCCAGGATCTCAGCGGTCAGATACTCCAGCACAGCCGCCAGGTAGACGGGGGCGCCGGCACCGACGCGCTGAGCGTAGTTGCCTTTACGCAGCAGTCTGTGGACACGACCCACTGGGAACTGCAGTCCTGCACGGGAGGAGCGGGTCTTGGCCTTCGCTCTGGCTTTCCCTCCGGTCTTTCCGCGGCCGCTCATGTTGATAATGTCTTTCTGGAACTGGTGTCAAGAGAAACTGTGTCTCCAGCAGCGGAAAACCTCATTAAATACCGGAGAGCGCGGGACGAGTCCTGCCGCACCAATCAGGACAGAGAGAAACGAGGCGGGAGTTGTGAAGAGATTCTATCCAATAAACAGCGAGCATTGGAGCTCCTGGGGACGGGGCCTAGCTGCAGAGCAGAATCCACCAATCAGGAGCAGCGGAGGTGTAGCTCCACTGACTGTCCCCTAAAGATCTGGGGCCTCATCTATAAAGCTTGCTTGCGCAGAAAAAGCGCCTGAAAGTTGCGTAAGCCGCCTTCTACGCGTGTATTTACACATCCTAAACCATACCTGTCAAGTTTTGGATTTAAAAATAAGGGACATTTTCCACTGCCAGCAATCCCACCATCCCAACAGAGGTCCAGTATGTTACATTTTGAGACAGGTTTACATGAAATCTAAAATAACGACCTGTCAAACATCTACAAACTACAATGATGTGCTCATAGCCTGATAGGCCGATTTTTGTTGACACTGCAATGCTGTGAACATTCTTATTCCTATAATAAAGCCTAAATGAAAACACAAAAAGAAATTAAAGCACATTTATTTATTTTAAATATTTTCAATTAATATACACATTGTCTTCAAGTGAAACATTTACATTTTTAATTTGTCATTTTAACTCATGTGGCTCTCTGGCCAATCTTGCTCCTCTTTAAGGAAGTAAATTTGGTATCCCATTTTTAGAGATATTTAAACAACGTCTTCGCTTTATTGGCAGTAGCCTTCTCTGGTTACATCCATCCATCTCTGAGTTGTTGCCACTAACCTCTCCAGAACCAAACTACAGCAGGTGGCAGTTCTCACGAGGCCGGTTACAATTCAGTTAGGAAAGGCACAGGAATGCTTTTCAAAAAGTATTATAAAACGGGAAGTTACTTATATGGGAGGACGGTGGGAAAGAGGTAAAATACAGTAGTTTCCCGGCCAAAACGGGAGATTTGACAGGTATGTCCTAAACACACATTTACATTACTCAGAGGGAACAAAGTCCAACCTCGCAAACTGTTTAGTCAAGCAGTCATTGGAGTTAAGACATTTTTAAGTAACTTAAAGGGGACCTATTGTGAAAAAGAAGTTTTTTCTTGCTTTAACATATATAAAGTGGTCTTCCCTCAGCCTGCCAACTCAGAGAAGTACAGCAACCAAATTCTGCAGTGTCTGTACAGCCGCCCGGATGAGTCGTTCAGTGTGATGTGGCTTCTACGAGCCGTTCAGTCGTCCCCTTTAAAATTATACATTACTCAATGCTGATATTCAACAAATAAACCTTAATCTTACAATTAAAAAAAAGCCGCGCAATGAATTGTACCGTCTGGTACAATTCTTTATTAAAGTAATTCAGCTGAAGCATGTCAGAAGGTATTTGATGTGCTCTAACAATACTGAATGAATAAATGATTCCTGTAATCACATTAACCTTTGTGGATTTATAATTTTGGAGTATATTCTTAACCCCAGACTAATGATTATTTACTGTTCATGTTATGTTGCAGGAGGAAGTTTCATGCTCTCCAGATTCGGTGTGGCTCTGAAAAGAGCCGTTGGTTTGTATTGGGTCAGTTGTGAAACTGAAAGTTTCATTTTTGCTGTAATGGATTTTGTATTGACAAAAGGACACTTGAATAGAGAAAGAAAAGCAAATATTTTGGATGAAAGCAAATGAAGATTCTGCTGAGTGAAGCTGCAGTTAACAGGAGCAGTTGATGCCCGTTTCATTCTTTCTCCTGTTTTTGCAGAAATATCTCTTGTGTACAGACTCAGACCAATACCCATTACGCAGATGTATTCAATAAATACTTCAATGTTTGAAAAGAAAAGAAATTCAGCTCTCCAGATTGGGTGTGTGGCTCTTAAAAGAGCCGTTGGTTTGTATTGGGTGTTGGTCTACTTGGAGCTGGTGTACTTGGTGACGGCCTTGGTTCCCTCGGACACGGCGTGCTTGGCCAGCTCCCCGGGCAGCAGGAGGCGCACGGCGGTCTGGATCTCCCTGGAGGTGATGGTGGAGCGTTTGTTGTAGTGAGCCAGACGAGACGCTTCGGAGCCGATGCGCTCAAAGATGTCGTTGACGAACGAGTTCATGATGCCCATGGCCTTGGAGGAGATGCCGGTGTCGGGGTGGACCTGCTTCAGCACCTTGTACACGTAGATGGCGTAGCTCTCCTTCCTGCTCTTTCTCCTCTTCTTGCCGCCTTTCCCGGCGGTCTTTGTCACGGCTTTCTTGGAGCCCTTCTTGGGCGCGGACTTGGCGGGTTCAGGCATGTTTCCTTCTTCAGAAACGAATGAACTGCCTCGGTCAGAGAGGCTGCTTTCATTCCCTCCACATGCAAAAACTACAGTGCAGTCTCCCGTCTGTGATTGGTCCAGTGGTTCTGACGTCACAGATGATGTCTCTCTTCATTTAAACCGGTGGGCGGCTCTCAGTGGAGAGAAAGAAGAGCGGGAAACTACCGACAGGCGCCGTTTGTTTAGCAAATACATCTATAAATACAATATTTGTATTGTGAGATTGTCTTCAGAGGGTTGTGAAAAAGTAGCGGATGAATGTAGTGCAGAGCTCTTTAATCTGACCAGGGTCAACGAGCAGCAAAAAAGGACAGTTTAATTATTTAACTGTCCTGTATTACATTTAACTGAATACAGCCGTTTAAAACCACCTGCAGTGGAAAACGCAACATTTAAAACACTGTAGCAACTCCACATCATGAATCTTTGTAAACAAGCGGATAAAAATAGGTAAACTTTCGTGGACCAACAGAAGCGTCAGAACTCTTGTCAGTTGTGTATCGCTTTAATTTAGATAGATGCAAAGACTAAGTTTGAAAATGAATCCAGTTGCATGCTCAATGTCTATTTAAGATGTAGTGGTAGATGTGATCACATCCAACATAGAAATTGTTGTCCAGGTTATTATTTCCTGCATCGAATAATTAATTAATTATTATAATTATTATCAAGACGTTTACACAAAATCATGCGTAGCATCACCTGGAACCAGAGAAGTCTCAAAAACCATCCAATTTATTTGCCACTCTTCCAGCACCATGAAACTAAAAGTATGATACAAATAAGACAAAATGCATATAATACAAGATACATAATTTACATGCTAAAAAAGTAATGAACAATATGCCCACATAAATGCAATGGGCTACAATAAAGCAAATATTTACATTAAATTGTCAAGTTGCTAGTTTGTATTAATCAATTCAAACACAAAAACATTGTAAATATTGTATACGTTACATTGCAATAACTGAAGTGTTACTGAATGTCATACCTCGCTCCACTTTCCAAGGGAGCAAACTAGCACTTCATTCAGCAGTGGGTTGCAGGTGACAGTTCACGACAGAATGTATAAATGTCGGTAATTTGCTCTCAGATCAGGTTGGTGGCCCTTAAAAGGGCCGTTGTTTGGTTGAAACGGTTTGATGGTTTAACCCCCGAATCCGTACAGGGTGCGTCCCTGTCTCTTGAGCGCGTACACAACATCCATGGCGGTCACCGTCTTCCTCTTTGCGTGCTCGGTGTAGGTGACGGCATCACGGATCACGTTCTCCAGGAAGACCTTCAGCACACCGCGGGTCTCCTCGTAGATTAGACCGGAGATACGCTTCACCCCGCCGCGGCGAGCCAGACGGCGGATGGCGGGTTTGGTGATTCCCTGGATGTTGTCACGGAGGACTTTACGGTGACGCTTAGCGCCTCCTTTACCGAGACCCTTTCCTCCTTTTCCTCGTCCGCTCATGTTTGCTGCTAGATTTTTCTGCTTGAAAATGTCTCAGACCTACTGAGTGCTGCTTATAGCTCTTTTCTGAGGACGTGTTAGAGAACAGGGGCGGGCCTGCTCTTCTTCTCGTGGTGTAAACGGTTGTTGGTGAGTAGTTTGTGTGTTAGCGCCTCCTCCTGAAAAACAACTGGTAGTAAACTCGTGTTTTGTTGTTTCGACTGAACGAGAGTCCATTTCACAAATAAAATAGGGTTATTTCATACATCTTAAAATACAATCATATATTTATATTTTACTTTACATGCATGAGTACCACCATATTTTCTTATAAGAAAACAATATTTCTTATGTGACACAATTTGCCTTTTAAGGAAGATGTGGTGGCTCTTAAAATACTAGATACTGCAAAAAGTGTCCTTATCTGTTAAACAGTCAGAACACACAGTAATATTGAATAACTGCCAGATCTTGAAAGTTGAAGTTATCTTGGGAAAGGAATAGGCAGGAGCACTGATTCTTTGCACGTTTGACAATTCTACAGCCATGAAATCAAAGTAAATCCAGGCGGCTTGAATGTAATTACAGTAGTAAAATAAGCCACATTAAGAAATGCTGAAGTCTATGAGTGAATTATTGATTAAGATACTGTGAAATGTATAGTGGATCAAAAAGTAAGCTACAAATAAAAGAGAAAGGGGTTGAAACCTGGTTCTTGTAAATTCTTTGAAACTGTCACTTTACTTTTGTGTAAAATAAAATATAGTACTGTTCCCTGGAATTTACATTTGATAAACGAGGGTAATTGTTCAATTTATTGTTTAAAAAACAAGCTGATAGGAAAACAACTCTCAGGATGAAGTGGTGGCTCTTAAAAGAGCCTTTTTCATTTTGTCCAGCAGTGATGCTTCACTTCTTCTTGGGTGCTGCCTTCTTGGCTTTGGGCTTGGCCACCTTCTTGGCGGGGGACTTGTTGGCTTTGGGGGCTTTCTTCACCACCTTCTTGGGGCTCTTGGCGACCTTTTTGGGGCTCTTGGCGACCTTCTTGGGGCTCTTGGCCGTCTTCTTGAGCGCTGCAGGCTTCTTGACCTTCTTGGGGCTCTTCTTGGCCGCTGCTGGTTTCTTGGCTGCTGCGCTCTTCGCCTTCTTCGCTGCTGCGGGTTTCTTGGCGGCGGGCTTCTTGGCTTTAGGAGGCGCTTTCTTCACGGGAGCTTTGGCCTTCGTGTCAGTGTTCTTGCTCATCTTGAAGGAGCCGGAGGCCCCAGTCCCCTTGGTCTGGACCAGGGTCCCCTTGGTCACCAGGCTCTTGATGGCGGTGTTGACGCGGGCTTTGTTCTTGTCCACGTCGTATCCTCCGGCGGCCAGAGCTTTCTTGACGGCGGCGGCGGACACGCCGCTGCGCTCCTTGGACGCGGCCACGGCCTTCACGATGAGCTCTGCCGCGCTGGGGCCGGCCTTCTTCGGCTTGGACACCTTCTTCCTGGCGGCTTTGGCCGGAGCCGGAGCTGGAGCTACTTCTGCCATGTCGAGCTGCTGCGAGAGTCACTGCTAATGATGAGAAGCCGGAGCTCCGGACGGAGCTTAAACACACCATGAGAACCGTGGAGACTCAACCCGCAGCGCCGCTCCCGTGTGCAGTCGGCGGAGTCACACTTGTGTTTTCTCCTCGTAAATAAAGTATTTACAATGAGTACTGGAGCAGCGTTAGAGACTGTAATAAAAACAGATGACAGTTGACTTGTGTCTCTCTATTTTAATGTCATGTAAAGCTCTGATTTCCTTTACTATTTGTTCGAGGACCCTTCAATGTCACCGACTCCCCTCGATGTCCAGCGGATTTCCCGTCTTCTTTTTACTCTAACAAGCTTCATATGTATTACAACTCAAAGAAGATACGTTTAACAGTTAAACAACACGTTTGTTCATTAATTTTAATCAACAACAATCATCTCTTGTTCATAGTTTCTTTCTAAATTAACGAACATTTGGCATCAGCAAACACACGTGGCAGACGTCATGTCCCAGCAAAACCTCTCTCCGTCAACATTTCTCCTGCTGAATATGTATAAATTAAATATAGCACTTCTGTCCCCAGAACACAAATTGTTGATGTGGTTCCACCCTGACATAAGAAACGACATCAAAAATCTCAGCTGATGCAAAAACGTCAAGCACACAAGGTTTAAAGTTGGCAGTAGCCCACAATATCTATTAACATTTTTTTTAAACTTTAATTCTCTAATATTACACATATGGAGGAACAAAACTGATATAATTAAAAATAAAAGCATATATATATATATATATATATATATATATATATATATATATATATATATATATATATATATATATACATATATATATATATATATATATATATATATTGCAGTGGTGGCTGTGAGACACAAGTGGCACTTGGGCTTGTGGGATAACATTTTTCCTGCAAATGTCACGTCTTGCATGTGCACCAATATTTCGTTTTTTTTCCTTTTCCTTATACATGCATTTGTTGTTTTTACATCTCATCTCCTCTTTTTACTTTACCTGATGCATTTCTGCATCTGGTAAAAGAAAAACACCCTGGCCATTATGCAAATGAGGATTGCTGCCTTTGTTCCATAAACAGGAGGAAGCAGGATCGGGCCAAAATTAAGGCTTTTGTGCAACCGGCAGTGTCCACAACCTTCTCGCATGAGGCTATATCCAATCCGATAAAAACAAAAACCCCTTTTTCAACTTTAGTGTTTCATCTGCTTACAAACAGCACAGCAGCCAGAGCTAAGTTTCTGGCAGCGTAGTTGATACATGTCCTCAACATTGAATTATTTTCATTTGAGGTTGTAGCAATTGAGATTAAAAGAAACCCCCCACTGTCGGACCTCTATATTGGTGTAAAAAGGCAACAGGATCCAATCTGACTCATCCATCCATCATTTGTTTCATGTACTCTTAAATGTACTCCTAGCAAAATGTATCTGGTCCAAATGCTTAAATGAGTTGTGGTCACAAGATTCAAGAGTCACATGAATGGGCTGAACATAATTCCCTGCTTTTAGATACCCAATCAGCACCCACCGAGTAGCCCCTTTGGGCCAAAAAACAGCCCTCTCCTACTGCAGGGCTATTTTTTGCCCCGTAAGAGGTTCCACATTACAAGCCCATTCCTGGTAAGGGAGACGCATGCAAACGGCCGGGCCGGAGAAATCTACCTAGAACTCCCACTAGTGGAAATAGCATAAATGCATGAATAAAAAAAAGGAAAAACAAGAAACATATATTTCTGCTTTTATTTCTAATTGGGTCTGCTTTGGTCCTACATATATAAATGCAGTTTATTCAGAAACTTAGTTCTTCCTCATATCAACAGAATATGGCAACTATTTCCAAATTGTACTTCAAACATAACACTGATTCAATACATGTAGTTTGACTACTACAATAATAGTATTGCACATTGGTTGAAAGAAATTAAGATTTGTAGCTAGCTGGGTCAAAACAAGTAGGGAAGTTTGAACAAATTTGAGGTCAGATTTAATGATGGACGACAGTTTATGTTCATACAATGAATGAACAAACTGATGTGTGCAATGTGGCACAAGTCAGACAGTGAGTACTTTTACCGCTGTACGTTTTCAAACAAACAACCTTATTACAATCGTAAATGAGGGCATAATTCATGACTTCTTTTGAAATCGCATGGCTAACGTTTTACTTGCACCTATGAGTGATGTTAAACATCAGAATCTGATGGTAATTTCATTTTGTTTAGCTCAGTCAATGAACTGATTGTTGATCTATTAATGCAGTCGCAAACTGATGGGATTAAGATTTTGGTGAAAGGGGAAGTGGGGTAGAGCAGAAGCAGTTGTGAAACTGAAAGTTTCATTTTTGCTGTAATGGATTTTGTATTGACAAGAGGACACTTGAATACAGAGAAAGAAAAGCAAATATTTTGGATGAAAGCAAATGAAGATTCTGCTGAGTGAAGTTGCAGTTGATGCCCGTTTCATTCTTTCTCCTGTTTTTGCAGAAATATCTCTTGTGTACAGACTCAGACCAATACCCATTACGCAGATGTATTCAATAAATACTTCAATGTTTGAAAAGAAAATAAATTCAGCTCTCCAGATTGGGTGTGTGGCTCTGAAAAGAGCCGTTGGTTTGTATTGGGTGTTGGTCTACTTGGAGCTGGTGTACTTGGTGACGGCCTTGGTTCCCTCGGACACGGCGTGCTTGGCCAGCTCCCCGGGCAGCAGGAGGCGCACGGCGGTCTGGATCTCCCTGGAGGTGATGGTGGAGCGTTTGTTGTAGTGAGCCAGACGTGACGCTTCAGAGGCGATGCGCTCAAAGATGTCGTTGACGAACGAGTTCATGATGCCCATGGCCTTGGAGGAGATGCCGGTGTCGGGGTGGACCTGCTTCAGCACCTTGTACACGTAGATGGCGTAGCTCTCCTTCCTGCTCTTTCTCCTCTTCTTGCCGCCTTTCCCGGCGGTCTTGGTCACGGCTTTCTTGGAGCCCTTCTTGGGCGCGGACTTGGCGGGTTCAGGCATGTTTCCTTCTTCACAAACGAATGGACTGCTTCGGTCAGAGAGGCTGCTTTTATGCAGCTGCAGGCAAACTGCGCTGCGCCGTCGCTCCTCTGTGATTGGTCGAGACTCCGCTGGTTGTTCAGCATGCAGACGCCTCCTCACTGCTGCTGCCCCGCGGGTTGTGACGTTGCAGCTTGAAATGAATAAACGTCCCAGACATTTTTTATTCCTTGAGTGTTTCAGCACAGCCTCTCTACGAAGCTGCTGCTTTTATCACACCTTGTATGTTTATTTTATCTGTATTTTATTCACAATACTTTAATCCTTTGTTCCGTCTTCTGTTTTGCAGCTTTATTTGTCCCACGCTGCACGTATTTGTTTTTACGGTTCTCTCTGGAGCAGCTAGGTATCGACACACAACCGACCGTTACGTTACAGCCTCGTTTCTTCTCTTTCTTCTCTCTCTAATTTAATAATTCCAGTTATGGGAACTGCTTTAATCTTCCTCTATAGGTGGAATCTTCAACTCTTGATTTTTAGAAAAGCAAATTGATCTCTACCATGCAGTGTAGGATTTCAATCAATGAAGAACTGAATCTGTTATGTTTTCTCTTTTCTTCTGTTTTTTTTTCCTACTGTTCGCAGTGATATTTAGACATTTACTGTGACAAGCATGGGCTGTACAAAAGATCTGATATGCTATTAAAGTATTCCTCCAATGTTCAAAGATCATCTTTAGGCTGGCTAAAAACACCCATCATTGTTTTGTGTAAAGACTAAAAGATACCCAGTTCTAACATAAATAATGTGAATGGAAGGAAAGAAGTTTGCTGCAAAACAGATTATCTGCTAATTTCCACGAGTAGAATTCAGTTGATTATGTGGTCGACAGTACAAGATTGATCTGGTCCCGCCTTGAACTCACATGACATCAAAAATAGACTTAGCTGTTCTGTGTGTGTGTGGGGCGTCTAGCAAACATGTATTCACAATTGTTGTGTGGTGTGATTTCAACTGGCATCAACATGCATCACACGGCAGCAATATGATGATACTCTAGCTTGATCTAAGACAACAACGCTGTTGTCTGTGTGATGGCGACCACCACCACACAGCGAGCATCCATCTGTAACATTTCTATGTATCTATGTACCATAATAACTGCTTTTATTATTAATAATATTAACAAGGTTTACTGGTTTAATGGCTTAATGGTGTTGGTTGATTAGTGGGAAGAAACATTTCAGAGTGTCTATTAAAATATTTTTTTTACCAATTTTATATGTTATATAGTTCATTGGCTGCACATTGAGGGGATGGGCCCCAAATGCTTTAAAGGTATTGTGACATGAAAAACAAATTTTTCTTGATTTTTTGTGTTTTGTTGGGTGTCTTGACATCAATTACACCCAAAAAACAACGAACTTTTAACATTCAGTGTATTGTGTGCTTTCTGGGATTTTCCGCATAACTGTGCAAAAACGGCGCACCTGGTTTGGTGGCGGGCCATGACGTCAGGGCCCGCTAAATCACCGCCCCCTCCACCCAGCTCCCTGCCTCCTCTCCTCTCCAGCGCACCATAAAGGCTGATTTATGGTTCCGCGTTACACCGACGCAGAGCCTACGGCGTAGGGTTACGCGGCGACGCCGACGCCGCTGTGAGCGTATTGCTCGCGGGGAGCTGCGGTCCCGGTCCTCTGGTCCTGGTTGGACTTCATCCCCGGGCTGTAGTCGCCCTGTCTGGGCTGTGTGTGTGGGTGTTTGTGGTGTGCGTGCGTTTGTGTGGAGACGCCGGCAGAAGTGTGTAGCGGTTGGTTGGAGGAGGTTTGGAGGAGGAGCGGGGCAATGATTGACAGGAAAGGGGGAAAAGGAAGCATTTTTCACGGCGCAAAAAAACACTGTCATAAAAAGCCAGGAATGGAGTACTAGAGTGAAGTTTTTCTTGTTACACTCTTTTAGACACATTTGAGGGATGTTGGCCAAGACTTTTAATAGTGTTAAAAGCATGTTAAAAATGATGTCACAATACCTTTAAAGTTTAGAGGGAAAATGAGGGACACACAAAGACGAACACAGTCAAAAAATTATTTTGCAGTCAGGCAGCAAATCAAGAAATTAAACCAATATTTTGTTCCAGAGCTCAAGTCAGCACAATTCAGATTTAAAACAAGGTTTTCAAACATGAAAGCCCAGGCAGCATTTAACATGGTTTGTTAAAGCAGTGACATGTAAAATGAATAGATTTTTTATAATATAAAATGTGAAAAAGAAAAATGCTAGCATGCATAGTTTGACTATTCAACCCTCTAGAGTCCAAGATTGCATTTCGTCCCCATCAAGAGTGCCGTTGACTTCATCTACTCCTCAGACATTCATGGACAGCATGAGAAACTGCAAGGTAAAGCAGAAAATAGTGCACTTAATTAAAAATAATCTGTGAATGACATAGGTTTGATCATTTAAGAACATATATATTCACATTGCCAGCCCAATCTGGTTTCTAGCATACTCACATTCGTCCTGCACAGATTTCTTTTGACAGTATAAAAATGTATGAAATGGGGATTTCAAATGGTCTTTTGTGTCATATTTAAAGCAACACAGCAGTGACAACACCTGCCAGAGTGACTGAAGTGACACAGTATCCCTCCGTTAGCTAGCCTTAGACTTGCTTTTGAACCAGTGACGTAAGTACGTCGTAGTGAGGAACCTTACGTTGTAAACTACATCTACGCCTGTCTTGCACTCCTCCTCAAATGCTTGGGGTCAACAGAAATCGCAACCAATCTTTTCAATCCAGTTAGAAAGATAGATTACTGCTCCTCAGTAAAACAAATTCTCATGCTCAACATTTATCATATGCTTTATTTGCTATGTCTGAGCTACATACTGTACATGAGGTAAACTAAAGGAAACTCTGGACACTAAGCTACAGAGCTGCAGAAAAGGATGATTGATGATTTGACAGTCACACAAATGACAATAGAGAAGCAATAATGGCAACAATAGGTTTTATACAATTGAATTGTCTAGTTGCTACATCTGTGCATTTTGGAAAACACTCAAACACGGATGCCATTGACGTGATGTCATCAAACAAATAAAACAATTACTGAAATATCTTAATAATTAAACCTGGTGCTTTCACACAGTCTTGCCTCCATGTACATTTTAATTGGCTTGGACAGGCTGTGTAGCAACAGTTTGACTGGCTGACCTGAATAGTTGAACTTTTTCAGTTCTTAATGGAAGCAACAGTTCCAGCGCGACCCAGTGGCCCGCAGGTTCAGTTCCACAATGATGAATATCATGACATTAACAGTCATTGGATGTGGATTACAGCAGCAGTTGGGGTTCAGGGAATGTGAGCAAAGACATGTAGATTTGATTTGATCTCTTGTGCTGTATAACGTAAAAAGAAAGATTCTGATCAGATACGCTAAAATTTAGATATGGACTGGCAGGGTGAACATAACTTTAGTTGGGTATCAGGAGATAAAGGATGCAAAGAAAAGTGGGATTCTCTGAATCCTGATGAAATCAACCATCTGGTTCACGAAGGAAGGTAAAATTAAAAGCTGATTATTCGACTTGTTTGTTATGTGGCTCTAGTTTTACCTGCATGATGTTCATGTTTACGCGTCCTCGCTTGAATTTGTCCATAGCCTGGAAAGCTCCTGCATGAGACACACAATTTCAGTCTACACAGCCTCTGGTGGACTTAACACACACTGACTATGATCAGAAGAATTTTAAAGTCAGTTTTTTTTGTTTTTTTACATACTGAACATGTTCTCCAGACGGACGATGCAAGTGAGGTAGTCGTCGAAGTCGATGTCGTACTTGTCATCAGCAAATCTCAAACCCACCAGCTGCAGGAGCTTATTGTTCAAGTGCATGCCTTCAGGGGACAAAGCACATTTCTAGATATGATTTACACATTCAAGATTCAAAAAAGCTTTATTCATCCCGACAGAAATTACTGTGGGAAAGTAATACAGGGTTAGAGTAAAATAATAATAGTAAGCTAACATAAAATAAAATGGGATAAATAATACAATAAAGGCTAACTTGACATAAGTCTAAAAATCAACTAAGTATGACAAAATGTAATTAAAATTGCAGCTAAACGTAGGTATATACAATATACAACAATAATAACATAGACATTAAATAACTGACAATCATCAATGAAAAGTACTTCTGCTGAAAGTAATGCAATTCAGATACAGTACACTGTTATTAGTTCCTGCGATCAGTCTTTAGTCACTTTTACTGTCATTATTCCAGGTTCTGTTAATACAGGGACATGTTTGTTATCGCTGCTACTACTTTTACTCATATTAAAACACTGAAAAACATAAGGACAAAATAAAGTGCAAAAATATAAGATCCTGATGAATCTATGAAATATTAGAAATGTAGTTAATACAGTTACAGTGCATGTACTACATGTTGTAATGTATTTTATTCAAGAAAGGTTTTTTAATTCAGTAAATAAGTCATTTCTCAAAGTTGAATTTGTGGCTTTATCCAGAGCTTTTCTCTGCATCTACGTTAGTTAAGACTCAAGTTCAGAAAAAAAAAAAAAACAGACATTATCTACATGTCCAAATGTCATGGAAATGTAAAAGTTCAGTTTTAAATCAGATAAACAGAAAAAGGAAGAGCGTTAATTGTTTAGTTAAAACTGCGGTCGGTTCACTCACCTGCAGCCTTGAGAGCGATGCGAAGCTCGTAGGAGGACATCTTTCCTGACCGGTCTGTGTCAAAGGACAGGAAAAGCATCTGCAAAAGCAAAAGTGGTAGAAGTCAAACTGCGCTCCACAAACCCTCCTCAACACAACTTTAAAGTTGACATTATAAATCCATACATACGATCCATTTCTTCATCTTTTCCCAAAAGACCTTAAACTCTTGGAACTCCAGCTTCCCTGTGTTGTCCACCTTTTTTAATGTGTTAAAGAAAATGGTTTCTTCCCATGAAAACAGCTGTTTTTATTTCTCCCCTCTGATGACCAATAGAGGAAATCCTTGGGTTCCTTCATTTAAATTCCACTGGGCTGGCTTTTTTTTGCCAATTGGGGCTGCGTAAAAAGAAGTGAATTTAACTGAACTGAAATGTGTAGTGACAGATAAATGCAAAAATAGGAAGAAAACGCTGCACAAATATTTCATGAAAAACCTTGAGCTGTTACAGATGTTGTGCTAATTTCATGGGGCAGTAAAACATCTGCAGCGCTGTGAGTCTCTTGGAAAAACGTGGAAGGATACATCCATGAGGTTGATGATACTGTGGCAGGTGCTGAGACTCAGGCCGTCAAATTTGATTTCTTTTCCTGAGGACAAAGCGTTCACATAGAAATACGTCACCCAGCAATTCCATATTCAAAGATTTTCCGAAGGTAGTACGCCCTCTTTTTTTCTCATTCAGCAGTTTGTTCAGCTGTTTTCATGTTTTTAAGGAATCAGTATATGGTTTCAAAAGTGTTCAAAGTGTTGGTGTACTCTGGCTTTAATCATGTATTTTACTTACCAGTATATTAAGTCACAATGGACAGAAAATGGTTAAATAGGATATGTTATTGTTGTACTTACGTCTGCTGAGAACACCGTCCAGCATCTGCTTCAGCTCTCTGACTGATATAGCCTCATCCTGCAGACACAGAGTGGAAAATTACAGTTAAACACAAATTATGTATTTTTTGTGGAGAAAATGCACATTGACAAATCTGAGTAAAGACTGGTCAACTCTAGTTTGAGTATGCAAAGCAAGAAAGCCCTTTGTTTTGCAGTATTTATCCTTAAATTCACATTTTCATGAAGGCTGAATAAATGGCCCTTGGATTTCTCTTTTACTATTCAAATCTCACAATTATTTAACTTTTTAAACACTTTAAAAACCAGGATGTGGAAAACAAACTGACCGAAAAACATGCCTGACATTTAACAACATAAAAAACAATATTTGCTTATTACACTCCAACAATCTGCTAGCGACTTTATAATTTGTGTCTATGTAAGACATAGCAATACGTTTAATTGTGAAACTATATCTGACTCTTTACTCTTTACTCAGCATGTCCTCTGAAAGTTGTTTAGGCCCAAACAAGGGTTTACAAAGTTTAAGATGAAAGAAAGACAGAGAGTCGGAGCTACTAATTTAACACTGAAATGGTAAACGAGCCCAACAGAGCAATCTGTTTGGTGTTGTGACCACATGGTGCAGGCGTTTGTACTGTGTTCAAACACTAGACATTCTTTTAACACTTTTTCAACAAAGCAGAAAAATGTAGAAAACATTTGATTTAATTTCCAGGTCTAAATAGCCACAGAAAGTGAACGCTCAGCTACGTAGACTCAACAAATTTGAAGGGATTACTGCTAATCTACCTAGGGGGGCTAGTTACTACTAGTAATCTACTCTAAAACGGTTTAAACACTACGCTGGAGGCATTTACAGACAGTTTGATCTGATTCATAAAGTGAACTTCTTTAGAAACCAAAAAATGTGGACATCAGTGATCATAATCACTTCAGTAGCAGTGTGGGAGAGAGTTTTTATTTGGGACGACAGCCATCTGCAAGTTCTGCTGCACGAATAGCTGCGTTCACAGTGGACCGAGTGCAACGCTGCAGAATCCTCCGACAGCAGAGATCAGCAGATTAGAAATATGTTTAGACAGCCTTCTCTACATTGTATTTCAAAAGTGATATCTTGCATCAGTTGAGGCGTAATACTTTTGACATTCATAGTCTTAATTTTATGTTTTAGCGTGCTAACTTTTATTTTTTAGTGCTAAAACTAAAGAACACCTGATGAGAAAACTTTGTGTCAGTGTTTGGTGATATTCTAAAAGTCTTCTCAATTTGAATTTTGATGTGGTAGTGGAGCCAGAAGTAAAGTCTGGGGATCACCACAAAAGTTTGTAAGAGTCGGTACAAGTTTGAGCTTCAGTGTTCAAACGCTCTTCTTCAGGGGATGTTGCTGTTTTCTCACCGGGCCGGCCAGCTGCTCAAACAGCCTCCGCAGGCCTCTCTCCTCATCACTCTCCTCCTCCGGCGGGCTGGGCATGGGCGGCTGGAGAAAATGACACAACCTCAGTACAAACAGACGTGACTGGTTGATGAAACTGGTGATTGATTAAGTTACTTACATCTGGGAGGTCTGCATCAACATTGGTACCCATCTCTCTGTGGAAAAAATAACACAATTTCTTAGAATATGTGATATGGAAACTATTTTACCTACTCCACCACTGTAAACACTGAATGAAACCCAATCATTATCTATTCACAATTATTAAAGCTAATTTTTGAAAATCTATTTGATTTAAAATATTTTTTGTTGATATTTCTGTGCTCAAATGCTTCATTTGTCTGTTTTCTTGTTTGTTTGTTCTCTGGGAAACCAAATCTGAACACTCACAAAGCTCCAGCCTTCTTCTCAGAGAAGATCCGGACCAGGAAATCAGCTTCGTGGTGGGGTTGGAAGGTGGTGGGGACCAGCAGGTATTTTCCCGGAGGAAGAGTGAATCGCTCTGACACCTCACGCATGTTGATGTAGGCTCTGCTGCCAGCTTTCGACCCATGGTAGCGGAAGAAATCCTTTCCCACATGATCATCGTCATCTGGAGCCTGAACGAACAGACACAGAGACATAAGGACGGGAGATTGCATTTGAGTTTTCTAAGAGAAAAAAATAAGGTAAATTAGTAAGTAAATACAATATATAGTCAGTATGACCTGTAAAGCGAGAGTGAGGCTAATATGGGCTTTTGATCAAATCAATGACCATCATCGTCATGTCTGATCAAACTTTGTCTCTGTAAAAAAAGATGAGCTAACTTTGCTTCTACTACCATGCAGTGCCCACGGGGTAATAGGTGGAGTCGGTTACCAGGGTAACCGACTACGAGGGTAACATCGGCACCAACCTCAGTCCCATCAGTCCCCAGCCCCATGACTTCCCAAAATGAACCCCATATATATTCCAGTGGTCTTCAACGCTGGCCCACTGGCCTGCATGTTTAAGACGTCTCCTTGACTCAGTAATGACCTTCCAAGAGGCTCATTCTTGGGGAAAAATCTTTGTTAAGCTGTAGTCATTTCACAAAACATTTATATTTATAAATGTAGAAGACATCTGTCCTGGTGACTTGGCTAAATTTTGTCAGTCAGAAAGTTTCCAGCTAAAACAAAAAACAAAAAAAAATATGTTGCAACGTGTTGGAACTAGATCAATGTTGTACAAAGTGACACTACTGAATGAAAAATAAAGACAAAAATGCAAGTCTAGGGGTCAAAAATGTTTCTTTCCAACCTCATACACAGCAAATCCAATGGTCTCCATGTCCAGGCCCTCCTTCCTCAGCTTCCGCCTGTTCTTCTGCATCAGGGCGATGACCACGCTGCACACATCATCCTCGTCGTCAGCATCCTCCAGCTCCAGCCGGTACTGTGGGTTGGTCCAAAACGTGTCTGCAGATCACGAGGTTTGCGCTTTAGTGGGAGCAGTGCAGCGTGGAAACAACTGCAAGGCGTCTACATTTGAACTATTTCTTGCCAAAGAGCAGCAAACTCCATATGGACATGAGAAAATTGTTTTTAATTCTACGATAAAACCTCCAAGTATGCCTCCCACGGTGTTAAAACGTGGATCCTACCGATGTAGTTCCTGCAGCCGCCAGCAGTCGAGCCACGGGTCCAGTTTCCCTCGAATAAGCTGACCTCCCAGTGGCGTTTGGTGTCGTCGGTCAGGGAGTCGGGAGTCATGTTGCAGATCTCCACCTTGTCGTAGTTCCTCTTGAAGTCCTCAAACTCCATCCTAGAGACACACACTTCAATGTCATTCTTTCAAATTTAACACAAGACTTTGAAAAACGTTTATCTTTACAAGATTAGTGATTCATATACAACATCAAAGTTGTATAGTGTTTACAAGTCAGCAGCATGAAGACAATCTTATTTGTATTAGTTCCTCCATCAGGCAATGGTTAAAAACGGACTGTTTCCATAAGGGTTGCTGCATGACAATTTGATCATCATTGATAATCGTGTTTGGTAGTTTAAAAGTTATTATCAATCAATCAAATGCTTGTAGAAACTTTTACACAAGAGAAGAAACAATATGTCAATTTTCTTCAAACTGATCAAGTGGTCTCACCAAAATTCACCGTCTTCTGATGAATTCTGCAGGATGCGAGTTTTTTCTGCCCTGTCGACATGATCCCACTCTCTGGAGCTGAAACAGACACCAACCGCAACGATTTGGTAAATCAATAACAGGCAACAATGACAGAAGAAGATCTGTTGTTTTAAATTTGCCACAAAAAAAAAAGTTTTTTATTTAAGAAATGTTTTTTTCTCTGTAGCTATGAAGGATTATGTTGTAAATATGCATATTTGAAGAAAATAAGCAAATAAAATAATTATATATAAGTAATTTCGGAATTGGCATTAGTTTGGTTGGAAATTTCTTTTAGTATAAATAGAAAAATGTTATATTTAATGTAGACGAACCAGTTCAACAGAACACCAGATAAATATTATAGAAATACCATAGTTCAAGGGTTGCCCTCTTTATATGCGCTTCTATCTTTTGTTTTAGTCAAGCATATAAATCTATTAGCTTTTATATTTAAAAATGGAATATAATGAATCTAACGTGATGAACCCGACCAATCACCAGCTCCTATGAGCCCATCTGTTGAGACAAAGTATTCCACTGCATATCTGGTCATGCCATCAGTTTCTGTAGTGTAGTGGTTATCACGTTCGCCTCACACGCGAAAGGTCCCCGGTTCGAAACCGGGCAGAAACAAATTCTTATAAAAATTTCACTAACTCCCTGTTTGGCTGACAATAAACAAACAAGTCTGAGTCTATTTGATTCGTAAATGTGTTACATTTGGAATAAAACAAGAAAGAAATTCCCTCTGTCATCTTAGAACAGTCACAAAAACATGTGGAGAGTCCAACATCACAGCTGCTGATGAGGCTCTACAGGCAACTACACTTAAAAAATCACACAGTTTTCAACCAGCAGTGAGCGGTTTCCTGTTTTGTTCATGAAGACTTCATCAAACCTTTGTGTCATCAGTTGAGTCGGATTATGTTTGTCAGTAAATTATTAATTTTATAAAAATGTAAAATATGAATTAATATTTGTGGTTGCATCTGTGTTGTCCGTCATGAAAGTTAAGACAAAAAAGTGTGTTTTACTCTGACCTGTCACTCCAGGCGCCATTCCATTCAACCTGACCCCAGGGGTTTCGGACTCGGATCAACTTGACTTTCTGGCCCCTGATATGTACCTGAAAAAAAAGACGGTTAGGTTTCAGTTTTGAAGTTGGTGAAAGGCACACAATCACTCCAGGCACACCGACACTTAATCGTTTGGGGAGAAACCTGAATCACAAAGAACGTCAGTCACAAATGAAAATGACAAAATAGTGGTAGACTTGTTTGATATAAATAATGATATCAGAAAGAATAATGGGAATTTAAGCAATTTACAAATTAGACTTGGCCTATCATCTCAAAATACATTTCAGGATGACATCCACTGCCAATCCAGGAAGCAAGAACACACGGAGGCACACGTCAAGCACTGGAAATCTGCAACAAAACCACAAACAAAACACAAAACCGACACGGAGCGACCAAAACACGAGCAGCGATCGACCCAAATCTCGAGATCCGAATATGGTCTAAGCTAAGCTACCTCTAACTAACCCCAAAAACTACAGAGCAAACATGCAGGTGAACAACCCAGTGTATATATCTATGTGTGTGTGTGTGTATGTACACTTATATGTATGTGTGGCTAGGTGTGTGTGTGTAGCTATGTGTGCGTATGTGTACATGTATGAATACATACATATATATATATATGTGTGCTTGAGAGAATGTGTGTGTATATGTCTATGTGGCTATGTGTATGTATGTGTGTGGGTATGGGAGTGGGAGTGTGTGTGTGTGTGTGTGTGTGTGTGTGTGTGTGTGTGTGTGTGTGTGTGTGTGTGTGTGTGTGTGTGTGTGTGTGTGTGTGTGTGTGTGTGTGTGTGTGTGTGTGTGTGTGTGTGTGTGTGTGTGTGTGTAATAGTCCAATCAAAGCTCCACCTGAAGTGTATCTATAGTGGGGGAGGGGGGGGGGGGCAACCCCGCCACCCGCGAGACCAGGGGCCGACCAGGAAGAGCCCGGAACCCAGGCCACCAGCAACCCCACAGAGGGGAGAAGTAGGAGGGAGGCAACCCACCGCCAGCGGCCGAGGGGGGAGGGGCCCCCACGAGACGGGAAGAAGCAGCCAGGGATCCCGCGGCGGCGGACCGGGATCCAGGCAATCCCCAGCCACCCGGTCCGGGCCGGACACGTGGCCAGGAGGCCCTCACCCTCCAGGCCAACGACCCCCACCCGGCAGGGGGCCAGCCTGCCCGGCCGCCAATAATGCCATCAGTTTCTGTAGTGTAGTGGTTATCACGTTCGCCTCACACGCGAAAGGTCCCCGGTTCGAAACCGGGCAGAAACAATTTCTTGTAAAAATTTCACTAACTCCCTGTTTGGCTGACAATAAACAAGTCTCAGTCTATTTGATTCGTAAATGAGTTACATTTGGAATAAAACAAGAAAGAAATTCCCTCTGTCATCTTAGAACAGTCACAAAAACTTGGAACGTGGAGAGTCCAACATCACAGCTGCTGATGAGGCTCTACCGGCAACTACACTTAAAAAAATCACACCGTTTTCAACCAGCAGTGAGCAGTTTCCTGTTTTGTTCATGAAGACTTAACAATTCGGTAGAAATTCATAACTCTATTTCTGCTATTTTAATCTATTTTCATTTGAATTTAAATCACCTTCAATAGTCCGTGCAGGGACGTTCTTTGCTAAGTGAATAAAAACGTTGCTGCATATACTGACTTCCTGATTCCACTTAAAAGTCAATATCTATATCTGTGTATGTTTGAAGGTCTCTGCGGGGGAACTCACCTCTTCCAGCCCCGTTATGGAGTATGCATGTCCCTTCACCAGACCTGTGCTGGTCTTGGCCTCAGACTCTGCAGAGCTGGTGATCTGAAGAAACCAAACCACCCGAAAGAGGTTTTAGAATCAGGAGCAAAAGTGAAATGTAGGAAAGTTAAGACATAACGAAACTGTGTTGGTTAAAACATGGGTGGAAATTACATCTATGGAGCAACCCATCATGGAGCCCCGGTCCAGGGCCTTCTTCATGATTCTGAACAGGTCTTTTGGAGCCTTCTGGGTTTCGTAGACTTCCCCCACTCCACCGGTGAAGTCCTCCATGGCCTCCATTGTGCTGCCACCCTTAAGAGATTCATAGCTGCCGTACACTCTTAAATAAACAGAAACACACATTACAACCATTACCAATGACATCTAAAAAGTCCAGCTTTAATAACTTTAGGACAATTCTACAGTCGTTGGTAAATATGTGAATGTTGATTTTGATGCCAAAGGTCAGAGAGAGGATTGATGGATATTCTTTCATCTATTTCTCAGAAGATTTAAAAGTTAGTTAGTAAGTAGTTTACTTGGCATAAGCTTTTTCCAACAAGGCGCTCCAGAACTCGTTGTTGGAGGCAGAATGAAGCATGATGAGTTGATTTCTCACCGCCGGCAGTCGGTCATCCACCACCACGTCCAGCCATTTATTGTGTTGCCAGAACTGAAAGTGGGTCACACAATACTATAACTAACATGTCATCAGTATCTAAGATAAGTGATTTCATAAAGCTATCAAAATTCAAAACGAATATGACGAAAATATATAAATGATGATGATCTTAGCAGCTGTAACAGGAAGAGAACATCACCATTTATTTTGTTTAATTTTACACTCCTTAGCACCTTATGCCATAAATGATCCTCATTTATACAGAAATGTTTACTATATCTACGTTGTAGATAAGTGTCTGTATTTACTGAGGGGAGGCAGGGACGACTGGGGGACATATATTTGAGTGGGTTTAAGGGTTGCAGATCTCCACTAGGAGATGTCTAACAACTGATGCCAAACCTGGAAGTGAAAGATGCCGGCGTATCTGTGGTCAAAGTCCTGGTCATGGGGGACAACTCGGGCCAAAGCATCTTTCTTCATTGTCAAGGAGGCGATGGCTGCCAGGAGCCAACAGTCCCCTGTGGTGACAAACATTGACACAAATGAAATGTGTCCATATGTGAGAGAGACGATATCTCCCATAGATAACACAGGTACAAACCAAGCTGTCCCTGGCAAATGTCAGTCCTGTCTGCACCGCCCACGATGAACTTTGGTCTGTCACAAATCTCCTGCAGGAACGCAGAAGAAACAGGAAAAGAAACAGGTTGTTTTATGTTAATAGGAGAACAGGTGACACTGGTGTGTTGTAATAGGTGTGTTCACATTCCAGACATATTCATCAGCCAGAAAGTCACTGCAACGCAAAATACATACTGGCAGCTGAAGCATTCGATCTGAAGAAACGCCCTGCGCAGAAATGTGTAGTAACAAAAACCAGTGGTGGCTTTTCTAAACTAGACCCAGTACCGAGTGCAGTAACAAAATAAAAGTAAATGTAATGTTACATTACAGGCAATTATCTTTATCAAGTTTTTGTACAAGAGTTGCAAAATAAATATGTCCAGTTTTACTGCAAAGATTGTTGATCAGTCAGCACACAGAGCTCGGGCTGGAAACTGTGCCTATTATTTACACACTCTTCAGGCAGAAGTGGTTTTGCAGCTGTAAATATGAAAACGAAGTCTTGGAAAGTATTAAGACAGAAAAAAAGTATGTTTCAGGTCATTTTTGAGTGCCATGAGGCTAGTAATGTGTCTGACAGCAACAGCAGCTCTGAAGGGTCATTTCATGAGCCATTATGTAGATTATTTAGGAATAATTACAGCAGTAAACGATTAATTGCCAGATTTCATGATCACTTATGACATACCTTAGGTCTCTTCCATTCAATCTGGACGGGAACGCTCTGGCTGAAGAAGAGCGAGGAGTCAGCTGCTGGGAAGTCTGGATCCTCAAACAGGACCCCCTTCTGGAGGCATTCCTGCCGCAGCTCCTCGAAAGACTTCCCATCCCACTGCGTGCTCTCAGCCTTGATGGAGCCGGAGCTCCGGGCGGACAGAGAGGACTGGCGACGAGGCATCCTCTTCTTCTTCAGAATGAGTGTTGACGAGTGGAGGATAAGCAAAGTGAGGTGTGATGGAAGGAGAGGCCTGCCGTGTGTGATGCAGGGACAGGTCTGTCAGGTGTGTAGGGCTGGTTGTGTACACCCTCCTGACACAAACCGGTTTTTCCTCGTGGCAGAGCCTCTCCCCTAATGACTCCCTCCCTTTTATTTTGGGCTTGGCCTGAAAACTACTACTACTAGACACTGCACACCCTGCTCACCACCTGTTTAACCTGCTCTCCTCTGGCAGGCGCTACAGTCAATGAAGGCACGCACCACCTGATTCACAAACAGTTTTTTTCCCTGGTCCATACAATCACTAAATAAGTCATATCTGGTGAATACTTCCCCTCATGAACACTACCTCGGACTGTTGCACCTACCACTTTATCTATAGCTGCTGCTTTTACTGCTGTATTAGACATTATGTCCTGTGAGTGTGGAGATACTGTATCTATGGTTGTGTGGGTGGGGGTGACGAGTGAGGTTGAAGGGAGTGAGAAGTGTATGAATGTCTGGGGGGATGTCTTGTCTGTCATACGTTGTATTTATTAGTAGTTTTATTTATTTGATTTGATTTCAAAGCACTGATCGGAGTAGCACCTTCAATTTCGTTGTGTTGATACATTGTATGTAATACAATGATAAATAAAGCTTCTATTCTATAAAGTAAAACATAATGCTGTGAAACATAAACACAAACATCAATAAATGTACATAAAAATACAGATTTAAAAATGTGAAGGTTCTTAAAACCTATTCTTTGGTTGTTAATATTCATGTTTGTATTTTAGGACTGACAAGTTATAAAAAAAACGTGGTTATGGTGCAAGAAATGGCAGATAGACGCCTCCCTGATTCAAAAATATGAGTGAATCATATTGAAATATCGTTAGGCAGAAACATTGAATCCATGTTGAAGCCATGTTGAAGCCTGGTCCCCGACTAACAGAACACGTTGATTCAACGTTGATTACACGTTGGCATTAGAATTGTATGATTGATTGATGGTTGACCAAACGTCAATCCTCAACCTTAACCAAAAATCAAGATTTTTGACCATAATTCAACATTGATTTAACATCTTTTGCTATTTCGGATCCTTCAGGTGGCATTTAATCAAGAACAGTCATTTATCAATATCCATTCACCAGCTTTGTGAGACCACATGAACACGAACCTACTGTATGAAACCTTTGTCAAGCACTAATAAGTAAGTAAAATGTGACACCAGTCAACAAGTGCTTTACAATAAAAACATAATAGCAATAGAAAAAAGTGATTTCTTTAAAAAGTACATTGAGATCTTTTAGCAACATATGCTGCCTTCAAGGCCACATCTTTTCCAGGGATACAGTATCTAACAGTTTCTCACAAAGACAAAGCAAAACCCAATTCTGGGTACACTGCAAGGGAATGAAGTACGCGAGAAAATGTGGGACGTTCCAACCAAAACAACAGGGAAGTAATCTTGTAACACTTTAGACAGTAATATGCACTTGCAGGATAAAAGGGACGAAAGGAAAACTGAAACGCTTTATTGGTTGGCATCGTCAATGCCAGAATGCATTCTAATGATTGTGAGAGGGAATTAAGAAGTTTATTGAGGAGTGAAATGTTGCTGTAGAGAAGAATAGAGGAATAAAGACATTGTGTCAAAATAAACAGAAGAACCAGCTTTTTTTGATCACTTGTATCACCCCAACTTTCTCTAAGTTAGGGTTAAACATTAACCTGTGCACATGACCACTTCCTCTGTTTTTTTGGCCTGCATTGTTTAAGCCTTTAATGCCTGACATGAAATAACAGACACAAAATAGTTTTATTATTTTTTATTTGAAGAGTCAATTATATATTGATGTCAAAAACACATCCAATTTTGAATTTAACAAATTCTAAATAATAATTATTCTTATCATTAAGAATACATTTGGCAATTTTGTGTATTTTCTATTTAGTTATTTAATTTTTTTATAATATTTTGGTTTGTACAAAACTTTTTTTCCCCTTTTTTGATCTTAGGAGTTGAAAAGAGGTCCCAGAAATATGATCCATCCAGCATTATAGGGTTAATATGTCTGTGAATAGAAGGTTTAAGACTCTAGAGGAACATGAGCTGAAACACATTTCAAGCTGTAGCTGAGAATATACATGTAGGACAGGGTGTAATACTAAGCAGGGAAAAAGTGGGGATTACGCGTAACAAGGAAAAGAAAATACCAAAGTAAAACAAAACTTTGAACTTGAGAACAATAAGTTGTATTTGGTTCAAGTCCATCACTGAACAGATGCAGAAAATGTGGATGGATCCTTATGTAACAGTAATACCTTTAGGAGATTTTTCCTTTCCTGCAAAAGTCACCACAATATCCTGATATCTTGATGTCGTCTCTGACATGCTCCGGTAAAAATACCACAGGGATAGGGATAGGTCAGTCTTAGAGGATGAACTCAATTGACAAAATGAGTAGATTCATGCCAGACCAAACCTCCACTGAAGAGAAAAAAAGAAAAAAAAAGCACAAAATAGATCCTAATAACTACAATTCTACATGTCTCCTCCCCCACAGGTCCATTGTCTTCCAAAGCATTCAAAGTAACAGATGACAGGTATATATCTCTTTATCAGCTCCGTCTCTCTCTGAGCACTGCAGATACTGTAGATTCGGGGTGTGGTCACTGCTGCACCTTTGCAGTTTGACTCTCAGTCCATGTTGTCAGGTATGACAATCTCCATTCCTGCTGCACACTCACTAGATTCCTGGCGTAGCTGAACGAGTGTGGATAAGCACTAACTTAACTACAGCAAAAACCCAGACTGAGGGAAGAAAGCCGCCTTCTCTACTTGCTGAGTCCAGCTGCCTCTTGAGCCGCTGCAGCCCAGCCGAGGTCGTCTGGGGTGTCAAATAAATCTAAATAATAAAATCTACACATCTGTGAGGAAATAACTTTTCTGGCTGTCACCTACGAAGGAAACATAGACTAAATAGACTAAACTGGTTTAAAAAAATGCAAGAATATGAAACCAGTGACTGTATTTACGCTTTATTTTTTAGCCCTCATTAACCACGACCTCGCTGAAAACATCTGGTATGCAAAAAATAAAATAAAAAACCATAATCAAAATTTGCAGCATATTGACACAGGATCGCAGTTACAGACTTCACGGCTCACTGAGAGAAACAAAGTCTTAAATTATTAGAAAAACCCTCCACAACAAAAGCCCTTTCTTCTTTAGCAGCTGCAGCAGGTCAACTATGAACAAGTGCTTTCACCAGATCACCACATTCCTCTAGTGTGTTCATGTCCATCGGTCACGACTTCTGACCAGTGTTTCCTCAGGAGCAACGCTGTGGCAACTACCAACACCATTACTGTAAATTGACGAACACTGAAAATTGTCAAACTATAAATTTACTCATGTTAAAGACTGTTGCAATTGTTTTTGCTGACTCATTTTTTTTTCTTTCTTCTCAGCACAACAGAACTTTCAGCTTTTCTGAGTTTGGCGCCATCTTTTGGACAAAAGCGGTAGTGCTTTACCAGAAAGAACACTACGTTTCCCATGAGCACCAGCGCGTACTGCCAGAAAACTCCTGTCCCGTCGCGTGCATTTGTTTTGATAGCGAATGAAGACGGGACAGACTTTTCTGTTTCACCAAGTGAACAGACGGAACGCAAAAAAAAGATGTTACACTGCTGGAAAGGAACTGGAATTTACTGGGATACCTTAAACGAGGAAGCCAGGGAGCGGTATATGGAGAAAATAATGATTATTAACGGTCTGGATCCATATGAAATCCCTACTAAAGAATGGAGCTCCTCGTCAGAGTTCCACTCTTTAGAAGGATTTACTGCTGCAGTTCTGCAGAACCACCGTCTCCGGCTACCTTGTTTAGGAGTGTTTGGCAGCTGCTTTGGTAAATGTTTGACTCGCCATGTGTTTCAATAAATTTGTATAATAGTACAACATACAGTACATGTTTTGTATTATTCTTACTTCTCTTTTCTTTTTTTTTGACTGCTATATTATGTTGAAGAGGCTCCGAGGCGTGAGCAATATTTTTGTTTTCCTCGTGAGATTACTTTTTGTCCTCTGCAGCTACAAATAAGAGTTAATATTTTTTCCTCAACAATCTAGTTTTATCTAAAGATTGGGGTTAATTGCACCGCAGAGAGCTGGCCAGCAACTGCGTTTAGCTGGCGAAGTGGGGAATAAAACCCGTGTTTTGATCCGACCCGGTCTGTGTGAGTGTTTGTGGTTTACTGTGTGGAAGGTTTTTGGTCGTTACAGCCGCGATCCAAGCGAGCCGACGACTCTTTCACTCTTTTACTCTGTTATGTCAGATACTTGGCCTCCGTGGTTCTGCCTCCGAGCAGGAAACCGGTGAAAAGTTAAACCATTAGGATCTTTTCCCCACGTCTGTTGTGTGGAGCTGCTGCAGCCACAACGCAGCAACGGGTTACCAGCTTCTGCGGGAGCTGCGCTCCAAGCCCCGCCCATTTTCGTCTCGACTGCGAATCGGGAAGGAGGGGGAAGTGACGTATGCCGTAAAGCAGTCAAAGCCGTAAAAATGTGAAGTTTTTTAGTTTGGCAGGGTTCCTACCATGCTCCTCAAAGTTACATAGTGCCAGTGAAGGTGATACAGACCCCTCAGACCATGATAGAGGTTCATTAAACCTGTTGGAAGTTGATGTACCATCACAATGACTCTGGAAATATATTAAGGTGGAAAAGTTACGTGGTGTCGCTTTAAAAATCTGATTTGGAGATATTTATTTTGGCTGATTCAGATTTTTCTTAGAAATATAGAAAACGTGAGCCGCTCGGTGGCGCAGTGGGTTAAGCAAGCGGCTCATATACTGAGGCTACAGTCCTCCTGCAGCCTTGCTGGATGTCATCCCCATTCTCTCTCTGTACACCCTTCCGGTCTGTATACTTTGAATAAAGGGTCACTAGAGCACAAAAAAAAGAAATATAGAAAATGTGTTCATTTGGATGAAGTTTGCCTCAGGTTTTGGTCGTTACATCCTTCTTATAGGTTGCACAAGTTACTTTTTGTTGTTCTCTACTCATAACGGAAAATGTCCACAACATGCTCCCTGGGGATTTCGTCATCTTGATGGAATGGGATATGGCAGTATTCTGAGTTTCAAAGCGGACGTTTTTACTGACACTAAATAAAATAAATGAAATAAAAACAAGGCTGTGGATCGGATGCATGTATTGAACAAAAACAAGTCAGCCAGTGTCACCTGATTTCAGAAACAAATACTGCCCAACACGGGTTAAAGCCGGTCAGGTTGGTGCATCTCTCGTCCAACATCTTAACTTGTTCACTTTACTGGCACGTGACAGAAAATCCTCAAGTAAGTAGAAACAACTAGGGATGCCCCGATACCCTTTTTTTGCACACAGAGTACGAGTATTTTAATTTGTGTACTAGCCGATACCGAGTACCGATACGATACTTCTACCACAAAAATAACTAGGCTAAAAATGCAATGAAAAATGCAATGAATTGGAAGACAGGGCTTTCCTTCACGGCCCAGTCGCACTGGGAGCTCAGCCCCCTCCGGCCGCGGCGACAGCCCGCAGTCTGTCTCGCTTCTGTCGTCGTCCCTTATTTTGAAATATGTCCAACTGCTGACATCCCGCTTGCATTGTCGCTATCTTGCCTGAAACGGCGGTGCCAGCCTCACTCATGGGTATCACTCTCTTCTCATCACCACGCTAAGCTTACCCGACCAGCGGCTAACCGGAATGTAACAATGGGATTGTTTATGTTGTTTCACACGGACGGCTTGAGGTGAAGCACTGCACATGCGCAGTTGATGTTCCTGCGATGAGACTACGTTGTACTGTGAGTTACGAACGTACAAACGTACGTAACTTACGTGGAGTGTTTAATAAAGTTCCCTGTGAGTAAGGGTAGTACTCAACCGTCCAGTTTGTATAATTAAGGAAGATAGAACAAACTGAAACACGGAACAGCTGGCTGAGCAGCGGCGGCTCGGCGGCTGCTGCTCAGCCAGGCTGCACACTCACCCGGGGAGCCGCGGGCGGCTCAACATCTCCCCCTAGAGTCACTAACCAGTAACTAAAACAACAATGAAGTGGTATCGGTGCGTGGTATCGAAGAATTTTTGCGAGTACGAGTACACGAGAGCAGTATCGGCCCCGATACCAGTGTCGGTGCATCCCTAGAAACATCCAATCTGACATTTTGTTTTAAACTGGAAAAATACTGAAGCAGTTACGATAGCTACCATTTCCACTTTCTGAGATCTTTATTGAACATTTCTATAACACATGGCAGAAAAAGACAAAAGTTAAGTGGAGAAATGAAAAAAAAAAAAAAAAGGGCTTTAACTGTGTGCTTGCGTTAAAGGGGTTTGTCTGGTGAGCACTTGAATGTTTTATGTGCTTTTAATCCTCTATGCTTCAAGTTAAATCAAACTCAATAATACTTTTCCTTTTCCCATCTTTTTTTTATAACGCTGTGCCTCTCGACCAGAACCAAGGCTTCGGTCTCCCCTGCTACATCCTGTACTTTTACTTCTTCATCTTGTGGAAGCGTCACATCTGCTTCTCTTCCTCTGTGCTTTTTGTCATCTTTGTTCAAAACTGTACTCTATACTTTACTTTCTCAAAGCACCTAACTTCCATTTCTCATTACGCGCCAACTACTGCAGGTACAGCGATTAAAGCGCTATGCAGCGATACATCTAACCATCGTTAGAGAAAATAAACCAGCATCATTAACCACCAATTTAAGGAAAATAAAAAGTGTAGGAACTTTGTCAGGATAAATTTGTTTAATTTTTTTGCTGCACTTAAAAAAAATGTTCTTCTTCAACAACGAAGAATTAAAACGTAACATCTCTTAGTAGCAAAAAAACTGAGGAATTATTTACTAAACCTGCTTTGGTTATATTTAAATTTATCTTTCAATGAATTTCTAACATTTTTCATAACTTTTTTGTCCTATGGTATGAAATAATCAGGGAGAAAAACAAGTATTGTATTGTTTGATATGTGGTGCCATTTTACAAACAAGAGCCTGAGTGGTGACACATCTGGAGGCAACAGCTGGACACATTCACGCTTCTCTCTAAATACTAACAGAAAGATGAGCTGCAGCTACTGCTCTGCCTTCTCCTGTGCCGTTCCCGTCACCAGCAGGAGGTTGCAGGCCATGAACTGGACGTTGAGCACATTGCTGGTGTTTCCAGTGTACAGTCCCACCAGTTCGCTGGACGAGCCGTCGGCCGGCGTCCCGCCGTGGGAGTTACGGATGTCCCACACCCGAACCGAGCTGTCCATAGACGACGACGCCACCAGGCTACTGTCTGGGCTGAACGACAGACTGGTGACGCTGTCCGTGTGTCCACGCAGGTCCTTGAACAGATTACCTGACGCCAAGTCCCACAGCTTCACGCGCTGGTCCTCTCCAGCGGTGGCCAGGTACTTCCCGTTGGGGGAGAAGGCGAGCGACAGCACGGGGCCACGGTGGCCGGTAAAAAGGCGGACCGATGCTCCCTGCTGGGTGCTCCACAGCCGTACAGTTTTGTCGGTGGAGCCGGTGGCCAGGTAGTTGGAGTTTGGATGGAATTTGATGCAGTCGACGTCGGAGAGATGTCCCGCGTAGAGCCGCAGCGGGTAGGTGCGGGAAAAAGTCCAAAGACGTGCGGTGCGATCGTGTGAGCTGCTGGCGAAATAAAGGCTGCAGGGGCTCACGTCCACGTCCCACACCGGGTAGGAGTGGCCCTGGTAGAGCGCCGTGTTGGTGAAACTGCCCAGGTCCCAGTAGCGGATGGTGGAGTCTTCAGAGCAAGACAGCAGGCCGGAGCTGTCGGTCAGGAAAGCAGTACGATACACGGGACCGCTGTGAGCTCGCAGCGTCTTTGTTTCACTGCCACAGCTGTTCTCTTCATCCACCTGACAGCAAACAGGAGAAAAGAAGACTGCGTTATTCACCTCAGTCTTTACCATCAATAAATGTTTCAGCAATCATCATTTAAAACAACAAAATTATTTTATTATTTTCTTGACTTATTGATTACAAGGAAAACTTGTCGTTTTAAGACTAATTTCTTTCATGTTATCCGAACCAAACATTTACCACATGCCTTTTAAGAAATTAGAAAGCTTGTGCTTTTGTTTACTTAAAAAAAAAGAAACTGGAATTGCAGGAATTTCAAACTAGGGCTGGGTATCGATTCAAATGTCAAGAATCGATTTGATTCCGATTCTTAATATTCAGAATCGATTATCATGATATTGATTTGGCTTAGTGTTATTTAAAATGTTTTTTGAGCTGTTGCCTGAATTATACGACTGTAAAATAACTAGTGAAATAATAATTTCACAATAATTATTGTGAAATAACTAGGGCTGTCAAACGATTATTTTTTTTTAATCGCGATTAATCGCAGAATTTCAAAAGTTAATCGCGATTAATCGCATTTTGAATTGCATGTTTAAAATTCTGTTATTTCGCATTTCAAGGCAGTTTTAAGCCCATAATGTAAATCATTTCTTACCATTGTGTCTTAATTGGGAATCAAATGAACACAAAGAAAGAATTTCCTTTTTGACCTTTTGTATTTTCTTTCAAAAAAGTGCCATGTAGACCAACTTAAAACACTGTCTACTTCAAATACAGTTTTTCAAATTAAACAAAGTGCCATATAGACAGGGCTGCACATAATTATTTTGGTCTGGTGCTCAGAGGAGCCCCTGGATATGTGACTTGGGCCTCCAAAAACGCGGTGACCCGTCTCGCCGGATCGATAAAAGAGGGATGCAGGAATAAGTTATAGGCAAAACGATATTTATTCACTTATAAAGATGAATGGCTCAATATGGTCCTTTACAAAGTTAATTTATTTCAATAATTCAACTAGAATAGGGTGTAACAGTTAATTTATTTCAATAATTCAACTAGAATATGGTGTAAAAGTTAATTTATTTCAATAATTCAACTAGAATATGGTGTAAAAGTTAATTTATTTCAATAATTCAACTAGAGTATGGTGTAAAAGTTAATTTATTTCAATAATTCAACTAGAATATGGTGTAAAAGTTAATTTATTTCAATAATTCAACTAGAATATGGTGTAAAAGTTAATCTATTTCAATAATTCAACTTAAAAGGTGAAACTAATATATTACCTAGTCTTATTACATTCAAAGCAAGATATGTTGAACCTTTATTTGTTATAATTTTGATGATGGAATTGTTTATTGATTTCATAAAATATTCTCTAATTTATTTTTTATTTGGGGTTTTCATAAACTTTGAGCCATAATCAGAGCAGCGTCTTGCTGGTTCAGGTAACTGCTGCACGCAGTGACGGACGCTGGCTGATTTATGGTTCCGCGTTGCACCAACGCAGGGCTTACGGGGCAGGATACGCGGGAGCGCGAACGTACGGTGCGCGTCGCCGCGTAACATCATGCAGCCACTTCTCGGCGAACACACGTTTTCTGTTTCTATCCACGGGTAGTGGTTCAGTTTGGCGTCTCTTTGTAGTTGGTGGAAGTTTACTTTAGGAAACAGCAAACATGGCGCTACAGAGGAGTCTTCTTCTTCTTGAGGTTTATTGGCGGTTGGCATCCAGTTTTTTCCGGTGCATTACCATTACCAAAGATCCTCTATACACAAGATAGCGCATTGCCGTTACTGGCAATGGTTTGAAATGGTATACACTTCCGGTCTCCTAAGTGGGCGTGGCCGCCCCTCTCCCTACATCGTTTTGGAACATACAACACTAGATACAGTACAACTTTCTTCCAAAAAAGGCTTAAATAATAAAAATAACAGTATTATTAACCAAAGAAGCAAGTTTTATATTAGTTTTAAACTTCATTTTATCCGTTGGGAAAACGATGAGAGCCAAATCTCGCGAGAGTGTGTTGCTCAGCCAGAGACAGGTCTCAAACAAAGTTCATTTTCTCCTAATCTGTCGGTCTGAAAATTTCCATTTTGGTGTCAGAATGTTCAGAAGGTTTGTGGCTTTTGAAAAATGGGTTCCATATTTACTTGGGTTACCATGGGGTGAAGGAATTGGTAATAATCTGTGCTCACGTTAACTTTTCCCATAGGACTCAATAGACTCAGGACCTACTTCCGGTCTCCTAAAGGGGCGTGGCAGTCACGTGACACAGATACAAGAAACACAACCGTAGTGGGCTGTCTCGGTTTATAGAACGTCTCTGCCATTACCGCCCTCTTCTGGATCATTACAGAAGAGTCGACTACGGGTGAGTAGAAGGGACAAAAAGGTTTGCGATTAAAATGCGATTAAAAAAAAATAACGCATTATGGATTGCATTAATCTAATCGCGATTAACGCGTTAACGCTGACAGCCCTAGAAATAACTAAGAAATAAATAACTCAAACAGGCCTTTCAATATCCATTTAAAGTGCAAAAAAGAAAGAAATTGCAACAGTTCATGCAGTAAACAAATCATTTTAGCTTATCTAATTTATTCTATCACCACGCACACATATTGCCATGAAGCACCTGGCATTTTTCAGAAGTGTCATGACAAACTGTGTGTCCGACTACTGGGATTAAAGTTCACTGGGCGAAAATGATGAGAAAAAAAAAAAAAAAAGATCGATCTTTAGACATAAGAATCAATTTTTAGGAATTAATATGAGAATCGATTTAGAATCGGAAAATCGATTTTTTCAACACAGGTTGACACAGAGAGTAACCAAGAGATGACTGAGACAAACGAGTGGAAACAAGAACTAGAAAATGACCAACAAAATAAAAGATGCTTAAACCACCTCAACGTGGTCTCATCTCTATCAATTAACAGGCAGATGAATGTCTCACTGCCCCCGAGGTCTCAGAGCACCCCAGGCCATTTTCTTAACTTCTGTAAGATGGAGAGGAGTGTCTTCATTTTCTAAGGGGAGAGCTGTAAGGCTTAAATCCATACCTCCAAATATAAATATTTTCTCCCTCTAATGGCGTTTGGAGCAGCTCTTACACACTTGCTGCCCACTAACTTGTTCAGCCACACAGATTCAGCTGAACATGAGATTAAACTCTGCTCTTCTTCATTAGTGCAGCAAGTCGTTAGCATTTGCGATTAACACAATATGGGTGTTTTTCAAATTGCACAATTACATTTTTATTTTGTTGCAAGTGAACATGTTTCTTTGTCCTGCTGAGGACATTTGTGTCCCATGTTTTCATATTTTTTAAGCTGAAACCTCTGGCTGTCACAAAGCAACACTGAAGAAAACTATTCAGTTTTAACCGAATTGGTGACAACTACACTTTTTACTTTAAGTGTAAACTTTAACTGTAAGTGTAAAGTCTTTAGCAATGACAAATAGGGCTGCAACTAAAGACTATTTTAATAGTCGACTAGTCACCGACTATTGAAACGATTAGTCGACTAATCGGATAATTAGTATTTTTTTTTTTAATTTAGTATGAGGTTGCTTTAATTATGTGGCAAATGATAATAAACACAAGAAAGATGGCACTAGAGCCCTGCTATAGCGGACTGTTTTCTTCATCCTGCTCCCGCTGAATTTCTGACCATTACCACCTCCAACGTGTGCAAAACTCATGAATTCATGCCCGCACGGCGCACAATAAAGATGCATTGATTTAGTGTCTTCTCCCGTCCCGCAAGAGAAAAGTCCAGACAAATCTATCTGATCTAATGTTAACATGATCATTGTGGAGTTTGATGGATAATTGACAGTTCATAAGCACCTGACAGAAAGTTAGACGCAAATCCATCATTGTCATCAGCGCTAGGGGTGGGCAAAAATATCGATATGGCAATATATCGGGATACTTTTCCAGCTGATTCAATATCGATATTCAAAATTTGAATATCGATTTTTTTTTAATATATTTTTTATCCCCGATTTTTTTCCATTCTATCTCCCAGTGCTCCTACATAAGTGACAGTCCTGGGCATTGCCACTCTCTACCAACCCTGGGAGGGCCCTGCACTGAGCTCAGGTTTTATTTCATTTTATAATTTATTTTTTATAAAACACAATTGCCTGTCCTTAAAAAATGAAAAATAATGGACAGAGGTTTATTTATTTATGGATTTATATCTATACTGACTGATCACTGTGCCTGTCCTTGGTTTTAGTACCATCTTTCTTGTGTTTATTATCATTTGCCACATAATTAAAGCAACCTCATACTAAATTTAATGTTAATTTCATATGATGTAAATAATATGAAAAACATATACAAATAAGTTGTAACTTTAGCTTGTAGTTATAATAAAACATTGTTTTGACTCAGTTTGTCCCATGAATTGTCACTATAATCTGATGAACGTGCAACTCGGATTTTAAGATCCATCACCATCATCTGATGTACATTTATACAACTCGGATTTTAAGATGTGTAATGCATTTTAAAATTTTTCGGTGAACTATGTAGAATATAATAATCGGGATATCGCATAATCGGGATATCGCAATGTGTATCGTATCGTGGCTCAAGTATCGTGATGCGTATCGTATCGTGAGGTCCTTCCCAATACCCACCCCTAATCAGCGCCTTTTTTCGCCTTTCGCGCTGCATCAATTATGATTGAGGTTATAGCAACGAGAGTAAGGTTATAGCAACGAGAGTAGCTGTGAGTGGCTCAAATAATACTAATAAATAACATAACATAAACAAAGTTTAGAATGAAACTAATTTAACAAATGAATCGCTTGGCCATTACATTGGAGGGAGAGAATGCTGCTGACAGACTGAGGTCCCGTGTGTCTCTCTTCCAAGATGCGCCACAGACACTAAACGCAGTTTCTCCAAATATCTGACTTAATTTAATACTTTGTCAGGCATAACGTTAACGCTTTCTTTTAAAGCCAAAATACGCTTAACATCTTACCAAGGCGAGTCCGTTTCGTTCAGCACTCCGACGTGCTTTCTCTTCAAACGCATTACCGACGTGCTCCCGTGAAAAGCAACGTCGGCTTTGCAATCCTTGCAAGTCATCTTTTTATTCACCGTATCGAGGCTAAAATGCTCCCAAACTTTTTATTTTTTAATCAAAGTTTTATTACCCACAGCTGCGCTCAGACGCTGTCGTGCATGCGCGACTCGACAGAGATTGTATTGAAGTGAGATGCCTCACTCCGTTGGAAAAACACGTCTGGCGACAATTGTCGACAATGGAATTCATTGTCGACAATTTTGATTATCGATTTTTGTCGACAACGTCGACGAATCGTTGCAGCCCTAATGACAAAGCCATCACGGCTTAACGCCTGTTTCCATGCACCACCACTAGACATCTGTAACATAGCACCACATCTAAATTCATAGAAAAATTACTGGCCAAAGATTGTCATGAATCTGATCTCCAGATTAGACCCTGGGGAGTACTGGACCAATTAAAGGATGTCGAGTACGGCCAGTCCTACTCAGAAAGTACCAGTTCTTTCAAAAGTGTAACCTGCTCTCTAGGGTTGTTTTGGAGGGACACAAAAAAAAAAAAAGTTTACTCACTTCCTCTTCCAGTACATCACACGCCAGGTGGATATGTGACACGTCAGCCTGATGTGGTTTGGCCTTCAGCTTTCTAGCTCGAAGGCTCCACAGTTTTACCGTAGAGCTGTCAAAGCCTGCAGCCAGCAGCCGGCTGTCGGCCGAGACTTCAGCGGTGTTCAAGTTCTGCTCCGTATTGTGGAAGGCGTAAAAACAGATAGTAGTGAGCGAAGGGGGACCTTCGCGGACTTTCTTGATGCAATCCTGAAGAGCCTCCAGGGCTGCTTCGCTCTGTGGGATCCCTGCAGGGACCTCCATGCCGTCCCCACCCTCGGCACCGTCCACTCCTGCCCAGGAGGTGGTGGAGTTTGGGGCGGCTGTGGAACTGCCTGCACCTCCATACAGCTGGTAGTCTGTACGTCTGGAAGGAGTGACTTCCACTTGCAGGTGTGTGCTGAGGGCCCTGCAAAGCGCACCGTTGTCCTCACTCTGCAGGTAACGTAGCAGATAGCTGTAAGCCGGCTCCGTCAAGTGAACCACATACTTGTGCTCCAGAAAAGCTCGAAGCTTAGGATTTGCTGTAACATCCTGTGCAGTTACAACGTGGCGGAGCTGCTCGATGATGGCACGCTGCTCACTGTCCTGAAGAAACGGATCATGGAAACGACTGTAAAAGCCATCCACTGCCCCCTTTAGGCCGCAGCGCACCATATCCAGGTGGAGGTAGACAAAGAGTGGATAGAGGATGCTGCTCACTTCTTTGGCCCAGGATATTTCTGTTTCTGTTGATAACAAATGTAGCATTGTTAGGGACTTGTTCTTATGATATGGTGGGTTATTTCTTATGAAATGCTCCAAGCAGACATTGTTAGTGATAACAAACTGATATCCCAGAATATTCAGAGATGTGCACACCTGCCAGAAAGGTGACCAGCCTGGAGTACTGCGTCTCATACTGCTGTGGATCAGACTGGCACGGTGCAGCAGAGACGACGTTGGCACAACCCGATTCTGTCTGCACTGCTCACAGAGAGCAGAGTGAGAAACAGAGAGAGCAGCGCTGCATTAACTGGAATGCTTGCCTGCAATGCTGGCGTTGATGCAGGATGAGTTGCTATGCCAACGGCATCATATTCATCGTTGGTTTCCTCACCTGTCAAGCTGGCGGCCATCTCTTCAGCCGACTGGAAGAGCTTGGCCCCTTTCAGGGAGCCGTCCGTGTCCACATACTGCCTCCTCTTCAGGTACAGAGCCACAGCGTGCTGGATCTGCTCGGTCCGGACCCGCTTCATGACCTGCGGACAGCACATCCTGTCAACCCTGCCAACTACAGGATCCCAATTCAATTCAATTCATTTATTTGTTGACAGGGACTGTACATGTTGATGAACACAGGTGTAAACATGTATGGTTATAGCCATAGGCTAATTTCCACCAATCGTCCCTGCTGCAAATCAATGCCAAACATAAAATCAGACAACAGCAAACAAGGAAGACAAGATATAGCAACGAAACACAGCATTTAAAGACACGACTAAGCTAGATAAAATCAATAAGAAATAAAAACATGTTACAATTGATACCAGTAAGTGACCATCATGTTTAAAGTGCTAAGTGCTTAAGTGCAAGAGATTTAAAGTTTTAATGCAGATTACACATCGTCCCATTATTTCTTTAAAGTGCTCCAATTTTCTTTAAAGTGCTCCAATGCTCAGATGTCTAAAGTGCTAATGCATATTGCACATTGATTTCTTGCATTTTTTTTTTTTTTTTGCATTTTAATTGCTTCTAGTCCTCAAAGTTGTAAAGTGCTGATGAATATTGCGTTTGCCCTATTGCACAAGTTGAAATTATAGCATACATATTTATTATGTATGGACATTTATACATATACACTGAAGGTATATAATGATACCAGAGGTGTCAAGTAACGAAGTACAAATACTTCGTTACCTAACTTAAAGGAGCTTGAGGCCGGATTGTGGCAGGATTTATGAAAAAAATCTGTATACATTTTAAGTTTTCTAGTAATAATGTCAGATGAAGCGTTCCAAACCAAAAAGAATGAGCCCTCTAGTAGTGTATCTCTCCGCTGCCTTGAACAGGCTGTGTGCTGCAAAATGTGCTGCAATTCGGTCCCGAATTTCCCGCGCTGGGCTGCGGATGTGACGTCACATGACGCTGCTTGCACGTTCTCCCGGTTCTCCCGTGCCGGCTTCACTGTTGGTTGCAGTACCCCCAACGGCCGTCGTGGTGAAGGGTGGCGCTAGAGAGTCTCATTTCTTAAAAGGAGCCTCAAGCTCCTTTAAGTAGAAATTTTGGTTATTTTTACTTCACTGGAGTAATTATTTTTCAGACGACTTTTTACTTTTACTCCTTTTCCCGCAATTATCTGTACTTTTTACTCCTTACATTTTAAAAACAGCCTCGTTACTCTATTTCATTTCTGCCTTTAAATAAAAACTATCCAGTTAAATTGCTCCATCCGGATAGAGTGAATTTGGTTGTGGTTGTTTCAGATGGTCTTGTCCAGTTTTGTTCTTACATCCGTTCCCTCAGATTCCTGCAACTAAACTTGGATGTACATTCCAATAAAGGTTAGGATAAATGATAACATGCCTCTGAAGTTTGACTTTTTGCACCATTACAATACTTATAGGCAACTAATCATCATATCTCCTGCTCTCTGAAACACATGTTAATGCTCAATAGTACACATATATGGTTCTTTAATATATTTGCATTATACTAAGATGCATTCATTTTCAATGGCTTTTGTCCTTAATGGCTTTTTTCCCCCTTAAATTACTTTTACTTTTATACTTTAAGTAGTTTTGTATAGTATCTATACTTCTACCTGAGTAATGAATGTGAATACTGAAGACACCTCTGAATGATACAGTGACCCAAACACGTGTTAAAGCTGGTGCCGGGCTGCAGAAGACCCCTGGAGTCATTTCTGACCAACACTGTCCTCATCCTCAGTAAAGTCCCAGCTCAGCATCCTCTCAGCTAGTTACCTAGCAACGCCGCGCAGGCGCTCACTCCTGCAAACACTTTTAAAACGACCCCACTGCTCATGTCAAACGCAACTTATATGTAGGTCCGAGACAGCCGTGGATGAGCTTAATGAGGTGAAAGCTGTCAGTGTGCTGGTCTGCAGGACGGTGCTAGGCTAGGTTAGCCCCGCCAGCAGCGGGCCAGGCTCCTCTTCCAGCGGGATTCCTTCACTCCTGCCGGCCCCACGGCGAATAAACTACTCACTGCATGTCGTGTTGTTCCTCCCGGGCACGGGGTTGGAGCTGGCCGGGGCTGGCCGGGGCTGGTCGTTTCCACTGCACAAGTGAAGCTATAATGTCAGCAGCGGGCGGTCCATCGTGGTTGTTCGAGGCTGCTCATCGACTACTCACGCCTGGCGACGACCAGGCTCATCTATCGATAACAGATGTGCACTCTTCTTCCTCTTCTCTGTTTAATTGGCGGATCGCAAACCACTTTAAGGTGCATACCGCCACCTACTGTACAAGAGTGTGCAAGATCATTTTATTTAGCCTGTTTTTAAATTCTATTTATCTGCCTAGTGTCTTTTAAGAAAGGAATTAGTGCCTTTCTGGTGATTTCAACCGCCTCTCCCTCTGTTCCAAGTATCCCCCTCAAATTCCACTCACATCCTGCCTCTCTGACTTTTCCCTGTAGCCGTTCTCTTTCTATTTCATATCTGTTGCAATGCATTAGAATACAGGACTGTCTCAGAAAATATGAATATTGTGATAAAGTTCTTTATTTTCTGTAACGCAATTAAAAAAACAAAAACGTCATACATTCTGGATTCATTACAAATCAACTGAAATATTTCAAGCCTTTTATTATTTTAATATTGCGGATTATGGTTTACAGTTTAAGATTAAGATTCCCAGAATATTCTCATTTTTGAGATAGGATATTTGAGTTTTCTTAAGCTGTAAGCCATGATCAGCAATATTAAAATGATAAAAGGCTTGTAATATTTCAGTTGATTTTAATGAATCCAGAATGTATGACATTTATGTTTTTGTAATTGCCTAACAGAAAATCACAATATTCTAATTTTCTGAGACAGTCCTGTACGTTCACTGTTTTCTTTTACTCCACAGTTCTCACACTTATCACTATCCCTTTTTCCCATAACATACAAAGTGCCATTTAGTCCTGTGTGTTCCAGTCTGAGTCTTGTTATGACTATTTCCTCCCTTCTGTTCCTTTCTGTATAATTCTTTGTTATGATAGACTTTTGTATATTGTGATATCCCTGTCCTTTCTGATCTTCCTCCCACCTTTTCTGCCATATTTCCATTACTTTCTTCTTTATTACTGCTTTACCTTCTCCTTTTCCTCAGATGTCCATTTCTATTATTCTATTGACTATTGTTTTAATTTCATATTTACTTAGTTGCTTAAAAAATGTGTGGCTCCCTCGAATTAAAAATATATTTGGCAAAACATTTAAAAAATTCAAAAAATGTACTTTGGCCTTGAATGACGGAGTGACTCAGATGAAAGAAAATAAACTTTAATGTATCTCCCCCTTGACATTTTGGATAGGTTAATGTTGATCAACTGCTTTAAAGTACATACATTTGTATACTGCCCTGACAAAGTCCCATTTATGTTTAAAATAAATATAAAGCGATTTGGTTGCTATTATTCAAAATATGTTTTAAATGTTCATTCTGCGTGTCCTCTGAGTTCAACATGCTACTGTAAAGTCTATGGGCCTTTGTTTTGTTAAACTAGGGGGAAAAAAATCATCATGGTTGAGTATACATACATTTAACTTCCAAAACCAGCTTTGTGGATATTTTCTTAGTGTATAAATTCATAGAAATGTATACAGCTCTAGTTGTTAAAGTGTTTGTCAAGCAGTTGTTAATAAAGTTTTTTAGGCTTGCGGGCTCCACGCTGACGTCTAATTGGAGCGACCGCTGCGCGCCTTGTTTTGGGAGAGCACGGATTTTGGCGCTGCATGTGTCGCATGTGCTGCGTTCCTGCTCACACGGGTCAAAAAGGGGATATTTGGAGAGTATTGATCAGTTTAGAGACTCTCTGAGACATGTTCAGCCCCCGCACCCCCGGCTCCGGCCGCAGGCAGCAGGGCAGGACCGGGAGGAAGAGCGTGTCCGGGCCGGGCAGCCTGCTCTTCTCCCCCCGCAGGACGTCTCTGTCGGCCAGGTGAGAGCGGTATGATACATCCATGGGTGAGAGCAGTCTGACCACTCACTGGTCTGGCCCACTGCCCCCATGTTACTCATTTGTCCATTAATTCTCCTTGCCTCCTCATTGATAAATGGATCATTTCTGCTCCAGTAAGACAACCCCACATGAAGTACTTTACCAGCATATATATATATATATATATATATATATATATATATATATATATATATATATATATATATATATATTAGTGTAATTAAGTATATTTATATAAATATCTATATGGGCATATTTGTACAAATATATAGAAATATGCAGCTATGTGTATGTATGTATGCATGTATAAGGATGTGTGTGAGTATAATTACAGTATATAATAGTAATAATAATAATAATACTGTTACTTACCAGTGTGAGTACAGTGTGTGAATAATTATAAATACAGGTTAAATGATCAGTGTATGGGGGTAGGACTAAATAAGTTTACACTTCTTCCTACTCCTTTTTTGGCACATGTAAATCAAGTTAGCAAGTTTTAAAGGATGAAATTCTTTGTTTTGTTTCATTGTTTTCTTAAACTTCTCATGAAGTGTTGTTTCTTTTTTTTTTTTACATGTACAAAAATGAAATAAATCAAATCAAATCAAAGCCCCAGCACAGTAAACTAATGGATTTGACCGTGTGTCCGATGCAGCCTTACATTGATCAATTGATTGATTGATTGAAGTTTTTATTTCCGTGTCATGCACATGAAGTGCCCAGCCCGAGTGGGCTTACAAGACACCAAAAAAAGAGAAAGGAACATAAAGCAAATGAAAGCCAGACAACAGACCCTTTACCAGTTAAACATAAACAATCCTGACGCTTTCTCCAGGCTTCAGAAACAAAATGAGCCAACTTAAAAACATTGAAGTTAAACAACCCGTCCATTCTATCATGGTCAGAGCACTAGAACATTTCTGGGTTTTTAACAGACATTTCAGTAAATAATGGAGTTCTCAGTTCATCATACAGAGGACAATATAACAGAAAATGTGATTCACTTTCCACTTCGTTAAGTTCACATAATTCACACAACCTTTCATCTTCGGGAATGTTTTAAAATCTGCCGACTTCAAGATTCAAGGGAAGGATTCCTGTTCTCAGCCGAGCCATTAAAGACCTTTGATTTCTTGTTAGGTTTGCTTACAAGTGAAATCTCTCTTCATCAGGTCCACACCCACCCGTGTGCAGAGCCACGCAGCTGCAGAAACCATCAACTATGATGTGCAGACGTTTGGATCGTCGCTGCCTGTCAAAGTCATGGAGGCGCTGACTATGGCTGACGGTAAGAGGAGCCTCGTCTCTGGAAGACACATGTCCATCTATCCATCCATCCATCCATCCATCCATCTATCCATCCACTCACTCACTCATTCATCCACCCTCTTTCGCTTGTCTGGACTCTGGTTGAGAGGCCCAGATCTGGGAACACAAAAACTGATCGGTTCAACAACTTGAGGCACATCTAACTCCCAACCCGGAGATGATCGAGCCCTACCATGGTTCCACTTCCTACTGAGAACCACAGACTCGGATTATGAGGTGCTGATTCTCATCCCCACTACTTCACACTCGGCTGACGATCACGGCCCACTGAAGCCAGCAGGACAAAATTAAACGATTCCTCGAGGCAGAGAAGATTCCTCGATCATTTTTCGTAATCGAATTACTCTAATTATTCGAGGAATCGTTTCAGCCCTACAAATGAACATAGAGCTGCTCTGGGGTTTCCTAACAGGCAGAACCCACATTGCTCGTCCTGAATCCAAAGTTCAGGGATCAATGAGACTCTCCTCTCCAGCAGCTCAAGCTGAGGAAAGCGATTTCCCTGTAATTGAAACACCATCTGGTGTTTATGTGTTTATCCCACTAGCTGACGACCAGATCTCGGTGAAGGTGAATGAGAGTGGCTGGGCCTGGATGGTTTGTGGAGAGAAACTGATCATCTGGAAGATCTGCCAGACCGCTGTTGCCAAGGTATGATTTTCAGGATGAACCAGTTCATGATTCGGTTAATATTTAGTGGTTGCAGCCTCTCAAATGTTAAGATTGTGATGTACTTGTATAGGGGGAAAGTGATTTAATTCTAACCTGGATAATGGAAGAAGTGTATTCGTTTATATTCTTAATAACGCTAAACTCTGTTTTCTTGCAGCTGTCTGTGTGTAAGGAGCTGCAGCTGCCCAGCAGCGAGTACAACTACACCGCCGACCTCGTGGCTGTGGCGTCCGCTGCTCCTCTGGAGGTGGCTCCCGTTCAGTCCATCTCTGTCCTGGCGGTGGCTGCAGAAGGGACGGCTCGTTTCTGGCCCAGCCTGGCCCACGAAGGCAACTACACCGAGTCCGACGTGGACCTGGGAGATCTCTGCAACCTTCTTGTTGCTGTCAGAGTAAGCAGACCTTCAGAGTGTCTGATTTTTCTTTTGGTGGATGAAGTCCATCTAAAAATAGAGCTACTTGTAATCTGCACATTTCTTTTCTGCACATCCATCCAATATTTTGAATAAGCCGTTTTTATCTGGCTGCTTAAACACCTAAAACAGAGACGGTAGTTTTCTTCTCCATCTGGTTTGAACTCTTTAGACTTCCTTTTTTTCTTTTTCCTCCTTCAGGGTGGGAGTTTTGTCTTATCGTCATTTAGTAATCAGCTCGTGAGAGCGACGGCAGATTCTTCAGGGAAGCTGCAATGTCGAGCTCTGCAGCAGGGTCAGGGCGTGCTGTCGGGCATTGGCCGCCGTGTCTCCAGCCTGTTCGGCATCCTCTCCCCACCAACCAACGACGCAGTGAGTTCTTCTAAGACGTTCTTCTGCAGGATTCAAGTGTCAGCTTGTATTTTTTCCCCTCAGACATAGGGCTGGGGATTGATTCAAATGTCAAGAATCGATTCGATTCCGATTCTTAAGATTCAGAATCGATTATCAAGATTTGATTCGATTCGATTCCAATATGCAAAATATTACTACTAGTATTATATTGAGATTAAACAGCAAGTATTGCAGCTAATGATGCTGTAAGGACCAATCAGCTCCCAGAATGCTGATAGAACTGCTTTCAGAAACATCGTGGGTCAGAATTACCAAACAGATCCAGGGAGGAAACAGAGACGGATGAAATCGCTTTTATTTTTTCCATTTTCGGTCTATTTTGGTTTTTCATTTTTGAGAATTTGCATTTTTTTTTTTAGCATTTTTTACAAATGTAACCCCAAGACAGTATATAAAGTAATGAAATATAGACAATTTATGCATTTATAACCTAACGCTTTAATGTTTTCATACCTTTAAACATATTTAAAGGCAAAAACATGGCACCAGTTTTTCTCGTGTCCAACAAAACATTCCTTTTTTGGGGATAAACAAAAAAATAACCAAAAGTTGTAATGCAATAATAATAAAAAATACATAAATAAATAAAAGAAAATTAAAAAAAATCCCCCCCAAAAAAAATAAAAAAATCGATCTTTAGACATATGAATCGATTTTTAGGAATTAATATGAGAATCGATTTAGCATTGGGAAATTGATTTTTTTCAACACAGGCCTACTCAGACATTAGTTAGATCTGCAGAGAGGCCTCCTTCTGACACACAGTCTGTTGAAAACACTGGCCTTTGGTTAGACGGGCTTCACTGTCCCAGGATCCCAGAAAGATGATCAAAGTAACAAGTTAGTTCTAAAGCTTCAGATAAAGTTGCACCCTGAACTGTGTTCATATTTAAAAAAAACAATTTCTGGTGTGAGTCGTAGATGAATCTGAAAACACAGCACTTAAAGTGAAAACGGTCGCCGTATTGCACCGTGCCGGCGTAGTTTATGACTGCAAAGCAAAAGGTTTCGTGGTCAGTGATGTGGGTCTCTTCTGTATTTTCTGCTCAGCTCCACAGCCTGCTGTGGGTGGGGGAAACTAGCTGCTTGTACACGCTGACCACTTCCAGCCTGAGTAAATGGGAGGTGGACAACAGCTCTGAGCACCAGATCTTCAGCTGGGATACCTGCCGGGCGCTGACCGAGAGCATCGCCGATTCCATCTGGGTCAGTACTTCTAACCAACCTCACTATGATGACGCTCACAAATAAAACCACTGTTTGAAACTACACAAACTTAAAATGTTGAAGTCGTGGTTGAAACACTCCTGTCTTTTGAACGACTAACATTTAAAAGTTAAACATGTTCAACCCACACTTTAGCTGATGTTAGATGAGGTTAAGAAAGCGTCTGGTGCAGAACAAACAGAGCTGAAGGAAAGGTTGGCTTTGGAATGTTTCACAATTTTAATCAAAAGGCGTTGTTTTTTTGTTTCTTTGACTCAAGCATTTTGCTGCTCGGTCTCAAAACTCTACCTTTACAATAAAAAGCTCTGGTTTTGTGCAGCTTGGCTCTTCTGCACCTCACAACTTTTGTTTTCTAACTCAACTGTTTTGTACATATAAAAACATCCTGCTGTCCGTTAGGAGCTCCTCTTGCACTCAGACTCCCTCGTTTGCGTTTGCAAACAAAACAAAACCAGGAGAAGGGATTTCACACTCAGTTCAAGAGATAACCTAAACTCTTTCGTTACCATTCGTGTTATCCGTCTCCTCAGTTTGCCATCAATGTTCCTCTCGCGGTCACGTCAGAGAGGTTGACTGCAGTGTCTAGCTGCTTGGAAACAGCCATATAACCTTCTTCTTTACCATCCTTTCATATAAATTTCATTCTGATCTCCTCAGAAAACATCCCTTTGCTTTGTCTGGTCTGTGTTCAGTGTGGTGAACACCATGATACCAAACAGAACAGGGGAGACTTTTAACGCTTTTAGACACCTCTGATGCTGATTACGGGACACACTTTAGTCTAACACGTCACTATGGTCACATTACTTTTCACTCTTTTCTAGTGGTACCAACTAATCTGCCAGTTTCATTAGTTAGATATTTTTTTCTCCCTAATTCTTTTAAACTACAAATTAAAAGCAGTGTCGGATTTTCATCAGTCTGTTTTCAGTGAATTATTGTTTAATATTAAATTTCAGTTTCAAGTCATTGGCGTGACCACTGTGGGTGTTTATTTGTACAGTTTAAGTTTACCAGCAAACTCTGTTTGCGTGTGTAACGATGACTTAAAGGGGACCTATTATGAAAAACACGTTTTTTCTTGTTTTAACATATATAAAGTGGTCTCCCCTCACCCTGCCAGCACAGGGGAGACAAAATACCATGAATTTCTGCAAGGTCTCTGACCCCCGCCTTACAGAGTCCCCCAGTGTCACGTGGTTTTTTTTGAGCCGATTAGAATCTGCTCCCGTCGTTACGTAACGACAGGAGCAGATTTCCAGAGGTTCAGCCTCCGCTGCTGAAACCACGCCCACAACCAGCTCTCTCCGCTGCTGGAGCGGTGCTTTCATTGAGCCAGTCGGACGTGGCGCCGCGGCGGAGCGGATCCGGGTTAAATCATCCAGGTTCCCGGGTGGTTTGGGAGCTGGGTCCTTGGGGGTCTGTCCCAGGCTGGACCAGCTTCACTCTCCGAGATTTTCAGGCAAATCTGTCAGTTTGATCCCCGGTAACGGGCGATGCGCCGCGGATGCGCTCCGGAGCCGATCTGTGCGCCCGCCGTGGAGTTGCGGCGCCCGTCGCGCAGCATCCGCCGGGCAGATCCGGCTGAAATTCCGCTGGTCGGTCCCCGGGAGTCCCTGCTACCAGTCCAGGCCGGTTCCTGCGGTCCCGGCCGGTCGGAACCGGTCAGATTTCCCGGTTAAAGCCGCGGTGATGCGCGCTGCTCCAGCAGCGCTGCTCCCGGGCGCCCGGCGTGGCTCCGGGACCAGCGTGCAGCATCCGCCGGGTAGATCCGGCTTAAATAGTGCATAAATGTTATTTATATACAACTCATATTTTATTTTTTTAACAATAAAGTTTCCATTTGTGAAACTTCAGTGTTGGGATTTATTTACAGGCTCGGGCTGCTCTGGCGGAGCGAGGTTTATGCTCCTCCCCTGCTACACGTCATTCAGGGAGCCAATCAGCACAGAGCCTCATTATCATACCCCCCCCTTCCCTTAGAATGAGGCGCAGAAAAAGAGGTTAGAAGCGGTAAAACTAGTGACAGGGCCCACAGGCTGGATTTATGATTTATGTAGAAAAAACAAGCTTTAGATTGTTTTTAAGACATTCAAGGCCTGTTTAAAATATACATTAAATGCCATAATAGGTCACCTTTAAACCCTCACCCATGAATATTTTAAATACAGGGTGAATTAAACCGGATGTATGCCATTTGTAGCCGAACTGGACTCCTGTGTTGTCTAAACACACAGCTGAGAATGTGACGTCTCTTTCATCAGGGCTCAGAGAGCAACTACGAGGAGATGAAGGAAGGAGCAAACGTGGCGTACCTGGACCTGAGGAGGAGCCAGTGAGTGTTAATCTGTCTGTGAGAGGGAACTCACTCCTGTTAACTGTCTTTAGTTGGTTTTCTGTTCCATCGTAGTTAACGAGATCCACCACATCAAGGTCAGGCTTTAAACTGGCAAAAAAACGTTTTCTTTCTCTGATGAGGGAATGTTAATCTTTCTTTTCCATTTAATCAGAAAAAAAATGAATAGTGTGTTTTTTATTTCAAAACTCGACAGATGTTCTGTGAAGCATGGTTGATGGGTAACTAATCCTATTTGAGCTTTATGCCAATGGTTGCTCTCTTTTAATCTGAATCACTTTGGTAATGTACAGGACTGTCTCAGAAAATTAGAATATTGTGATAAACAGGCATCAGATTCTTCCGCGGATCCGCGGAATTCCGCGGATTTTGGTCTCAGCCAAAAATTTCCACGGTTTCCGCGGAACGGGGAAAAAAAAAAAAAAAAAAAAAGTAGGGTTACGGCGTAGGTTCTGCGTCGATTTAACGCAGTACCATAAATCAGCCTTCACAGACAGACAGCCAGGACGCGGCAGCAGCAGAAATGAAGAGGAGCCGGCAGCTCAGTTTAAAACACATTTTTGCAGCGGGACAAAAAAGCAGCAGCACTGCTGTGTTGCAGGTAGGCTGTGCAGAGATGAGAATGGGCTTGCCACCCGCCCCTTGAAATACGGAATTGTTACCTAATTGGGAATTAAAAGTTGCGTTCCGTATTGAACCAATACGGAACCCCTTTGCGCTCCGTTGCCTCGTTAAGCCTCAGTTATGGTTCCGCGTTAAATCGACGCAGAGCCTACGCCGTAGGTTACGCGGCGACCCGCAACGTACGGCGTAGGTTCTGCGTTGGTCTGACGCAGAACCATAAATCAGCCTTTACCTCTCACTGCTGCTAACTGCACCGACACGCGCGGCTTTAAACAAAAAAAAAAGTCAAGTCAAGATGTCTCCAGAGGCTCCAGACACCCCACCTCGTCCTAAAAGAGGAAGCAGAGGTCTCCCAGAGGTGTGTAAGACAGCATGCTGCAGGGGACCTCCATAAACGTAATATAACATCCCAGAGGAGCCAGGCATCTGTTGCACAGTTCCTCATACCTGAATCATCCCCTAAGCTTGATATGGTGTGATACGGGACATATATTATGCTCTTATTTATTGGTCATAATATACAGGTGAAGGTCAGAAAATTAGAATATATTGCTAAACTTAATTAGTTTCAGTAAATAAAACTAAAGGTGAAACAAATATATTATTTCCCACTACATGCAAAGTGAGATATTTCAAGCCTTTATTTGTTATAATTTTAATGATTATGGCCCACAGCTTATGAAACCCCAAATAAAAAATCTCAAAGAATTTGAATATTTTATGAAATCAATAAAGAATTAAATACCGTAATCAAAATTATAAAAAATAAAGGCTTAAAATATCTTGCTTTGCTCAGTGGAGCTCATGAAGTGAGCTCCTCATCACTGAACTTTGAGCAGATCTGTTCGGAGTTCCACACCACAGTTCTGAAAGACAAGGAGCTGCTTGTCTTTTGTCGTTTTGTCATTTAATTTAGGTGTGAAAGGGGGATTCTGGCCATTGTAAAAGTTTAAGATATAATTATCTTGATTTCAAGATTTATTCATGCATGAAGAATTAGCCATGATGATGAATGCGTGTTATTATGTTATCAAAATGCATCATTCTTTGCAAAAATTCTGATTTTTTTGCATTGATAAAAGATGTGATTATGGGGCTTTGAGACCACCAGAATGCACCATTTTGAGTCTATTTTTCAAAATTTTCCAGGGGACCATGCCCCCGGACCCCCTAGAGGGTTCGTGCGTGTTGCACCCTCACTCGTCCGCGTCGAGAATTTTCCTCTTTTTTTTAGGACATTTTTTTGTAATGAAATCCAAAATGAATCGCCCGTGAAGGGCAGCACGGTGGCTTAGTGGTTAGCACTGTTGCCTCACAGCAAGAAGGTCCCCGGTTCGACTCCCAGGCCCGGCAGGGGCCTTTCTGTGTGGAGTTTGCATGTTCTCCCCGTGCTTGCGTGGGTTCTCTCCGGGTACTCCGGCTTCCTCCCATAGTCCAAAAACATGCATATTAGGTTAATTGATGACTCTAAAATTGCCCGTAGGTGTGAGTGTGATTGTGAGCATGGTTTGTGTGTTTATATGTGGCCCTGTGATGGACTGGTGACCTGTCCAGGGTGTAACCCCTGCCTCTCACCTAAAATGAGCTGGGATAGGCTCCAGCAGACCCCCGTGACCCCGCAAGGGATAAAGCGGGTAAGATAATGGATGGATGGATGGATGGATGGAAGCCATTCTGATGCCTGGATAAAGTCCTTTATTTTCTGTAATGCAAAAATGTCATACATTTTGGATTCATTACAAATCAACTGAAATATTGCAAGCCTTTTATTATTTTAATATTGCTGATCATGGCTTACAGCTTAAGAAAACTCAAATATCCGATCTCAAAAAATTAGAATATTCTGGGAATCTTAATCTTAAACTGTAAGCTGTAAACTGTATGACATTTTTGTTTTTTTAATTGCATTACAGAAAATAAAGAACTTTTATCACAATATTCTAATTTTCTGAGACAGTCCTGAATGCTGAACATCACACTTTCACTCATTAATTTCCAAATGCAGAAAAGGTGTTATATCCTGACTGCCGGTCCAGGCTGCTTAAACTGCTGAAACTGCAGCGAACTCAACACAAATCAGAAAATGTAGTCTTTTTTTCTTTTCTTTTTTTGGACAGCACTCCCTTTTCAGGCACAAGATGACTGTGCTGCGTTCTCTAAAGTGCTGGAACAAAGTACCTGCAATGTACCTGGGGAAAAGTTCTGTTTTCCAAGTTTTATTTTTGTCTTCGCTGCACTCTGACGTTATAGTAAAATCTGTGTCAGCACTGCGTGCACGGCCAGTCTGAGCCGGTCTGTGCTGTACTTCCAGGGCCGGCCTGGTGGTTTTGGCTGCAGCCTGGCACCCCTCGGACTCCCCCTGCCTGGCCTACTTCTGCCTGGTCACCTTGCAGGAAAACGGGGCCGCCATCGCTGACCAGTTCACCGTAGAGGTGACCAAGTACAGCTGCCCCTTCCAGGTGAGTCCCCGATGCTGCAGGAGCTGTTTCTCCTTCAGTTTGTCCTCAGATCTACAGCTTTTTTTACTCAAAACATGGTTTTATTAATGTTGTTTCCTTTAATAATATCTTTGGTTTTTAGATATCTGTCCTGCCCTGACTATTGATTTCAAAAACTACTATTTCTACAAGGAATAAACCTCATTAAAACTTCCTGCAGTCTATTATCATCGGTTTTAAATCTAAAGGACAAAGCAGAAGAAAAAATAAATAAGTTGGAAACACCCACATAAGATATGAATATGAAATTTTTTTAAATTAATTTGAATTTTTATTTCGAACATGTATATAAAATGAAAGTAGAAATAATAATAAAAAGATAAACATTTACATCTTCATATAAACATATGTTTGAAAAAAAGGAGTAGGAAGAAGTGTACACTTTTTCCTAGTTCCTACCCCTTTATAACACTATGGATTTACATTATTGCTATTATTATATCTACACAATATCCATATAAATATAATCTATATAAATACTCCGTAAACATGCCTATTATTACATAATTATCCATATAAGTATATAGACAACATAAATATTACACAAATATTATATCAATATCTAGAAAATACAACTATTATATACATCTATATAAATATACACTATATAAACTACATAAATATCCCTATAAATATATATGTGCTACATACCCAATAAATATATAACATATATTACATAATTTCAACTATCCCTCTCAACAGATAATATATACTACATAAATATCTAAACATATCTTAAGCAAGAATAATTAAATAAAAAGCATGTTGCACGTCCTGAGAAGGAAACACTTGTATTTGATAATAAAATATGGAACAGTTTATTTTTTTAGATGAATAATGAATGAATGTTCTGTCTCTTGGTCAGAGCGAGGAGGCGCTGCAGGCCACACGGCTGGTGTTGCCTCGCTCCCCCGGCGCCACCGCCTTCCTGTACAACGAGGAGCTGGTGTTCGCCTGCTCCACGGGGACCGGCAGAGCGGCGCTGCCGGACGAGAAGATCAGCTTCAGCTCACCAGGTGAGTGTCCGGGCTGGGTTATTGACACTGAACGTGAGGGATGGATAGATCTTTGGATTTTGGGAGGAAGAATACAGGGAAACAAATGAGCACTTGCAGCGATGATGTTAAAGAGGACTGAGAGAGAACCACGTCTGTATGTCCCTCAGAAGTCTTTCACATCAGGCCATTAGAAAACACAGACTTTTTTCACCTGGACGTTGTTTGTTTTTGGTTTTTTTAAACTGCAGATGAACATTAAGGCAGGCCTGTGTTTAAGCTACCACTTTTAATTGGGGTCAGACACTTAGAAACAAGTGTTGTTTCAGTTTTTGACAAAAACATCAAAGTTTCTACAAAGATGATCTGAACTCTTCTTTTAGGTCTTACTTTTTCCATTTCGATATATATTTAGCAAAAACATCAAATAAATGCCTCTTTAAATACAAGTTCATTTATTGAACATAGAAGTGCTTACATAACCTTAACAGGCATTAAGACTCTGTCTGCAGTTTTTAATTTATTTCTGATAAAAGGGCATAAATGCTTTTGTCCGTGAGTTTTAGTTGTCTGCTGGAAGATTGTCACTATTCTTGTTTCTGATCACGTAAGTTTAGAGATGCATTGCATCCAAGTATTATCTGTTTAAAGTCTTGTTTGAACCTTAATTTAAATGATTGGAGTGTCTCATTATAGATGTTTCATAGAGATTTATTAGTCTTTCAACATTCTTCAACCTTTGGCTGTTTGATGGTGAAATGAAAATACAATTGTAACTCATTTACTGTTACAGATGCAACTCTTGCAGTGAACTAATATAAACAAGGAATTTAATGGTTGTTTTTTAATAGCTGAAAAATATTTTGTTCACCAATCACCCAAAAAACAAAGGAAGAAAGTGAACCGTTCAGCATCTCTGTTTTGTGTGTTCAGGCGACTGTGTGCGTGGAGGCGGCTGCTGCGCCGGCCTGCCGGTCTTCTTCTCCCAGAACAGCGGCCTGGTGGCCGTGGTGGCCAGAGAGAGCGCCTCCATCCTGCCCGAGACCATGGAGGACTCGCTGTGCTCGTCGCTGGCTGCAGCTCCTGAGGTACCGAGCCATGAGCTTCACAAAACACACTTCACCTTTTGGCAGCCTGAATTTTTGAGATGTAAATCAGAGGAGCTTTTGAGGGGAGCATGCAGATCTAACCTGGGGCCAGATTCACCAATATGTTCTTAAGAACGATCTTAAGAAATGTCTTGAGATCTAAAATTAAGAAGTTAATAAAAAAGTTCTTAAGTGCAATTCCTCAATATTTTCTTAAGAACCGTCTTAAGAACTGTCATTTTTTTCTACTTAAGAACTTCTTAAAATGTCATTGCATTGCACGCGCCAACAAACAACATTTATACAGATAGTTTGGTCTTAACCGTCAGTCACTCACTAAACATGGAGAAGGAGAAAAAGAGATGCAGGAACTTTTCAAGGTCATGGTGGATGAGATTAATGTGTGAAAAAAAATACTATTGGGGAAAATTAATAATAATTAACTAACATGCTAACAAACAGTTAACAGGCTCTTTGTGTAATTAATTACAAAGTATATCCTCAAACTATGACCTACTAGTCTAAACTTGTCTAGAATGTGTTGAAAAAGGTGATTTTAGAGTCTTACCTTTTCACAGAAGAAACTTTAAGACAGGTCAAGGTTGTCTTAAAGTTAAGAAAAAAGTCAAGAACAAATTTGAGAACTTTTATTTCAAGAATACCATTTATTCTTAAGTTTTTACTTAAGAAGAAAGTTGAGAAAATACTTTTTTGGAGAATATGACTTCTCTTTTTTTCTTCTTAAGACTGAACTTAAGAAAAAAATGACACTTAAGAAGATTTTTTTTCTTAAGAATGTTTTGTGAATCCAGCCCCAGGTCTTTAGCTACTGGCTGTTGAGCAAAGAGGCCATTAAATTTAGTTGTGTGACTAGAGTAGATAAATGTCTTGAGAATGGACAGGGAGGCAGCGTCCTGACCCAGGTACCTTTACCTAAACCCAAGTTTCAGGTGTGATAGTTGATCTGTTACATATGTTGTCGCGTCACATCTCGTGTGAAAAGGAAGCTCTGGGTGATGTCTGACAGTTCAGGTCCAGATCAACCAACACGTGCTTGTGAAGCCTCAGTCTTTATCAACATTCCTACCTGTCCTATCGATTCAGTGACTACGTTGACATGCAGTCAAAATTCGGGTTATTGCTAATATTCCGGTTACTGAAACATTCAGAATCAGAATATTCTGTTTCCATGCATGAGCAAACAGGGTTATCCCTACATGGTGATTAATCATTAGGAATATCCCGATCAAACCAGCGACGCGCGGAGAACGTGATGACGCATTTAGAGTCATTTCTTCCTGTTTCCAAATTCAAAACAAATGCTGCTTCGCGCAACTTTTCTCTCACCTTCTTTTAAATCTTCTATCCCGGTACTTTCTACCGTCTACAAATGCAGAAATGTTCATATCCTTCATTAAATTTATGAAGTGATTAGTCTCCTCCTGGTCTTGGTTTCTCCGTGTTTATAAGAACTTCCTGGACTCAAAAGACCAGGATTCCTTGTGAACAGAGCATGAGCAGAAAACAAATTCCTGTTCCGTTTGATGGGGATATTCCGTTTGGCGTTTACATGACCCAATATTCAGGTTAGAAAAGGAGTACCGTATTTTCGCGACCATATGGCGCACTGTGTGGAAAGGCGCACCCTCAGTTTTGTGTGTCATTTTTGGTTTTAAAACACACATACGGCGCACCGACCCAAAAGGCGCCGTCTAAGGAGACGGAGCTGCAGACACGCGCGCTGCAAAACACACACGCGCTAAAAATACAGCGGAAGCAAAACTTAGTTTGATATTTTGTTTCACTTTTCACATCAATCAAACCCTTCAAAGGTTCATATTCTGTTTCTGCATTAAAGAATTTTAAAAAACCACCGGGTTGCTGCACATAAACCTGTCTCAGCCACTGATCATCTCCTCATCCATCCAGCCCTTTTCATTTCACTCTGGCTGGAAAAGTCTCTTTAGGGAACGCTTTTCTTTTAAAAATCCCGACCGCGGCGGTCCCGGGTCCCGCTCCCCGTCTGCTCCCCCGCGCTGGACCGGGACCCGGGACCCGGGACCCGGGTCCCGGGTCCCGGGTCCCGCTCCGCCCCCCCCCGCGCTGGTTCCGCGGCGGTCCCGGGTCCCGCGTCCCGGGTCCCCCGCGCTGGACCCGCTCACACACGCGCTGTCGGGGATCCGGTACCGGGTTGTAGCCTATCTGACAGGAGCTCCGTTAATTCAGCTGCGCCAGTCCGAATTTCCAGACCTGTCTCAGCTTCTTGATCATCATCCTTTCATCCAGCCCCCTCTTTTCATTCACCCTTATAATGACTCCGGCTGGAAATGTCTTATGCAAAGTTTTTCTTTTAAAAATCACCACAGTTTCTGTCCATCAGCTGCGCCAGGCCAGCGCCACATAAACCAGTGAGTGTGTGTCGCGTCGCGAACACACACGCGCATGTCGGGATCCGGTACCGGGTTTGTAACCGACAGATTTGGCTGCAAATTTCGGAGGGTGAAGCTGATCTGACCTGAGACAGACCCCAGAAATCCCTTCTCGTAAAGCGGCCAGGAACCAGGTGATCGGACCGCTTGGGGAACCAGGAAGTCGGCTGCAGCAGCGCGCATCACCGCGCTGCTCCAGCCGCTGCTTTAACCGGGGAAAGTCACCGGTTCCGACCGGCCAGGACCGCAGGAGCCCACATGGACTTGTAGCAGGGGCTCCCGGGGAAAGAGCACTGGATCTGCAGCGGGGATGCGGCGATCGGACCCCGCAAACCCACGGCAGGTGCTTCCTCGGTTCCCGACATGCAAAACACACGCGCTGCAGAACACACACACACAAGTGTGCTTATTTAAATAGAGCGGAGCAAAACTTAGTTTGATTGTATTTTATTTCACTTTACACATCAAGCAAATCCTTAAAAGTTTTCATCATCTGTTTCGCATTAAACAGCTCAGTGGAGTCTCATTCACGTCGCAACTCACGGGGGCTTCACCCGCCCCTTCTCTTTTTACCGTTCTCATGGTGGCCGGCCTTACATTACCGTAATTCAGGTAATAGACACGGCGCACCGTTTCAAAAGGCGCCCGGCACATTTAAAAAAAATAAATAAATAAAAAATGTGCGCCTTATGGTCGCGAAAATACGGTAATCCAGGGGTCATATAGGCAATATGAGCAAATTGGGGTTATTCAAAGGGGTTATTGGTGTTTACATGGCCGTGCAAAACCGGGTTATTGCCAATATTCAGGTTTTAAAAGGGTTATTGATGCATGTAAACGCAGTCACTCCGGGTAGTAAGGAAACTTAAAATAAATGTAGGAAAGATGGTACACTATCTGATCATTCAATCGATTGACTGAATTTGTCACGTACTTCTAATTTTGATATTTATTTAAGGTTTCAGCCATGGAGACTCCGAGAGCCGAGCCTGTAGCACAAGAGGACAAGACCAAGATGCTGAAGTCGGCCTTCCTGCAGTTCTGTCGGTATGTCTTCAACAGAAAGACGATGATGATGATGATGATAGGATATGTACAGTATATCTATATATCTCACACATGGAGAGATTTGGTTTTGATATTAGTGAAATAAATGTATTTTTGTCCCTCCTCTGTCAGTAACGACCTGCTGGGAGCTCAGACGGTCATAGACCAGCTCTTCCCCCCTGACGGTGATGGAGAGGAGGGAGCCGAGCTGGACGGCATCGTGACTCAGATCAACCTGGACCTGGTGGACGATTACCCGGCCTCAGACCCTCGTTGGGCCGAGTCTGTCCCCGATGGTGAGGAGAAGAGAGGCCGAGCCGGAGTTACTGTCATCCCTTTGACAGCTTACACCCATCCTGATATTGTTTGAATTAGGGATATGGACCAAAAGTCATATCTCGATATTTTCTAGCTGAATGGCGATACTCGATATATATCGATATTTTTTCTGTGCCATAATTGGGGTTTCCCCCAAAGCATTCTAGCATAGCATCTCTGTTAGCTTCATTTTTTTTTCTGAGGCAAAACCCTTAAAAAAACAGTCAGTTTTAATACAAAGCCTCGTGCCAAATGTCACACAGGTTCCTTTATTAACAGAGGTCTGCACAATATCAAAATGTATAAAACAAATGAAATAAAAATAAACTGCCTGCTTAAATAGAATAAAAATGCTTCTTGAATAAAATAAAACAAATATCCCTTTCCTGCATAACAATTAAATTAAAATACACTGTGCAATTAATACAATGTAGACAGTAACAGGCAGACTTTTCCACTGAGGTTGACAGTTGTGCAAATAACAAAACATTTGTGCAAATCTCAAATGAAACATGTAAACAGAAATAATTACAACAAGTCAACTACTGTACATTTTACAGATTTTGTGCCAGGAAAACTAACCTGTCAACACTGTCAGGTTTCAGCACACAAAGGTATTTTCTGCCAGCGCGAGGGGTCAGCGTTGATGTACAGTCAATTTGTCACAAAATAAGCTGTATCGATCTAAACGATATTGTCTCGTACAATATCGCGTTTGAAAATATATCGATATATATTAAATAGGGGTGTAACGGTACACAAAAATCTCGGTTCGGTACGTACCTCGGTTTGGAGGTCACGGTTCGGTTCATTTTCGGTACAGTAAGAAAACAAAATGCAAAATATAAACGTGCTAGTTGTTACACACACACAAAATAACATTGGCTCTAAGTGTGCCGGCGCTAGGACCCCGCGGACGCATGGTGTGTCGTCCGGCGGTTTTTTCCTTCATGCTTCCCTGCAGCGTCACATGCAAACACAAACACACGTACCTGCAGAAACATTTCTTTATATAATGTTGTCTGTCGCCCGCCATATTTTTTCTTTTTTTGGCCGGCACCATAGTTGGCTAGCTACAAACTCTATACATCCCATAATGTATATAATATGCCCGCGCTCTCAGCAGCGGTACTCGCGTCGTTAAGGCTGATTTATGGTTCCGCGTTACACCAACGCAGATCCTACGGCGTAGGGTACGCAGCGAGCGGCCGTACGGTGCACGTCGCTGCGTACCCTACGGCGTAGGCTCTATGTCGATTTAACGCCGAACCATAATTCAGGCTTTACTAGGCAACGAAGCAGGTTGACTCCCGTTGCAGATCAGCGCTGCAGAGGTGCTCATAAATGTAAATGATCAAACGTAAATGACGCCAGGCCTAAACAATGGTAGGGGAAACACTGGACTTGTCACAATTATGTGCTTAGCTCTTTAGTTCTTCATTAGTTAGTGCTTTTTTCTTTAATCTTAATACTTTCTCGGTGTGAGCGCAACTGCAGCAGCGCTCTGCTCCACAACGTGCGGTCCTCTACTTAATATGTCCGTGTGGAAACTCGTTCGGTACGCCTCCGTACCGAACACGCTATACCGAACGGTTCAATACAAATACCGTATTTTCGCGACCATATGGCGCACTGTGTGGAAAGGCGCACCCTCAGTTTTGTGTGTCATTTTTGGTTTTAAAACACACATACGGCGCACCGACCCAAAAGGCGCCGTCTACGGAGACGGAGCTGCACAGACACGCGTTGCAAAACACACGCGCTAAAAATACAGCAGAAGCAAAACTTAGTTTGATATTTTATTTCACTTTTCACATCAATCAAACCCTTCAAAGGTTCATATTCTGTTTCTGCATTAAAGAATTTAAAAAAACCACCGGGTTGCTGCACAAACCTGTCTCAGCCACTGATCATCTCCTCATCCATCCAGCCCTTTTCATTTCACTCTGGCTGGAAAAGTCTCTTTAGGGAACGCTTTTCTTTTAAAAATCCCGACCGCGGCGGTCCCGGGTCCCGCTCCCCGTTTGCTCCCTCGCGCTGGACCGGGTCCCGGTCCGCCCCCCCCCGCGCGCTGGTCCCGCGGCGGACCGGGTCCCGGTCCGCCCCCCCCCCCCCCGCGCGCTGGTCCCGCGGCGGTCCCGGGACCCTCGCGCTGGACCCGCTCACACACACGCGCTGTCGGGGAGCCGGTACCGGGGTTTGTATCCGACAGGAGCTCCGTTAATTAATCTGCGCCAGTCCGAATTTCCAGACCTGTCTCAGCTTCTTGATCATCATCATCCCTTCATCCAGCCCCCTCTTTTCATTCACCCTTATAATGACTCCGGCTGGAAACCTCTTATGCAAAGTTTTTCTTTTAAAAATCACCATAAGTTTCTGTCCATCAGCTGCGCCAGTCCAGCACCACATAGCCTACATGAGAATCTGTGTGTCGCGCCGCGAATACACACACGCGCATGTCGGGATCCGGTACCGGGTTTGTAACCGACAGATTTGGCTGCAAATCTCGGAAAGTGAAGCTGATCTGACCTGAGACAGACCCCAGAAATCTCTGCTCTTAAAGCCGCCGGGAACCAGGTCATTGGACCCGCTTGGGGAACCAGGAAGTCGGCTGCAGCAGCGACCATCACCGCGCTGCTGCAGCCGCTGCTTTAACCGGGGAATGTGGACGGTTCCGACCGGCCGGCGCTGCAGAACACTCACACACAAGTGTGCTTATTTAAATAGAGCGGAGCAAAACTTAGTTTGATTGTATTTTATTTCACTTTACTCATCAAGCAAATCCTTAAAAGTCTTCATCATCTGTTTCGCATTAAACAGCTCAGTGGATGGTCTCATTCAGCTTCACCCGCCCCCTTCTCTTTTTACCTTCTCATGGTGGCCGACCTGACATTACCGTAATTCAGGTAATAGACACGGCGCACCGTTTCTTAAAGCGCCCGGCACATTTAAAAAAAAAAAAAAAAAAAAAAAAAAGTTGCGCCTTATGGTCGCGAAAATACGGTACATGTACCGTTACACCCCTAATATTAAAATCTCGATATATCGCCCAGCCCTGGTGTGAATTTACAGCCTGAACGATGCAGCATAACAAGACTTTTAACTATAACGACCATAATCCATCAAACGCTCAGTTTGACGTCAGCATACTTATACATTTTTTTTTTGTTTTTGTGAATCGTTTTCTTTCGTAAGAGAGCGCTGGCTTTCCTCTCACCTCCCTGATCATCCTCCACCAACTGGAAGACAAGATGAAGGCCCACGGTTGCTTCATGGACTTCCTGCTCCAGGTAAAGACTTGCTCTAGGAGTCACAAAATCCCCTGATGGATAAAACTGCTTCCTTCACGTGACTTCCCTTCTCTGGTAAAATGATACTCACACACGGAGTTTGATGCCCGCGTGTCCTCTGTTCCCAGGTGGGTCTGCTGGACCGGCTCGCTCAGACGACGGTGCGGTCGTCTCCCATGGCAACGCGGCTGCTGCTGTGCGAGCACGCTGAGAAGCTGCAGGCTGCCATGGTGCTGAAGAACCACCACAGCAGACACGCCGAGCTGGTGAACCGGGCCATCAGCACGGCGCTGCAGAGGAGCGGCACAGCGGTGCCGGCCAGCCTCACTGCAGCCGACGTCTTCTTCAGAGAGGTGCGTGTGCGGGAGGGATGGGCGGTGTGGACTAAAAAATGTATCACCATAATTTCTGGCATTTATCCCGATAACGATAAAAATGACGATTTAAAAAAAATACCTATTCAACTCCATCTTTGTAACTATAAATCTATCACCACATTCAGTCTTTGGGGCCCCCAAATCACTGCTCTAAAAGATACTAAACCTGATAAAAACCAATTAAATGAGTTACACCTGTACTGCAAAACTGGAATGACTCAGATCCACCATGTTTGTTACACAAACACGTATCCGGGAATTTTCTTTCTTTCTTTCTTTCTTTCTTTCTTTCTTTCTTTCTTTCTTTCTTTCTTTCTTTCTTTCTTTCTTTCTTTCTTTCTTTCTTTCTTTCTTTCTTTCTTTCTTTCTTTCTTTCTTTCTTTCTTTCTTTCTTTCTTTCTTTCTTTCTTTCTTTCTGGCTCATTTCCTTCCTTCCTTCACGTACGTTTTGCGTGGATTTAACGCAGAACAATAAATCGGCTTTACAAAAAAACGTCATTAACGAGAATTTATCGTTTTTACCGCGAGATGACAAATTCTTACCGTGGGGAATTTTTTTGATGGTTTATCGTGAACGATAAAATATCACCCATTCCTAGTATGCGTGAGGGCGGAGTTTCGTAGTATAGGTCTTTTAAACGTTTCATCCCTGCACTTCCAGGTTTCTCAGATCTCGTCGGTGTTGGACTGTCTGCTGGAGGAGGAGGAGCGGAGTCTGAAGGAGAACCCAGTGGACTCGGTGCAGTGGGCCGAAGTGGTCCTTACAGTTAACAACATCATCAAGGTAAACGCATCCTTCATCATTTTCTTACGGGTGAAGGTTGCCACCAGGCTGTGAGCAACTCTGAAGTTGTAACTAGACCGCTGTAGTCCCTGAAACGTTGTGCCGTGTGTTCAGGACATGCTCCAGGCTGCCGGTCAGTACAGAGAGACCAAGGCCTCCATGTACAGAGCTTCTGAAAACGCTGCTGCCGAGCCCGAGTACATCCCATGGACAGGTCATTTAAATTCTGCAACAACCAGAGCATCTTCCTTTCTCTTCCTGCACCCTGACTCATGTTTACATCCATATGGGTGTTATCCTTAACCTCTTTATTGCCACCTCTTTCCTCCAGCATCAGGCGGCATCGGTGGTGTCCGCACTGTCATTTCCCGCCAGCACGAAATCATCCTACGCTCAGTCTACCCACATGCGGACTCTGAGTTGCGCAGTGCACTCTGTGAGCAGCTGGTGGCGCTGTTGGACATGTACCTGGGCGGCTACGTGGCCCAGCTGACCTCCCTTCAGCAGCAGAGGCCCCCGGGGGCCCAGCCGGAGCGCTACAACAGCCTGGAGCTGGAATACAGCCAGCGGCGCTCCGAGCTGTTGGCCCCGCTCTGTAAGTGGATGAAGAGACGGCATGGAGGGATGGGGAAATTACTTAAATAAACACAAAAGGAAAGAAAAGGTAGACCTCAAACCTGTAGGGCAGGGATATTCAATTGGCGGCCCGCAGGCCACATGCGGCCCGCCAGGAGCTTTTATGTGGCCCCTGGTCATATTTCAAAAAAGGGGGTGTTTGTTTGGCCGAAAATAGCAAAAAAAACACTTTCGGTGTTCGGTGGAATAAGTGGGGAAAAAACCGAACAGTTAATAACAGCTGGAGTGAGGGAGCAGTGTTAAACGCAATTTTAATTTTGTTGGCCCGCTGCACACCGCTGGCTGACGAGCAGCCTTGAGACACATGCAGACACACAGGCAGACAGACATGCCAGGAATGCGTTCACACAAGGTGCGATTTTTATTTGTAATGTGTGCAGAGAATGCATATCGCATTTAAGTTTAAGATGCTTGGTAGCCTTTTTTTAGTTGGTTAACGATGCATAGTGTTTGTACATGTTAATCTCTGTTGGAGATGTTTTTTACTTCGGATTTTTTGCCAGTGTTGCACAGTGTTAATGTTTGTCACATTATTATTAACCTCCGTTGTACAGAGGATTCATTTACAGAGGACATCATTAGGCTTCTAGGATTGGCCTGAAATTTTTTTTCATTTGAATAAGTGAGGACTTTGCATTTCAGATGGAACTTCTAAGCCTCCTATAATTCGTGATTGTTTTGTTTTGCTGATATAATGCACAGATGTGTCATTAATAAAGGAGCTTATGGTTAATATTTTGGTTGCTTATAACATCAAAACTGGCTACTATGGACTGAAATGCTTGTGCTCAATGCTTAATATAATATTCAAATAAGGAAATCTTGGTGGAAAGTGGTGCTTTGTCATTATGGCGTGTTTTATTAAAAGTAGGTCAATATCAATTTCATTAAGTTTGCACAATGCATGGTTTCAAAATGAACTTTCATTCAAAATAATATTTCTTTATCTGAATATTATATTTAAGATTCACAATGACTAAATCTGGAGACAATTAATACATAATTCATATGTAAACTAGATATATTCAAATGTATAATACAAATGTATTGTATTTACATAAGTCTTCGTCTTTGAGTGCAAAATACATTTTGAAAACCCCCACATTTTTAAATTGTGCGGCCCTCTCCATACAGTCCTTTTGCAGATGTGGCCCCCGGCCAAATCTAGTTGAATACCCCTGCTGTAGGGGATTGTTTGGCTAACACTGATAAGTTTGTAGTAACTTGTTAAGCGAGAGGCTGAATACGCAACTGTTGCAGTTTGAGCGTAAACACGTCCTGTCGAGTGTTGCTTTAGTTGTTTTATTTTCCAATGACGGAGTTTAATGGTGCGATTCTGACTTGTGTTTTGTGTGTTTCAGTGGAGTTGGGTCAGTACCAGTGGGTGGCAGCGCTGGCTGAGAAATACTGTGACTTTGACATCCTGGTACAGATGTGTGAGCAAACGGACAACCAGAACCGCCTGCAGCACTACATGGCCAAGTTCTCTGAGCAGGTACGTCACGGCGTGAGGGGACTCTCCAAGTTAACACTTCTGTATTAAGTTGCTATAAAATTTGATTTGATTTTCATCAATCAAACAATTACCGTATTTTCTGGACTATAAGCCGCACCTGCATACAAGCAGCATCCGCTCTATTTAAAAAAAAAAAAAGATATGCAAGCCGCAGATATTTATGATGTTAGATTAGTTATTTACTACATGTACAGAAGGATTTTGAACCGTAAATGATGTACATGTTTGTACCTAAATAGATCCTTTCATAACGGTGTCTTTTAACACGGCAGCAACTTTGCTGATTAAAACGGGAGAGAACCAAGAGAAAATAACCGGTATTTATTTATCTATTTATTTGTTTGAAATCTGCTTCTACCTACTTCTATCTGCTAAAGAAGAAGTAGCGTATTCTTCTTTGCATTTATTTTGTCTTAGTTTTGATTCTAATTCTGGTTAGAGCGCCCCGAGCGGTGGAAGAAAAATCCACAGAATAGAAACCTTTGTATAAGCTGCATGGTTGAAAACCTATGAAAAAAGTAGCGGCTTATAGTCCAGAAAATACGGTATACCTTCTTTACACTCCTTTTAAATATAATTAAAATTCCCATTGTTGATGGAAAAAGTAAGTGAACATAAGAGTTAATAGCAGGTCTAACCAGTAACAGCTTCTGCCTTTTGATTTTCAAGCATCTCTGTCGGGTTGATGTCAAGGCTCTGACTGGGCCATTTCAGTTTTACATCAGTATATTTACAGTGGTTATAATCTTTGTCCATCTGCATCACACACCTTTTACGAAGCTTCAGTCCTCTGACATCATTCAATACCTCCCATACTTTGATAAACTTGGGAATTAATTTCTTCCTTGACGATGACAAGTAGTCCAGATCTCTGACGCAGCAAAGCAAGCTCAAATCATGATGCTTCCTCCACCATGCAACACAACATATAGTGCTGAGTGTTTTTCCTGCACAATTCAGCTTACATTTAATCAGTCCAGAAGATGAAAACACTCCTTGGTATTGCTTTATGGACTTTATCACTAAAAACCTTATGTAATGTCAAAAGTATATCTAGAATGCGGTTTGGGATCATGTAAGCAAATTATTCAACAGAATTATCAAAGCACAACATCTCAAGTTTTTTTATTTTTATTTTTTTTTAATGTATTTAATTTATTCCCGTCCCAGCCTGGCCGTATTATGAATTATTGTTGGCAACAACTTGCTGCTTAAACAACTGACACATTAGGTTTTGTGAAGGTCCACGGCTGGTTTTTGGGAGAAACAAATGTTAACATGTCTCTGTTTCCACAAATGGGACAGCAGGTGTGTTAACATTACATAGTAATAATAGTATTGAATATGTTATGGCTTTTAAGCTGTATCATGAGCTAAAAACATTTGGCACACTCACACCTCATTGCATGCATGTTCCTGTAAAAACACCTTCTGATCCCCTTTTCACCTGATTTTCCCTCGTAGAACTTTGCAGACTTCCTGTTTCGCTGGTACATGGAGAAGGGGAAGAGGGGGAAGCTGCTGTCCCAGCCGGCTGCTCAGCACCAGCAGCTGGCCAGCTTCCTGCAGGCTCACCAACACCTGAGCTGGCTGCACCACATCCAGACCCACGACTACCAGACTGTAAGCAGCACACACGCACACACTCCATTTCTCACCTACATACTACTGTGGCTGCTAGAGTTTATTCTTTACTTGGTTCAGAAATAAATCTGAGGTTTCAGAACAGCAGATTTGGACAAAATTAAGTGAATATTTTCCAGTTTCCCATCTTTATTGCCACTACACGCTGTCCTGGGAAGCATAAGGAGGTTAATTCTGGTAAATGGCTGTAATTGTTGGTCTCGGCTAAATTAGATTAACATGAAGACTATTATTTCATTGCTTTCATGCAACGGCGATTTAATGTCCTCTTGTTTCTGTTTGTCATCAAAGTATCAGTGGGATTATTTCTAACATTTGGTAATTTATTCATACTAGAATTCAGGAAAAAAATATTTAAAAAATTGAGTCACACTGATGTTTAAAAAAGAAACAAACATCATCATCATCATCATCATCATCATCATTATTATTATTATTATTATTAAAGGTCTTGGATAAACATTTATTTCCATATTTTCTTTCATTTGACTCATTTCTAATTAATATTTACTAATTAGGCTACACATGGTTCTCTTAATGCTCAAGGAAAATCACATTTGTGAAGTATTTTACACATTTATTTAAAAAAAAGAAACAAAAATATCCAGTTTCTACATGTGAAGAGCTGTTTTTAACTACTTCTTGCAACACTTTGTTAAATGAGTTGTATGAACAGGAAAAGAGATAAAGCAAATATTTCTTGTGATAAAATAGTAATTTAATAATTTTACCTTCTTCCTTCCCTCCTCTGTCCTGTTAAACCGTCGACAGTTTTCACTACTTTGTAAAGGAAATATGAAGTCAGTTTCCTTCAAGTTTTTATCAGCGTTGATCCTGTCAAAGTGTAACAGCGTGTCATTTCTCTGTTACACACACACACACACACACACACACACACACACACACACACACACACACACACACACACTTACCGTACTTTGTAGCATCTGTCCTGAATTGAACCTTGTTTGCTGTAGTTTATCTGCTTTCTTCAGGTTTGGAGCGTCATTAAGACCGATTTAACAACCAAATGTAAAATAAATTGGTCACCATTTAGAATAAGATATATCTGCACTATTTTAGTCGAAGTTTGACAAATTTAAGGGATTCATTTATATGCAGTATCTATACAAATATTGAACAAAGTAAATAAAACGGTTATTTTTTATCCTTGTGTCCACGAACGATACCTGGGTTAAAATAGGTATTTTACAGAGTAAAAACTGTTATAAACTGTCGTTCTTGGTGTGCTGCTGCATCTCCGCAGGCCCACAGGACTCTGTACAACCAGGCCAACGCGGAGACGCGCTACTTTGTGAAGAAGAAGACGCTGCTGGCTCTCAGTAAGCTGACGGCGCTGGCGTCAGACCTGCCACAGGACCAGGTCTCCAAACAAGTCAACGGTAAAAACACAACTGACTCATAGAAAAGTCAACACAAAAAAACAACCCTGTTCTGAGTTGGAAATGTTATTTACAGTGAAGAGAAAAACGGTCTTCGGTGGCACGACGTAAAAGATCTGCAAACGTTTTTAGTTCTTAATCTGAAGTTCCTGATTCATATATTTATCTTTGAAACAGACAAGCTTAAATCCAGCTCTCACAGGTCTACATTACAAAGATACAGAAAGAGATTTATTTTCTTTTGTGCTTCACCTGAGATGGGAACACCAACACGGCAGACACCGCCAGGCTCCACTTGGAATGTTAAAGTACAAATGAAATGATTGGTGTGAGACTGAGTGCTCTGCAGAGAGAGGAAGCAGGTAGGTCAGGGACAGTGTTTACTTTTTAAGGTCTTTGCCAAGAATAGGAGATGGTTGTGGCTACAGACTAGACGGTAAATCTGAAGCTGTGGAGGTTTTTATTATTTTCTCCTCCTTTGAATGTGCAGAATTGATGTCCTTCACCATGTGTTTTTTCCAGCCACATTCACAGAGACGAGATACATCTGAAAACCTGCACACACCAAGTATTGTCTAGTGAAACTATTCAAATCAAAGCAAGCTTTATTTAGATAGCACTTTTCATACTCAGTAGCGCAAAGTGCTTTACATATTAAAATCAACACCAACATATAAAAACCCACACTCATGGTTAAAATAACACATATCAGGTCATTTTCACACGCATTCTTACATTGATATCCACACAGCACACATATACCCCCCCCCCCCCCCCCCCCCCCCAAACTATACACATCAGAACATAATCATAAACATAAATCCAGTGTTTCCTCTCGTTAAAACTACACTTCAGTTCTGTTAAAATCAACATTCTGTTGGGATAAAAGGCTGGATCTAATAGCACTGATCTTCACATGCAGCATCTGATGCTGGGATGGAGGACTCGTTAGATCCTGTTTATTAAAGGGTCGATAGTTTTAAAAAGGATTTAAGGATTATTTTTGTTTTATGGGATGTAGTTGGAAAAATGGAGGGTTCTTTCCTATTTTACTGCGTTGTTGTAAATGTTTAGTTGTCCCTTAAAAATATGTAAGTGGATGGTTAATTTAGTTTTCCTCCATCAGTCCAGTTCTAATAGATGAGAATGAAATGTACTAAACTCAGCAGGTAATAAATGTGCGTTATGTGAAGACAAAGGCACGATTAGTCTCACTTCCTCTGTGGACTTTGTGTTCTGCTGGTCAGACTGGTCCTGCATGGCGGCGACGCAACTTTATCACTCCCTGCAGCCGGCAATATCTTCCACTGCATTAAATTACGTAATTTGGTTCAAAAGCCTTCAGGAAAAGGAGTTGTGGGACCACAGTCAGCTTTGTTGGGAGATCTACAAGCCGCTCAAAGAGCGGAGTCAGGGTTCAGTTTTCACTTCTTTGTCTTGTACGGAGAATCCACAGCGCTAATGCAACACATTTTAAACTAGTATCTATGTAAGCAGGTATGCTACTCATATCCCTACCAGTTCATTGTGTAAACTTGATTTCCTTTATTTTTTTGCAGCTAATTGTCATATGAAGCACTTTAAAACACGCGGTTGGGCATTGCATTTTTGTTTTGTTTAGTTTTTTAACTTGATGCGGTTATGTGTTTGTCTGGTCAGACATCATGGAGCAGGAGCGCTTCCTGCTGCACCAGGAGACTCTGCCCCGGCAGCTGCTGGAGGACAAACAGCAGAACCCCGACACCATGCCTCTGCTGACGGCTCACAACCTCATCCAGGTGAAGACACTCAGACCGCTCACCTCGGAGAGTATAACTGCAGTCAGAGGGGTCAAAAGTATTCACATTCATTACTCAGGTAGAAGTATAGATACTAGAGTTTAAAAATACTCCTGTAGAAGTTGAAGTATCAACTCAAGTTTTTTACTCAAGTAAAAGTATAAAAGTACTGGTTTCAAAACTACTTAAAGTATAAAAGTAAAAGTAATGTAAGGGGGAAAAAAGCCATTAAGGACAAAAGCCATTGAAAATGAATGTATCTTAGTATAATGCAAATATATTAAAGAACCATATATGTGTACTATTGAGCATTAACATGTGTTTCAGAGAGCAGCAGATATGATGACTAGTTGCCTATAAGTATTGTAATGGTGCAAAAAGTCAAACGTTCATGTTCATGTTATCATTTATCCTAACCTTTATTGGAATGTACATCCAAGTTTAGTTGCAGGAATCTGAGGGAACGGATGTAAGAACAAAACTGGACAAGAACATCTGAAACAACCACAACCAAATTCACTCTATCCGGATGGAGCAATTTAACTGGATAGTTTTTATTTAAAGGCCGAAATGAAATAGAGTAACAAGGCTGTTTTTAAAATGTAAGGAGTAAAAAGTACAGATAATTGCGTGAAAATGTAAGGAGTAAAAGTAAAAAGTCGTCTGAAAAATAATTACTCCAGTGAAGTATAGATAACCAAAATTTCTACTTAAGTAAGGTAACAAACTATTTGTACTTCGTTACTTGACACCTCTGACTGCAGTCCATAGATGAGTCACAAGATAATGCACATCACCTCCACATTGTGAATTTGCCTAATAAGTAGCTGTTTACTGAGCTGGCCCAACAAGAAGTTAAAGGGCATTAGTCTTTGCTTCACGGTGGGAAAACAAAAGAAATCACAGTAATATAATCAAATTCCATGCATAACACTCCCACCAGCTACATATCTTATCTAAAAGACCATTATTATATATTTATAGTGCATTGCCTTCTTGTGTCCTTTACATACGGATCTTTAAGCACATATAAAGTTAGTATTGGTCCTGAATTTACTCATTTCTGAACTCCTAAGTTGAAAGAAAACAAGGTTTTCTCCAGTTTTCTAATGGGTCAGTATAAGTCCTGAGCACTGAAACGTTTCTTTCTCCTCAGCTCTACATCTGCGATGACAACAGGCGCGCCAACGAGTACGACTTCAAAAAGGCTCTGGACCTGCTGGAGTACATAGATGAGGTAACTCTAGTTGTTCTTATTGATGTGCTGATTTATTTCAGTTTGACTTACGGGGGTTTTTCTGGTTGCAGGAGGACAGCGTGGACATCGACTCGCTCAAGTGTGAGATCTTCTGCAAAGCTCTCAGGAGAGATGAGTAAGAACTGTCATGTTTGCGTTTATCTGGCCGGACCTCCGGCACGAAGCTACAACTCGTCTTTTTTTTATACCTTAAAGTCCTTTATAAATGCAAGTCATTGACCGTTTAAGTAGCTGGAGAACCAGGTGTTTCTATAAGTAAAGATGAAGCTCAAAGCGGATGGGGAAAAAAAAGAGGACATGCAGATAGAGGTGGTGTAGTTTAATAGTTTCACGTACCTGGCTTTTGTTTCCCTCTCAGCTGGTCGTCTGCTGACGGCAGCGACGATCCTCTGGAAGCGGCGAAGGACAGCATCTTTGTCAAGATTCTCCTCAAGCTCATACAGGAAGGTGAGAAATATTATGAGTACCAATAAACGGAAACATCTAAGTCATTAGAAAACAAAAATCTATCAATTCAACTTCAAGAGAAACAGCAAGGCCCTAAGGGATGTGTAATAGTTATTTTTATTCAGAAATATGCTGAAGTATATGCTGATAGACCTAATATCAATTTTCTTTTTTATAAATCAAGTCCTTGATAAAAATCTGTATAAATTCAGGTTTCATGCTGCATTTGCGGTGCATCTAAAGTGACCAGTGCAAAGCTAGTATGCCTGTTTTCAACCTGCAAAAGAGAAGCATGGGTTGAAGTTAGATGCCATTTCCTAATAACGGTAGAAAAATTTAAAGACACGGTTGAAAATAAAGCATTTCACTGTATCTCTGGTATTTTGAGTAAGATATTTCATTAAGACCTCAGCCAATTGTGCCAGTGATTGAAAGAGAACTGAATGTGTCTCCTTTAAGAAATGAACCAATATCTTTCAGGAGTTCCTCTGCAGACGTATCTGCCTGACGTCAGAGAGATGCTGGAGCTGGACGAGCTGAGCAGTTTGAAATCAAAGCCTTATTTTGAATTTGTACTTCGAGCCAATTATGAACATTACCTTCAAGCTCAGATGTGACGACTTTCCCTGTGAAGCCTCCTGCACTTCAGCGTTCCTTCACATTGTTACGATGTCCAAAATTAGTTTAAAATGTTCTCTTTTCTAAATAAATGCATTTGTACTTCTTTGCTTTGACTGATGTTTTTTACACAAACATGCCAAGTCCTCTTTCTAAACTGTTGTTTCTCAATGCAAAGCAGAAAAGCATCAGATTTTAGTCACAAAACCTCAGTTGTCATTTGTGATGTAGTGGCCTTTCAGATGCACGTTTTTAGGATCAGAAGAAATTAACCACACGGGTGAATGACGATGAAAATGGTGGGTTGTTAGTAATTTAATCATATTAATAAAGATGACATAAGTTCAGTTCACACCGTAGTTTAAAAAGGTTGACTGAGCCGTGAGCCTGCAGAAGGAGGCTCGCACCAGTCGGGACTTCCTCCTGTCGGGTGATGAAGGGCAGACGATGGTTATAAATAGATCTGGCTTGTTCGGCTGGCTGACTCCTGCCTTGACAGGGATCTTCCTCAATGATCCATTTTCAGTTACTGAAGCTGCAGATGGCTGTAAAAGGCCATCTCTCAACAAGACTGAGGACATCAGCTGTAACTAACTGTAGTTTGGTGTAAAATATGCAAAAGACCCCTGAATAATGACAAAACACCTTTGAAAAGATGCTAATTACTATATACTATTTCCCAGCTTGGGATAAATAAAGTATATCTTATCTAATTGAGACCAGGAAGAGAGAATCATCAGTTTTGTTTGGATAAATGAGACTAAACTGCAGGAAAACAACAAAAACAGGACAAAGAAATTACTGAATTACATTTGCACATGTTAAAATAAAAGTATGTTGTAATATACTCTTGTTGATTAAAAAAATCAATCATATATATCCATCCATTTTAAATTCATTCATTAAATTTTTCATTAAATTTTATTTATATAGCGTCTAATACAACAAAAGTTGTCTCTAGACTCTTTCCAGAGACCCAGAACATAAACCCCCTGAGCAATTATTATATAAACAATGGCAGGTAAAAACTCCCCTAGTGGGAGAAAAACCTTAGCCAAACAGTGGCAAGAAAAACTCCCCTTTAGGAGGGAAGAAACCTGGACCAGGACCTGGACAATAAGGGGGACCCTCCTGCCGAGGGCCAGACTGGGGGTCGGGGGGGACAGCAGACCAACACGCAGCTCCCGAAGCTCCGGCCCAATCAATTAAATAGAGTTATTGCCTCGGACCTCAGCTTCCCAGACTGCTCCATCAAATGTGTTGCTTCGAAAGGGAAACAAAGATTAGAGCCACATGTGTGCAATACAGTTCTTCAGTGCATGGAGAATGTTGAAGGGTGTCCACACAGTGATGACATTATAAATTACACAGCTTCATCTGTAGATCCACCGTGAAACCCCACACAAAGGTCTGCTCTAATTCCCCGTCTGAATCCTCGGCCCAATCTGGACTGAAAGACCAGAAAATGTGAGTTGGATGCACCATCACGCTTAAGTACAAAAAAGGTTATTTTGCAACTGAAGTCTAGGGATTAGATTTTATAATACATCTTGATACATTTTAAAACAATTATGTATAAATTGTCTTCTTTGGCAGAGTCACCATTCAACATGACGTGCATATTTTTTTGGTGAAAGAGGTATGTGGAGTCCAACCTCTCTCCAGAGGCCTCTCTGTGGTTTACATGGGTGACTGCAGCAGCTCCGTCATCTGCAGCACATTCCTCCTCTCCTGCTCTCCTGCAGGTATTTCTGGTGTTGCTTCAATGGGGGGGCATCACGAAACTGAAACGCTTTCACAGGAGATATCCTTCACTTCAAGGAATTCAAATTCATTGCGCCAATTTTACTTTATATTTAAACTTCAGCTAATTCCGTCCTTTAACTTCAGCTCTTTGGTCTTGTTTGGACCAAATAACTTTACTATTGTGATTCTCCGTTTCTCCTCCTACAAGTATCGTATTTTCTGGACTATAAGCCGCACCTGCATACAAGCCGCATCCACTCTATTTAAAAAAAAAAAGATATTTCAGCCGCAGATATTGATGTTGTTAGATTAGATATTTACTACATGTACAGAATGATTTTGAACTGTAAATGATGTACATGTTTGTACCTAAATAGATCTTTCCTAACAGTGTCTTTTAACACGGCAACAACTTTGCTGATTAAAACGGGACAGAACCAAGAGAAAATAACCGGTATTTATTTATCTATTTATCTGTTTGAAATCTGCTTCTACTTCTATCTGCTAAAGAAGAAGTAGCGTATTCTTCTTTGCATTTATTTTGTCTTAGTTTTGATTGTATTTCCGGTTAGAGCGCCCCGAGCTGTGGAAGAAAAATCCACAGAATAGAACCTTTGTATAAACTGCATGGTTGAAAACCTATGAAAAAAGTAGCGGCTTATAGTCCAGAAAATATGGTACATGTCGCTCTCTTGTAATCCGCTCGTTTCCTGTGTTGACTCTATTTAGTTTATAGTTAAATAATAGAAGTAAAATAGTTAAGCTCCTTTTGATAAAATCTCAGATTCAAGACTGAGCCCTTGTTTTCAACAATCAAGAGCCTGAAATGTGAACATAACTGACGTTGGCCTTTTGCCTTCCAGTTGAGGTTTCCTGTATGGTACAGAATATAAAAAGAATTACGTTAACAATAAGGAGGTTTTTCTGGAGTGATGTTCTCTTCCTCTTTAAACTGATGATACACTCTTGTTATCAGATCATCATCCATGTTCAACCTCGCCAGGCTTCTGTGAATCCCCACACCTCCGCAGAGCCCAGTCAACAGTTGGATAAACTCAGCTTTTATTCCTTCCAGGCATTTGTCTGGTCTGCAGCTGTCCTGACCCGGTGTTTTACAATCAGGAGCATGAATATTAGTCAGCTGCTGCTCGTTTGAGCTTCCTGCTGAGAAACACAAGCTCAAACTAACCTGAAGGAATCTCATTCCATTTAGGAGAACTCCACAATGACAAGTGTATCTATGTTTACATGATAACTAAGTCATCTTAATACTCAACTCTGGTTAGATGCTAATGTAATTGAGATAGACTGCCCTCATGTTTCAGAACTGCTTCCAGACTTAGGTCATCACAAACTATTTCAACTCACATGTTATTCAAACTCAAATGAATTCGGAATTATGATGCACTTTGACTTGATTGAATACATTTCACCTCTTTTCATTGTGCTAAACTTTGAACTTTTCTGAAGTTTCAGGAGATTCACTATTTACAAATCTCTTTTAGAAGCTTTCTGCAGTAAATCAGTTCACATTGTCATTTCACCCTTTTCATTGTTTTGACAAAGTACTCCTCAATAACAACTACTTTTTAAGTGTCATATCCAGTACTCGAATTGAGGGGGGATGAGGGGGGATGAGGGGGGATGAGGGGGGATGGCATCCCCCCTGAAATAAAAACGGTCCAAATCATCCCCCCTGTAAAACTGCCATCCCTCCTTTCCATCCCTTATGTCATTTCATCAATGAATGTGGTTTTACTGCTATTTCAACATTTAGAGTCATCACCAGAAAAATAACTTGTTTGACAATTTTCACCTGTTTCAAGTAAATTTTCACTTGAAATAAGTAGAAAAATCTGCCAGTGGAACAAGATTTATCTTCTCATTACAAGCAAAAAAATCTTGTTCCACTGGCAGATTTTTCTACTAATTTTAAGTGAAAATCTACTTGAAACAAGTGAAAATTGTTGTTTTTTCCAGTGATGAGTCTTGTTTTAAGTGTGATGAGATTTGTTTACTAAAAAATATTGATAAGTTCAGAAAAGTGTTTTTTATTGTTGTGTTTTGATGTATTTGATGTAAGCCCAGTGGATATTTAAAGCTTACAGAAGGCTGCATTTAAAGGTATTGTGACATCATTTTTAACATGCTTTTAACACTATTAAAAGTCTTGGGCAACATCCCTCAAATGTGTCAAAAAGAGTGTAACAAGAAAAACTTCACTCTAGTTCTCTTTTCCTGGCTTTTTATTACAGTGTTTTTTTGCGCCGTGAAAAACGCTTCCTTTCCCCCCTTTCCTGTCAATCATTGCTCCGCTCCTCCTCCAAACCTCCTCCTCCTCCAGCCATACGCTCACAGCGGCGTCGGAGCGACAGGCGAAGCATGCACGGGAAAGCAGGAGGGCGAACCACAGCAAACAATCATAAAAATAAAGGCATGCAAGCAGCAGTGTCCCCTTATCTTAAGTCCAGTCAGTGGCCGCGGGTCTTCTTAGCAGTTTTCCTCCGGTGATTAGAACAAAAGAGGCGTGTTAAGCCTCATTTATGGTTCCGCGTTAAATCGACGCAGAACCTACGCCGTAGGGTTCAGCGTATGGAGCGCGTCTCCGCGTAACCTTACGCCGTAGGGTCTGCGTCGGTGTAACGCGGAACCATAAATCAGCCTTTATGGTGCGCTGGAGAGGAGAGGAGGCAGGGAGCTGGGTGGAGGGGGCGGTGATTTAGCGGATCGTTACGTAACGATCCGCCACCAAACCACATGCGCCGTTTTTGCACAGTTATGCGGAAAATCCCAGAAAGCACACAATACACTGAATGTTAAAAGTTCGTTGTTTTTTGGGTGTAATTGATGTCAAGACACCCAACAAAACACAAAAAATCAAGAAAAATGTGTTTTTCATGTCACAATCCCTTTAACTGCTGCTATGTCATTCCTGCAGTATTTCTGCAGGTGTTTTGGTCACTGCTATTATTTGTAATATATTATATTATTTGTAATCAGCACAAATTATCTGTCCCCATATGATAAAATCCTGATTTTTTTTTTTACAACTCGAGTACTGGTCATATCTGCCTCATTCAGTCATACTGTGAAACTTTCCTTTGGTCCCAGTTTACTGCAGTAGTCTCTCTCCACCTCAACTTCAACTGTCGTTCCTGAGGTATGTTTCTCTTCAGTCGGGGTAAAAAAAGAAAAGAGTAAACTACTACTCTGCTCCAGCTGAAGTGTTGAATGGAGCGGGAGCAGCGGGGCTGCACCAGCCGCGGCTCCGGCTCCATACACGGCTGCGGCTGCGGGACTTCCTCTCCATATAAGTCCCGGAGCCGCGCAGCCGCCGCCGGAGACCTGGCGGGACCAAATATGGACGAAGGGCTGCTGGAATTCCTGTCCAATACTCGGACATTCCGGGCGGCTGTGTGGCCTCAGAGAGGGAGAGGAAACCTCTCGCTGGTATGCGGAGGAGCATGTATAAAAGGAGCGGGGCGGCCGCGGCGTGTCACCCGCATCACCCGCACCAGCAGCGGCTCTGTTCCTCACTGACACCCGGACACACACGCAGGTAAGCGGCTCGGTGCAGCCGGGTTGGTGGTGGCTGCAGGGAAGAGGAGGTTGTTGTAATAACTGGCGTTAGTGGCTCCATCGGTGGGGCAGATGGAGAATAATCCGGTTAAGTGGTTAATTCGTGGGAATTGACTTTAAATTGAAGTCCGCTTCAGTTCAATTTTTATAAAAGCTTTTATTGTGACAGGCAGCGGAGAGGTTCCGGTCGAGAGCCAGAGCGACTGCGTTCAGGATCAGTTCAGATTTATAATCAGACCGCTGCACAAGAAAGTGTTTCTGTATATTATATATATTCTTAACTGTGTTGTTTTAATGTACAGAAACGAACTGGCCCATGTATTGTTTTTCACGGGGTTTAGCCTTGAAAGTGTTTTCATTGGCCAAGAAACGGATTAAACGATGTAAAGGGTGGGTATCTTGCAATTAAATAATGTGTACTGAAATAACATTAGGCTATATGTGAAGAACAATGTTGGCGTAATAATATATGAGAACAAAAAAATAAATAAGATGGAAACCTAACGTAGGATACCATAAGGTTTACACGGAAAATTAAGTTGCAAATAGATGGGAGTTCATATTGTGGAGTTTGTGTGGAGTCCGTGAAGGCATCATTACTCTGAGAATGATGATGTTTCTGTTTGGCGCTCGATGACTACATGAATCAGAACCGGAGTAAACCACATTTAGTTGATAAACTGCACTCTGTCTCAGTCTTATACAGTCAGCACGCTGCAAAGCTGCGAGGGATTATCTAACATGACTGAACTTCAGCATTTATTACTGAATCAGTTCACAGAGAGCTGATATAGACAGTATATTTCACTGCCTTTTGTCATTTAAAGTTTATTCTGCTAAAAGTCAAAAAACGTTTCTTATCACTTAAGGACCTCGTTGATATTTGTGAATAACATAACTAAGAAGATAAAGTAAATTAAAATCGAATTAAACATGTCTGGCATTTTATTTAGTATTTTATATATATATTATTTTATATAGTATTTTATGTATTTATTTATATATTTTTTCAGGTGGCTTCAGTTTTTACTTAAGTATCAAGTTAGTTGCAGTAAAACAGTGGCTGCATTACTGGAAAAAATGGTTGAACAAAAGATACTGCTTATTCTTATGTAAGAACAATTTATTAATGTTGAAAACAGAAGTTTGGTCCGTCACTACTCTCAAAGATAACATGCAGAACTCATATCTTTGTAGAAATGATGTCACAGCTCTATCAAGACTAGGTGATTGACATGAATAACTGCATTTGTTCTTTAATCATGGAGAGTAACTCTGGCATTTTCCAGCTCCAGCTTCAGCACTTTACCCCCTGACTAATGTCTAACTCTAAAAGGCAGGTTATTGTTGTCGAGTCCTGTATGTACAGAAATGTCACCACCTTCAACTTTCTCCCCCCAGAATCCGCAGACATGTGTGATGACGATGACACCACCGCCCTGGTGTGCGACAACGGCTCCGGCCTGGTGAAGGCTGGCTTTGCCGGGGATGACGCTCCCAGGGCCGTGTTCCCCTCCATCGTCGGCCGTCCCCGTCACCAGGTACGTAGGAGCTAGAGTACTATAGAGAGAGTACTCTCTCTATAGTACTCTAGTAGGAGCTCCACCCAGCAGAGCAAAGCTGAAAACTGCTCTGGTATTTCACCTTCTTATTCCTTCTTCCTGTCTGATCATCTCTGAGTCCTCACATGGGATTTGATCCTGATATTTTAGTTCTCTGTTTTCTTAACTCGACTTACTATTACTACTTTTTTATTCACCAGTGAAGTTAGATAGTGTGCCATAGTCAGTACTCGAGTTGTAAAAAAATAAATCAGGGGGGATGGTGGATTTTATCATATGGGGACAGATAATTTGTGCTGATTACAAATAATATAATATATTACAAATAATAGCAGTGACCAAAACACCTGCAGAAATACTGCAGGAATGACATAGCAGCAGTTAAATGCAGCCTTCTGTAAGCTTTAAATATCCACTGGGCTTACATCAAATACATCAAAACACAACAATAAAAAACACTTTTCTGAACTTATCAATATGACTCTGTCCTTCACAGGATAAGTAAAATGGATCACTGCAAAAACTCAAAATTTTAACAAGAATATTTGTCTTATTTCTAGTTAAAATATCTCATTTTAGTAAAAAAATCTCATTACACTTAAAACAAGACTCATCACTGGAAAAAACAACAATTTCCACCTGTTTCAAGTAGATTTTCACTTGAAATAAGTAGAAAAATCTGCCAGTGGAACAAGATTTTTTTGCTTGTAATGAGAAGATAAATCTTGTCCCACTGGCAGATTTTTCTACTTATTTCAAGTGAAAATTTACTTGAAACAGGTGAAAATTGTCAAATAAGTTATTGTTCTGGTGATGACTCTAAATGTTGAAATAGAAGGGGGGATGGCAGTTTTACAGGGGGATGATTTTGACCGTTTTTATTTCAGGGGGGATGCCATCCCCCCTCATCCCCCCTCATCCCCCCTCAACTCCAGTACTGGCCATAGTACACCCAGATGAAATCATAAACACTAAATCACTGCGCAGGCGAAAGTTAAAGACGAGTCGGTCCTCACCAGCTCTCCTCCCCCCCCAGGGTGTGATGGTGGGGATGGGTCAGAAGGACTCGTACGTGGGCGATGAGGCTCAGAGCAAGAGGGGCATCCTGACCCTGAAGTACCCCATCGAGCACGGCATCATCACCAACTGGGACGACATGGAGAAGATTTGGCACCACACCTTCTACAATGAGCTGCGTGTGGCCCCCGAGGAGCACCCCACCTTGCTGACGGAGGCCCCTCTCAACCCCAAGGCCAACAGGGAGAAGATGACCCAGATCATGTTTGAGACCTTTAACGTCCCTGCCATGTACGTGGCCATCCAGGCCGTGCTGTCCCTGTACGCCTCCGGCCGCACCACCGGTGAGTCTGCACTAACACTAAAGGCAGGCGTCTACGCCTGGAAGAGCTGGGATAGGACCATATTTAATACATTTGTCAAAAACACAACTTTATTATAAAGATACATTCCTACAGTCCTTCATCCCCACAGCCATCAGACTTTATAATAACCAACTGTAGCCACCCGAGTGCAATAATCTGTCTCTTTGAAAGTGCATTAACCTTTGCCCGCTAAATACCTCACGAATTTTTGCACATGTAAATATTATCTGTTTTTTTGTGTTTACTATTTTTTCTCTTGTACATTGCTCATTTTTCTACATTTTATATTGCTCTTTTTTTTTTTAATTATTTAGCTATTTATTGGTTATTTCTATTTAATTTTTTTGTATAAACCGTTGAGCGTGTGTGTGTTTTGGCTGCTGCACGATTGAATTTCTCCTATGGGAGATCAATAAAGTCTTCTATTCTATTCTATTCTATTCTGTTCTATTCTGTTGTAAAAGGTATAAAGTCCTGATAAACTAAACAATTTATTAAAAAAGTGACAAATTACTTGATGATGAAAATCATTTTGGGTTTTCACTTAGCTCTCAGACAATGAAACTAATATGTTTTATAAACACTGACGTCAAACATTTGCACAAAGGCAGAAATAATCGACTGCAGTGGTAAATATTTCAGATGAAGTTGAACATATATGGAATGTAAAACTTAGCTTTAAAGCTGTTTGTGCTGTCAGGCATCGTGCTGGACTCTGGAGACGGTGTGACCCACAACGTCCCCATCTACGAGGGCTACGCTCTGCCTCACGCCATCATGCGTCTGGACCTGGCAGGCCGGGATCTGACCGACTACCTCATGAAGATCCTGACTGAGCGCGGATACTCCTTTGTCACAACAGGTAAACACACGAGAATGAGGCCATCACCTGCTCTTAGACGCAGATAATCTTTTCTAAAGCTCCAGTCTCCCGTGCCGCCCATACAAGGTCCTTCACGGTGGACATGGAAGAGTTTTCTGACACCTTAAGCACAAACTCCTTCTGTTTCTCTCTGATTCCAGCTGAGCGTGAGATCGTGCGCGACATCAAGGAGAAACTTTGCTATGTAGCTCTGGACTTTGAGAACGAGATGGCCACGGCTGCCTCCTCCTCCTCCCTGGAGAAGAGCTACGAGCTGCCGGACGGTCAGGTGATCACCATCGGCAACGAGCGCTTCCGCTGCCCCGAGACGCTCTTCCAGCCCTCCTTCATCGGTGCGTTTCAGAAAGTCAATTCATTGTTAGTTATTAGAGACAGCCGAGTGTGTTGCTGCGTGAATAAATGATTTACTGTGACGCTGTTGAATCTCTGCTTGCACCTGAGCAGGTATGGAGTCTGCAGGGATCCACGAGACTGCTTACAACAGCATCATGAAATGTGACATTGACATCCGTAAGGACCTGTACGCCAACAACGTGCTGTCCGGCGGCACCACCATGTACCCCGGTATCGCTGACCGCATGCAGAAGGAGATCACAGCGCTGGCTCCCAGCACCATGAAGATCAAGGTACAACCGTTGGAGCAGTCCCCAAAAAAAAAGCTTCTTCACAGAAGATTAAGATCAGAGTCCATGTTATTCTGGTTTTTCTTTAACAATAATTCAAGGCATGGCAAGTTTATTTATATAGCACAATTCAACACAAGGTAATTCAAAGTGCTTTACATCAACATCAAAAGCGGCAAGACATAATTGGACAGTAAATAACAAATAAAATGAAATAAAATTATGAGAAAAGAAGGTAAAATAAGCACAAGTTGCTGAAAACTAAGGGCAGTAGAGTACCACAGGTACATCTCATTCGCGGTTTTCAGAAAGTATTTAATTTAAGAGTAGGGTTAAATACCAAATAAATTAAATAAAATGATAAGAAAAGAGGTCAAATAATAAAAAGCACAAGTTGTTAAAAATAAGGGCAGTAGATGTAGGTAAGTAAGGTAAGGTAAGCATTTAATTTTAGGAGTAAACTTCAGTAAACAGTAATGTTTTGGGGCCTGATTTAAAGGATCTACAGTTGCAGCAGACCTCAGGTCTACAGGAAGTTTGTTCCACCGGTGAGGAGCAGAATAACTGAACGCTGCCTCACCTTGCTTGGTTCTGGTTCTGGAACCACAACAAACCAGATCCAGATGAAGCTCAGGGGTCTGGGAGCTTCATAGGAACTAACAGATCCAGATGAACCTCAGGGGTCTGGGAGCTTCATAGGAACTAACAGATCAACCATGTATTTTGGTCCAAGACCATTCAGGTCTTTGTAGACCAGCAGTAAGATTTTAAACTCTATCCTTTGACTCACTGGAAGCCAGTGGAGTGATTTCATGACCGGTGTTATGTGGTCCAGTTTCCTGGTGTAATGTGGTCCAGTTTCCTGGTGTTTTTAAGGACTGTCAGCGTTCTGGATCAGCTGCAGCTCCTGATTGATTTCTTGTTAAGGCCTGTAAAGATGACATTACATTAATCCAACCTACTGAAAATTCAACTGAAGTACTCTCAGCAGGTCTTTAAAGTACCACTCCAGCCTCAGTTGCATAACCTGGCAGCTGTTAGAGTTATCTTATGCAGTCGACTTACCAAAAGGGAAGAATATAAAACTAAATTATATAAAACAAAGAAAAGCAGGAAGTGTCAAAAGGTAGAAAGTTGTTGCTATCTGTTTTTTTATAAAGAAGTAATCAGTGAATTGCCTAAATATTTCATCAAAATGTTCTCCATGTTAAGATTTGTTGGAAAAATAATCTCACGAGGAAAAGTTTATATTGTATCAGTTTAGTTTGTTCATTTTTCCATTCAAGGTTCTTAAAATGTTCAGAAAAACAGGATTTTAATTTTCATGGCAGTTTGTTAAAAGTCATGTTATGTGATGGGACTGAAAAGGTCAAAATTAACTGTATGGTTAAACAGTTTGTTTGTTTTTTAAATGCAATAAAAACAGTTAACTTTAAAACATCCTATGTGACCATGGTAAATGAGAGGAATGTGAAAGAAAAGAACGATCTCTGGTTTCGTTTAAAAACAAAAACCTCAGCTCCTGCTGCCTGTTGTCGTTCAGAGTAATGTGATCACATGATATGAGGGGCTTTCTAGCAATAAAAAAACCTCTCATTTTCTTCCTCGTCTCCAGATCATCGCCCCACCTGAGCGTAAATACTCCGTCTGGATCGGCGGCTCCATCCTGGCCTCCCTCTCCACCTTCCAGCAGATGTGGATCAGCAAGCAGGAGTACGACGAGGCGGGTCCCAGCATCGTCCACCGCAAGTGCTTCTAAACCCACATCTGCTGAACCTGCAGCTCAGGACACTCAGTCCCAGGACTCTGACAATACATCTCCTCACGAGATGTTTGATTTACACCAGCAGGGATATACGCCATCTAATATGTACATAATTTATTTATTCCTTCTTGTATGTATGTCGTGTTTTGAATGTGAATCAGGATGTGAGCGTTGGCTCCGTGGTACGACAGACATGAATGGAGCAAAAACACACACAAGACCAAAACTGAAACAAGTAATCAAAACAAATAAAAGCCATGTTTTATCGCATATGATTGCTGTCTGTTATTGAACATTCTCTCATTTAACAAGCCACGCACACAGGAAACTGAAAAAACACTTTCCAATTTGTTTACGTGTAAAATTAGATCCTGGTTATGTTTAAACATGAACATTTAATGATATAAGTGTCTTTAGTATTGAGCATTAAAAATCTTATGCACAATGAATTTATATATTAACGATAATTGATTTGATATTTGATCAACATTGGGTAGTAGCAGTCTCTACAAATATTTACTATATGGGCTAGTCCACAAAAATGTCTGTCTCCTGGTCCGTTTCCAAACACATGATAGAAGCCAGAATCTGCATATTAAGTCTAGTAATGTTCATAAAGCTTCAAGATGAACAGAAGTCCAGCTCAAGAGCAGCAGCACAACCTGTGAGCCAAATAAAACAAGTCATGAGCAGGCATGTTTATAAGAAGACCTTTATCCAGGTCTACTTTTAAATGGCTTGTGAGCTGAAAGTGTTTTTTATTCATAGGTGTCAGCTGGTGACATAAAGGAGTAAGTGAAGCAATATTACATTGTTTTATATTGAAGGTTGTTATATTTATTGTAAGGGATACATTAAATCAAAAGGAAATATTACGACTGAGGCGTTAAAGGCCGACTTTTATTGTATTTGTTTCAAAGCTAAACTCCAGGCACCACTTAGTCCTACATTTCCCACAATGCAGCATCAGAAGGGTTTTTCTTTTCTTTTTTTATTTACAATTATGATATAAACTATTCATAACAGAGAAAAATAATGATACTTCTGCCTTCTGGGGGTGGGTGAATTGGGTGAATATTATGGTCATATCAGGGGATCTCTGTCAAATTTGGTACAATGGCCCTTTAAGAGATAAGACCCATAAATCAGTTAAAGGTCAGTTTTCGTCTTTATCCAGTTGTATTGTCTGCACAGATGGACACACAACACCCATGTGCAGTTTGGACTCTCCATCACCCACTAAAATCATATCAGTCTTAATCTTAATCTTGATCTTCATCCATCATGTTTGGATTTCTTTTCCATCAAGTTAGCGGTAAACACCTTGCTACCAACATGCCGGAAATATTGGACTTTTCTTTCAAAATAAGACTTCTGAGCGATCAAACGTAACTTTTCAGTTGCTTTTGCAACAGGAGTCAATGATTTAAAACAAAGCAGTTGACAATGTAATTTACATTTTTAAGTGTTTTTTGTTTGTTTTGTGACTCACTTATATTCCCTTCAACCATTACTGTCATCATTGTCTCTGTCACCTCTGCCATGATGTCTTTCACATCTCTGTTTGCTGGTTCCACTGTTGCTGATCAAGCCAAGGTCGAATTCATTTATACTGCACATTTATAAACAACCATGGTTGTTTTTCAGGTAAATATAAAACAATATAAATTTATGCATATCAAATAAAATAATGATTATATAATTTCAAAATGTCTTAAACTCATCCCAATTTGGAGGGCAGTGAGCAAAAATTGTTTTCTGTCCCATGTGTTTTTGAGTCTGGGCCTTGGAGCAGCAAGAACCCTCTGATTGGATGATCTAAGCTCTCTGACCGGTGTATAAAGATTTAGATATTCACACAAATATGATAATACCATTTTAAAACCTTACAACCTTGATGTAGTTATATAATGCAATAAGTAGTTATTGCCAGTAACAAACCCAGACTGTAGGTTACTTTGGGTGTTTTTTGTCAGCTGTACAGATTAGAGACAACAAGAGCTAGATAATGGTAATTTAAATTACCTTTAAATTAAACAGAAACGTGTTTGCTGTTGATGAAAACATATATTTGGGTCCTAAAGGAATCAAAATCTCACAACCTCAAAGACCCACAGTCCTGGCACTTTGGACCCGGCTAGGTCTGAAAGTATGCGACATGCAGGGAGGGAGCCATTAGCAAACTACTGTGACAGAAAGACCCAGTTAAAGGGTAGAATTATCTAGCCTGCCCATTTTTACCTCCACTCATCTTAAAGGCATAATTGGTGCATTTTCTGGGTAATCGATAGCTTCTAGAGAAGTGTAGGACTGATCTCAAAGGATATGCACACCTATGTCACAAAACCACTAGTTGTCTTAAATTCATACTTCTAGGATAACACTCTGATATTTTTTTTTTTTCATTAATAAGGCAATATTTGTGAAATATTCAGTTAAGACAGTGGAAAGTGGTGAGCTTAAAAGAAAATTAAACAAACAATATAAAACAAAAGGAGATTTTATTTTGAAAACCACAGCCCAAACTCATGTGATACTAAGGCCAACTTTCTGGTCCCGCTGTCGGTGTTTGCTGTCAGCGGTAAAACGATGCTCACAGTCTGACTGCTGAAAGGAAGGGAAATACTGTGTTTAAAGGTTGGACCCCGTGGAAAGACGCCGAGGTAAATAGACAAACCACTTCAATACACGACCATCCCGGAAACGTCAGGCTTAAGCCTGATTTATGGTTCCGCGTTAAAACGACGCAGAGCCTACGGCGTAGGTTACGCGGCGATGCGCGCCGTACGTTGCGCGTCGCTGCGTCCCCTACGCCGTAGGCTCTGCGTTGGTGTAACGCGGAACCATAAATCAGCCTCTAGTATTTCCAGTTTCGGTTTACAAGCGGAGCTTAAGCTGCGGACGGTAACGTAGATGTCGCCTGGTTTCACGCGGTTAGTCGTTTTAAATCTCACACTTACACATTTAATTGTTTTAGTTTTTATTTTCAATACACATAAACGACAGCATTACTTTTGTTAATTGTGTATTTACAGGATAAAACACCCAAAACACGGCGAACTGGGGTGTGACTGAGGGAATTAAAGCCTTCAAAACAGGAGGCAACCATTGAATGTCTTTTTGTAACATGACAATTCATCAATAAATCAGCAATGGTTGGACAATTTAGGGAAAGGTATAACATATATATGTCTATAAATGTAGTCTTAGCCGTAGACTTTATTCTTCAATCAGATGTAGGTCAGTGAAATGAATGAATAATTCAGGTGTATTTCTTTAGCAGGGTTACAGGTTATTGGAAGAGGAGGAATAAGGTAGAAGTGGGCGGAAGGGCTGACGGAAATAGACGGTCTGTGGCTGGTGGTGTAGTATGAGTAATGTTGTGGTTCAGTTTTAAAGCTGTAGTAAGCCCCAATCCTGTTGCTCTGATGGTAATCTGTTATGGGTGGGAGGGGCGGGGCTTACAGGTGAGCTCACCTGGCTGAGGCTCGTCATCACCAGCAGGTTTAGACCGAGGTGTCTTCAGTATTCACATTCATTACTCAGGTAGAAGTATAGATACTAGAGTTTAAAAATACTCCTGTAGAAGTTGAAGTATCAACTCAAGTTTTTTACTCAAGTAAAAGTATAAAAGTACTGGTTTCAAAACTACTTTAAAAAGTATAAAAGTAAAAGTAATGTAAGGGGGAACATAGCCATTAAGGACAAAAGCCATTGAAAATGAATGTATCTTAGTATAATGCAAATATATTAAAGAAGCATATATGTGTACTATTGAGCATTAACATGTGTTTCAGAGAGCAGCAGATATGATGACTAGTTGCCTATAAGTATTGTAATGGTGCAAAAAGTCAAACTTCATGTTCATGTTATCATTTATCCTAACCTTTATTGGAATGTACATCCAAGTTTAGTTGCAGGAATCTGAGGGAACGGATGTAAGAACAAAACTGGACAAGAACATCTGAAACAACCACAACCAAATTCACTCTATCCGGATGGAGCAATTTAACTGGATAGTTTTTATTTAAAGGAGTAACGAGGCTGTTTTTAAAATGTAAGGAGTAAAAAGTACAGATAATTGTGTGAAAATGTAAGGAGTAAAAGTAAAAAGTCGTCTGAAAAATAATTACTCCAGTGAAGTATAGAAATTTCTACTTAAGTAAGGTAACAAAGTATTTGTACTTCGTTACTTGACACCTCTGGGTTTAGAAAGGTCCATACTGAACCTCTACTTTCAGTAGCATCTCGGTGCAGCTGGTCAGACGGCTGTGATGAAATTATGAAACCATCCAGGCTTGTTTGCACATCAAATTTCAAACCCACGGCCACTTCAGAAAAACATAAGAACAGAGTAAAGACCACGGCGTAAGTGTCCAAACATTAATCCTAAATCATAACTGACGTGCAGGGGTGTTGAACTGCATTGATTAAAACGTGAAAACATCCTGTCAAACAGCTTAGAGCAGGTTTGAAACGTGGCTGCTGAGGAACAGACAGATGAAACCTTTTCCACGGACACCTGATACCTGAACCCCGGTGAAATGTGACCCGGTGGATGCCTCCCCGTGGGCTTGGACGGGTAATGGTCTCTAAAGCTTATGACGTGGAGATCAACTGTTTGTAGCGGTGCACAAGATTACGCCGAGCAACATCAGGTTTCTTTCATTTGCTTTGGAGAAGTGGATTTAGGTTATCATTTCTCCATCAAGATATTATTGAAACTTTAAGTCATCCTTCCTCAGTTCACCCACACTTTCTACTATTAGTCCTTATTTGATGTTAGATTTTTTTAACAATAATGTGTTGATCTTTAAATTATTTTATAGACATTAACGAGATCGTTTTAACTAGGCCTGTGTTGAAAAAAATCGATTTTCAAATTCTAAATCAATTCTCATATTGATTCCTAAAAATCGATTCGTATGTCTAAAGATCGATTTTTTTTTTTTATTTTTTTTTTTTTTCATCATTACATTCCAACTATTGGTATTTTTTAGTTTATGCCCAAAAAAGGAGCGTTTTGTTGGACACGAGAATAACTAATGCCATGTTTTTGCCTTTCAATATCTTTAAAGGTATGAAAACATTAAAGTCTTCAGTTAGAATTGCATAAATTGTGTATATTACATGGAAAAAATTAAAATGGAATGTGTGAAAAAATAAAACCGATTTCATACGTTTCCTCCCTGGATCTGTTTGATAATTCTGCCCCACGATGTTTCTGAAAGCAGTTCTATCAGCATTCTGGGAGCTGATTGGTCCTTACAGCATCATTAGCTGCAATACTTGCTGTTGAATCTCAATATAATACTAGTATTAATATGTTGCATAACTACAGTCATATAATTCATGCAACAGCTCAAAAAACAGTTTTAATAACACTAACCCGAATCAATATCGGAATCGAATCGAATCAAATCAAATCTTGATAATCGTTTCTGAATCTTAAGAATCGGAATCGAATCGATTCTTGAAGTTTGAATCGATTCCCAGCCCTGGTTTTAACATGCGCTAACTAACCAGTGACCATGTGAAATTTGTCATCCTTATCCCTGGTTTTTGATAAGTTGAGATAAACCATATATTGAGTCAGTTACGAGTTGTTAATTTGTTTGTTTTTCCACAGTGACGAGGATCAAAGTCAAGAAACATGGTGACCAAGAAAGTGAGGACGGAGTACATGAAGAAGTTCCGAGATCCTAAGTGGGAGACGTTCTCTAAATGCTACGAGGACTCTGTGAAGTACCGCCTGACCCGGCGGGTGATGGAGCATTCCCACAAGTCCTGGTTCTGGGAGGGCTGGGACGGCGGCTCCGACTCCAGCGGCTGGTCCACGCCCAGACTGACCCGCAACAAAGTGGCTCCTCTCTCCCTCCCCCCACCGCCCGGGAGCTCGGAGGTCAAGCAGAGGCTTTCGCAGATGAAGACCAGTCCCTCGCCCAAGTCGCCGTCTGAGGACAAGGAGACGGAGGTGGCAGCGGCCGAGGCTCCGGTGGTCGACGCTGAAGAAGCTGCAGGTGGGAAAAACACACTAACTACAGAATTTGAAATAGATTAGCTGGAAGCTTTGAAATGGATCTGATATATGAGTATCAGAAGGTGTTTGGTGTTTGGATAAAATACAATAGAAGATAGAACCAAAAGTGCCCGAGGGCCAAGTGTGAGCTCACCCCAAGTGTTTGGGAGACGAGGAGGCCGACTGCTGTAGTGGTGAAAGTGTTTTCTATTCTTACTTGATATGGGAGTTAGGGATGGGCGGTATGGACTAAAAAATGTATCACGATAATTTCTGGCATTTATCCCGATAACGATAAAAATTATGATTAAAAAATATACCAATTCAACTCCACCTTTTGTAACTATAAATCTATCACCACATTCAGTCTTTGGAGCCAAAACACTGCTCTAAAAGAATACTGAATACTACTAAACATCTTTCTTTCTTTCTTTCTTTCTTTCTTTCTTTCTTTCTTTCTTTCTTTCTTTCTTTCTTTCTTTCTTTCTTTCTTTCTTTCTTTCTTTCTTTCTTTCTGGCTCATATATTTCTTTCTGGCTCATCTTTCTTTCTTTCTTTCAGGCTCATATCTTTCTCTTTTTTTCTTTCTTTCTTTTAGGCTCCTTCCTTCCTTCCTTCCTTCCTTCTTTCACGCACACGTATGTTCTGCGTGGATTTAACACAGAACCATAAATCAGTTTTACACAAAAACGTCATCAACGGGAATTTATCGTTTTTACCGCGAGATGACAAATTATTACCGTGGGGACTTATTTTGACGGTTTATCGTGAACGGTAAAATATCGCCTATTCCTTATGGGAGTTTTGTTGCCCGACATTTAGGACCTTCCTCTGCTGTATTTTCATTTCACGTGGTACCAAATAGTTTCAAGGCCTGGCCTCAGATCCACCTCAGATCTCGAACCTCACATCCGTATCAATAACGTATCGTGCCTGAAACCTCAGTTCTGGAGAAGTTATCTGTTGTCCTTGCAGACAGGACTGGTGACCCAGACCCAGCAGGTGTGTGTTTGTGCTCCTGCGTGAGCATCACTCTGGCAGTACGAGGACCAGAGGCCGGTTTACCTCAGGAGACTGAGGCTAAAAATATTTGGCCTACAGTTTCCGTGAGCAGGTGGGACGGTTTCCTCCCCCTCGGATACTGAGCTCAGATCTGAAGGACCTATCGTGTCTGATCCAACATTACCGTAGGTTTGTTTCAGAGCTCATCGCTGACTCAGCAGCAGTGTGTAGCTTCATTTGACCACATGCAACCTGCATGTGTTTAGCTGCGACGATGGCCAGTTCAGGTTGTTTGACTGGATTTGATTGGGATGAAAGTCCTTCTTACTGGGTGATATTTGCAGCCGTTACTCTGTCAGTCTTACTTGTCTGAATTAAGTAAAAGTAAAGCTTTAAATGCTTCTGTGCTTCTACCTCTCGACTGAAGCTCCAAGCATATAGCAATAAAACGAGTGAACTGTTGGCAGGCTTCAGGTTGATGTTGGACTGCAGCCGGCCTCCCGTCAGCTACCGCTGAATCCCAGCAGGCTCACGTGCACCACGGCCAACATAAACAGACATGATTACAACAAGAGTGTTCTGTACTCAAGCGGGCCCTCGTCTTTGTTTTGTTGACACACTTGAGAAACTGTGACTGTGTTTCCATGCATCAATAACCCTTTTAGAACCCGAATATTGGCAATAACCCGAATTTGCACAGCCATGTAAACACCAATAACCCCTTTGAATAACCCAAATTTGCTCATATTCGGGTTTTTAAAAACCCGAATATGAGCCCTGGGTTACTCCTTTTAAAACCTGAATATTGGGTCATGTAAACACCAAACGGAATATCCCCATCAAACAGAACAGGAATTTGTTTTCTGCACATGCTCTGTTCACAAGGAATCCTGGTCTTTTGAGTCCAGGAAGTTCTTCTAAACACGGAGAAACCAAGACCAGGAGGAGACTAATCACTTCATAAATGTAATGAAGGATATGAACATTTCTGCATTTGTAGACGGTAGAAAGTACCGGGATATCGAGATTTACAAGAAGGTGAGAGAAAAGTTGCGTGAAGCAGCATTTGTTTTGAATTTGGATACAGGAAGAAGAAGCAGAAATGACGGGAATTGCCTCATGATGTTCTCCGTGCGTCGCTGGTTTGATCCAGATATCCTGAATGATTAATTACCATGTAAACGGAATATTCCAAATGTTTCAGTAACCGGAATATTAGCAATAACCCCAATTTTGACTGCATGTAAACGTAGTCAGTGACACTTTCCTCTGACATGTACTTTCCTGTGACAGAAAAATAAAGTTAGATTAGAAGTATAATAACGCCACCCTCTCTGCGTCTGCGTCTGTTTCTCCTCTGAAGCAGCAGTCGTGGAGAACGGTGGGAGCGTGGCCAGCGCAGGTTCGGTGACGGCAGCCGCTCCAAACAGCGGCCCTTCGGATGACACCGGGACAGAAGACGGGCCGGCTGATTCTGTGTCCTCAGACGGAGAGCCGCCGAACCCGCCGAACCCGGCGCCACGCCGGCGCCACCGGCGCCGTACTCCTCGCTCTGAGCCAGAACACCCGGACAGTTCCCATGACGACAAACCAGCTGTCACCCAAAAGCCACCGAGAGCCAAGAGTCAGCCGCCTGTGAGCAGCAGGGAGATCCGGAGAACCTCCAGCCGACTGGACTGCACCGACAGGAAGATGGAGGGAGTATGTGCTGCACTTTAAAGCTGTTAAGGATGCTGGAGGACACACTCAGTCAATTATAATATTATAGGCAGTACTGGAGTTGAGGGGGATGAGGGGGGATGACATCCCCCCCCTGAAATAAAAACGGTCCAAATCATCCCCCTGTAAAACTGGCATCCCCCCTTTCCATTCCTTATTTCATTTCATCAATGAATGTGGTTTTACTGCTATTTCAACATTTAGAGTCATCACCAGAAAAATAACTTATTTGACAATTTTCACCTGTTTCAAGTAAATTTTCACTTGAAATAAGTAGAAAAATTAGAAGATTTATCTTCTCATTACAAGCAAAATAATCTTGTTCCACTGGCAGATTTTTCTACTTATTTCAAGTGAAAATCTAATTGAAACAGGTGAAAATTGTTGTTTTTTCCAGTGATGAGTCTTGTTTTATGTGTAATGAGATTGTTTTTACTAAAATGAGACATTTTAACTAGAAATAAGACAAATATTCTTGTTAAGATGTTGAGTTTTTGCAGTGATCCATGTTACTTATCCTGTGAAGGACAGAGTCATATTGATAAGTTCAGAAAAGTGTTTTTTATTGTTGTGTTTTGATGTATTTGATGTAAGCCCAGTGGATATTTAAAGCTTACAGAAGGCTGCATTTAACTGCTGCTATGTCATTCCTGCAGTATTTCTGCAGGTGTTTTGGTCACTGCTATTATTTGTAATATATTATATTATTTGTAATCAGCACAAATTATCTGTCCCCATATGATAAAATCCACCATCCCCCCTGATTTCTTTTTTACAACTCGAGTACTGATTATAGGTTTAAACTCATGTCAACATAAGTTGCTTAACTGTTAATCAATTTTCCAAATCACTCAACATATTGTTTTTACTCCTTTGCTGGTTTCTCTGACCGCTCTTATTTGTTCCTCCAGTGCATTTTATTTATCGACAAGAGGAAAGAAATAATTGCCTTTTTCATGATGTTAGTACTCCTTAACTGACCCCTCTACCTCAGAGTTTTTGGGATGTTGAATTTAGATTCAGAGCATTCAGCCTTCATAAAACACCAGGGAAGCGCCTCCGTGTCACCGAACACTAACATTAATAATGAAACGCCGGAGTGCTTCTCACAAACAAGGCCTCTCTCTGGTTTCTCCTCACAGAGCCAAACATTTGATGCCAGCGTCCAGACCCGGCGGGAATCTGATAAGCGGAACCCCAACTTGGACCGACGGCGAGCTCGATCCGCTGACCTGGAGAAGATGAAGCAGCTGACGGTGGTGGACGATCGCTGGATGACGGAGTACATGCGCTGCTTCTCTGCCCGGATCAGGTAGAGGCGGGATCCAACCAGACTCCTACAAGTTTTATTATCAGGACACAAATCTGGAGGTGCAGACTCTTTCTTTTGGTCATTTGAGTTAACACGACAGACTGAGCGTGTTGTCTCTTGAGTGGCAAAGTCAAGACGTGGGCAGAATTTAAACCAAACCATGTTTTACAAATTTAAAATCACCACCTCCCCTCATTAAAACACATTTTCATTATTATTCCATCAATACTGCAGCACTCATTATTCAGTGCTTCCAGCAGATATCGTTTATTTTAAACTATATTTTGATTCTGGATCCAACAAGACCTGAGAACGTAAACGCCTAATACTGATAGACCAGCTTCTATTTATGTTTTTACAAAAATGTGACATTTCTGAGAACCTGGCATTTAGTTTTTTTTGGCTTCAGTATTACAAAAATCTTTACTGAATGTTACATTTAATAAGTGGGAAACTTGTGTTTGTTAGAGCAGCACTTTCGCTGCTTTTCAGTATTGAAACGTGATCTGACAGTGAAGTTGGTCGGGGCTTCAGAGCTTATAGAGCTGGTATGAGCCAGAGTTTTAAAACTGACTGAATTATTGATTACAACATGATCCTGCAGGGTTCATAATGCCGAACATTGATTCTTGCTATCTTAAGAGAAACATTTGTGGTGAATGGGTATTTGGATCACTGCTGATTCTGCAGCTTCTCTCAGCTTTATATAAACTGTAGAACTTCAGCTCAGTGATTACCAGAAAGATTACAGCATTACTGTCTTGTTCCTTCTAGAAAACATAGTTGTAGGAATCTCCTTTATGCAACTGCGGCAGAAAGAAACTTTGAAGACAAGCAGGTGGAAATGGCTGCGAGGTCTGGCGCCCCCTAGTGGCTTAAAGAAGTCACTGCAGGTTTAAGGTCTCAGGTTTTACCAGTTAGATACCTCTTTGCAATCAACTTGAAACTGGTGCTGGAGCCAGTTCAGGCCCGGTATACTTTATAACCTTTTAAGATCTCCCCCAACCTCTGCTGTTTGATTTGGTAAATCCATTTCTGATTTGAACAACGGCAGTCACAGTGTTTGGTTGGTACGGTCAGTTGTTACGTCTGGCCCAGAGGGGTTTGGGTCCCGGCGTACCAGTTTTTCCTGACCCAGTGGCTTCCTTGTGGCCGCCAGTCAAAAAGCAAAAGAAGGTTTTAAGTTTGGCGTTGATTTGAAGTTGCAGTGAAACAAGCCTGAGTTTTCAATGATTAAACTCATGCCAGAGTTGGACCATGGCTGCCATTTAGATATTTTGGTGCATTTTACTCACTATAAGAACCTTTCTGAAGAAAAAGAGATTATTAGACTGTTCCCAGGAATAATCTGACATTCCCCTCCGTTTATTTGAACTATCAGTGATCAGAATGTGGGTTTTCAGGCCTGCGATGGCTCAGCATAACTCTGCCCACTTCTTCACTTTGCTCCACGGTTTATCACGTTTATGATGACATGGTGAGACCGCAGGATGAAGGTCTCGTTGCTCCAGTGTCCTCACAGCGTGAGAGATAAAACATCCTCAGAGTTAAAGGTTGTGTGATCTTTAAGGATTTACTTTCACGATACAAGTGTGTGTCTGAATGAAACGCACACATCCTCACTGACAGAAGTGTATTTTTACGGTTGGTTTTCACCTGACGGCAGATATTTGGTCTGTTTGACACGTTTATATCTTCAGTTCAGACCTGTTTTACTACGTCTCTCTGGTTCTGTGGAAGCAGTCGCTGGTTTGATGATGGACAAACGAGCAGTTACAGTAAGGCCACGTTTACACGTAGCCGGGTATTTACAAAAACGGATATTTTCCCCTCTACGTTTTCAAAAAAATCCTCGTTTACACGGACCCGCATGAAAACGCTCTTAACGTCATGCAAGCCAATCAGAATCCTGGAAAAACATCAACAAATGACACGTGTGTAACTTCCAGTTAAGGCTGATTTATGGTTCCGCGTTACATTAACGCAGAGCCTACGGCGTAGGGTACGCGGCTACGCGCACGTACCTTGCGCGTCGCCGCGTACCCTACGCCGTCGATTTAACGCGGAACCATAATTCAGGCTTCATGCTGCTGGCTGACGCGCTCACAGGCTTGAATGAGCAGGAGGCTGGACGGGGGGGGGGGGGAGTTACTTTTAAGTGTGACTTTAGAATATTAAACAGGTAAAATACAAGAAAATATTGACGGTGGCCAAACTAATTGTAAACACAGGTCGCACACATGACGCTGGTGAGTTTCTGGTGCATAATGTGACGTTCTGAAGCTTAAATCTCCGTTTTCCTCCGTTTTCCTCCGTTTAGACGCAAACGGGAAAACGGAGTTTTTGAAAATCTCCACTTTGGCCGGAGTTTTCAGAAATGATCGTTTTTGGTGACTTTGACCTCCGTTTCCGTGTAAACAAACGGCCAAAACGCATGAAAACGCCTCCGTTTTTGTAAATACCCGGCTACGTGTAAACGGGGCCTAAATCTTTATAAGCTTTTTCTAATCCATTTCACTTTCTGAATGTACTTTATTTATTAGCATGAAAGAAAGCATAATGATGTGATTTAATCTTATTTTAGTCACCTTCAGTTTTTTTCTCTCTTTCAATGGCAGCTGAGTGTTTCCATTTCAAAGGTGGATGAAAGGACCAAACTGGAGTATTTTTGATATGAGTATTTTGGATCTGATGACTTTTAGATTAGAAGACACGAATGCTGGATGGTTTATAGAAACACATTATTTATCAAATCAAAGTAAGTATTTAAAGTTGTTTCACAGTAAAAGGAATATATCTAAGCTTCGCTGGCTTAATCGCACCCTCAGACTTAATCAATGAACCTCACAACATTAAGATCAAGTGAATGAATAGTTCCAGTTTAGTTTGTGTTTTTCACATCCGTAGTCTATTTTCCTAGAACGAAGACGAGGGACAGATTCAGCTGTTTTTTTATAGTCTACAAATAAATTAGCAGATGTCGCAAAATGCTATACACTGTTTATTGAATTTATGCGTTTCCCTCAGCATTTTACAGACCTTCAAAGACACAAAAAATAGACATTAATGGCAGCTTTTAACTAGAGGGTCCAAAGGGAAGTTTCCAGTTCAAAACTCTCAAATTAATTTCCCATTTATTTTCCTGGCGAAAAGCTTACAATTTTCTGAAAGACATTGGACTAATGGAGATATTGGATGTTTGAACGTTGGTCCTACAGCTTTGCTCCAGCATCTGAAGAGAAATGGACCCAAAACACACTCAGTAGCCGTCTGAATGAGAGCTCTGCACGACAGAGCTGTAACACCGAGCCCGGGAGCAGACACGACGGCTTCACAGGAGTTACATTTGATAAATGAATGTTGGAGGAACTAAAGTTTATAAAAAGAAATAGGTCTTCTAGAATATTCAACGTTTCTCTCCAGGAAAGTTCCTAGGAAATGATTTGGGAGTGAGCGATGTGTTCTGCTGGAAACCCTGAAATCAGGGTCCGTGTTTAAACTCAGAGGTGGAACATCAGTCAATAGATTACAACCTTTAATGCTTTGTAACATGTGCTTTACGTTTAGATTTGAAATGTTTCCGTCACTCGCACTAATAGGATGTAATGGAAAGTGTTTCAGTGAAGAAAAGTTGAAAATAACTTTACAAATATTTTAGTTGTTTTATTCCATTGATGGTTGGTGTTACTAAAGATTGTAAATACATGGTGAGTTAATCATCACAGCTTGTGACACCGAGGGCTACTATGTGATTTATATCACTCTGAAGGTACGTTTTTAAAACTGGATGCTTATAAATTCACAGAGGATGCTTTTGATTTAGGAGGATGAAGCTCCTGTCTGAATTTGCACAACTGCTTCTTTTTTTTTTTGCACTTTTATTGTCACTGGGTGTTTCTTCACTTTGTTGTTACACATCTAGAACCATTTTCAATCTGTTCAATCTGAGAAAATCTCGCCGTCTTCAGTACTGAAGGAACTTCTCTGGGTCTTTACTGAGTGGAGGTACCGCTCTGGTACCGGTCTGGTACCGCTCTGGTACCGCTCTGGTACCACGCCGGTACCGCTCTGGTACTGCTCTGGTACCACGCCGGTACCGCTCTGGTACCACGCCGGTACTGCTCTGGTACCACGCCGGTACCGCTCCGGTACCACTCCGGTACCGCTCTGGTACCGCTCCGGTACCGCTCCGGTACCGCTCTGGTACCGCTCTGGTACCACGCCGGTACCGCTCCGGTACCACTCCGGTACTGCTCTGGTACCACGCCGGTACCGCTCCGGTACCGCTCCGGTACCGCTCTGGGAGAAAGCTCTCGGGCCGGAGCCGTGCACTCAAAACGGTTTTCAAGGATTGTAAGATTGACCAACTGCAGCTATTTACTGTTTGTAAAACAGTGTTTCCGTTCTGTGACCAAAAATGAAAGAGAAACATCTGTCATACCTCTAAGAAGCTGGACTTGGGGAACATGACATAAGTATATGATAATTTCTCATTTTTGTCCTGTCAATCAGCTTCAATGTTTACTTGTGAAGGAGCTCATTTAGGATGCAACATGTATAGCTTTAAACACTGCAGTATTTCTCAAGTGGGGAAATTTAAATGTATTTTTTAATAACTTCTATGTCTGATTTATAGTTTGCTTTTATTCGTGTAATTCTGTAGAGAAGGCGTTTCATGAATGTTTAAAAGGAAGGTAACTCTAATTTGTTCCTCCTTTACTGGACCAAACTTAAAAATAATCTACCCAGGAAAGACGAGATCCTGGGGACACTTTTATTTTACATAAATATAACTTCATGTGGTTTAATTTCATGCTCCAATGATCAAGGATTTATTTTATTTGGTAAGAATTTTCTTCTCCAACAGTATTTGTAGGAAAAGACCTGAGCATGTGTCTGCTTAGATTTAACAAAAATGATCACAATAAAAACATCTAAATGAGAACACATTTGTTTAGAAACCATATTTCATCATTCATAATAAAACAAACAGAAAAACAAGTTTTAATAAGTGTATTGTTTCTCTGAAATGGAGCCGATATGTTTCCATTCTGCCGCGTATCTTCTCAAAACTGGACAAGTTTTGGTGTTTGGAGCATGAAGACTCCGTCTCACTCCCTTTATGATCAACACAGTCGGCTCTGAGATTATTGTGAATGACGTTAACTTAATTTTGGTGTTTTTATCTTCATTCATCTGTACAATGTTTTGTTTTTACCGTTTAAATGTTCAGACAATCACGAGTAGTGGAACTGTTGAGCAGGTACTTTCACAGTGATGATTGTAAGTCACTTATTTTGGCTAAAACACAAAATATAAGCTACTACACAAGACTTTGTGTTCTGACTGTTCTATTTGCTGTTGTGGTTTATCAGAAGATGCTAAAGCAAATGTTTTATTATACACCAGAATATTTCACCATGCTATCTCACTGATGTTTACATTTGTCACTGTATCTGTATTTGAAAACATGCACAATATACTTTGTTAAATATATATTTTCATCCACTTGAAGGTGTTGCTGTGAATAAACCATTTGAATTAAATCAAACTTGAGTCATTTATATTCTATAACCTTGGACACGTGATTGTTGCCAAAAAACTCATTCCAGTTCAATTTCAAAAATAATTTCCCTTCAGGGATGAATTAAATTGACTCATTTGGATAGTTATCTTTGGTCACCATCATGTGGAACATCAGTGCTGCACTATTTGAAGGGATGCAGCTGAGAGTACTCTTTAAGGCTTTAATCCTTTAATCCAATCAGATGCTGGAAAGCTGGACATCATTGGAGTCATCTAGCGCCACCTACCGGCCCATTAAAATAAAGGATTTAACTTTCACTCACTGGTTTTAGAAAACGTATGTTTTTTTTTCTCCCCAGTTACATTTGGCTTTAAAAAAGAAATTCATGAAATAAAGCTACCATGAATAAATTCCTGACCTGCAGCCCCTTTCTGTTATTCATTCTCCCTGTTTTCTCTTTTCCTGCTCTGTCCAGCTGGTCTCCAGCAGGAGGTTCCCCCTTATGATCCAGGTCCTGGTCCAGGTTTCTACCCCCTTATGATCCAGGTCCTGGTCCAGGTTTCTCCTTATGATCCAGGTCCTGGTCCAGGTTTCTACCTCCTAAAAAAGGGATTTTTCCTTTTTCTCCCACTGTTGGTTACTAATAATTGCCCGGGGTTTATGTTCTGGTCTCTGGAAAGCACCCAGAGACAACTTCTGTCATAATAGACGCTATATAAATAAAATTGAAATTCACCTTTGTTCAAACTAAATTAAGACTACGCCATGACTGTCATGATAAAAACCAACTGACCCCAACTCAGGTGCCAAAACAGAATAATTCCCATTGAATTTGTTTTTATAATGTGGTTGCCTCCAATTTAAAATGTCATTACAAACAACATTTCGAGTTCATTAATTATTTATTTGCTGACAAAACACATTTCAGCTGTTGACTGTTCATCAGAAACTATCTGTACAAGTCTAGTAAACAATCAGTGCCTCAAAGATTTATTTCAATGTAGAAACATAAAAAGGCACTTTCAGTTCAACTCTCTGTACAGTTATTTACAGCATAAAAACTGAAGCGTTTCAAAATTCATCGGAAACAAACTCTTAACATAACTTAAGAATTGACGATTTCTCAAAAACGGATCCGAGTAGTAGTCTGTGCTGGAAAAAAAAATTCCATTATTAAAACTGTAAAATCTGCCAGAAAAAAGGGAACATTTTCAGCACATCGATCCCCTTTAAAACACAAAATACTAATTTTAAAAAAATGTTTTAAAAAAAAAACTTGAAAAAAGGTGGATCACGAGGGCAGTCCTGCAGCGAGGATGCTGCCCAGCAGAGTTCGGTCCTTCAGGGCATTTTCTACGTCTTTCTCCTCGATTTTCAGACACACCTATGAAAAAAAAAAAAAAAAGCAACACAACAGATAAGTCTTAAATACATCTGGTTTTGATGTCAAACTTACAGCAAAACCACCCGAGACCTCCAGAATTACTTCAGAACTTCATTCACTTCAGGTGAATGAACATCTAAGTTAATCTAACATTTTAATTAGCACTTAAAGAGAAAAGTCTTCCATAACAAAACCACATTTTAAGCATTCTGGCCATTTTCTTGTGCATTTAAAAGAAATATATCTTTAGAGACCTGCCCTGAGTGATGAAATCAGACGCTGCAGTTCCAGTTTACTGCAGAAAATCATCGTATTCATACTTGTATCTTTAAATGCAACATGGTTTTTGACCTTGTGCTCACAGCAGATAAAGTCCCTAAACCAGGGGTCTTCAACCCGCGGCTCCAGAGCTTTAGCGCTGCCCTAGTGGCTCCTGGAGCTTTTTCAAAAATGTTTGACCTTTTTTTTCCTATTTTTTACTCTTTTTTTTTCTTCCTTTTCTCCTTTCCTTTTTAATCTCGAAATTTTGACTTTTTCCACAAAATTTTGACTTTTTCGTCGACATTTCAACTTTTTTCTCAAGATTGTACTTCAACATTAATCTTGACTTTTCAACTTTTTTCTTGAAATTTCGACTTTTTTCTCGGCATTTCGACTTTTTCTCGACATTGACTTTTTTCTCGAAGTACATAATGAAAAAAAAACTTCCCCCAGTTCTAACTAATATAGAAACATGCAGCATGTGTTGTCTTCATTCTAAGGCTAATACAAGACTTCATTTTTTGCGGCCCCAGACATATTTGTTTTTTGGTCCAATATGGCTCTTTCAACATTTTGGGTTGCCGACCGCTGTCCTAAACGAACCAAATCGTGATTAATGATATGCATCTGAATCCTGGAGTTAACTTGTCCTCTCACAGCATGTCCCCTCACATCAGCGTTGTCTCCTAAGCTTGTGTTTCTGCACACGTCCAGGTTAAGAGAGCGCCGCAGCGCCGCTCACGTGGGGGGGTTTGTACCTTAGTGAGCCGAGCTTCTTTGGCTTTCTTCAGGGCGAAGATTCCTCGACTCTCCAGCAGACTGCAGAGCGATAAGCACTCGCCCTGCCCGACTCCAGACACCTGCCTCTTAGCGCACAGGCGGCTGTACACCTCATGGAGCTGAAACGGACGCACAATTACACCAGTTACAACCAGTACTGGAGTTGAGGGGGGATGGCATCCCCCCCTGAAATAAAAACGGTCAAAATCATCCCCCCTGAAATAAAAACGGTCAAAATCATCCCACCCTGAAATAAAAATGGTCCAAATCATCCCCCCTGTAAAACTGCCATCCCTCCTTTCCATCCCTTATGTCATTTCATCAATGAATGTGGTTTTACTGCTATTTCAACATTTAGAGTCATCACCAGAAAAATAACTTATTTGACAATTTTCACCTGTTTCAAGTAAATTTTCACTTGAAATAAGTAGGAAAATCTGCCAGTGGAACAAGATTTTATTGCTTGTAATGAGAAGATAAATCTTGTCCCATTGGCAGATTTTCTACTTATTTCAAGTGAAAATCTACTTGAAACAGGTGAAAATTGTTGTTTTTTCCAGTGATGAGTCTTGTTTTAAGTGTAATGAGATTTTTTTTACAAAAATTAGACATTTTAACTAGAAATAAGACAAATATTCTTGTTAAGATTGTGAGTTTTTGCAGTGATCCATTTTACTTATCCTGTGAAGGACAGAGTCATATTGATAAGTTCAGAAAAGTGTTTTTTATTGTTGTGTTTTGATGTATTTGATGTAAGCCCAGTGGATATTTAAAGCTTACAGAAGGCTGCATTTAACTGCTGCTATGTCATTCCTGCAGTATTTCTGCAGGTGTTTTGGTCACTGCTATTATTTGTAATATATTATATTATTTGTAATCAGCACAAATTATCTGTCCCCATATGATAAAATCCACCATCCCCCCTGATTGTTTTTTACAACTCGAGTACTGGTTACAACCAGACTGCAGACTTTCAGATCTTCATAGAAACGAGAGGATTTATCTTTGTTACTTTTTATCTCTAACTTTAATAAGCTGGACAACTTGCTGTATGTAAATACAGACTATAGAACAAAATTACAGACAAACGTCCAGGGATAAAAACGATCTTTTTCCATGTACCTTTCCCAGGACGATCTCTTTGCTCTTGCCGTTGCGTGTGAGGAGCAGCAGGCAGCAGACCAGCAGCTTCTGCTGCAGAGGGAAACTTTCTCCGTCCGAACCGCCGCTCGGAGAGGCCATGCGGTCGCCGTAAACCTCCGACAGCACCCGGGCCACCTGGGGGAGGCTGACCCGAGACACTGCACAAAACCAGGACAGAGCAGGACACACCTCGGTCAGACAAAACCTCCGCTTCCAAACACTTATCACACCATTTCAAATTATTCATCCGTTAGTGTCCAATTATTTATCTAAAACCACAGCTGAACTCACCTTTAGTCTCACTTTCTGGATCAGAACTTTTCTTTCTCTCGTCAGACTCCACAATCTCAACTGCTCTCCTGCAGAGAAACAAAGATGTGAATACACGCGACGCGCCTGCCAAACCTTGCGGGGATTAAATAATCTAATTTAGGTTCAATTACAGGAGAGACTGAGTCAATGTTTGGCTTTGCACGTTTACCTGCAGATGTCTAAAGCCTTCCGGGCGTCTCCAGACACAGCCGACACTTTCCTGGCACAGAACTGAACCGCGGAAACGTCCAGAACCCCTTCAGCTGACGCCTGAGAGGAGAAACCAGAGAAACTCGTGTCAGGAGCAAAAGTGATGTTCAGCTTTAAAAAAAAACACCAAAAGAGCTGCGTTTACCTGCGAGAGCCGGTCCTGTACGATGGCCGTGAGCTCCTCTCGGCTGTACGGAGGGAAGTGGAGCAGCAGCGGGCGACAGTGAGGCCGGGCCTGCAGCCGGGGCAGGATACGGTCCGTCAGGTCCAGAGCGTTGGCAATACCTGCGCAAACAATGTAAAACATTACATCCATCCTTAAAAACATTACATCCATCCTTACAAATAATCTTAGTCAACACACAGAAAGATTAATAACACCCACTAGTTTCCTGTGTAAATCTACAACAACCTCAGTTATTACGAACATTACAGGAACAACCACTTTATTTCCAGAGGTCCAGGAGACGTTTAAGGAATCAAACAAACTTGCTGAGCTCGTACCAATGAGACAGAGGCGGGACTTGGGAAGATACGGCCATTCAAAGATGGTGTAGAGGACATCCTGGGCTTTGCTGTCGAGCTGGTCCATTTCATCCAGGACAAGCAGCCTGAGAGGGGAGCGATAAAAACAGAACATCCGTTAGTCGGTTGTCGACCATTACACAGATCTAACTGATCAATAATGGTTACCACCACTTAAGCGGGGAAAGTGGAGACCTTTCAACTTACACTTGGGGCCCCGCGGCTGTCAGGAACCTCTGCAGGCCCTTCTGACCACCAGATGTGTTCAGCTTGCTGGCCAGGAGAGGGAAGATGGCGTGAGAGCTCCGCAGAGTCATGCAGTTCACCACCACCGTCTCAACCGACGACAGCTCCGTCTGGCGGGGCCAAAAAACACACACACGAGAGATTACTGACCAAATAACAAGGCTGCTTTCAGCATCTTCATTGCAATACATTCATTAAATGTATTAATTGCAATAGTTATCATGTCAATAAACTAAAATGAAAGCATTAGTAACGTGAGTAAAAAGGCAGTTATGCGTCACTGACACTCCAAAGATCACAGATTCTACAGAGTGAATCTTCTCATGTCTACGACCTCTGCTCACCTTCATCTCTTGCAGAACACAGTTGAGACAGGCCGTCTTGCCGGTCCCGGGGGCTCCTGAGATGTAGAGGCTGCCGGGGAGACCCTGCAGCACCTTCTGCTCCAGGAAGGACCGGATGGATGTCCGTTCAGCCCCCCGGGACAAGAGGCGCTCTGGGATGGCCGTGTGGAGCGCCTGCTTCACACACTGAAACCTGGAATCTAGAGAAACAGGGAGGCTGGGGTAAACGCTGCTGCTGGTGGAGGATCACACCAACTCATTCACATATACGTCTCCGTCAGCAACGTCTACAAACGCAAGTGTCCTCCAAAAATGCAAAAAAACAGGAATTCTTACTTTCAGCAAACAGGCGAGTAACAGGGGGTTTCTTCTTCAGGTTGTGGTGGGCCGGGCTCCCCGTGGGTGTTTCCTGACGCCTCGGGGAGAACTTCAGGGCGGGAGAGGACGGCGGTGGTGAGGACGGCAGGAGCAGCTGTCGGCGGGCCAACACCGGCGAGTTCTCATCGAAGCGTGGCGAGGCCGGGGTGGCCTTGCTTTGCTTCGGGGGGGAACCCTGCAGGGCGGCGCCGAGGTTGCAGCCGTTGTCATCGCCTACAAGAAGATCAGACAGAATTGCTCAGACTTTCTGAACATCCTGGTGTAAAAATTGCTCGGGTGGCGATTTGGGATTTACAATCAATTCTGCCATTTCATCCCTTTTTTTGTTTTTTTCAATCTAACTAACTCACCAGTGCGTTTTCGTGGGCTGAGGGGGAGTCGGGTTTGGGAGGCGGAGGAGGCAGGAGATGGCGGTAGCTGGGCTGCAGGGCGTCTGGGCGACAGGGGGGATGAAAGCCCCCCGCGCTGCTTGGGGGACAGAGGGAAGAGGGAGGGTTGGGCGGAGGGTTGGATAGAAGGGCATCTCGGGGCGATGGCTCCTACACCGGCCGGGCCGGGCAGCTGGAGCTTGGCCGGTGACGGAGCTGGAGACTCCGGGGTGTTGGGGGCCTTGCAGTGTGAGGATGCTCTGCAGGATTTGCGTCGGGGGAATGGTAGTGTGGGCTGAATTTTGCCTTGAGAGCGAGTGCTGGGCATTTCTGCGTTTTCTATGAAAAACAAGATGGAACAAGGTTAATGAAACTGGACCTTCATTGTAAAAAAACCTTTAGTCAACACAGAATTTGGTGAAACTCTGATACAGCATTTATTTTCTACTATTTGAATGTTTTGCAGTTTTTTCCTCATATTTGATTCTTATACAACTCGGTTTCTCTGTTTGATCAACATTTTGTCTTCAAGTCAGATAGATGATCGACATTCAAAGTAAAACCTCCCATGTAAAGATTTAACACCAATACCTCTTAGATGCAAAAAAAAAGCTCACAACGGACTGCCAAATCACTATACCGTCACAGTAAATGTTAAAAGGCCCCAGACAGTAAAAGATAAAACTCAGGGCCATAGCGATTATCTTTGCAAAAAACAGGAAAACGATACAACGCGGCGCGTTAATGGCGCCAAACATTTAGGTCGGCGTAAAATAACCCCATAAATGACTGTTGTTTCACATAAATCACAAATACTTGCTAAAGAATGACTATGCCGACTGTATGTGGTACAACACTATATGCAATAGTTGTATTTTGCTCATAAAACAGCAAAACAGTTGTATGTTCTTGAAGAGAATTTGCGCCTAATCTCTCTACCCACATCTGTTTCCAAATTTTAGACTTTACAACTTTGAGAGAAAAACTGACATCTTACCTTTCTTATAAGTTAAAAGCAGTATTGTTGAGTAAAAGTGGAGTTTTCTCCCGGTTTTGCAGCGTTATCCGCGTCTCTCTCAGCCGCTTCAGAACTGCAGCTCACTTCAATATTGCGCCAAATCTCCCCTGAAGCCCCGCCCCCTCCAGCGGAAGCTCCGCCCCCATCGCCTACGTACCACCTGATTGGTCAGACCTCTGCTGGATCTCCCCTGAAGCCCCGCCCCAATCAGCTGCTGCTCTCTGATTGGTCAGACCCCTTCTGACTCGCAGCTCTTATTGGCTCAAGATACCCGGATGTTACGTCAGTGTTGCTGACGCCTTAATGGCGGGAGTTACAACAAAATAGTTTGTTTTGGCGGCTTTAAACCTCCGTATTGTTAAGACAGTGTTTTCATGTGTTTTATTGACTAACACAGGAGAGAGAGTTGTATTTGACTACTCCATATGAGGATTGGGAGAATATTTGTACGACCCAACATTCACCACTACTACTGTCATTTAGCAGACACTTATCCAGAGCAACTTCTATCAGAGAACAGCACAAGGGTCTGGGGGGCAGAGGTGTCTTCAGTATTCACATTCATTACTCAGGTAGAAGTATAGATACTAGAGTTTAAAAATACTCCTGTAGAAGTTGAAGTATCAACTCAAGTTTTTTACTCAAGTAAAAGTATAAAAGTACTGGTTTCAAAACTACTTAAAGTGTAAAAGTAAAAGTAATGTAAGGGGGAAAAAAGCCATTAAGGACAAAAGCCATTGAAAATTAATGCATCTTAGTATAATGCAAATATATTAAAGAACCATATATGTGTACTATTGAGCATTAACAAGTGTTTCAGAGAGCAGGAGATATGATGACTAGTTGCCTATAAGTATTGTAACGGTGCAAAAAGTCAAACTTCAGAGGCATGTTATCATTTATCCTAACCTTTATTGGAATGTACATCCAAGTTTAGTTGCAGGAATCTGAGGGAACGGATGTAAGAACAAAACTGGACAAGAACATCTGAAACAACCACAACCAAATTAACTCTATCCGGATGGAGCAATTTAACTGGATAGTTTTTATTTAAAGGCCCAAATGAAATAGAGTAACGAGGCTGTTTTTAAAATGTAAGGAGTAAAAAGTACAGATAATTGTGTGAAAATGTAAGGAGTAAAAGTAAAAAGTCGTCTGAGAAATAATTACTCCAGTGAAGTATAGATAACCAAAATTTCTACTTAACTAAGGAAATGAAGTATTTGTACTGGTTACCCTAGAGGCCATGTTTGTTGGTTTCCATGTCATGAAGTACATAAAAGAAAAAGAAAATACACAAAAAACTGTTTATCCTTCAATTGGGATGTTGTTTTTGTCGTGGTTTATTTAACATTTAATAAAGTGCGGTTTAACATGCGTGCGGTAAGAAACGTTATTCTCCCTGTGTGGTCCCAAACACGCTATAATACCTAATTGTGTGACGTGACCCATTACCAAGGTTATTGCTGCCCCCTTGTGGCTTGGTAACACCCAAAATTAACTTCCCACCAAAAGAAACCAAAAACACCCATATTGGCTCCAACAATGATGTATATGAATACAAGGCCAAATCAAGTGAGACATAGGCTACACTATCTTCCTGTATGAACTATAGTGTATGAACATGAACACTGTAAGCACATGTTTGCTATTCAAAGGTGGTGATAGTGATGACACCAGTGCTGCTGCTGCTGCAGGAGAAATTGCAGAGCAATTGGCAGAAGGTACAGAAGCATTTCTACAGTAGAGCAACAACATGCAAAAGTTGCAGACATGACACCACCAGACACGGCCTTTTGACATAAACGGCTCTCATTTGTAATAATAGCTTTCTTGGCATTACAGCATTATTCTATTAAGTGATTGTGTTGTTGAATTTTCTGTTGCTGACTTTCTGTTATGTATCCCAGCACAAACATGAAACCTTGGATTTACTGTACGTTGGGGTTCATTAGTATGATGATGTGCCACTGAGGCAGTTGATATTCTACATGACATGGCTATTTATGTATAGCTCTATCCTTAACACTACGAATTATATAAAACCTTTATTCTCTTCTATTAAATTAGTACCATCACAAATACAGTAGTAAAGTTACTGTATATTCCAACCTGTTTTTTTACATTGTAATGACCTTCTATTTCATATTTTGCTTCAAAATATTTGGTGGTTCAACACCTACACAGTTGAGTCCTGGCCTGAAAATGTCCATGTGACATTAGGGTGAGTGTTTTAGTGGCTATTATTCTTATATTGGAGTGCAATTTGTTTTAAATCAGCCAAAAACATGCTATTGTGTGTGTGCGTGTGGGCAAGGCCAAGGTGGCCTGGTTACATGACTGACTCCTGGCCTGAAAAAGTTTCCCAGTCCGACCCTGGTAAGTTTGTAAGTTTGTAAAGAATTATGACAGTCAACTGAATGTATTTTATACACTAGACATTTTAAGTTATTTTATTATTTCATATTTATTTAATTTATCTCATTATTTTTGTTAATTTACTGTGTCCCCTTTGTTTCTTAATGAGTTTCATTAAGCATTGCCTTTGAATGAAAGCCAGGTCATGTGTACCTTTGTCTGTGCTGGCTGAATGAAGTTGATAGTTATTTTAAAAAAAATGAAAAATTAAAAATTATATGAGCTTTATTGTCCATCCTGCATCTCACATTATCACCATTAATTTACAGAAACCTATTCCCACTAATACGATAAAAAGAAAAACATTAAAAGGCATATAATGCAAAATACTGTTTTTTAAAACTTAGTTCATTATTTTTAGGTAAATTCATTATTTTTATTTGAGGGTTTGTGGGGATTAATATATCTATAATATACCTGATATACAACACATATAGTGAATATATGTATATTTGTGCAGCATATTTACAGCTGTGGAAGTTGGATGTTTGTAGCTTTAAAAAGAGAAAATAATCAATACATTTACACAATCGGTGAGAAAAAACAAATAACTCCGGTAGTTTATTAGCAAAACTTTATAATCAAGTAAATCATTAATGGCTGATATTCAATTCATAGTCACAGCTCCAAATCACAGATGAGAAAATAAAAAAAATGTCAAGACTTGATGTTATTATTCAGAACCCTTATTTCTTAGATTTTTTCAGAACAACACTTTTGCTAAGGTTTGTGAGACTAGCACACACAATAACAATATCATCTAGAACAGGGGTTGGCAACCCAAAATGTTGAAAGAGCCGTATTGGACCAAAAACACAAAAAACAAATATGTCTGGAGCCGCAAAAAATGAAAAGTCTTGTATCAGCCTTAGAATGAACACAACACATGCTGCATGTTTATATATTAGTTAGAACTGGGGGAAGAGGTTTTTTTCATTATGCACTTCGAGAAAAGAATCTAAATGTTGAGAAAAAAGTCTAAATGTCGAGATTAATGTTAAAGTACAATCTTGAGATAAAAGTCGAAATGTCAAGAAAAAAGTTTAAATGTTGAGGAAAAAAGTCAAAATTTCGAGAAAAAGTTGAAATGTCGAGATTAAAAAGGAAAGCAAAAAGGAAGACATAAAGGAAAGAGAAGAAAAAAGAAAAAAAGGAAAAGAAGAAAAAAAAAGAAAAAAAGAAATAAGAGAAAAAAAGAAAAAAAAGGAAAAAAAAAAAGAAAAAAAGGAAAAAGGAAGAAAAAAAGAGAAAAAAAGGAAAAACAGAAGAAAAAGGAAAAAAGGAAAAGAAGAAAAAAAGAAGAAAAAATAAATAAAAAGTGAAAAAAGGAAAAAATGGAAAAAATAAGAAAAAAAAAAGGAAAAAAGAAAAAAAAAAGAAAAAAATGAGGTCAAACATTTTTGAAAAGGCTCCAGGAGCCACTGGGGCGGCGATAAAGAGCCGCATGCGGCTCTGGAGCCGCGGGTTGCCGACCCCTGATCTAGAAGGTCAGCCTGTGACAGTGGAATTCTTGTCTGCAAAATTCTGAAGTTCTTCCATCTCCCTATAACACGTTCGACATGTATCCTGACACGTGACAGTTGTCTTGATGTGTCGACCTCCTGTGCAGAAAGTTGCCGTTTGCCTTTGGTGAAAGCTGGAATGTGAAGGGTGGCACCATGAGCTGCAAGTTCTTCGGCGATAAGAAATCCCCTATCTGCCAAAATCTCATCATTAAATTCCAAAAGATCATAAAACCCTGATTCTTTTGTTATCCTCTTGTCAGAAACCCGCCCACCCCAACCCTTTGAGAGAAATGAAATAGCCCCAGCTGGAGTGATGCCATCAAATATTTCAAGGTGTTATTGTGTTTATAGTTTGACCACGACTGGGACCTGGAGGTCATATGACTGGGTCTATTCATGAAAATCTCGGTGCAATCGATTATACAGCGGCATCTCTTAAATTTTCGCTTGAACATTTTAGGCATATTTGCTTCCTTGCTTGGCCATTTAATAAGTGGCTTGAGTATTATGGCCAGAGCTGGTATCCAGCTCCGACAAATTTTAGACAAGGTAGCTGTCGAGATCTTAAACCTATAGGCTAAATCAGTGTTAGTTAGGCCCAACCTTAATTTCATTAACACTATCAAAAGATGATCCTGTAGAGAGAGCTTCTTGCTGAATATTTTTACACTTCCTGCAATTTTGGTGCACAACCAGTCAAAGAGCACAGATGTTATTCTAGTGATAAACAACAGTTGTACCATGTTGCACTTAATATTTGAGTATGAAAATGTAGACTTCTTCAGCTCCTATTTAAGTCTCTCATTTTCATCTTGCAGCTGTTGATACTTTTCCTGCAGGTTGACGTGGTCACTCTTCAGCTCGGTGTACCTCAGGTTCAGGTCATTGTATTCTGTCCTCGTGACTGGGATGTCCTCTTCAGCTTTAGCAGAAAAGAGAACAGTTGAGAATTGAAGACGAGATGGGTGGATGGATGGATGGATGGAGAGGTGTATAGAGAACATAAGAGGGGCATTGGAATCAGTAGGACAGTTGTGAATAGGAGAGGAGAAAAGGACAGGGACAAGGAGATTTTATTTGTGTGAATGGATGTGGAGGTCAGCATAGGGGGAGAATACTCAACATGGTTGAACCATTATACAATGCAATGAGACATGAAATGACAACAGTGGCTACACTTACTAGGACTGTGATCCATGCTGGTGACTTCCTCTGGAGCTCCAGGAGCAGGAGCAGGTGGATTTGGTGGAGCAACCACAAGTCTTTCACTCCATTTCTTTTTTCTTTGGTACCTTCACATAAAAAAACTAAAATGAACAAAAATACTGATCTCAAGCTGTAATACAATACATTCCCATCTTAATTATCGGTTATGGTTTGCTTAATACCAAAATAAGTAAACCCTTAATATTCATGAGTTAAAGTAGCCGTCTGTAAGAAATGTCCAAAACTGGTACTGCAGTCACTTTCAAAATATTGTTGAGCGGCGTGTACCCTCCCCCTCCTCCCCCCGACCAGAGGTTGCCAGGTTGGCTGCAGAATGCAGCAGGAACGTAGGCTGCCATGGCTGCCATAATTAGAGCTGAGCTGGCAACCCGGATGCTGAAAACAATACTGACTTGGTGATTGGGAGATAGGTGGAGGGTGGAGCTTCAGAAACAATACTGACTTGGTGATTGGGAGATAGGTGGAGGGTGGAGCTTCAGAAACAATACTGACTTGGTGATTGGGAGATAGGTGGAGGGTGGAGCTTCAGAAACAATACTGACTTGGTGATTGGGAGATAGGTGGAGGGTGGAGCTTCAGAAACAATACTGACTTGGTGATTGGGAGATAGGTGGAGGGTGGAGCTTCAGAAACAATACTGACTTGGTGATTGGGAGATAGGTGGAGGGTGGAGCTTCAGAAACAATACTGACTTGGTGATTGGGAGATAGGTGGAGGGTGGAGCTTCAGACCAAAACAAAAAATGACAACATAAACATCAGTTGAGGGCTGCAACTCCTCTTTTTAAACTGGAATATCCTGGCTTGAGTGCTGTTGTCAGTGACATAAGTATTTGAAATGAACATGATTTTTAAATGTCTGTTGACATATCGGGGTCATTTTATGATTCGTTTTATTATTGCTCTTACATACAGCTCCTTTAATCATGTCATTAGGTTAAGCTAAAAACACAAACAGCTAGGTCTTATTTATTGTATTTTACCTTTTGATCTTTGCATCAGGGTTTTAGTTTTGTTTAGTGTATGAAAAAATAGAGGGCAAAAAATCAGGACTTTCGTGGTCCAGTGACATCTCAACTGTAAAAAGAAAGATACACATTGGCCAAATAACACCAGATAACCACTTTTCAAGTTTCTTAAGTGTTCTGAGATGCTCAAATCAGAGAAAAGACAACCAGGGCACACATCCTAAACAGCAATGATGCTAGAGCGTTACAGCTGTTTAAAGGAGCTTGAGGCTCCTTTTAAGAAATGAGACTCTCTAGCGCCACCCTTCACCACGACGGCCGTTGGGGGTACTGCAGCCAACAGTGAAGCCGGCACGGGAGAACGGGGAGAACGTGCATGCAGCGTCATGTGACGTCACATCCACAGGACAACGCGGGAAATTTGGGACCGAATTGCAGCACATTTTGCAGCACACAGCCTGTTCAAGGCAAAGGAGAGATACACTAGAGCAGGGGTTCTTAACCTTTCTGACCTTGGGGCCCAATTTTTTCAGTACAGAGTGGCCCGGGGCCCGTTAAATATTAACACTGTATAGCAGGGGTATTCAACTAAAACATTAAGAGGTCCATTTAGAGAAAATTTACTCAAGCGAAGGTCCAGAACATCATTATATATATATATATATATATATATATATATATATATATATATATATATATATATATATATATATATATATGTATGTGTGTGTATATATATATATATATATATATATATATATATATATTTTATGTGTGTGTATATATTCAAGTAACCTCATAGTTGTATCAACATCTGCATCTGACTGTTAGATTAAAAAAAGTACATTTCAAAAATATTTGCCACTTAACATGTGTAACTTGAATTACACATATTTTTTTCTCTTAAAAATGAAATTGATTTTATTTTATTTTTCAAATGCTATCTTATTTTATTTCTCTACCAGCAGTTTGATTTTCCCCTTTTCTTTGTTAATTGTCTCAACACATTTTTATAATAAATGAATATAAACACATCTTAGAAATTGAACAGTTTTGCAGTTTGTCTTTCTTCCCCTTAATCGTATGCCCCCACTTGCTGTCGTTCAGTGAGAGAACTGAGCTCTAATTTCTCCTGCCAGGACTTTAAATCTGGGCTGGATGGTGTCAGGTTCTCATACACATGTGAAGGTGCTCATTGGTGAACCTGGAACGATATTTAGTTTTAATTATGTTCATTGTGGAGAAAGCTGCCTCACAGCTGTATCTGGACTCAAACATGGGTGTTTTAAGATTTATTTTATTTAAGATATTAAATGAATCAGTTGTCAGGACTCAGCGTGTCGGGCTTCATCCGAGCCTGATCAGCTGCGACGGGCTGCGACGCGCTGCAGCCCAGTCACTTTCCGATGCTTTTGCAACAACAGTCCAGTCCAGCAGACACTTCAGCCCACGCATCTACCATCCTTCAGCAGTAACGACGGAGCCCGGCCGCGGGGACGCGTCGGCTCCCGCTCAGTCGGGCGGCTCCTCCCGCTCTCCGGCCCGCCTCCGCGGGGCAGCTCCCCCGGGAGTCTCGTCTCCTTCTCGGCTGCGAGCCCCAGGTCTCGCCGTCCGCCCCAGGTGTCCCGCCCAGAGCCGCCGCCGGGCAATCACTGGCAAATCACGCCCCCCTTCCCCCTTCTCATGGTCGCTTCAATTACGTCCGCCTTAAGCCTGAATTATGGTTCCGCGTAAATCGACGCAGAGCCTACGCCGTAGAATCCCTGATCCTGGTGGATCTAAACCTACTCTGTGCAAAATAAATGATTTTTTCTGTAAATACACACCATTTCTCTTACTATTACACGTACAGCTAGCTGAGTGTCTTCTTCTCCTCATTTGGTCGGGAGTTGCTATGCAGTCCCGCGGCCCCCGCGGCCCACACGTACAAAACTGAATTTTTTTTGCGGCCCTCTAGAGGGCGCTCGCGGCCCAACGTTGGGCCGCGGCCCTATGGTTAAGAATCACTGCACTAGAGGGCTCATTCTTTCGGGTTTGGAACGCTTCATCTGACATTATTACTAGAAAACTTAAAACGTATACGAATTTTTTTCATAAATCCTGCCACAATCCGGCCTCAAGCTCCTTTAAGTTACGTGGAGCTGCTGTACACCACACTGAAGCTCTCAGCTGTATGAGTTAGCTACTAGCTAGCACCAGTAGTAAACTTACAGTCTATGGTAGTGTAAGGGACTCAGAAAATGTGTTTTAATATAAAACAGTTGCCCCCCCCCCCATTTTTGTTTTTGGGTTGTTTTGTTGAGAGCGGAACTGGCTGGACGGACTCGCATACAGCAGGAAGTTACCCTTCCAAGTCAGTAGATGGCGCTCGAGCGCTTCTGCGGGTCATAACGAGAGAAGAATTCCACAAGCTAACGGAGCCCCAGAAATAAAATGGCGTTGGCTTTGTGAAGACGTTAACCCGTCGTTTCTCTCATTATTAATCCACAGGTACGTAAAGTTAGTTTAGTTGGTTATCTTTCACATTGAATGGTTTACCATTTGGAAATGTGAGCTTATATTGTGTAAATGTGAGCTTATATTGTGTAAATGTGAGCTTATATTGTGTAAATGTGAGCTTATATTGTGTAAATGTGAGCTTACATTGTGTAAATGTGAGCTTACATTGTGTAAATGTGAGCTTACATTGTGTAAATGTGAGCTTATATTGTGTAAATGTGAGCTTATATTGTGTAAATGTGAGTTTATATTGTGTAAATGTGAGCTTATATTGTGTAAATGTGAGCTTATATTGTGTAAATGTGAGTTTATATTGTGTAAATGTGAGTTTATATTGTTTAAATGTGAGTTTATATTGTTTAAATGTGAGTTTATATTGTGTAAATGTGAGTTTATATTGTTTAAATGTGAGTTTATATTCTTTAAATATGTGTTTTAGTCATGGGACAAAGCCAGTTTATTACTTTTTGTGAATTATTTATTTTATTTTGCATATTTTCATTTAATTTACTTTTGATGAACATTATTTACTGATTGAATAACATAAATAAAATGGCGTTGGCTTTGTGAAGACGTTAACCCGTCGTTTCTCTCATTAATCCACAGTGATCTCCATCCTGTGAATTACATGAACCGGTCCAGATACCCCTAGATCTGGAGCCGGTTACATTAGCAAACACTTACAACACACTTACTCTTCTTACAGTTACTCAATTAAAGGCATTCAAGTAAAGCTAAACCAGATAGCCACAATAACTCACCAGATATGAAATGAGCACTGCAAACGCAGGCATTCTTGATGATCCTCGGTCCAGTCGGTTCTTCTGATGGCTGCAGCCACAGGCTCCTACGGTGCTTTTAAATGGCCCGTTTCCTCTGGGAATTGCAAAAAATGTATGTTCCTCAGGATTTCGATTTGTACACCCGTACACACAACAGCTGGTGGGCATGTTGTTCTTCTATAACGTTACTGCAACTCCAAAAACGCAACTTAAGAAACAAATCTTCCCTCGCTCTAGTCAAACTCATACAACTTCTTCCGCTCTTCTGCCTCAACAATGCGCGCGCATCCTGTGATGACGTAGGCTGCAAAGAGAACCGCTGTGGGCGTGGCTTAACCTCCGCTCATCACTGTAGATTAGAACGTTAAACTTCAGAGAAAATGATGACGTCATCGCATGCTTTAAATACGGCCGTTCGGCTTAAGAATCGAATTACTTTGAGAAGCAACTTGTGACACACATCTGCAACACACAGTAATGCCTTAACTTGACCACAGAAATGACTTCTAGACAAAATTTGCAGCAGCAATCCACTGACTTGGAGGAAAAACATAAATTACTTGAAAAGACAAAAAGAGATATTGAACGAATTAAACGGGAGAATGATCAAGAGGAAATTGATTTGTTAGAGCAGAATAAAAGGTTGGACCTTGAGAAAGATGAACTTGTGAAAGCAAAAATAGAACATCAGAGAGAAATAGAAATGCTGCAATCATCAAAAGACCTGGAATCCAGGTCCCAAAAACTGGATCTGAAGAAAAGTGAGTTGTACTTTATTGAGGAAGAAATTGAAGCATCTTGTAAAAAAACTAAGTCCCAGAAAAAGAGGCTGCGGCAGCAGGTCATGGATTTAGAGGCACAACAGAAAGAACTGAAAGAGGGCTGGAACAAACTGGAACGAGAACAAAAACAATTATGTGACATTAAAGAGAAACTGCAGGAAGACCGTGAAGAACTAGAAGAGGAAAAGAAACGATTTGAAGAGGTGAATGAAACCATTGAAATGGAGAAAGCTCTCATGCAGCAATCTAAAGTAAAAGAAGAGGAAATAAATAAGGAACTAATAGTTAAAAATGAAAGTCTGCAGCGACAGGTAAAAGAAATGGAGAATGACAAGACACAACTGGAGGAGCAAAAGGAAAAATTTGAAATGGAGAAAAGACAAATCAATGAGACGAAGATCAAAATGGAAAAAGATCTCCAAGAACTACAGACAGAGAAGGAAACCCTGCTGCAGCAATCCTTACATTTAAAGGAGGAACAGAAATCCATGGAAGAAGAGAAGAAAACCTTGGAGATGCAGAAATCTATAACAGAGCAATCCAAGGTAAACGTGGAGGAAACCAAGCAACAATTACAATTAGAAAAAAATAATCTGCAGCTGCAGGTAAGAAAAGTGGAGGATGACAGGAAACAGCTGGAAGAGGAGAGGGAGAAACTGCAACTGGAGAAAAGAGAAATGAATGAGATGAAGATTGAAATGGATAAAGGTCTCCAAGAACTACAGACAGAGAAGGAAACGCTGCTGCAGCAATCTTTACATTTAAAGGAGGATCAGAAATCCATGGAAGAAGAGAAGAAAACCTTGGAGATGGCGATATTTATAACAGATCAAGCTCGTCTAAAATTGGAGGAATCCTCGAAACATTTAACATTAGTAAGGAATAGTCTACAGACACAGGGGAAAAAACTGGGGGATGACAGGAAACAACTGGAAGAGGAGAGGGAGAAACTGCAGCTGGAGAAAAGAGAAATGAATGGGATGAAGATTGAAATGAAGGAAGACCTTCAAGACCTCCAGACAGAGAAGGAAACGCTGCTGCAGCAATCCTTACAATTAAAGGAGGAACAGAAATCCATGGAAGAAGAGAAGAAAACTTTGGAGATGCAGAAATCTATAACAGAGCAATCCAAGGTAAACGGGGAGGAAACCAAGCAACAATTACAATTGGAAACTAATCATCTGCAGCTGCAGGTAAGAAAAGTGGAGGATGACAGGAAACAGCTGGAAGAGGAGAGGGAGAAACTGCAACTGGAGAAAAGAGAAATGAATGAGATGAAGATTGAAATGGATAAAGGTCTCCAAGAACTACAGACAGAGAAGGAAACGCTGCTGCAGCAATCCTTACATTTAAAGGAGGAACAGAAATCCATGGAAGAAGAGAAGAAAACCTTGGAGATGGCGATATTTATAACAGAGCAATCTCGTCTAAAATTGGAGGAATCCTGGAAACATTTAACATTAGTAAGGAATAGTCTTCAGACACAGGTGAAAAAACTGGGGGATGACAGGAAACAACTGGAAGAGGAGAGGGAGACATTAGAGCAGGAGAAAAGACAAATGAATGGGATGAAGATTGAAATGAAGGAAGACCTTCAAGACCTCCTGACAGAGAAGGAAACGCTGCTGCAGCAATCCTTACATTTAAAGGAAGAACAGAAATCCATGGAAGAAGAGAAGAAAACCTTGGAGATGCAGAAATCTATAACAGAGCAATCCAAGGTAAACGTGGAGGAAACCAAGCAACAATTACAATTGGAAACTAATCATCTGCAGCTGCAGGCAAGAAAAGTGGAGGATGACAGGAAACAGCTGGAAGAGGAGAGGGAGACATTAGAGCAGGAGAAAAGACAAATGAATGAGATGAAGATTGAAATGAAGGAAGACCTTCAAGACCTCCAGACAGAGAAGGAAACGCTGCTGCAGCAATCCTTACAATTAAAGGAGGAACAGAAATCCATGGAAGAAGAGAAGAAAACCTTGGAGATGGCGATATTTATAACAGAGCAAGCTCGTCTAAAATTGGAGGAATCCTCGAAACATTTAACATTAGTAAGGAATAGTCTTCAGACACAGGGGAAAAAACTGGGGGATGACAGGAAACAACTGGAAGAGGAGAGGGAGAAACTGCAACTGGAGAAAAGAGAAATGAATGAGATGAAGATTGAAATGGATAAAGGTCTCCAAGAACTACAGACAGAGAAGGAAACGCTGCTGCAGCAATCCTTACATTTAAAGGAGGAACAGAAATCCATGGAAGAAGAGAAGAAAACCTTGGAGATGGCGATATTTATAACAGAGCAATCTCGTCTAAAATTGGAGGAATCCTGGAAACATTTAACATTAGTAAGGAATAGTCTTCAGACACAGGTGAAAAAACTGGGGGATGACAGGAAACAACTGGAAGAGGAGAGGGAGACATTAGAGCAGGAGAAAAGACAAATGAATGGGATGAAGATTGAAATGAAGGAAGACCTTCAAGACCTCCTGACAGAGAAGGAAACGCTGCTGCAGCAATCCTTACATTTAAAGGAGGAACAGAAATCCATGGAAGAAGAGAAGAAAACCTTGGAGATGCTGAAATCTGTAACAGAGCAATCTATTCTAATATTGGAGGAATCCTCGAAACATTTAACATTAGTAAAGAATAGTCTTCCGACACAGGTGAAAAAACTGGATGATGACAGGAAACAACTGGAAGAGGAGAGGGAGAAACTGCAGCTGGAGAAAAGAGAAATGAATGAGATGAAGATTGAAATGGATAAAGGTCTCCAAGAACTACAGACAGAGAAGGAAACGCTGCTGCAGCAATCCTTACATTTAAAGGAGGAACAGAAATCCATGGAAGAAGAAAAGAAAACCTTGGAGATGCTGAAATCTGTAACAGACCAATCTATTCTAATATTGGAGAAATCCTCAAAACATTTAACATTAGTAAAGAATAGTCTTCAGACACAGGTGAAAAAACTGGATGATGACAGGAAACAACTGGAAGAGGAGAGGGAGACATTAGAGCAGGAGAAAAGACAAATGAATGAGATGAAGATTGAAATGGATAAAGGTCTCCAAGAACTACAGAGAGAGAAGGAAACGCTGCTGCAGCAATCCTGACAATTAAAGGAGGAACAGAAATCCATGGAAGAAGAGAAGAAAACCTTGGAGATGCAGAAATCTATAACAGAGCAATCCAAGGTAAACGTAGAGGAAACCAAGCAACAATTACAATTAGAAAAAAATCATCTGCAGCTGCAGGTAAGAAAAGTGGAGGATGACAGGAAACAGCTGGAAGAGGAGAGGGAGAAACTGCAACTGGAGAAAAGAGAAATGAATGAGATGAAGATTGAAATGAAGGAAGACCTTCAAGACCTCCAGACGAAGGAGGAAACGCTGCAGCAGCTGCAAGGAAAATTGGAAGAAAGCAATAAAAATTTAACATTAACAAAGAATTGTCTCGATGATGACAGGAAACAGCTGGAAGAGGAGAGGGAGACAGGGATTAAAGCAAAAAAAATATTTTTGACAGAATTTCTTTTTTCAGGCCAGTCCATATCCCCCCGCCATCTATGCACTGCACCACGCTTTAGGAGTGGCCCCTTTTCTCTCGTGCGGTCGCTTCCTGAAGCTTTCAAGTAAAAAAGTTAAATACTGTATTAGCCCTTCTGTTTTCTAGTACTCATTACACAACGACCTTAAACTAGCAAACTCAATAAAAGCATACAAGATATTATTTAAAGCAAAGGTAATTGACACATATTTAGAAACACAATAAGCAAACAAAGAAGAATGTACACATGCATGAGATGAAATGACAACATAAATTGGTTTTGTCGGTTTCTTTAGCATCTTTTCACTTTCTGTTTTCAGGGCTATCATTATTATTATTATCATTATTATTGCTATTATTATTAATATTACTATTATTATTATTATCATCATCATCGTCATTATTATTACTACTATTATTATTTTGTGTAGACTCATGATACTTCATTTGTTCTTTTTGTATATTCTATTCTGTTAAAAGGTGGGCAAGATAAGCTTTATGCTTCAAGCCCAGACCTTTTCGGTCAAAATAATCACAATGTTGACCAGAGAAAAACCTGTGTTATCTTGTTCAGAATCCAATTTAAAATTTTATTACTTGCGTATAAAGCCCAAAACGGCTTAGCTCCGCATTATTTGCAAGACCTGATAGTGCCTTGTGTTCCTGTCAGAGCTCTCCGTTCTCAGAGTGCAGGTTTACTCGTAGTTCCTAGAGTATCCAAATGTAGATTTGGAGGGCGGGCGTTCTGCTATCAGGCACCATTACTATGGAACCAACTTCCAATCTGGGTTAAGGAGGCTGGACACCACCTCCACCTTTAAAACTAAACTTAAAACATTCCTGTTTAGTAAAGCCTATAGTTAGTGTTTAGTAAACCTCTAGCTGGTGTTGGTAAATCTCTAGGTAGTGTAAACTCTAGTGTGCCAGAGTCGTTCCTGTAGTTTCTTGTGCTGGCCCCCCCTTCTCCTCCCTTTTCTCTCTTTTGTCCATGTTGCAGCATCCTTTGCCGGACCCCGGAACCTGCAGCGTGGGAGTGAGAGGGGCAGGGTAACGGCCCGGGCGGGCGGGGGAGAGGTTTAAGACTCCTCTCCCTGGCCCTGCCCCTTCTCAACCTTTCCCCGACCCTGCACCCCAACCTGGGACTTGTTGATTGGGCCGGAGCTTCGGGAGCTGCATGCTGGCCTGCGGTCCCCACCCCTGGTCATCCCGTTGCTGCTTCCACCTGCCTGCTGTGCTGCTGCCGTCCCTGACCCACCAGTCTGGCCCTCGGCAGGAGGGTCCCCCCTTATGAGCCTGGTCCTGCTCAAGGTTTCTTCCCTCCTAAAGGGGAGTTTTTCCTTGCCACTGTTTGGCTTAAGGTTTTTCTCCCACTAGGGGAGTTTTTACCTGCCATTGTTTAAGTAATAACTGCTCGGGGGTCATGTTCTGGGTATGGGTCTCTGGAAAGCGTCTAGAGACAACTTTTGTTGTATTAGACGCTATATAAATAAAATTGAATTGAATTGAATTGTTTGTGGATTTTTATGTTTGTGATTGACCGAAATAAATATTAACTAACTAACTAACTAACTAACACTATTAGATTTGATTGTAAAGAAGAAGCTGCAAATTCAGAACGAGACGGATGAACTGCAGGAGAGAACGAATGACTTGAAGAAGTGGGAAAATATTATCAGCGAAATTAAACAAATGCTTGGAGAACAAACAAAGAGAACTGAATGAAGAGAGAAACAGACGGATGACTGAACTTCAGGAAGAGCGAAACAGTTCAGAAGAAAAAGAGGGGATTCTTCTCAAAGATGTTCAAGAGCAGAGTATCAGACGAGTAGTTCCCCTCTTGTTTCTAACATCTATTCCCCCCCACCCACCTCCACCCACTCACACATAAACCTGCACCAACATCAATAATCATAATAAAACAGGGGCAGCATGGAGGTTTCAGAGATCGGCAGCCCCACAGAAGCTCGTCCACCTGTGGCTACGTTTCTGTGGGTACTCAGGTTTTCTCCCCATGTTGCGTGGGTTTCCTCCGGGACGCTCCGGTTTCCCCCCACATCCCCAAAACACCAACTATAGAGGTTATTGGAAAATCTAAATTTGCTCCGATAACTTATAAACAAATCCGTCATCCAATCAATACTTTCTTGTTTAAAAACAAACTTCTCTCTGTTGGGTCCAAATCAACATTAAATAAAATCATAACGAGGAAAGACACAGAGACTACCTTGGAATGCGTCTTTAGCGCACTCCTGCAGGAGGGGGAGAGCAGAGGAGTGCAGGGCAACGTGGCCCTCATTGAGAGCTCCTGAGCTTCCCTAAGTTCCTCCTCCCAGAAAATGCTTTTATTAAGAAACTTTGACAGGAAATTACCATATTAGGACTGTCAACAGTAAACGGTTAGACAGTGAAAAAATGAATAGTAAACAATTAGACAGTAGACAATGGGGTGGAAGTGATAACGTGTGATTGAGTCCTGACATTACAGTGGTCAGCTGTCACCAGGACAGTCCAAAACCTGAGTAGATCAGGAAGTGGCTGCCGTGACTTCTGTTAGCCAAGCATGTGACAGTTTCATAATGACAAAACAAGTTCAAAGGTTGATTAACCTCACAATTCCCTCCTCTTTGTCGTTTTGAAACTTCAACTAAGATCTGTCCATTAGGCTTAGAATAATAGCCTCATAAACATTTAAGAAATAGCAAGGGGAGCTTATAACACACTTAACGCAAGCTTGTTAACAAGTAATATATGTCAAGGAAATATGTCAAGGGAGAGGGGAAAACCCGGTTAGATGGGGCAAAATTCCTCTCCGACCCTCCTAGTGAGCGATCACTCTGGCCAAGTCACATAAAAGCTTAAAATATTTCACAGTAAACAAAATGAAACAGTCTACACTCCAGTGTTATCATAAACATCCTTGTCATCAGTTAGGAATACTGGACTAAGAAAGTTTGGGCTGTTCTTTGGACCATTGCACTTAGACACTGAATGATACAGGCAGTGAAAACACAGAACAGTACTAGGACAGTAATAATCAAAATCATAATTTTAGCCATTATGTCAGTCCAGGGGCCGGAAGTCAGCCAGGACCCGGCAGTTTTCAACTAAACTGGATTTAATGTTGTCAATGGCTTTACAATTTTAATTTGCTGGTTTTTGTCGGACAAGAATATTGTGACTCTGATGGTGAAAGGAATCACCGAAACCTGCCAGGTATATTAAAAAAAAAAAGTATTGTCTGACAAATCAGCAAATGAAATCGTACAGCTAAATAACTTTAACCACAAACACCTGCTATGATGTCTTCCAGTCATGTTTCAGACCACAGCACTGAGACGCTCGGTCCAAAGTGTTAATTAACGGTAACCCTTTCTGAATCTGAAATATCCTAGCAGATGAAGTGTTGCTTCAACAAACGCTAAGATCTTTAACTCAGATAATGAAACTCGAATGGTCATACAAATGTTTTTGAAAGTCCTGGTTTAGCAATAGCAAAGTGAAATACAATCTACTTTATGAGTGAGTTTTTTTTTTTTTTTTTTTTTTTTTTAAACAAAAAGGAGCAAAACCAAATGAAATACAAGTACTGTGCTGGCTGAAACTTTGGCACTACTGCGTAGGTGGTGCCATGGGGTCACGACCAGGTCGCAGTAACTGAACCAACTGCCCAAGGACTCTGAGGAAGCCCTGGTTGCAGGTATCCAGCTGCTCCATCAGCCCTGGCTGCAGGTAGCAGCTGCTCCATCAGCCTTGGCTGCAGGTAGCAGCTGCTCCATCAGCCCTGGCTGCAGGGAGCAGCTGCTCCATCAGGTAGCAGCTGCTCCATCAGGTGTGGGTGATTTCTGCCTCCCTGGCTTCCTGAATCAGTGCTTGGAGCTGCCGCTCAGAGGTTCACCAGCTGCCTCTCCTCGATGAGTGTGCACACATCCAGCTGCCACTGCCTCCTACCACCTGGAATAGACAAAAAAAAAAGCATAATAATGGATATTAAACAGTACAACAACTAGGTTAACTAACATGACAGATAGTCATCCGATACTTTATTAATTCTCTGTTACAGCAGCAAACAGATTAACATAAATAAACAGATATAACTACTAAAAAACTATGTACAGGTGTGATTATAGATTTAATTATGCAAATAAAATACAGGGGCATTTCCAGTGTGTTCACAGTTTAATGTGATCTCAGTTAGGAAAATGCACAATTCCAACTTTCACTGATGTCTTACCAGTGTGTTGAGGCCGGGACTGTGTATCGGGTGTGATCTGTGGTCGGATGGGTGTTGGAGACATGGCACATCATATCAGGAAGCCCAGAGCTAAAAGCTGTTTTAATTTCAGCTGTAGCGATGTTAATATGCCACTTTATTAAAGGAGCATGGGGCTCCTTTTAAGAAATGAGACTCTCTAGCACCACCCTTCACCATGACGGCAGTCGGGGGTACTGCAGCCAACAGTGAAGCCGACACGGGAGAACGCGCATGCAGCGTAATGTGACGTCCAACCGCAGCCCAGCGCGGGAAATTTGGGCCCCGAATTGCAGCACATTTTGCAGCACACAGCCTGTTCAAGGCAACGGAGAGATACACTAGAGGGCTCATTCTTTTTGGTTTGGAACGCTTCACCTGACATTATTACTAGAAAACTTAAAACGTATAGGCATTTTTTTCATAAATCCTGCCTCAATCCTGCCTCAAGCTCCTTTAAGTTTTAATATTTTTTCAGGCGTAAAAGTAACCGTTAAGATCCCCAACCTGGGCTCAGTTTATCCAAATAACGCCTGTTAAGAAATTTGCTCCGATGTTTTCGGGGGATGAGAAGAACCGCCGGCTCGGGAGCTGATTTATGGTTCCGCGTTAAATCGACTACGGCGTAGGTTACGCCGTATGGCGCGCGTCGCTGTGTAACTGTCGCAGCGTCGAGTAAAGGGCTGTACCAATACAAAGTAAAATCACATTGCCTGACAACGCCACCTCAGGAATTTCACCCAAAGAATTATTTAATATCTCTAGTCAAGACACACAAGTTCGTTTACTCAAGGCAAGAGACGTGAAATCCAGATACTTTATAAAAATAGGTTTTATTACACAATGTTTTAAAAGAATACTAAAAAGAACCAGCCATGAAAATAAAGAACAAAATAAATAAAGGGCAGGAGCTGTAGCGTACTGGTGCAGAGGGGAACTAGTGAAGGGAGTGGGAGTCTACAAAAATGAAAGACATTAACGTAAAAATAATTAAACACTCAACCACACGTGGCAAGCACACAGCACACAAAAGGGAAGGACTCCACCCAGGTCACCAACACCACCACCGGCCTACAGCAACTGCAACACAAACAAATTGTTACAAAAATAATCATATAATAAACATGCAAAATAAGACAAAAGGGCAGGTAACTACTACACTAAAAACACTGCCCAAAATGAAATAAACAAGGTTAAACAAACACTGGTCCCAAAGACTGTTAAACTAAATTAATTAAAAGAAAACGGCACTGTATCGCCACATTTATTATCGGGGTCAAGCCGGGAACTGGGTGAGACTTCAGGGGACCCCAGCAGAGCAGACAAGCCCCGCAGTGAGGACAAGGCAGAAGAGCAAGCAAGCAAGCAAGAGGGAGAGCAAGCAAGCAAGAGGGAGAGCAAGCAAGCAAGCAACTGCAGCAAACAGCAGCAGGAGACGAAACAGCAGCGGCTTTAATCAGCTGGTGGTTCTGACGTCACATCACCGGGGACTCCGTCAGCTGATGAGCCTTCCTACTATAGACAAAACTAAATTAGTATCCCAAGCTAAAAGTAAGTAAACTTGGAAGGCAGCAAAAGTAATAGCATACCTTCTAGTAGGTTCACACAGGCATAGAGGGAGGGAGAGAGGAAACCCGCACGGTCACCAGCATTTGTCCGTGACCAAACTAGTGTTCTGTCAGCGTGGATAACAACCATAGTAGAGAGAGAGACCTACACAGAAGATGCTAAATCACGCAACAGGAGCACAGCATTCAGTCGCCGCTTTGCAAGGAAATACAAATTATTTTAACATACCGAGAGAGCAAGACTAACAACGAGAGTGAAGCAGCAGCAGCATTACCTGAGAGGTAAGAACGTCCGGGGCGGAAATGACTCAATGGGGGAAGCGCAACACACAGGGAAAGCTGCCACTTATATACACAGCTGGACCAATTATTGGCTACCAGCTGTGTTGATTAAGGGCAGCTCCCTCGTTCTACTACATAACCTACGCCGTAGGCTCTGCGTTGGTGTAACGCGGAACCGTAAATCAGACTTTATTCTGGCGAGATCTGAAGATACAACGCAACAACGAGGAAGCGAGTGATTATGTACATTCACTGAGTGAATATTATGAAAGTCAAATATATATTTCTCGCTACAAATGTAATCAAAACGCATTTTTATACAGAAACTAACTCAAAATATTGATTTTATTCACTAAAAATAAGAAATGTCCGCCATGTTTTTTTGTTTGATTCAGTCTGCAAATGACGACGAAAAGCATTCTGGGAAATTTCTCTGGTCCTCGGTCAGCTAGTCAGAATCTGAAATCCCTCGCTCTCAAGGACTAGATTCATACCCACTAACCCTTGTTATGTCCACTAGCCCTACATGCAAAGAGGAATTGGGACACCACTACCCTCACGGGAACGCGCAAAATTTAGGGGTAGGGCTGAAAAGTAGGAGTAGGCCCTAATTGGGACTGGCCCTTAGTGTGCTGCTGCTGGAGGTGGTTCATGAGATGTGACCGTGTCTGGTCCTGCTGTCTCAAAACGGGCAAAGAAATGGTTTGGTTCCTCTGCCAGTGAGGCATCACCATTTTCAGCCACCTGGTTGTTGTTTTAATAGTGATGTACTGTATTCCCTGCCACATCTTTCATGGGTTATTTTCAGTGAAGTGCTCCTCAATTTTCCTTTTATAGGCATCCTTGGCTTTTTTGATGCCTCTCCTTAGGTTGGCTCTGGCTGCTCTGTACAGGTCGCTGGACCTAAAGGCGCTGTTTCAGATTTGAGGAGCGCCTGCACTTCACTGTCATCCATGGTTTCTGGTTTGGGAAAACCTGAATCCGTTTCCTGACCGTGACCTCTCCTCACAGTTTTTTAACTAGGAAAGTACAGTGTCTGTATATTCCTTGAGGTTTTTTTCAGTTATTGAAAGACAGTCCTGTAACTGAGGGAGAGCCTCCTTCGGCCCGGTTGTGATTGTCTTTATTTGTGGCCTTGTATGTCCCCGGAGTGCGTGTATGAGGGGGTGAATGAGGGGGTGAGGTACAGGTACAGGCAGAGAGGTGGTCTGATCCAGCCAGATGGGGAAATGGGGGGGCTCTGTATGCATGTTTGATGTTACAGTAAAGATGGTCCAGGATTTTCTCCCCTCTGGTGGCACATTTCACATACTGGGGGAATTTGGGTAAGACAGTCTTTAAAGGAGCTTGAGGCCGGATTGTGGCAGGATTTATGAAAAAAAATCCGTATACATTTTAAGTTTTCTAGTAATAATGTCAGATGAAGCGTTCCAAACCCAAAAGAATGAGCCCTCTAGTGTATCTCTCATTTGCCTTGAACAGGCTGTGTGCTGCAAAATGTGCTGCAATTCAGTCCCGAATTTCCCGCGCTGTCCTGCGGATGTGACGTCACATGACGCTGCATGCACGTTCCCCCCGTTCTCCCGTGCCGGCTTCACTGTTGGCTGCAGTACCCCCGACGGCCGTCGTGGTGAAGGGTGGCGCTAGAGAGTCTCATTTCTTAAAAGGAGCCTCAAGCTCTTTTAAGCATGCCTGGTTGAAGTCACTGACAATAATAAAAACGCCCTCTGGGTGGACCTGCTGCAGTTTGTTTATAATCCTGTACAGGAGGCTAAGGGCTGTGCTAACGTTAGCATCTGGAGGGATAGCACACAATGACTATTGTCAGTTCCCTTGGTAGATAAAAGGGGTTGCAGGAGTCTACCAGAACCTTTTCAATTGTATTTATATAGCGTCTATTACAACAGAAGTGGTCTATAAGCGCTTACCAGAGACCCAGAACAAGACCCCTGAGCAATTATTATAATAAAGATAACACTGGGAGGTAAAAACTCCCCTAGTGGGAGAAAAACCTTAAGCCAAACAGTGGTGTTGTGGAAATTGTATAAACTGCACAAAGTACAGATCCTTAACAAAACTACAACACCGGTGAGCTTGAGATTACCAAAGTTTATTTTAACTGATGCGCATCAGGAGAGTCGACGTGCAGCACGCAGGCTGGACAGTAGAGTCTGAAGCAACATTTTGTTTGACTTTCTCTGGACATTCAAGAGAAATTGTGGCCCCCTGCATGAAAGACAGGAGACCTAACAGTAGTCATTCAAGGGAAATTGTGGCCTCCTGACACATAGGTGCTAGTTCTCTTAGAGAAAGGCATATGTTACGGGTCCCAAGGGTGAGGACCGTGGTAAACAAATGTGTACCTGTAAAAAGCAGGTGGAGTGCGGAGTGAATAAAGTGTGATGCTGCTCTGTTCTCCGCCAGGTCATTTCTTTATTTACAAACTTTAATACACAATAAAACACACAAAATAGTTGTCACAACTTACACGATAAATAAACACATGGGATTTTTCTCTCTACATCACATTTTCCTCGTTCTTGTTCAGTTATTTGAAACTTCAATTTACCTCAGTATCTTACTGGTAGCATATCACTATACAGTGTTAACAGAGTTCAGTGGGTCGAAATACACCTTTTAAAACCTCTGTGGCATCCACAGGATTACCCAAAGTTCTTCTGTTACCGGTTTCAAAACATTTTAATAACATATATAAAATAAAACAAATAAAAAACATAAATCCGTTCATTCGTTAGTCTCAAAAGTGCTTTAACGAGTGTTCGACACGTGCTTGTCGTGTAATGGCGTTTCTTACCATTTTACACAAAATCCAACTAAAACAGTCTAAACTTTCTTCCTTCATTATTGTAACAGGAAAACAACAATATACACCCACGTTCGCCGGTCCTCAAACCATATACTGACCTGTAAAAAGCAGGTGGAGTGCAGAGTGATTAAAGTGCGATGCTGCTCTGTTCTCCGCCAGGTCATTTCTGAGGTGGCAGGAGCAGGAGCAACACTTTTACTGCTCTCCAGCATAAAAAGTTTCTCTTCACAAGAGTTATTCAATTTCAAATAAAATACATAAAAATAAAATACACATCTTAACGAAGGTGTCCCTTCACATTCTTGTACACATGTACACATTCTTAACACCAAAATCACATTATTGTGACCACTCCCTCACAGGGGTGTCACACATACAGTACAAAATAGATAACACCAACAGCTTTCATCTGCATCCACATCCTCCATTTACCCCCACTATCAGTTCCCCTCTCGCAGCTGGCCCCCGTTAGTATTTTGCATCAAAACAGCTGTTGATCTTTTGTTAGAAAGTATATAATGTTTGAATTTTTCCATGACAGTGGCAAGGAAAAACTCCCCTTTAGGAGGGAAGAAAACCTGGACCAGGACCATAAGGGGGGGATCCTTCTGCCGGAGGCCAGCTGGGCAGAACCTCTAAACCCGGACAACAGTGAGTGTTAATGACTGTTGTGGCACCAGTTGTGATGAACGTAAACCACAGCCCCCCCACCTCTGCTTTTGCCTGAGTCTTTATTCCTGTCATGCCGGTGAGTCGTGCGGCCCGTTAGCTGGATTGCCGCGTTGGGGATTAGCGGGTGAAGCCAGGTCTCCGTGGCGAAATACACATTTTTGACATTAGTAATAATATGAATTCTTGCCAAAAATAAATAAAAAGCATATTGGCAATAATCTTGAGTAGCACTGCATCCACAGATTTTCTCTGACTCCACTGGGATGAACTGCAGCTTTGTCTCAAGCCTGAAGTTATGCCTCTCTGCTGGAGAACACTTGATGAAATAGTAATACTATAAAGTCTGCAGGGCTTAAACCCATGAAAACAAGGAAAGCCTCGGGGTCCTCCAGAGTGAGTTAAAATTTGTGACATCTGCACTGCCCTCCTGATTTTTTATCCACTGGAACACAAGAAGAAGGAAAGGATGATGCTGGTGAAGGTTTTTTTTCTAAACAGAGGAGCCGTTGGTGTTTTCATGCTCATCCATCGGCTGAGATCCATTCATTGGTGTCCTTTCAGGTGAGTTTGGTTGATCGTTTCTGCTTCTGAACCGCCCCGAAATAGCTGCAATAAAATGAAAACCAGTGTGTAACACACAATCAAAAGGTAATTTAAAACATTAAGCTGTAACTAAACTATTACTGACCAGTTAATCCATGACACAGCCGTACACGCACAGGCTTTATGGCAAGGGCAGCAATGAGGACAGCAATGAGGACAGCAATGAGACTGATCACAGCAATCACAGGGACAGGGACCTTACTCCACTGAGCACCTGGAAGAAAAATCAGAGGGTTGTATTGAAAGCAAAGAGTTTTAAAGTTTCAATGACGTTGTTCATTTTTACATCATCTACCATTTAATCCTCCTGAAAAAAAACATTACCTCCATCTGGAGTGGTCGCCTCTTTAGATGGAGAGTTTGTTAAGTTGGGATCACTTTTGTCTTGCCTATTGTTGGAGTCTCTTTTTTCTATTTTAAAAGACATACACAATTATTTCAGTGCTTCATAAATAAGATCTAAAATTCCTGAGCAAGAAGGCATTAAAAATGCTTACCAACAGTAAGTGTATATATACAGGTGAGCCCGAGTTTTGGGAAGAACCATTTGTAGTTCCCACTGTCAGATATACGCAGCTGTGTTATCGTGATAGACCCAACTCCTTTTCTGAGGTCTTCATAGCTGAGATATGTCCTGTTGATGAACTCAGGCATCTGTGGCTGGGGATGCTCCTTTCCATCTTTATAAGAGTAGATATAGTCATTGCGCTGGTTTCTGAAGTTTTCATCAGCTGGCTTGAAATCAAAGGTAGATTTGGACAAGTCCTCTGGTGAAGGGCGACGACATTGAAAAGTAACAGTGGCCCCTTCTTGCTTGCTCAAGGGCTGAGGCTGCTGGATTTCCTTACCGATACCTGGTTGAAGCAAACAGGACAGACGAAGGAACATGGTCATATTATAATAAATAAGCCACATTAGGGCTTAGTCAGGGGTGAAAGACACAATACCACGAGGCGTATGTTTGTAAAAAACCACATGAATCTTTATTTTCAAAAGATAAGGGAGATGCATAAAAAAGGTAGGTACACAGAGAGCACTAGGACCCACGACTGTACAGGTAAGGACAGTCCGTTCACCATCGGGAAACCATGCGCTTTAAAACCCATGCACCACACTCTTAAAGCACAGCTCACCTCTCAGAAGTGTCTTCCTGAAGAGGGATCTGATCTGATCAAAATTCACCAGAAGTGTTTATTGTACAAAATCTGAGCTCACGGGTCCAACACCAAAAGGTCCAAGTGATAAAACACTGACTGTCCCCAGATGCAATAAAAGACCTGACCGCATGGCTAACACGTAAACATTTATACTATAGGTGGAGAGGACGTGGTTTAGACTTTGCTGCTCCGTGGTTGGATGGTTCTGGAGGCTCGTCTCCTCGTCTAATCCTGTGCTGCCGGAAAAGGGAAAAAACTACATCTGGTGACACCTGAGGAGAATAAACTAAAACCCCCAGCCTTCGTCTAGGTCAATACGTCATTCGACATGCTCACACAGGTATGCTTCACGGATAGCGCTTCCTGACTCGCCTTCAGGCACAAGCTGACAAATGTGACAAATCGGTCTAGTGAATAATCATAGATATATACACGTGTATATCTCTGCGGAGAATAATAGCGGGATCCAATCTAAAAACGTGACTACCCGGACGAACCGGCGTCTCGCTGAGAAACGAGTAAAACTCGAAACGACCAAAAGTCTCCAATAAACAAAAACTAAAAACATGTATACAAAGTTAACTTACCTTTTCCAGGAAAAACCAGAACAAACAGAATTGTAAGCATAATCTTCATTGTAAAAATCCTTGAGAGAAAATGATGTGACTCCATACAGGTGTGTACTCGCATGCTGCTACAGACACGTTTTTGAGCCGTTTCCGCTCTACTTCCTGAAGTCCTCCGTCAAGCCAATCCTCTTCCGTTCTGGAGGACTACCGTTGTGCAGAATGCTGACATTGCTCTGACAAAGATGAACTAAATGGATATTTCGAAGAAGAAAAGTGGTTTGGTGATGATGTGTGTGGTGGTTGGTTGTAAGAACTGGAGAAAGCACCTGAACGAGTGGTTGGATAGAGAGTTCTACGACCACAAACCAGCTACGAAGAGGCAACGTCTATGCGCTCCGTTGTTTACTTTTTTTCAGAAGCCTGATACCGACTCGGAATCAAGGACCTGGCTGAAGGCATTAAATCTAAAAAAAAACACCCTGCAACATTTTTGTCTGTTCACATCACTTTGTTGACAAAAAAACAATAAAGGATAATTCTTTCCCTGAGTTGTGGTTGGGTTATAATCGCTCTCCCCAGCCAGAGAGGAGTAAACTCACCCGGCGGATCCGCTGCCTTGAATCTGAGGGTAAGTTCAGCAACTTTAGCTATGAAGCTACAATACTGTTCATTATGAAGAAGTTGTCATACACTAACATTGCTACTGGAATTTTATAAAGCAGTAGATGGTTTTGGAGATGGGACAAACAATGCGTGTGTGTATGTGTGTGTATGTGTGTGTGTGTGTGTGTGTGTGTGTGTGTGTGTGTGTGTGTGTGTGTGTGTGTGTGTGTGTGTGTGTGTGTGTGTGTGTGTGTGTGTGTGTCTACATCATAAATACAATGCAATGTAGCAGGCTGTTGTGATGATTGTGTGCCCACCATAGCTACATCATTAATAGAGTGTGTGTGTGTTAATCTACACACTGCAAAACCTCAAAATCTTAACAAGAATATTTGTCTTATTTCTAGATAAAATGTCTCATTTTTAGTCAAAAAAATCTCATTACACTTAAAACAAGACTCATCACTGGAAAAAACAACAATTTCACCTGTTTCAAGTAGATTTTCACTTAAAATAAGTAGAAAAATCTGCAAGTGGAACAAGATTATTTTGCTTGTAATGAGAAGATTAATCTTGTCCCACTGGCAGATTTTTCTACTTATTTCAAGTGAAAATTTACTTGAAACAGGTTAAAATTGTCAAATAAGTAATTTTTTCTGGTAATGACTCTTGTTTTAAGTGTAATGAGATTTTTTGACTAAAAATTTGACATTTTAACTAGAAAATAAGACAAATATTCCTGGTAAGATTTTGAGTTTTTGCAGTGCATCATAAATACAATGCAATTTGGCAGGCTGTACAACACAAACACAAATGGTACAATTTTTACCATTGTGGTGTTTGTAGTGAGAGGACTCTATGCCTGCATTAATTTTGTTCCATCCATGTTTTCTCTTCCCCCTTTTAGATGCTCCTGAAACCTGTCAGCCTGCCTGAGGCCGAGCCTGCTACACCAGAGAGTCCTTCTGTGATTAGCACCACGGTCATTGATCATGCTAGCTGTGGGCTGTATACAGGAGTGCGTATGGTTCAGTTTTTCACCCTGGGGACAGTGTTGTTCCCTTACAGTAAGCCATCAATTACCCTTCCTTCATTAAATAAAGATAAACAACAAATACTGTGTGCATTGTATTTTTTAATATTATATATGAATATTTTTATACTGATGTAATTGCGTGGGCTGCTTTTGTATTTTACTGAGGTAAGGGAACTGTCAATTGAATTTGTGCACATAAATCAAATGTGTGCATATCCCCTCTGTGGGGTTGACGGTGGCCTGGGTTCCTGGCTCTTCCGTGTCGGCCTCTGGTCTCGCGGGTGGCGGGGTTGCTCCCCCCCCTCCCCCACTATAGATACACTTCAGGTGGAGCTTTGTTTGGTTTATTACACACTTACACACTTACACACTTACACACACACACACACACACACACACACACACACACACACACACACACACACACACACACACACACACAGTCACTTGCATATACACACACACACACACACACACAGTCACTTAGTCACACACACACACACACACACACACAGTCACTTGCATATACACACACACACACACACAGTCACTTAGTCACACACACACACACACACACACACACACACACACACACACACACACACACACACACACACACACACACACACACACACACACACACACACACACAGACACACACACAGACATACACACTGGCTTGTTCACCTGCATGCTGGCTCTCTAGTTTTTGGGTTTAGGTAGCAGTAGCGATAGCTTAGCTCAGACTGCGATCAGATCTCAAGATTTAGGTCGATTGCTGTTATTGTTTTGATTGGCTCCGTGCCGGTTTCGTGCTTTGTTTGTGGTTTTTTTGTTGCAGATTTCCAGTGCTTGACGTGTGTTTCCGTGTGTTCCTGCTACCTGGATTGGCAGTGGATGTCGTCACCCCCCCTTATCTTTAAAATGATTGAAATGTAATATGCCGTTAATGTGCCATAACTCAGTGAAAGTGCTAGAAGTCACTGGACCTTGGAGCAAAACTTTTTGACCAGCATATTTTATTTTATTTAGAAAAGGATTTGGTTCTGTATTTTGTATAATTTGTCACCTTTTTGGAGTAAAAGCTACAAAACAAGAACTTTGTTTTCAGACCTTTCTTTCCGACATTGTGCTGCGTGCAGAGAACTTTAAAGGTATTGTGACATAATTTTTAACATGCTTTTAACACTATTAAAAGTCTTGGCCAACATCCCTCAAATGTGTCTAAAAGGGTGTAACAAGAAAAACTTCACTCTAGTACTCCATTCCTGGCTTTTTATGACGGTGTTTTTTTGCACCGTGAAAAACGCGTCCTTTTCCCCCTTTCCTGTCAATCATTGCCCCGCTCCTCCTCCAAACCTCCTCCACCAACTGCTACACACTTCTGCCGTCTCCACACACACGCGCGCACACCGAACCACAAACACCCACACACACAGCCCAGACAGGACGACTACAGCCCGGGGATGAAGTCCGTGACCAGAGGACTCGACTGGAAGTCGAGTCCTCTGGTCACGGACTTCTAACAGCGGCGTCGGAGAGTTAAGCCGGGAGCGACAGGCGAAGCATGCACGGAAAAGCAGCACGGCGAAGTAGTCCACCGCAAACAATCATAATAATAAAAGGCATGCAAGCAGCAGTGTCCCCTTATCTTACGTCCAGTCAGTGGCCGCGGGTCTTTTTAGCAGTTTTCCTCCGGTGATGAGAACAGAAGAGGCTCTAAACAGCTCCGTGTTAAGCCTGATTTATGGTTCCGCGTTAAATCGACGCAGAGCCTACGCCGTAGGGTTCAGCGTACGGTGCGCGTCGCCGCGTAACCCTGTTACCCTGTTTGGGTGTAATTGATGTCAAGACACCCAACAAAACACAAAAAATCAAGAAAAATTTATTTTTCATGTCACAATACCTTTAAGGTCTAAGACTAGTGAGGCAGCAGCTGCTGCACCCACATAAAGTCAAAAGACTCCTGCTAGTGGAAAGATTCCGCAATAGCCCATGCCGCTCTTGAAAAAAGCACTGGTACCGTGAGTAAGAAGTCTGATGAACGAAGATTTTCCATGATAATGTCGGATGTTCTCCATTGACTCTATTAGCCAATTAACGCTAATCATCACATCAAAGCCACGGGCCCGGCTTTATTCAGCCCGGAAAGCCATTGAGTTTTAATAAAGAAAACCTGCACACATGAGAAACTCTCTTTCACAAGTGTTTGTGGATGCATAAGAAGAGTTAGAAGCTGTGGATAATTCGAGGAATTGTGACAGTTTGTGTGTGAAAGATTTTTGAAAGATAAGAGATGGCAGAAAAAGGCACGGTTGCGAGTAATGACCAGAAGAGGGCACCAAAGCCCACACAAAAGGCTGTAGAGGAGAAAATCAGAAGGCTGGAAGGAGAAAGAATGGGAAAATTGATTAAGTTAACCAAACACAAGAATGACTTGGAAAAGTTGATGGAAAGTGAACACAACGTTAAATTCATAAAAGATGAAGCATTGTTTGTGTTTGAAAGATGCCTTGGGGAACTTGAAAGGCTTAATGAAGAAGTGTGTAAATTGTTTGATGAAGAAAAAAAGCAATCAGATCAAGATTCTTTTGAGCAACGACATTCAGAACTGATACTGTTCTTACAGTGGATTGCAAATGTGCTTAGAGACCTTCAAGAAGAGTATGATGGTGTTAAGCCACATGATAGCGCATCTAAAGCAAATTCAGTCGTAAGCCGTACGTCCAGCACTAGTTCTGAAAAGCTCAAAATTAAAGCAGAACGTGAAGCATTATTAGCAAGAGCTGCTGTAATGAAAAAGAAAGAAGCAATCGAGCAAGAAGAAATTTGTCTGAGATTAATGAAGGAGCAATTGAAAATCGAAACTGAGAATGCTGCTTCAGATGCCAAATTAAAGGTGTATGAGCAACATTAAGACACTTATGAGTTAGTGGACAGCTTCTTTGATCAGTTGCCAAGACCCGAATCTGAATTACTGACTTGTGAACAAAAAAAAACACAAGTAGTGAGTATTGATAAAGATGACAAGTCTTTTCGTCATTTTAACATGACGCCAGTTGGTCCTACAGCCAGAAGAAAATCAAGAGCTGATGTAGACAACAGAGAATGATGTGGATTATATGGACAAAATGAACAATCCCACCAACATGAATTGCATTCTTTCCAAACTTCCATTCAAACTAAAGGAAAGATGGAGGAACCATGCTTATGCCATTCAAGAAAAAATGAGAAAAAGAGCCAGATTTCCTGATTTAGTGGAATTTGTTTACCATCAAGCAAAGGCTGCAAATGATCCGCTATTTGGAGATATTTTAAACTCCACCTCTGGAAATCAGAAAACTGACAAAAAGAAATTCAGCACTGTAAAAAGTGAGTCAAAGAGAAGCAGCTTTGCTGTGAATGTGTCTTCAACAGAGAAGGATGTCTGTAAAGGTCAGTCAGAGAAGAAAACAGCCTTAACCAAGTCTGTAAATGTTTTCCAAAGTCCTTGTCTGTATTGCCAGAAAAACCATGCACTTAATATGTGCAATAAGATCAGAGACAAGCCTTTGAAAGAGAGAATCCAGTTCTTGAAGATGAATGGTCTTTGTTTTAGCTGCCTGACAGCAGGTCACTTGTCCAAGGACTGTAAGAAAAGGTTTCATGCTCAGATTGCACGTTCAAGCACCCAGCTATTTTGCATGTGATAAAACAAGAGATTACATCAGATCAGAACATTGTGGATGACAGTTCAACAGGCACAGGCGACGTCACAACTGCTCTTGTGTCTGCAGTGTAGAAGAGGTGAACAAACTGGGGCCGGGAACGGTGACCATATTCTCCCCATTGTACCTGTGCAGATAAAGCACAAGAAAAGCAAAAAGATAGTCAAGACATATGCATTCCTTTGATCAAGGAAGCACAGCAACTTTCTGCACTGAAGACTTGGCAAACAAGTTGAACATCAGTGGAAGAAAGACAGAGTTTCTTCTCTGTACCATAGCACAAGAACAAAAAGTGAGTAGCTATGTGCTTACTGATTTGGAGGTGTGTGGCTTAGAGGAGCAAAAATACATCCAGCTGCCTAATGTGTATACTCAGCCAGATATACCTGCAAAGAAAACCAACATACCACAAGAGACAGATTTGGCAAACTGGTCTTATCTGAGCAGAGTCCATCTTCCAGAACTTAAAGCAGAAATTGGCCTTCTCATCGGTGCCAATGCGTACAAAGCCATGGAGCCGTGGGAGATCATCAGTAGCCAGAACAACGGACCATACGCCGTAAAGACAGCGCTGGGTTGGGTTATTAATGGGCCAATTAGCAGATGTCAAGAAAAGGAGGAAGATGAGGATGAAGGACAAAGTTTCCTTGTCCATCGTATTTCTGTGATGAACATTGAAGACATGTTGATGAAGAATTACAACACTGACTTTCCTGAAAGATGGTGTGATGACAAACGAGAAGACTCTCAGCAGGATAAACAGTTCATACAAACTGTGACTGCATCAGCACAGCTCGTTGACGGCCACTATTGCATCAAGTTGCCTCTGAAAGATGATGAGATGAGGATGCCATGCAATCATGGTATTGCTGAACAGAGACTTAACTCCTTGAAGAGAAAGTTCAGGAGAAATGCAGATTTCTTTCAAGAGTATAAGGCATTTATGGGCAAAATATTGGACAAAGGCTATGCAACAAGAGTTCCAGAAGAGCAGTTGAATCGCAACGATGGAAGAGTATGGTTCATCCCACACCATGGGGTATACCATCCGAAAAAGAGAAAATTGCGTGTTGTCTTCGACTGTACAGCAACTTATCAAGGCGTGTCGCTGAATGATCAGTTGTTACAAGGCCCAGAGTGTTGCTGAGATTCAGACAGGAGTCTGTTGCCCTGATGGCGGATATTGAATCCATGTTCAACCAGGTATGAGTTCCAGAAACAGACTCCGATCTGCTACGCTTTCTCTGGTGGCCAGATGGCGATGTCAATAAAGAATCAGCTGAATACAGAATGTGTGTAGATCTGTTCGGTGCTACTGTACATCATCCCCCAGTTGTGCATCATATGCACTGAGAAGAACTGCGGATGATTCAGCAACAAAGACCACACAAGAAGCTACACAGTCTTCAAAAATGTATATGTTGACAACTGTTTGAAGTCGGTAGCATCAGAAGGTCAAGCAGTTGCTCTTGTGAAAGAGCTGACGACGTTGTGTGCTAAAGGTGGTTTCCACTTGACCAAATGGGTCAGCAACAGCAAAATTGTGCTGTGTTCAGTTCCTGGTCACGAGCGAGCAGACGAAATTAAAGATCTTGACTTGGAGAAGGATGACTTACCTGTAGAGCGAGCATTAGGCGTGCAGTGGTGCAATAGTATGGACAGCTTCAAGTTCAAGGTACACCTCCCAGGTAAGCCGTGCACGAGACGAGGCATCTTAGCTGTTGTCAGTTCAGTGTACGCCACTCCTGCTACGTGTCAAGGTCATTCTAAGAGACCTCTGCAAAGTCTCTTAGAATGACCTCTGCAAAGAGAAAAAAGGTTGGGATGAAGAAATCCATGAAAGACCATGGAAAACATGGCTTAAGTGGCTAGTGGACCTTGACAAGCTTTCAGAGTTGAAAGTCAATAGATGTTTCAAACTTGTTATGTTTGGACCAACCACGACTGCTCAGAACCACGACTTTTCTGACGCCAGACAAGATGGGTATGGCATTGTGTCATATCTCTTGTTGACCAACAGCCAAGGTGAGAAGCATGTATCCTTCATTATGGGAAAGTCCAGAGTCGCTCCACTCAAGCAAATCACTATTCCTAGAATGGAGTTGACAGCAGCTATGGTTGCAGTCAAAATGGATCGAATGTTGAGAGAAGAACTTGAAGTTCCCCTGATAAAATCTATCTTCTGGACTGATAGTACAACTGTACTAAAGTACATTGAAAATTATGCTCTTTGTTTCAAAACATTTGTGGCAAACAGAGTTTCTTTAAAGTTATTCTATGCAACTTCCTAAAGCTAGCAAGATTTGAAAGTGGCGCTTCCTCTAAGCCCCACCCCCCCCGCCCTCACCCACGAGCGCTCCGTCCAAAGCCACGCCCCCACAAACACGAACGCGCATACGATTATTAAACATTTTGGACAGCACATTTACAGCAAAACTACCCCATGTCTCATTCACCTGTAAGCGAGGCCGGTTTTAGGGGGGGCAGGGGGGGGCTGTGCCCACCCAAACGTGCATCCTGCCTGTCTCCATCCCGGAGAGCGCCGGTGCACGGCACAGCAGCGCTGCGGTGCGCTGCAGGCTCTAAAGCCACGGCTACGCCGTAGCCTACGCTGTAGCCTACGCCGTAGCCTACGCCGTAGTTGCGGCAACAGAGACGGCACCGCAGCGCACTGCCGTGCCGTGCACCGGCGCTCTCCGCTCTCGCCGTGAGACGCCTACATCCCCACGGACCCCATACAGCTTCCGAGCCGGAGCTGCTGCAGCTTTTCACGGCTGCGGCTGTTCACGTGTCCCCGCGGGCTGCTGCTGCTGCTGCAGAGGCTGCTGCTGCTGCAGAGAGCAGCAGCAGCAGCAGCAGCAGCAGCAGCAGCAGCAGCAGCAGCAGCAGCAGCAGCAGCAGCAGTAGCAGCAGCAGCAGCAGCGGACTAACGGCTCCCGCTCCCCGGTCACACACAGCGGGGACCGAGCTGCTCTGGAAATAACTACATAATATCTATATACTGGGGTCCGTGGCAGAAGGGAGGGAGGGAGGGGGTTACACTGGGACACTGTGAGCCCAGGAGGACCCGTGGGAAGTGGACACGGGGGCGGCTGGAAGCGAGTGCGCGCATGGGACAGGGCGGGGGGGCGTGGTTTAAAATGAAGACATCTGATTGGTTCTTTCCCTTCCTGGACCTGGACCAATCCGTATCATTCGGACCGAATGGGGGGGGGGGCTTAGAGGTGCCTCTTTCAAAATTATTGCTAGCTCAGGGAGAATCAGGGAGAATGCCTTTAATTAGAGAGGCAACAACACCGTCCCAGTGGAAGTATGTCAACACTTTGCAAAATCCTGCAGATCAAGCCTCAAGAGGCCTGAGGATTGACAGTTTCATGAACAGTAAGAGCTGGTTTCAGGGACCTAGTTTCCTGTCAAACTAAGGTGATTGGCCAGAACAACCTGACCAGAGTTCTCACCTGACAGAAGATGATGATGATGATGACGTAAAGACATCTGCAGCGGTGTCATGCGAAAATCCAGATGAAGGCACGGATCCATTGGACCAGCTCATGAAGTATTATTCCATCTGACATAATCTGAAAAAAACAGTCGCTTGGGTTCTGCACCTAGTGTTGCAGAGCCTAAGTAAGAAAAGAAAAGAGTTTGAACAGACTATAAAGAAATCTGCAAAAGATCCAGAAAATTGCAAAACCATGATTGAACAACAGATGGCAATGTGTAAGAATCCACTGCCAATCCAGGAAGCAAGAACACACGGAGGCACACTTCAAGCATATATCTATGTGTGTGTGTGCTTGCATGTATGTATATGACTATGTGTGTGTGTGTGTGTGTGTGTATATATGTATACGTGCGTGTGTATGTACATGTCTGTGTGGCTATGTGTGTGTGTATGTGTGTATGTATATGTTTGTGTGGCTGTGTATGTGTACGTGTGTATATGTATGTGTGGCTAAGTGTGTGTGTGTGTGTATGTTTACATGTATGAATATACATATATATATATATATATATATATATATATATATATATATATATATATATATATATATATATATGTGTGTGTGTTTATGTGTGCTTGAGTGAGTGTGTGAGTATATGTCTATCTGGCTATGTGTGGGTATGGGAGTTGGTATGGGTATGGGTGTGTGTGTGTGTGTGTGTGTGTGTGTGTAATAGTCCTATCAAAGCTCCACCTGAAGTGTATCTATAGTGGGGGAGGGGGGGGGGGAGCAACCCCGCCACCCGCGAGACCAGAGGCCGACAAGGAAGAACCCGGAACCCAGGCCACCAGCAAGCAACCCCACAGAGGGCGGGAAGAGGACGGGAGGAAACCCACCGCCAGCGAGGCCCCCCGCCCCCGGGCCCCCCCCCGGCGGTGGCCGAGGGGGCCCGGGGGCGGGGCCCCTACGACACGGAAGAAGCAGCCAGAGATCCCGCGGCGGCGGACCGCGACCCAGACAATCCACGGCCACCCGGTCCGGGCCGGACACGCGGCCAGGAGGCCCTCACCCTCCAGGCCAACGACCCCCACCCGGCAGGGGGCCAGCCTGCCCGGAGAGACAGAGCCGCCCCGGCCGCCGACGCGGGCAGGCGCACCCGCCCCCCACGAAAGTGGCCCTCCAAGACCAGAGGGGCGCCCCGCCGCGGAGGCCGCGGGGGGGACCGGAGACGGGCCCGGAGAGAGGGAACCCCCCCCAACAGGGCGACACCCGCGCGGGGCCGACAACGGAGGGCCCCAGACCCAGGCATCCCATTCATTCATCCATTCAACTATCCGATATCTATAATAATATAATATACTAGACACCATAATGATAACAAAAATAATGATAATAATATAATAATAATATTAATAACCATCTTGTATAATATAATATTAATAAATTATATTAATAAATTATTAAATTTTTTAACTCAAAGTTACAACTTTACAAGATTATGAACACAGATTGCAGTTTTATGGGTGAGTTTTCTTCATTGTGAAGATAATATGATTGTGAGATAATATGATGTGAAATTATATTATACATTGTACACATAGCCTACAATAAATATATAGAACATATAATATTGATAGGATTTCATGAAAGGATTTCATGAAATTGTTAAAGTTCAAAGAATTTAACACCGGTGGGTTCTCTCTTCATATTCAAAGTAACCTCATATTGATTAAGACACGGAGCCACCCCCTCTGGTGATTTGGGTAGACAAGATCAGAGAGTGGGGAAAAGCGGATTGCTTAGCGTTGGGGGGTCTCATCTGTGATCTAGGCTTGACCAAAGGAAATGTAGATTCCACACGTTAAGGTGTCTCCCCCGTAGCTAGGCTCCACCAATGAGATTCAGGTGAAAAGAACACGCCCTTTCTAGTATTAAAATGAACTGGATCGATGACCACGGGTGCATTTCTCTCCTACTCACCATGGTCTGAGACAAATGTACCTCCGGCCGGAAAACCTTGTACTTGACATATTAAAAGTTTGTATTAACCTGTGATTCTATTCCACTAGTTTTTCTTTTGGTTCACCAGACAAACGAACACGAATCTTTCAATATATATAATATATTTAATAGAGAAAATAAAAATAACATTGGGCTTGCAGAAATCCACTTCATGAAGAAAATGCGTTATTATTATTATCATCATCATTGCACACACACACTTTGCACTCTAGCCAAGTAGACTATGATATAGTTTGGATACCAAAAACAAAGACATATAGGTCAAATAATCTTGTTACTTTCCATAGTAAGCAGCTGAATGGGAAAGATCTCCAGGTCCAGCAACACGAACATCCTGCAGTTCTGACTTCTCCAGCTTCAGTTACAGCACCAGAGCTTTATGCCACGCATTGTTCAAACACTGGCTAGGCTCAACATTTGCTTTCAAATAAACAAAACGATCATGTTTGTATGACATGACACAACCGACTTTGTTGCTGTGCAGATATTGATAAACCTCAGAAACTTTCAGTTTGTCCATTGCAGATTGCAGGAAGTAGGAGCAGATCTTGCCGTCTGTTCTGCTGGGCCGTGTCGTCATGTTCTCCTCCCAGTTCTGCACTGAATTCGGGTGGGGAGAGTAACGGCATCTCCAGTCAAAGTAGTAGAACCGTGTTCCCATGGCAAAGACATAGTTGTCGACATAAAAAGCTCACGAGCAGAGAGTCTTTGCTTTAGGCTAGCATGTATTAAGTTAAATGTAATTTACACATATAAATAAAAATAATGACGTCGGTGTATCAACCCACTGACGGCTCTGTAAGTCACATTGGCAGTAATGTTGAGTAGCATCCCATCCACAGATTTTACACCTGCTTCATGTGCAGATCAAGAATCTTCCCTCCTGTTCACTTCAGCAGATCATGAGTCTCTGACTGCACTGGGATGGACTGCAGCTGGGTCTTAAGCTCCTCCAAGAGAACCGTTAAATGAAAACTAGAGACAGATTATACAGAGGAAAACAAGAAAGGCCTCTGGACCTTCCATGCCGAGTTAAAAGGTCAAACGGTGGAGCCGTTGGAGTTGTCATGCTCATCCATCGGCTGAGATCCATTCATGGGTGTAATCTCAGGTGTCTTTGGTTGATCCCTTCTGCTTCTGCACCGCTCTGAAATATCTGTAATAAAATGGAAACCAGTGTGTAACACACAATCAAGAAGTAGTTTAAAACTTTACTCTGCAACTAAAATATTACTGACCAGTGTATCTAATCCATAGTCCACCAACGATGAGAATGATTACAATCAGAGCAACAGCAATCACAGCAGCAAGGACACCCGTACTCCACCCAGTCTCTGCACCACCTGGAGGAAAATCAGAGTAATTGCCTTGAGAGACAAGGAACCGGGAAGTTTGAATTAACACAGACTACTTTATTTTGACGTCATCTACAGGGCATCTTTTTTTAACGCTGTAATTCTTTATCTATCCATCCATGTGACACTTCACCCAAACAAAGAAGCAGGTATAGTAAAATGGTACTTCATGCCATGAAACACTGATCAAACCCCAATGTGTACGGTTGTAGCTCCATATAGCCAGTAACAGCCGGTTGGGTCATTACTAATATGGAGGTTTATCCCCTACTTTAACAAAAACAAAGCTTGGAATTAGCGATCTACTGACTGCTTGGTTCCCACTTGAAATTGGACAGTTAAACACAATGTGACCAGGAGGTCAGGATTTTTTTCAGTGCATTTGAATCCACCCAACACTCTGGCTCTGCTAATCACACTTGTAACACACGTTTCATTTATTTTCTTTTTTAGTCCAAAGCTGGTTACTAAGTTACTGTGAAGCCATCAGCAACTATGTGTAAGAGGTGAAGCCTTTTTTGTGATTTTTAACAATGATTTAGGGGAAAAAACTAACTATTATGTAAACTATTTATTTACTATTCACTCTTTATTTAATGAAGCAGCACTTTCATCTACAGTACTTTGTGTATCGCACTTAAATGTGACCCTGAGACGGACTGGCAGCCTGTCCAGGGTGAACCTCTGCCTCCCACTTGATACGAGCTGAGCCCCCCCTGACCCTGAATAGGATTGAGCCGGTATAGAAAATTAATGAATGAATACATTTTGCAGGAATATTGCATTCTGGTCAATCATTTTTTAAACTAATATGGCTAAGCGTATTTCTGCATCAACCGAGTGCCTGCCTTTGAAGTAATGTGTACCCCGGAACAAATCTATTCCTCATGTCGACGTTTGCAGATGCTGCTGAACATTTAGCCTTTTTTCTTTCACTTTCACAACTGCTGCTATTAATTAATGATTAGCCTGATAATCGTCCTGATTTCCTCGCTGTCACTTGCTTCGCCCAAATAAGACTTCCTGCTGGCTGAAAAACAGATCAATATTTTTTTTACCTTTATCCTCAACCAGATCACTCTTGCTTCTGTTAACTACCAGTCAACACAAATTATCTTGCTCATACTCACTCATTCAAGGGTGGCTTATATGGTACAAAAATACAAACAAACATCTCTTGGACCCATCCTCAAATCCAACAGAAGGGTCACAAGTTTTATTTTTTTTGCAGTAATTTGGTCATTTCCAGACCTTTTACTTTAAACTCATCCAAGCAATTACGTCAGATCGATCGACTGGTCCGTATAATCTTAAAATCTGGCCAACACTACATTTTTAAGCTTACTTTTTTTTTTTTTTTTTTATTAATCTAAAAACAGAACTGGGCCGTCGTAACACTCCGCCTTGATGCCATTTCAAATACTTGCCACAGAAGAGAGATCGGCTAGCTCTGGCATACATGTTTCCATCCCAAAGTATGATTTTAGTCTCAGTCTGAGCACATCTACATCTACAGTTCAATATTCAATGATTGTTACAGCACCACCTGTCGGCAGCAGAAATGTCATGTTTTACATTATGCACCACATGTTTTTACTCACACCTCCATTTCCTCCAGCCTTCAACAGATCAACACGTCATAAATCCTACTGCCTTTCATAACTTTTTTTTTTTTTTACCTCTAGGAGGCAGAAAACGATCTGATCTGGGGGTTTAATTTTAAACTGACAGGCTTCAAATTTTAAAATTTGTCAATTTTGTTACACAAAGCAAAGAAAAACTGTATGTGTGGATAATATACAACACAGACCAAAAGTTTGGACACACCTTCTCATTCAAACAAATGGGGAAGTTTGGAAAGTTATGAGAGAATCAATTCAGAAGTTTTGTTGAATTTTGTTATGAATAAAGTTATAAATCTGTTTCACCATCAGACACACACACACACACAGTAAAACAATATTATGAAGTTTTTTCCTTCAGGATAGCTGATGCACACAGGGAACCTCTAGCACTATACATGAATTGTTGCTTTAAATCATATTTCTTTATCACTAAAGACAGCACCACAGCTGTCAATCGTGCATCTTAACAAAGAGGAGAATCAAGTGGCATTTACTGCAAGCTGCACAAAATAGCAGCACCAAGCACAAGCAGCAGCATTTCCAACCGTACCCCTTGATTTTTCTTTTTTAATAATTTCATGCGTCTCTGGTGTTGCTGGACAGTGAATATCTGCTACTTAGGAGCGGCCCGTGTGTCGCTGGTGAACACAGTTACATCAACCATCTTCTGCCTGTAGAATTGACACGTGGGACCTGTAATAAACAGCCACCGTGTACAGCACCAAACACAGGAAATGCACGTGTCCTAGACTAGGACACGTGCATTTCCTGTGTTTGGTGCTGTACACGGTGGCTGTGACATGAAAATATTGGAGCTGATGTCTTCATTCTTGCCTTCTCCACCTTTTGCACATGCGCGCCATGAGCCGTATGTCCCGTTTCACGCAGAGGAGGTTGAGTCGCACTTTGTTTCAGGGATGTCAGGTTCGTGTCAGTTAGGACGCGTTTGCAGGATTTTTCATCTTTCTGGGCCAAACCGGTGGCACTCATCACAGACTCAGTCAGTTAGACAAATGTTGAACAACAGAAATTGTGAAAAATACAAAATAAATCTGAAAATGCTGAAATAATAATCACACATGGGTCGTCCTCTAGCACTGCAACTAACAACTAATTTGGTCGAGCACCGAGTTGTCAGATTCAACCCAGGACTTGGATTTGACTCTTACTGTGATCTGACTCGGACATGAAAACCGTTAACTTGGACTAGGAGTCCAAGTTAACGGTTGTATTTGTCACAATTTCCGTCTAACTGACTGAGCTCCAACACCAACATTTTCATGTCACTTTTTGCATATTTAAATCAATTGCCTTGACGATGGAGACCATCTACCAGAGACAATCAGTGGGTTTGCAGCGAGTGTGCGGGTACCACACGTTCCTACGACTGTGCTGTGGCAGTTTTTATAAATTGCACAGTAAAGATCCTTAACAAAAAACAACATTGTTGAGCTCAAGATTACCAAAGTTTATTTCAGCTGAATCGCAGTGAGGAGAGTCAGCTGCAGCACAGTCTGAGGCAACATGCTGTTAGACTTATTTAAAAGGGGAAGGATCTGACAGGTTACTGGAAGCTGGTTAGATGAAAGACAGGAAACCTGACTCCCAAGGGACATCTTGGCCCCCTGCACCAGGCACATAGGTGTTAGTTCTCTAAAAGCAGAGGTCACTAACGGGCGGACCGCGGTCCGGGTCCCTACGCCGTCCTCCACGGACCCAGACCTATAATCAATAACTGAGGGATTATGAGGGATAATAAATGTTTTTATCCTGATTTTTTTCCCCCATTTCATCACCCAGTGATCCTACCTAAGTAACAGTCCTGGGCGTTGCCCCCTCTACCAGCCCCGGGAGTTCCTGCACTGAGCTCAGGTCTCCTCCTTAACCTGAGGAGTGAGCAGCAGCTTCTTTCCACCTCAGACCTTCTCTGGCCTGAGGGATTCTACATTTTGACGGGCACTTCTATTTTAACCATCGCAGCTTTCTTAGTCTTTACGGCATTTGTTTAGCAGACCTTACAGACCAATACGAGTTAAGCCACCCCACATGATGCTGCTCAGCCAATCAAATCTGTGGAAACAGCATGACTATATACAGAGATGAGAGGCGCGTAACGGGTGGAAAGGGGAGTTAGCGATAGAGTGATGTGACACGGAGAGACAAGTGAGCAGGAGACAAGAAGAAAGACAAGTGAGAAGGAGATAGAGACAAGTAATGGCGCTCTCTAAGAAGACAAAAGTGGACAGTGAAAAAAAAGCTTTCAACCCGGAGTGGCCGGATTCATCCTTGTTCAGTCTTCCTACTGGGACACAAAACCAGTGTCTCATATGTTCAGAGACCGTGGCGCTCATTAATAATAATAACAACAACAACAACAACAACAACAACAACAACAACAACTTGGTTTTATATAGCGCCCTTTAAGGCACCCAGAGCGCTTTACAGAAATCATTATTCATTCATACACATCCTCACTGGTGGTGGTAAGCTATGTTTGTAGCCACAGCTGCCCTGGGGCAGACTGACGGAAGCGTGGCTGCCATATTGACCAAACGGCCCCTCCGACCACCACCAACATTCATACACATTCAAACACATTCACACGGGGCAAGGTGGGTAAGGTGTCTTGCCCAAGGACACTACGACAGCAACTGGGACAGAGCGGGATTCGACCCGCCGACCTTCCTGGACGGCCTGGATCATTGGACGACCCGCTCTACCACCTGAGCTACTGCCGCCCCCCATTAAAAGTGCTCATGTGAAACGCCACCGACACAAAACAAAGTTTTTCAAACATATCCACTCAAGCCTGAACTGAAGTCACAGAAAATAAGCTGATTTTAAAAACAACATCCTGCCCATGTTTGGGTCCAGATACAGCTGTGAAGCAGCTTTCTCCACAGTGAACATAATTAAAACTAAATATCGTTCCAGGCTCACCAATGAGCACCTTATCATGCATATGAGAACCTGACACCATCCAGCCCAGATTTAAAGTCCTGGCAGGAGAAGTTAGAGCTCAGTTCTCTCACTGAACAACAGAAAGTGGGGGCATAAGATTATAAGAGGGGAAGAAAGAGAAACTGCAAAGCCTGGTCAATTGTTGATATGTTGATATTAATTTATTATAAAAATGTGTTGAGACGGTTAAAGAAAATTCAAGCTGCTGGTAGATTTCATTTCGTTTTCAAATGCCATTTAATTTGATTTCTCTATTTTATTTTTATTGCTGTCCTCCTTTAACCTAATAAGAGAAAACAAATATTATATGTGTTCCATGTACACATTTATATTGTGTATTATGATGTCCTGGACCTTCGGTTGAGGAAATGTTCTTTAACTGGAACTCTTAAAGTTTTAGTTGAATACCCGTCTTAGAAGAAAGTATACTTTACAAATGAAATGTGGCCCTTTCATCTGCATTTACATCTTTTATACCCTTCCTTCCCATACTGTTTCTTTCAGCTATTGGCCTTTCGTTACAAAGCAAAGCAGACTGTCACCATGACGACGCAGCAGCCAGTTATAACTGGAAGCTCAGATGCCATTATTCGCAGTCGTTTTAAACCACAAATGTCGGTAAGAACCCTACAAAAGGTTTATTTGTGTGTTTTTAAAAGGTGGTGGTGTATGATTATAAATGTGTGCATCTTTTCTTCACAGCCTCACTGACGGGTTGGTGGTTTAACCTGGTTGCACCTTTGATACGCTCCATCTACGAGAGGCAACATCAGGATCCTCCAAGTTATTAAAGCGACAGAGACAGAGCCGAGTACAGGTTTACACAACCATGAGCAGCACTTCAGGAGCTTTAGCAGTGAGTCTCATCTGTGTTTTACCATCCAAATTTGTTGGATGAAACACTTTTGAAGCAGCATTGAAATACTGTTAACTTCACTCCTTTTTGACTGTGTCTTTTAAAAACAGTTTGAAATAAACCAAAACCTTTTTGCACCAAAATCTGTAATACCTTTTTTCCCCATTCATCTAATAGACGTTTCTATAAATAGCATAATCTAAACAGTCTTAGTTAACACCGCTCGTACAAACCAGCTGTTACAAGAGTTGATCAACCAGCGAGTCTGATCACTGCTCAAAAGACTTATCGGGGATTCTGGTAATAATATTTACTTGCACTTCTGCCCGATCCGTTTTAATTTGATCATAACGTGACTTGAAAGGATGCAGCCGTGTCCATACAACCATTTCTTTGCTTGTCCAAAAAAAGGACCATAATGTAGCTCCCGATCTAATCTTCTGCTAAAAAACTAAGACGTTTTCTTATTTCTGTACCTCCCTGATTCAACATTAATTATTCAGAGTGTGCGAAAAGGAAATAAACACGTGGTGCAGACACGTTTCCTCCGTTTTCTTCTGCCTTCCTGGGAAAACAGTCTCTCACCCTGATCGCGTTTCCAATAGTCGACCTCTAGATCTGGGCAAAACCAAACGTCCAAAAAAAAAAAAAAAATCCTGTAATGGAAACGGCGCTAATTCGAAAAACTTCAGAATATAAGATAAACGTTTTTCCATTTCCAGGAAGGTTTGTTTCCAGGCGATTCAATTATCTACAAATGTCTCTGACAGCGCTGGATGTGACAGCCGGTCGATCTAAAGTCATCAAAATCTAGTTGCTGGCTGGTTTTGGCCTCATTCGTACCGTGTATCTGTCCTGTAACACGACTATTTATTTTTTTTCCAATTTTTTTGTACCTGGATGGCGAGCTGCCCAAAAGCTCGAACTGAGACCCACTGCAAGACCGGCAAGTGTTGAACTGTGTATGTGGGGTAGGAGGTCCTGTAGAACGGATGTTCTTACATGGACTGAACCGCTACCTTTGATGAACTAAGGACTGAACATCACTCATTACAGACGAGCTTATTTCATGCACATGAAACTGCTGTATACATGTTTGTACATATAATCTGGTGCACTGTGAAGTTTAATACACTGTGGAGTTTAAATATACAAATGACTAATTTGGGAATTCTGTCTTGTGTTTTTAAACATTGGGCCGTTTCATTCCCTTGAGTTGAACTGTAGGTTTTCTTGATGATAAACCTGGGTGTTATTTAATCCGTGTAGCTTCTGTACGATCTGAGGCTCTTCTGTTTGTTAGTGGTGCGCCCACCGTCAAGAAAAAGGACAGGGGGCATGCTGGATTCCTGTGTTGAACGTGGGGTATCCGCCCATGTAAACGGGGCTGATAACGGTAGATAAACCTGAATCCTGGGACACTTGTGCCCCTTAATCACAAACACATTCATCAATATATTAAAATAATTATGCTTCGACTTTTTTCTGGACGGTTCTTTAAGTTTGTATTCAACATTGAACTTTATCTGAATTAAATCTATGGACATTAATGTATATGGAACCTGGCTGGTGGATATAAGTTTTTAAATCTACCTGCCCACTAGTGAGTCAGAGTTACTTTCACACCCTGTATGTCACAAGGGCCGTTTTATTTGTGTAGCACATTTCAGCAACTAGGAAATTCAAGGTGCTTTACATCATGAAAATTAAAAAGAAGAAAAGAAAAGATATAGGTTACGGCGCAGTGGCATAATAAAGAAAAGTTTGATTTAAGCTGGAGTTACAGTGTAGCACTAAATGGTTTAAATGATTCAGTCAAAGGCAGCTGTAAAGAGTTTTTAACCTTGATTTTAAAGGAACTGAGGGTGTCGGCGTTCCTGCAGATCTGTGCAGCAGAGAAGCTGCTTCTCCTTCGGTTCACAGGTGCATTAGTGCAGCACATATACAGCTGATACATCTTACCTGAACCAGGTGCATGCGCTTCCTGGCCGAGTGGAGGTGTAGTCGTGCTATGATCATGTATTTTTGTTCGGTTCCCTTCATCTTTGGTTACTGAATAAAAAAAAAAAGAATTTATTAAAAACTCTCAGTAGCCAGATTAATATTAACAGACATAAACGTGGAAGTTACCAGTCAATAACAATTCTGTTCTTGTTTAAAGCAAAGAAACCTTAGTTAGTTTCAGGTGCCTACCAGTAAGCTGAACAGTGCAACTGGTCCCCTGCCCTGGGAGTTGGACATTACACCGGTACGTCCTGTTGTCCGCAAGGCGAGTTGAGAGGAGCTGCAGCGTCAGGTCTCCTCTGCTCAGGCCCTCAGGGCTGACCTTCACCCTCCCCCTGTATCCGTTATCCTGAAAACGGGGGTTAACCTGTCGATGTCGATAGGAGTAGACCACCTTCTTGAGGTCATCCCTCCAGTCGACTGTGTATCCCGACAGGTCGACAGGAGGATCAATGTAGCACGGCAGGAACACATCACCACCTTCTTTCACAGAGACTACTGGATCTGGACAAACGGCTCTAGGTTCTCCTGGAGGGACAAAGAAAACGTCTTTGAACGAAAACTATTCTCTGAAAGTTTTAAATAATAATTTATGCAAATCTAAAGCTCATACATTGAGTGGACTGCGATTTGCTCCCGGTTAGTTTTTTTATTAATGCAACTGGCATTTTTCTTATTCTTCCAAAAACCCAGTCACTGAATCTAATCTTGTAAGAGACCATTTCAACAAGCCGATGACAGCTGGATAAACCAAACATAGACTTAATAAAACTATAGAAAAACACAGACCTTCTGAAAGGTAAAGGATTAGAAACTATAATCTGAGATACATCCTTTGTGCAGGTTTCTGAACGGTCCTGCCGACATCAGAGCTCCCTCTCACCAAAGATGGAGACTATTAATACACTTAAAAATACCAATTCTCTTCTTGCTGTAGACCAACAGGATAACTTGAATTCTGTACATTTTACCATTTAGCTTTACCCAGATGCTTAAACACATTTAAATTTAACTCATTGTAAAAGGTTATACTTTCAGGGATTTTAATGTTTCATTCAAAATTATACTGCATGACACCGTCCATTAGAAGTCATATAAAAATGTGAAATCCAAAGAAGTGTTTTGTCCTTGTCCTCCAAATGCCATGGCAGAGTTAAACTTTATTTTTAAAGTACAAATACAGTCAAAAAGGGAGAACCAATCATCTCTAGTTTTACATGTAGGTGAATTTAAAGATGCATGCAACATAATGACTAACTATTTTAAGCCTGAATACATGACGATCTGACAGTAAAGGCTGATTTATGGTCCCGCGTTACACCAAAGCAGAGCTTACGCCGTAGGTTACGCAGCGACGCGCACCGTACGGTGTGCGTCGCCGCGTAACGTACGGCGTAAGCTCTGCGTCGATTTAACGCGGAACCATAAATCAGGCTTAACTCGAAAGCGCGGCGGCAACACAACTACCACGGAACATGAAATACGTCGTGACACTTTGTCCAAATGACAAAAAGCATGTTTCGATTACAACCATACCTGTTGAAGAGCGGAGGAAGAAGATGAGAATCGGTATAAGCGCTTTCATTTTAAAAAAGGGGGACTGAAATAAAATGTTACTCTTCAGACCTAAACAAACATAGGCGCGTGTGTCACCGGCGTTTCACTTCCCGCCGCTGTGAAGCAAACACTCTGGACACGCCCACCGCGTTACGTCTGTCACTACCTGATGTGAGTCAGGTAGTGACAGACGTACTACATCAGGTAGTGACAACGTCACGTTAAAGAGAAATGCTCTAGGTGCTTAGCACATGCGCAGTAGCTTCAGCAGAGCGCCAGCTGAAAGTGTCAGTTGTTGCCATGACAGCGAGTCGGTGATTATATCGGTCTGGGAATAAACGTCTTGATGAGACCAGCTACACGCCTCGTCTGCTATACATTTATATTAAGACAGACAACACAGGGGCGACATAAAATGTAGAGTTTATTGCCCCTAAACTTATAATTTGGGGCTCCATCACCGCAATGAAGTTCGTTTTAATTTGGATATTCGACAGACATTCGCTCTGAGTAAACCTCTAATATATTCAGTACTGGAGTTGAGGGGGGATAATGAGGGGGATGAGGGGGGATGAGGGGGGATGGCATCCTTCCCTGAAATAAAAACGGTCCAAATCCTCCCCTCTGTAAAACTGCCATCCCTCCTTTCCATCCCTTATGTCATTTCATCAATGAATGTGGTTTTACTGCTATTTCAACATTTAGAGTCATCACCAGGAAAATAACTTATTGGACAATTTTCACCTGTTTTAAGTAAGTTTTCACTTGAAATAAGTAGGAAAATCTGCCAGTGGGACAAGATTTATCTTCTCATTACAAGCAAAAAAGTCTTGTTCCACTGGCAGATGTTCTACTTATTTTAAGTGAAAATCTACTTGAAACAGGTGAAAATTGCTGTTTTTTCCAGTGATGAGTCTTGTTTTAAGTGTAATGAGATTTTTTTTACTGAAATGAGACATTTTAACTAGAAATAGGACAAATATTCTTGTTAAGATTGTGAGTTTTTGCAGTGATCCATGTTACTTATCCTGTGAAGGACAGAGTCATATTGATAAGTTCAGAAAAGTGTTTTTTATTGTTGTGTTTTGATGTATTTGATGTAAGCCCAGTGGATATTTAAAGCTTACAGAAGGCTGCATTTAACTGCTGCTATGTCATTCCTGCAGTATTTCTGCAGCTGTTTTGGTCACTGCTATTATTTGTAATATATTATATTATTTGTAATCAGCACAAATTATCTGTCCCCATAAATCCACCATTTCAAATGCACACGTATTACAGACTTTACAGTAAACACAGGCACACAGAGAAGGGCTGAAGCGTGTCCTGACTTCATGTTTTCACAACGAAATGTGAGATATAAGCATAGATACTGTGTTTAAAGTTGATTAGGAGCTAACAAGCTATATATATATATATATATATTAAATATCAAAATGTATAAAGAATTATGTACAGATTTTAAATATAAAAGCAGGAGGCATATCTCATGCAGCCAGAGTGGTACTATGATCCAACACTGATTTGGAGTTAATTGATCACATGACCTGGGAGCTATTGAGCTGAAGCGCTAATATTGTTTAGGTCAAGTAGAGACGCCTTTTCCCTGTTAGTTTATCAACTGCTCCAGCAGGGGGCGACAGAGGGTAGAGTTTATTGCACCCAAACCTTTGGACCAGGGGTCTCCAACCATAGACATATGTCTCCAACCCTGGTCCTCGGACCCCTCTTTCCTGCATGTTTTAGATGTTTCCCTGCAACAACACACCTGATTCTAATTAAAGGTCCTCATCAGCTTGTCACCAAGTCTGCACAGCTCTGTTGATGACACTATCAGGATGAGCTGAAGCAGGAAACATCTAAAACATGCAGGACAGGGCCCAGAGGACCGGGGTTCAAGACCTGCTTTGGACGATGTGGCTCCATCTACCAAACTCTGGCTGCACCAGCAGAGATCTCACACTTTGCAGTTTGGAAAACTGTAGGACATCATTTTAAAACGTTGATAAATATTAAAAACATTTTTTATAATTCCCTGGCATATTCTACTTTCAATTTCCATAGAAGAAAGTCATGTTAAAACAGTGCATTATAGTTTAATTCTTACTTTATTCCATTGAAAATATCCCTACAAGTTAAAGTATCCCACAAAATCATTCCCTTTACTTAAGAGATTTAAAACATCAATAGTACTTTTTTTTTAATGGTCCATCCATACATATAAAACAAAAATTAGATTAAGAGGAAAAAGTCACTTTAAGCAGTCAAGCAATTACATTGTCAATTACACATTTCACTGTTAAAATGAAAGACAAATGGTATTTTGTGTTGAGTTAATATATCATCTCATCATTTTTACCTGATCTGAAAACACTCCAGCGCGATGAAAACCCTGAAATCCTTTTCTTTGAATGAACTTCACTCAGAAGTTGTCTAGAAACGGTTTGGACCCTAGTTTATTCATGAGGTTGTGCAGGAAGTAGTAGGGTTAGTTTCCCGCGTTACGCGTAACCACAAGCCAGCGCCATATACTGTCAAAGTTGCGTCACTCCCCGAGCTGCAACACGTGGTCACGTGGTTAACGAGCCAGCGGCTCAAGTCAACAGAAGTAGAAGAACCTTACACAGGGAGTTTATACACCGTATTAAAAAAAAACTTAATTAAATTGTAAGCCTTTTCACTATTTATGGTCAAAGCATCACCATCTGATCTAAAAATGTAAACCTTCATCTGATCTGCCTGGACTAACTCTAAAAATCTAGATATTACATGAGAGCTGTGTCATTGCAGCTTAATCAGAGGTTACTGTTAAAGGTTGAGTTTGGTTCAAATTACCAGTTTGAACCATCACTGTGTTTTAACTATGATAATCTATGTTCATGTTGCTGATTTTATGTCATGTCATTGATGTAATGTCTGATAAAAGAAACAAACCTGCAAAAACTTCAGGGTAACTATGAGTTCCACATAAATTGGCCAGTTCCCCCCCTCCATTTACACCAACAACTGATGTAAACTAATATACCTCAACCATAACCACACGGTGTTGTTAAAGCGACACTACGTAACTTTTCCACCTTAATATCATATTTCCAGAGTCATTGTGATGGTACATCAACTTCCAACAGGTTTAATGACACCTCTGTCATGATCTGGGGGGGTCTGTATCGCTTTCACTGGCACTATGTAACTTTGAGGAGCATGGTAGGAACCCTGCCACACTAAAAAAACTACAAATTTTACGACTTTGACTGCTTTACGGCAACACGTCACTTCCCCCTCCTTCCCGATTCGTAGTCGAGACAAAAATGGGCGGGGCTTGGAGCGCAGAGGCTGAGCTCAGCAGAAGCTGGTGTTGAGCTAAACGAGGAGCTGGTATCATGGCCGAAGCAGCGAAAAAAACGAAGAAAATAAAAGTTTTAACGGAGCGGAGGAGGCGAAAAAAAGAAAGCGGGAGAGTAACAAGCTAAATGCCCGGTGGAGAATAAACATTGGCCCGGCGTTCACTCACTACAAGCCCTTGTAGCGCCGTCGTCTTGGACGAGATGGTTGAAGGATGTAAAGACGTTCATCACCTCCAGGTATGCACTTTTGTCAACACCTATGTCAGTGTGTTTTACAAAAACAATTATCCTGAAACTACTACAGCTGCTGTAAGTGTTGCTACTGTATCAAATGTCAATATCTATGTAAACCTTTTGACTCTTCAGGTCTGTATATACAGATACTTATACACTGATGGTAAAAGGAACACATTTGTAGATATAGTAAAATATAGCCAGAAAAATGAAATGTATAGGCAAAGTATACACTTCCAGATGAAAAAAATACAATATAAACACCATATAAGCATATAAAATAAATTTCTTTGTTGGAATTATATTAAAATAATAACAAGAGTAGTAAAAGAAACCTTATGGTGTTTATAATGTGTCGTTTTATCTTGTGAGTGTATAAATATATACATTTCTCTAATTTTTCTATAGCTATACTTTACTTGCTTTTACTTTCTGCATAATTACAGTGACTTCAACAAAGAAAAAAATTCAAACTTGTGATCAACAAAATATGTTGATTGATTTATAGGTCAGTAATTATCAGAAAGACATAATGTTTTTGTATCTTTATTCTCACACTCTACAGGACTACATCCGATCTGGAAAACTTCCAGAATCACATCCTCATGCAGGGAAGGTTCTCCTACTCCAGCAGTGAATCAGGGAAGGTTCTCCTAAACTCCAGCAGTGAATCGCACGCGGACTCTCCCAGCACCAAACATGGATGGACACAAGATGCTACTGCTACTATAGTCATTGTATTTATTTACAGTAACTTCTTACACGGTTTCATAGTTCAGTTTTTATTATCAGTTCATTATTTTTAGTTTATTTTTCTACTACTCTATTTACACTTGTTTACTTTATTCACAGTAATTTATCCTGTCATACAGTTGTTCATTACTGCTACTGTGATACAGATTACTTATTGTTTATAATAAGTATGTATGGGATAACTGCTTTCACTATGCAAATGACAAAGTTCAAGAATGTTCTATTTTCTGAAAGGTGTGTAAATAAAAGTCTGTCTTGTTTTGCACAAATGTCTTTATTTTAAACACACAAAGACAACTGTACAGGAAAAAATGGAACAAAAAAAAAACAATATCAAAATATTTGCAGTAATCCTCATAAAGGTTCCATTCTAGAGAAGACGGGGATCCCTGAAACCAGTGTACTGTCCCATTGGGTCTGGAAAGATGTCTCTTATTTTCCAAACATCATGCTGCCAGAGCACAAACTGGCGATATGTATATATATGCATATATATATGATATATATGCTGCGTGTCGGTTCTGTCTTTGTGGGGGTTCAAACTCTGATGAGGTAGAGGTAGAGGTGTTCTCACGAACAGCAGATTCCTGATAAAACAAGAGACAGAATTGTTATGATACAAATGTAAATGTAGAATTCTATGATCAATAAGAATCAAAATTAGAATGTTTTCACATACTGGGGATTCGTCTTGGGTTTTGGTAATTCTAAAATTACTGACTATCAACAACAGACAGAAATAATAGTGATCATAAAAATGTGTAATTCGCAATGAGGAAGCTTTATAAAATAATAATACATTTGAATAGAATTACAGCACTAGAGGAAATAATGCAATGCGAAGAAAATGTATAGAACATTTCTAGTATTTTTCCTGAGAACTGTAAAATTGTGCAGGGCTGATCTGCAAAATATAAGGAATGGGCATTCAGTTATTCACAGGTTATAAAGTATTTTTTTATTTTGTCAGTAAGTATGTTGGACTACTAATTTATGACGAAGTCCCTCTAAAAAACGTGACAGGAAAAAGGTGCAGAGCGTATGAGTTTGTAGGGCGCATTATCTCGCTGAAACAACTTAATAAAACCAATTTGAACTTAGTGTTTTTCAACATCGTCATATTATATTGTTTAGCCAAAAATAGATACATTACCTCTTCATTATCCATCCTGCAAACGACCGCTGAAAACAGAAAAGTCGTTTTGAAAGTCCGTCCCGTCTTCTCTCATCAAAACAAATGCAGCGGCGGGGACGGGGGTTTTCCGGCAGTACGCGCTGGTGCTCATGGGAAATGGAGTGTTCTTTCTGGTAAAGCACTACCGATTTTTGTCCAAAGGAGGCGCCAAACTCAACAAAGCTGAAAGTTCCGTTGTGCTGCTTTAACTTTCACATCTTATGGTAAAAAAACTAATATGTTACAGGCCAATAAACTACAATTCCTGAAGTCTAATCTGCTTGTAGTTCATACCGAAGTGTTTGTCATGTTACTTAACTGCAATTAAACTGCAAAGACAGCTTTTTTTCTACCAGTAATGTTGTTTTAAACTTTCTACATGAATAACACAACTGAATCACCGGAGACAGCTCAAGTGCTATGATGAAATTCATAGACGGCTGTAATTTCATCAATTTACTGCCAAAACTGCTTCAGACACAGGGAGAATGACTGAGATTGTTGGACCTATTAATACTAATTAATTATTAATACTACAAGAAGTGTTTGAAACTACACGGCTTCATGACCAACGTGATTTCCGCATTCTTTGAATTGTTTAAAGGTCAATGGGGTGAAACTCTCTCCTTAGAGGACTCAGGCTGAGCGGAAGTGGCGGATTTTCGCGCCATAAAGCACCAAGAGAGAGATAATGCTTCTCAGATGTGTTTTATTCATTTATTTATTTTAAATTCCTTTATTTAACAAGAACAATGACAAACTCAGATGTAAAAATAAGTACATAAAATTGAGAGAACAATCACACCTCCTATTAAATTGAGATTGTATAAAGGGAAAGGAAGAAAATAAATACATTAATTTAAAAATAAATAAATAAAGAATGAGGAAAAAATAATTAAACGAATGAAGGAAAAATTAGTACTTAAATAATAAATAAGGAAGGAAAATCAGGATAAACTGACAGTTGTAATCAGAGTATACAATTCGTTTGCAAAGGGAGTATTTATGTGTTTAAGACACTTTTGAAATAAGGAGATTTCATTTTTAAGAGCAGTCCATGAAGGGCAGGATTTAGCGTAGCGACACTTGTGAATATAGTATTTTGTAAGAATGATCAAATTATTCACTACAATTTTTATTTTTATTCTTAAGAATTAGGCCTACACCAACTTGAATGTTTTGAAAGGACCAGAAATCTATGTTGATGGAGCTGGATAATATTAAATTATGGAGAGACTTCCATATATCTTGAATGATCTCACATCCATAAAACAGGTGCTCTATCGTTTCTACATTCGTTTGGCAAATATAACAATTATCTACAACTAATTTAAATCTTTTGTTAATTAATTCATTTGAGGGATAAAAGTTGTTGATGGTCTTAAAATGTATTTCTTTACCTCAGGGCTAAGATGTGTGGACCAGTGTTTGGAGGAAACTTCCAGTCTCCGGTCCGGAGCAGGTTCGGTTGGATGTGGATGAACACATGAACTGGAAGTGTTCAAACAATACATCACACACAAAAATAAATGAAAGAAAAAGGAAAACAATTAAAAGAAAAAAATAGAGGCTTTACATCAAAATTATTTTTGTGAAAGTAACATCATACATGGACAACCTAAACCTAAACTTAAACTGAGAATAAAAAACTCCAGTTCTTGTCACTTTAGAATTTAAAGTCTATGACTAAATGTATTCTTTAAATTAAACTTTTTAATCACACACCGCCACAAATTGTCTGACTTGATCGTACTTAACATCGATGTTATCTCCTCTGTGGCTTCTCCTTGACTTCTGTGATTTAATTTGATATATGTATGTGTATATACAGGACTTTCTCAGAAAATTAGAATATTGTGATAAAGTTCTTTATTTTCTGTAATGCAGTTAAAAAAAACGAAAATGTCATACATTCTGGACTCATTACAAATCAACTGAAATATTGCAAGCCTTTTATTATTTTAATATTGCTGATTATGGTTTACAGTTTAAGATTAAGATTCCCAGAATATTCAAATTTTGAGTTTTTTAAACTGTAAACCATGATCAGCAATATTAAAATAATAAAAGGCTTGCAATATTTCAGTTGATTTGTAATGAATCCAGAATGTATGACATTTTTGTTTTTGTAATTGCATTACAGAACATCACAATATTCTAATTTTCTGAGACAGTCCTGTGTGTGTATGTGTGTGTATATATATATATATATATATATATGTATATATATATGTATATATATATATATATGTATATATATGTATATATATACATATACATATATACATATATATATATATATATATATATATATATAGATGTTTTTTATTATATGGAGCGAGACATTTATTGATTGAATTCATTTATTGAACATTTATGACAAAAGTAGGACTCGTACCTAAACAGTCATTAAGTTCACAAGACTAAAAGACGACTGTTTCATGTCTCCATACAGCAATGTCACCTTTCGAATTAAAAACATTTTAACAGATGCGTTTTATGAAGGTCAAAATATTATTCACACTATTTTCTGTCTGTACATCACTTTATAATATTTACAATGATTATATTAGATTGGAAGAGTTTGTTGTTGCTGAACAAATCCAGTGACCTTGGCAATATAGCCCTCATGTGCAAAGAAAAGGAAGAAAAAGAACAGCAGCAACAATATAATAAAAACAGTAAACTTTAACATACAATATAAAAAACCATGAAAATGTACATGTGAGTACTTGTGTGGCTTCGAGGGGGTGGAGGGATTTTCCTCATGCAGACATGAACCCACAGCTCTTTATACACACGAGTATAAGGCACATACACATTAAGTTAAATAGACATATTGATTGAAACTTAAATAACAAACAGTGCATTTCGTGATAAATTCACCATTTGTGATAGGAATAAATGTACAGTTTACCAAAGAAAACAAAAAAACAGTAAATATGCAAATGCAATAATAATAATGCAGTTGAATAGGTAAAGCTTCACAGAATCATGATTTATAGATCTTTAACAGATATACACAATAAGCATAATAGACTGCAGAGATAAATATATTAGCAACATGTTAACACAATGACACATTGATAAGGGAAAAAACTAAATCTAAATAAAATACATTTCTAAAGAGAAATGTATAGGCCATTATATTCAAAATGAAGGCAAATAAATATATAGCCCTTTAGTTAACATTTAACAGTGTCAGACAATTTATTTCACATCATTTTAGTGGGTTGTTGTTTTAAGAGACTAAGACTTTAGTAAAATGAGGTATTACTGTAAATATACAGTAGTTGTCACTTTCCACAGGAACTACTTTGAACGTTTCAGTTCAGTTTCAGTTCAACTAGTGTATGTACAATTTTAAAATAGTGATAATAACCCTCCATAAGAATCTCCATTTCTTATCCTTCACATTTCAGTGCCGTTTTCTTTTCTTTTTTTTGTAGTGGCCCTTCATTCAAGTTGCAGACAGGAAGTGGGTAGAGAGAGAGAACGGGGATGACATGCAGCAAAGGTGCAGGCCGGGATTTGAACCTGTGACCTCAGCAGGAGGATTGTAGTCTCAGTATATGAGCTGCTGCTTAACCCACTACACCACCGAGCAGCCCAGTGCCGTTTTCCTGAGTCTTCTGTGGTTTTTATAACAGAAACCTGCGGCAACATGAAAACCAGGTCAAAGTTAGTTCATAATGTGTGATTATAGAGCACAAAACATGTATCTACTCTTAAACTCAGAGAAACTCCTTACTCCTCCTGACTAGTGATTACAGTTAAAGCAACTGTCTCATGTCTGCATGTGTTTAGTATGCCAGATATAAACCAGTAAAACCGTGACAATGCACCATAATCATTGAGATATGAGCGCTGGTAAGGTTAGTGGGAGGTTAATGCAGAGGTAGTTATGTTGTTTATTTCTCTTGACATATAAACCTGCAAAGTCCTGGTAATACTGTAAATATACTTATTTTATAACATTTCTGTGACACTAATCATTTTAGTATATATTATCAAAGCAAGTAACCATTGTTTCCTAATTGTGAAACCAAACTCTACGGCTTCTTAAAATAAGGTAATCGTTTATTTCTTCCTCAATGGGGAAACTCCCTTACAATCAACACACTCTCTCCCTGACAGTCAGTAGACATAGGCTGCGTCCCAATTGACCCCCTCGCCCTCGTTTTCTTCACTTCCCCTAGATTTTGCGCGTTCCCGTGAAGGTAGTGGTGTCCCAATTCCTCTTTTCAACTAGGGGGAGGGGGCATAACGAGGGCTAGGGGCTGAGAATAGCCCCTTCAAATCGAGGGATTTCAGATGCTGACTTCGCGAGCGAGGGGCTATGAAAATTTCCCAGAATGCTACGTAAACTACGCCGTAGGCTCTGCGTCCATTTGACTCGCCGACCGAGAAACAGGCAGAGTCGTCTCAGATTGTGACCGAGGGAGCAAGCATTTTTTGTGAGAAATAGAGAGAAATAATCCTGTGACTCGTCAGATTTGTTTTGGATGTTTCTGATATAATAGTCTTCAGAAACCACCAAGTAATCCAGCTCTTATCTGGGTAATTTACACACTTTCAGATAAAGTTGCCGAAGATCACGCCAGAATAAAGGGATTTATGGTTCCGCGTTACACCAACGCAGAGCCTACGGCGTAGGTTACGCTGCGACGTACGCCGTACCCCATGCCGTAGGCTCTGTGTCGATTTAACGCGGACCCAAGCTCCGGAGCAGACAGAAATCTCTAAATTTCGGAGCAAATTTCTTAACAGGCGTAGCTACAACTGTTAGATTTCATCTATTAAACCAACATCTTCCTAAATGATTTATTTCAGCCAGCGTAATTCTCAACAGAGCTGCAGGTTTCTCTCCCGGGACGATGGAGCAGCTTGACCCGGCGGACACGTCTGTTCTCGGGGCTGTGAGCTGCTGCTGCTCCCCGGGGCCGGCGGCTCTTCTCATCTCCGAAAACGTCGAGTCAAATTTCTTAACAGGCGTTATTTGGATAAACTGAGCCCCGGTTGGGGATCTTAACGGTTACTTTTACGCCTGAAAAAATATTAAAACTTAATAAAGTGCCATATTAACAGCGCTACAGCTGAAATTAAAACAGCTTTTGGCTCTCAGCTTCCTGTTCAGGTTAGGGATGAAAACGAGGGGGAGTAGGAGAAATGGGACAGGTACCTGGGCCAAGTGCACTAGATCTCAAGTGCCCTAAAATCTCCCCCTTCTTTTTTAGGGGTTAGGGAAGAAAAGAAGGGCGAGTGGAGAAAAGAAGGGCGAGTGAAGTTGAATTGGGATTGGGCCATAGAATCACTGCTGCTTCCTCACACCTGTACACAGAAAAAACTAAAGAACAAAAAACACCACACTTTTGTCATTTACTCATGAGCTGACTGACTTTAGTCATCTGTGACCGGTGGGCTGAGTATGAGTGATAAAAGGAGTATTCACTATAAAACTATCAACAGAATTAATGTGAAAAATTGCAATGTCATGCCATGTCTCCTCAAAGTCTGGATGCTGATGACCAGATTGTGAGTTGTAGTTGCAAATTAAGAGCATTTCCTTGGCAATAAATGCAAAGTGCATGCAGGTGGGTGGCGGGTTCTGCACGGCGGTACTGCTGTGAATGTGTTCAAAAATATATTACTCATATTTTTCAAAGCCATGAAAACTCCTGAAAAATGACATGACGCCAGCTACAATCTACTATGAGAAGAATCTAGAGAGAGTACTAAACACATGTACATAACTTTGTTGTAAGTACAGAGTTTATATTTCACAACTGACTCTGAAAAAAGTTGGAAAGTTGTCACTCACAAGAAAGAACTCCAGTGAAGATGAGAAACACACCAACAGGGATGAAAATGTACCACCTATGGTGTTTCTTCGATGTTAAATCTTGTCTCTGGGTTCCATTCAGGTCGTCTTTTTTTACTGTTTCAAATGAGATATGAACATCACAGATTTATTTCCAAACTATTCAAAATAATGAGTGAATGCACAAAAACAGTGAGGAAAATCCAAGGTACAATATCAAACTGATCAGACTTACCAACTAGTTTGAAGTAAAAAGCCTTCTTCAGTTGAGGGATGTAGGCTTTGTACGGTCCGCTGTCTGGCAGCTCCACAGAGACGATGGTCAGATTCAAAACGCCTCTGATCAGGTCTTCATCGTTGACCAACACCCTGCCACTGTACTGCTTCATCTGTCCATCAAGATATTCTGCTCCATGCCGACGGGAGTAGACAAAATACTGGGAGAAGTTCCCATCAGTCCTTTTCAAATCCAGCGTGTACATCTTCAGGTTTATGGGCGGTTGTACATCACAGAGCAAAGTGACGTTACGTCCTTCATGTGCCTCAATCACCCGAGCTGGAGGAGCACCGAGGCTTTTTCCTGTGGAGTCAACCATTGCACATTTAAACACCTTCAACACATCTGTGTGACTGAACTTTAAGACTAAATTCAGGCTTTTACAGACTGATGGTTAGCATTAAGACTGTGGGCCTTTAAAAAAAAAGAAAATTCAACTTTGTTGGGTGTCATTGAGCCGAAAAGCATAGATTTGTTGTGGTTAACTGTAATCATACGTCTTAAATCATAACTGGCTCTAATTACCTTGGTTTTAGTGTTTCAGTCTTTAACTGTATTGAGGTAACATATTATTACCCTGACAAATTTCAAAGTTAAAAGCTGGAAATTTCATAATATATTAAGAGAAAAAAGGAGGAATAAAAACAGTAAAAAACACGTACGCCCTTGATACATTTATTATCCAACGATCTGTTCAGCATATATGAAATAACATGTACGCGTAATTTTCTACACCTCGACAGTCTCACACACACAACCCAAACATATTCATTAATAATGTATAAGTTAAATATCGAAGTAACAGCCAGAACAACATTTTAAGCTTTCTTTGTATGAAGTTACCAACAATTTCCCAGATAACAATGATATGAAGTTATCGTGAGTAGCAACGTTGGACGGTGTTTTAAACCATTGAAAAGCGACGTCAGCGACGATACCTGATAAAAAAGGCAGGACGAAGAAAAGACCCAGCACCAGCGTCGACATAGCTCCCGGTACCGTCTCTTAAAGGACCACAACGCGTTAAAAGTGAAAACCTTAAAGGGATTGTGACATGGAAAAACAAATTTTTCTTGATTTTTTGTGTTTTGTTGGGTGTCTTGACATCAATTACACCCAAAAAACAACAAACTTTTAACATTCAGTGTATTGTGTGCTTTCTGGGATTTTCCGCATAACTGTGCAAAAACGGCGCATGTGGTTTGCTAAATCACCGCCCCCTCCACCCAGCTCCCTGCCTCCGCTCCTCTCCAGCGCACCATAAAGGCTGATTTATGGTTCCGCGTTACACCGACGCAGAGCCTACGGCGTAAGGGTAAGGCTGAATTATACTTCTGCGTCAAAACGACGCCGTGTCTACGGCGTGTGGTTTTTGGACACGCAGAGGACACGCCGTCACATGCGCCGTCAGTGACGTGCACCTCCCGAAAATTGTAACTACGCGTCGAGGAGACGCCGTCCACACGCAGACCGAGAGGGCTGTGATTGGTTCGTTTGAAAGCGAAGCATTTCCGGTTTCCGGTTTGAATCAGTAGTGAACTTCCAGGGCTTTTTTCTTCGTTTATATGTGATTTTTTTTGTTTTTGTTTTTTGCACAATAGTTGTCCTTATTTCTTTGATTTACTGTGACCGGAAAAAGTCGGATAAACCATTCAGAAAAAGATCGCTAACTAGTGGCCGCGGGGGGTACTGCACCGCGACCAAACGGAGAGACGGAGAAGTCTGAACGATTCGTGACGGCACCACGGGTGCGCCGTGTGCTCTGCGTGTGTGTGACGCAGAAGTATACCCGCACCTTTACGCGGCGACGCGCACCATACGCTGAACCCTACGGCGTAGGCTCTGCGTCGATTTAACGCGGAACCATAAATGAGGCTTAACAAGGAGCTGTTTAGAGCCTCTTTTGTTCTAATCACCGGAGGAAAACTGCTAAGAAGACCCGCGGCCACTGACTGGACTTAAGATAAGGGGACAGTGCTGCTTGCATGCCTTTATTTTTATGATTGTTTGCTGTGGTTCGCCCTCCTGCTTTTCCGTGCATGCTTCGCCTGTCGCTCTCGGCTTAATGCCGCGTCCATTTACCTCGGAAATAGGAACTGGGAATAGCAGCCATCTTTGAATGGTAACTCGGGGGTGGTGAAGCTTCTCCCACTTTCCCAGTGGGAAATCCCACTTCGAGGGGCGTTTCAGTTGAAAATTCCGACTGGGAACTAGTAAATCCCCACTTCCGAGGACAAATGGAACGCGGCATAACTCTCCGACGCCGCTGTGAGCGTATGGCTGGAGGAGGAGGAGGTTTGGAGGAGGAGCGGAGCAATGATTGACAGGAAAGGGGGGAAAGGAAGCATTTTTCACGGGGCAAAAAAACACTGTAATAAAAAGCCAGGAAAAGAGTACTAGAGTGAAGTTTTTCTTGTTACACTCTTTTAGACACATTTGAGGGATGTTGGCCAAGACTTTCAATAGTGTTAAAAGCATGTTAAAAATGATGTCACAATACCTTTAAGTCCTTAAATTCATATGTTTTTGTTTTGGCGCCGCGACTAACGAGGAAGTGACGTCAATGTCATAAATATGATCAGCTGATGTTGCGTTCACGCTTCGCCCATCCAGGCGGAAATCCCAGTGACTCTCCCGCGCCCAGCAAGAGAGCCAGTTAAATTAAAAAGTTACAAATTATACCTGTTAAAATAGCTAATAATCTCACCTGATGATATTAAAAATATAATTTGGGTTTTAAATAACAACTAATAATCACTGATGGTACTGATGGTCAGAATTTAGAGCTTTACAAAACGGTTTCTATTGAGTTGGTTCCTTTCCTTCTGAAATATTTAATGAACGTTTAGAAAATAGTTGGCGAACTTCCAACATGACTTAAGGTTTGACAACACTCACTCCCAAACCTAAAAAAGATCATATTTTGTCGTCCAATTTGTTCACTGAACAATGAATACAAAATGCCCTGCTTGTAAGTAGACGATTTAAACTTCTGCTTAATAAATGAGAATTCATGGCTATTAAATATTGCTCCAAAACTATATACAGATTAAAAAATACATACACACATACACATACACACACACACACACACACACACACACACACACACACATACATACTCCGGACATAATCAACAAAATGAACAAATTTACTTTATCATACAGATAAAATAAAAATTGGACGGAGAAGCAAGTAGATTTCTGAAAAAAAATCAACCAAACAAGATTCTATTGTTCTAATTAAAGACAAATGGTGTTTTGAATTAAATAAATATGCAATCTAAAGTTTTACGTGATCTGAACAAAGCCCCGCGAACTGAACTGTCAGCGGTTCAGGTTCCCTCGCTTTTTCTTCCGCTCCCGGTGGAAGTACGTGGGCGGAAGTTTCAAATTATATCTAATATTGGCGCGATAAAACTCGAAAGAGGGAAGCACATTAACATTTTGATTTGAGAATACATGTACATACACTGTTTATTCCAGATTAGGTCTACATTGTATCATTTTTCAGTTAGTTTAGTTTAGTCCACGAATATTGCCGCACCAAAAAACACGTGACAACGGTCAGTGTTGTGATTGGTCCATATCAATAGCGGCAGAGCGTCACGTTTCCATGACTACCGCTTTGGCAGGAAGTCATTAGGACCCAAGTGTGTTTTATTGTACAACTGGGTAGTTGTACCTTTATTTACCCAGGCAAGCAATTTAAGAACAAATTATTTGATTTGATTTGATTTATTTTATTTTTGTACATGTAAAAAAAAAAAAAGAAACAACACTTCATGAGAAGTTTAAGAAAACAACAACAAAACAAAGAATTTCATCCTTTAAAACTTGCTATCTTGATTTACATGTGCCAAAAAAAATCTTATTTGCAAACATAACATATTGTAAATTGTACAATAATGGTAGTATAATTTGTTGAACCACAATGTACTAGCAGCCAGTGTTGTGTTTGTAACAACTTAAATAAAACGTTGACTTGGAGTTTCTGTTAAACACAGCTGTTTACTTAAGGACCGTAAAGTAACGGACAGCACAGGAACGTATCAATGCGCGTAGGCAAAAACAGCTGCAGAACTGCAGAACAGAGGGAAGTATACCTGCGCTCAGAAAAATAGGTCCATACACTACAGCCAGCCTTCATGCGCAGGCGTGCAGAGGCTGCCCGGGTCGGTCCAACCAGGGTCGTACCCATGGATCTATAAGTCGTACCAGGGTCGTACCAGACTCAAGACCAGACTCAGAATCACAGCCCTGCCTCCTCATGACTTCAGTCCTCCCCGACCGTCCCAATGAAGTGAGCAACACATGCCACATAACATCATTCAGTCTGTGGGA